>NC_056677.1:56546607-57198607 GCF_018350195.1 Panthera tigris | reverse complement strand
CCAGGTGCCTGGAAGGAGCTTAGGAGCCTAACTTAAGAGAGTTAACACAGGAAAACTTCAACTGCAACTAACCATGTCTAAGGAATCCCTGTGGAAGTGGTCAGTGTCATCAGGTAAGAGTTACAACCGCTCGTGTATACCCATACAACCCGACTCCTGGCACGCTTTCCTGGCCCACCGCCTTCACTTTAACATCTTTCATCAGAGGAGCCCCAAGTCCAAGACTCCTCCTTTGTTGCCTCTAGTCTAGGGTGCGAGGCTCCCTCCCTGAGTTCCGGATGCTCTGGCTCAAATCCCTCCTCTCCTCCTACCTGGCATCCCCTCCAGGCCGCAGGGAGCGGAGCGGCCAGGCCCACCTCTGCGAAGCCCTCCTCCAGGCCGAGGCCGAGGCCGGGCCCAAGCCCAGGGCCAAGCCGGAGCCTGAGAACTTGCGTGCCCTCTCCATGGCGCGTCCAGCTCTCCCCCCGTCCGCCTACCCTTCCGGCTCCACTGCAGCCAGCCCAGTAGTCTACCAGGCCCCACCCCGCGGCAAACCTGTCCCCCGGAACCCGGGCCGGCCCGACCAGTTCCACGGCCGCCGCTGCCAGAGTGGGGCGGAGCCGTTCCCTGGGAGGCCACCGGGCCCGCCAGCCTCCCAGCGTCCCGCCAACCCTGAACTGCTTTTTTTTTTTTCTAATTTAGAATGACTGCAGCAGAGGGGGCAGCAACTGTCTCGGGGAAGGAAACCCCCGCAGCCGCCACCTTCTCAGCCCCCTAAGCGCTCCATCCCACCCTTTCTCTGTACTTTCCGATCGGGGCACACACTTGGCACTCCCCCTGATGGTGGAACTTGTCCCTGCAGCTACCTCAGTCCCTCCCTAGGGCCCTAAGGGCTAAGAAAGGGCCTCAGACCCCAAAGACAATTGATGAGGGCTGTATCTCTTCTTTGCCATACTACAAGGGAAGACCTGTGGCTAGCCAGAAATGGAGTCCCATTCTCCTCATCCCTAGGGAGGATGAAGCTGTGGGAGTCTTACCTGGTGAAGTCCTCCTCAGCCATCATGTGCCTAGGGATAGGAGAGTAGCGGGCAGGGGGAACCTGAGGAGGAGCAGGGTAGCTGACCTTGCTCTCCACAGCCCCAAGGTAACCCAGGCTGGAATTATGGCTTATGTGGTTATCAGCCAAGGCAGTAAAAGCTGGAATCAAGAAAAGGAGAGAAAAGTTCAGAGACCATTCCATGTGGGTCCCTACCCCACCCCGACAAGGACTGTGCCCCACACCCTACCTCCGGTGCAAAAGCCACCAAGAGATGTTGATTCCTCAGGCCTCTCCTCCCCTCTCCCCACCCCACCCCCACCCCCAGGTTCCTCCTCCACAGTCCCTTTCTGAATCCTGGGCTCACTCCTGTGAGTCTTAGAAAGAGCTAAAGTCAAGCAGTCTACAAAGAAAGGCATGACTAGAGGTGTGACTAATAATAATCCCTCACATCTCTATAGCCTAATACGGTTTTTCAAGGGCTTTCTTGTCCATGATCTCATTTGATCCTTGCAGCAGTCCTATGAGGAAGGCAGCACATATATCATTAGCTCCTTTTTGCCAAAGAGGAAACTAAAGACAGGTGAAAGGGACTCGTCCAAGGCACCCAGCTATAAGGGGCAAACAAAGCTGGGATGTGGACTCAGTTCTCCTGAGCACTAGTCTTCTGCGCTTACTCACTCTCTGAACAGGGGGTTTGAATTCTTTCCCCTCCAGAAACCAGGATGGGCAGGGGCTTAAGACCAGGGACAGGGCAGATGGGTACGTACTGCTGGCGTAGTCAGGGGGTGCATACATGTCGTTGAGGTGGAGGCTGCCTGGCTTGGCCACCTTCAGATACACCATATCAGATGTGTTCTTCAGTGAAGCCACAGCTTCCTCATGCCTCACATCCTGCAGATTGGTGTTGTTCACCTAGAAGAGGAGAGGCCTTAGGGCTGGCACTTGGGAGAAGGGAGGGCCTTTCCAGGTAACCCTGAAGGGTGCCCTTTCTGTGAAATTCGACAGTGCTCTAGTAGGGGCCCAGTATAGCGCTGTGAGAAGTGGAGAAGCATGACATAGAACAGGTGAGGGAGTCTTAGCCATGAAAAGAACTGGGTAGGGCCTTGGTATCTGAGTACACACAACTCAGATGATGCTCTTGAAATGCCCCATGATGCTAGTCCCTGAGTGAGGTTCAGGTGGAGGGAGAGGCTCCTAGAGCCCCACCTCCCCACCCTACCATTTGGGCATCCCCAGGAAGGTTGTCTCACCGCCAGCAGTCGGTCCCCAATCTGTAGGCGTCCATCCTTCTGAGCAGCACCCCCCTCGATGATCTTGGTGATGTAGATGCTATTGTCTCCCGGGATGTGCTGGTTGCCAATCCCCCCAGCAATGCTGAAACCCAGGCCTGGGTGGGGGCCCGAAGGGAGTGGGAGAGGGCCACAAGGAGAAGTTAGCGTGCTCAGTCAATCCCAGACCCAACTCCCCACGCAGCCAACCCCCTGGCCCCACAGGAGCTCCCCCCAGGGATCCCAAACACTAGGCTGCCATCCTGAGGTCAGTAAGGGTGAACGAGATGTGAGGTCAAGGAAGAAGCCTGTGAGCTAGAACAGGGAGTCAGGCAAGGAGTAAGGCTGTTCCCTTCCATTTCCTGAAGAGCCAACCAGGGGCTTCTGGCCAGAGCACAGGAACCCAGAGGGCCGCACCTTTGGGTCCTTTGAGCAGGTTGACCTCCATGATAGTCTCGGGTGGGGGCTGTCTCCTCCGCACCACCAACCGCACCACGGGGCCCGCCTCCTTCAGCGCCTCCACGGCCCGGCTGTGCACCACCTCCGACACATCCACCTCATTCACCCGAAGCACACAGTCATTCACCCTGCAGGGGAAGCCCAAGAGACATCCTGCCACCGCCCCTCCACCCCCTCTCCCACCACATCCTCCTTCCTTCCCCTCCCCTCCCCTGCCCCCTCTCAGCTCTAATAAAAAGGGTCATCCTGCCAGGTAGCCCTCTTCCCCTCATCTCCATCTTGCCCCTGCTACCCGCAGCCTTGCTTCCAGGCCACCTCACCCCAGCCTCCCGTCCATGGCAGCTGCTCCACCAGGGATGATCTTGGTAATAAAGATGCCAGGGTCATCAGGGACATGGGGGTTGTCGATGCCACCTGCAATGCTGAAGCCCAGGCCAGAATTGCCCTGCAGAAGGGGGCAAAGGGGAGCACAGTCTGCTCACTCAGAGGGCATGAGGGAGGGTCCTTGATTTCCTCACTTCCTCCAACCCCTCAGAGAGGGTTCTCCAGGCCTCAGAGGGGGCCATGGCAAACCAGCACACAGCTTCCCAGCCTGTGCTGACCATTATAGCACAGAAGACTCAGCGAAGCTAGCCCCTTCCCAGTTCCCCAGGCCTCAGAGAGCAAGGTCAATTAATATTTGTTAGTTGGTTGATTGATTGGTGCAGTATGTGGCCTCTGAGGGGCGCTGTTTCCCCATCCTCTCAGTGCAGGTTCCCCCCCACCCCCACCCCATGAGTCTTGAGACCCAGGTTCAGGGCCCTTCCTTTTCAGGTTTGAACCCTCCCCTTCCCTTTCATCCTGACCCACTGGCAGACTCACCCGCTCAAGTACTATCTCCTCATACTTGAACATGCCGTCGCTGCCATTCACCTAGGGGGAGACACAGGCTCTGAGTGATTCCTGCCCTCCCCCCCATCTCCTCCTGCTCAACCTGCTCCTCCCCCACTCCCCAAAGAGTAGGAGCCCCAATTGCCCCGAGACCACCTCTTGGCCACCGATGGGGACAGGCTGACCCTGAGGAGACCACATCCTTCGCTTGCTTCCAGCCATATCAGGCCAAACCCATTTAGCCCAGATCAATTGTCTGGGACTGAGCTAGCCAGTGGTGCACCCACTGAGAGGCTGGGCTCCAGGGCTTCAGAGTTCACTAGGAGGGGTGCAGGGCTGGCCTGAGGGGGATGGCAGAAATGGAACATGGCAGGCAAACCACGCCACACCTCACATTCAGGGGGGCACCCAGTGGCCTCAATGGGGACCTAGTCCCCTTCTGAATCATAGCTCTCCCTGACTCAGGGATCACAGACTCCCACCATGTCAGAACTGGTAGGACAACAGACACCATCTTGTCCAACCTCCCTCATGTGACAGATGGTGACAATGTGGCCCAGAGAGGATACAGGTTGTACCTCAGAGCACACTGGGAGTTAGTGGCAGGGCAGGGGCTAGAACCTGGATCTCCAGATACTCTTTTGATTACATCAAGCTGCCGGGGCTACTGATGTTTTGGCCGCTCATTTCCTTCCCCAGCAGAACTCATGAGAAAAGGAAAGTTGCACCCTTCAGAATACCCCAGGAATCCTCATTCTGTGTCTCCTCTGTGTTCCCAGGAACCCAATTCTTCAAATGGGCAGAAGGAGTCAAAGTCCGACTCCATTTTCTACCAAGGGGCTTTTGATCCAGAACCCTTTGTGTTTCCCAGCAGAAAAAGCCTGGGTAGGATCTGGTTGGGAGTCAGAGGCAAAGCCAGGGGCAGGAAAGGAGTAGAGTGGGCAAGATTCCCCATGAGGGAGAAGCTAATAACCCATTGGACGACTAGCAGCAGTGTCCATGGCCTCCAGTATACAGTAGCCATGGGAGGAAAGGCAAGGGAAGAGGATGGAAACAAGGATTGTTCTGACCAGCCCACAAAAGTGGCCTCCCAGACAAGACATACTTGGTGGCCATTGTCAAGTGAAAATGTGATCCTGGAAAGACAAGTAGTACCTGCTTCCTGGCTCCCCCTCTCATCCCCAAGAATGGAGGAACTCCCTCGCCTCTCTCCCCGGGTATCCCAGCGCCCCCTCCTTCATCTTTCTCTGGCCACATTGCCTCTTTCCTGACCCCTGGTGTCATCCTCTGAAGGGAGCTGTAAACCTAGGGTGGGGGCTCCTTCTCATGCCCTGTTCTGCTCTCCCTCCACGCAGCTTTGGCTTGGAGAAACAGGGGGCAGGAGGAGGGCTGACTAGTCATGCCTCCACCTTTTCAGGGCCTGACCCCAGGACTTTATGCCCTGCAGCCCTGGGAGTTGGTGGGATTGACTCCAGATGCAGCCCCACTCTGGTCCCTGATCCCAGGAGGAAGAACCGATTGCCTTTCAGAGCCCTGAAACCAAAAAAGCTTCCTAAAGAAAGATGCAACAGACACACAAGCAAAAGTACACCCATGCAGCTCTCGTATGCATCTGGTATGCCATGTGTTTCCACATGTGATAAGCCATGCTTCCAGCCCAGCTCCAGTGAGGCCCAGAGGCTCCCGGCTCCTGCTAGTCCATCCTCCAGCCTCCCACTGCCCCGCTCGGGGCCCCAGCCTCCGGGGCCGGAGCCATCTAGGGAGCAGCCCTGGCAAAGAAACCTTGACCAACTGGCCTACCCTTGGGACTGGAACCTGTCTGCCAGTTGAGCAGGACAAACATGAGAGAGTGTTTGCAAGGGTAGGGCCCCAGGATACAGGGGAAAAGGAAAGAGGGGGACTCACTGGAGAGGGCAAGAAGCCAAGGCAAGGGACACGGGAAGCAGTAAGTGTGGACAGACAGAAGCCAGTACTGAGGACTCCTCTCCCCGGGAAGTCCCCACCCTTGCTCCTGAGTGAGAGCACCTTCTATCCCCAGAGGAGGACAGAGGTGGCCAGAATGGTCACCACCTTGGGGCAGTCAGCACCTGCCCTCCACAGCAAAGCCTCCTTCTCCTCTCTCCCTAACCTGGGGGCCGCAGAGCCAAATAACCAGACAGGCCCTCCGCTATGCATGCCAAGGACCTGGCTCTGCCGGCCCAGCCTCCATTTTGCTGCTTCTCCCACAGATGCTCCTTCCATTTTCTAAGCTGGCAGTTTAGATTGGGAGTGGAAGCCTGAGTTGTGCCCAGCACCCAGGGGTTCCCAAGCTGTGCCAAGTCAGGGCTCGGGGGCCAAGTTCTCTCACATCTGGAGATGCCCAAGGGGGACATGCCCCACTGGGGCCAGTCCTGCACCAGGACAGCTGCCCCTTGCTTGGCTCCAGGCACCATGCCTGCTCTGGAGCAAAGAAGCTTGCTTGCTTCAGTCCCCCCACCCCCTCCCCTTGGACCCCCCAGCACACACACACTTCAGAGCTGCTTGGACAAAAGAGTCCGTCCTTCTCAGCAGCCTCTCAGCCTTGCTTGGGACGTGTCTCTTGCCTCCTCCCGCTCCCCTCCCTTGCCTGTCAAGCGCCTCTCACCAGGGACACCACACGCACACACACACACACACACACACACACAGGCACACGCGTGCACACACTTGAGCCACATGCTCACACACACATACATGTAGCCACACACACAGGCAAACACAGCTATCTCTGCAGCCTCATCTACAGAGACACCTCCACATTCAAAGAGATATCCCCACATGTCCATGTGCACATTCACACACAAAGGGACTGGGACGGAAAGGGACCCATGGCATTGAGGGAAGAAGCTCAACGAGCCGAGCACATGGGCTCCTCTACATAGATTCACAGGAGCTCCATTGCCTTCCTCCCCACACCTTAACATACATACACACATACACACATATGTCCCCCCTACGCAGAGCACCATGCCCCCTCCTCCTCTCCTGTGAAGACACACACCACACACAGCCCCCGCGGAACCTCCCGCCCCCTGCCAGACACAGAGACGCTGCTAATCCCCCCCGCCCCCCACACTGAGACAGACCCAATTCCCCCACACAGGAAAATGTGCCCCTCCGCCATACCTTCACCTCCTGACACACACAGCTCCTCCCAACCCCCTCCAAATGGAGACCCCCCAAACAGACACACACAGGGAAGCACACATTTCTAACCGCCTCTCTTGCCCCAGGTGAAATGCTAGGGCACAGGGTCCACTGGCTTGAAGCCTCCAGGAACCCCTGCTGCAACCCCAGGCCTCTAGGCCTCCACTCTCCAGCCCCCCTGGGCTGCCCCACCGCTCTCCCCAACCATTGCTGGTCCATACCTGCTCATACCAGTCCCGGTTGGTACAGGTGCACTCGGGCCACCAGCTGGGGCCACTGCCGTTGAGTTTGGGGGTGCTCTTGCCCGGGACTGCCTTAGGGGGCACTGGCCCCACATCCCGGCCGGTGGGGATGAGCTTGGCCTTGGTGCGGGTTGTAGGGGTAGCCCCTGCCTGTGAGGGCAGGGTCTGCGAGCTGTAGCCCCCATAACCCGCGCTGGCCCCATTGCCCGCACCTGGCCCATAGGGGTCGGGCACCTGCCAGTCCCCATAGCCAGGAGGCTCGAGGCGCCGCAGGGCAGCCAGGCGGGTCACCTCATAGCACTCCGGGCACTTACAGCAGTGCTGGTGCTTGTGCATGGCACTGCCCCCCGCCGCCCGGACCCCCCAGCCCACGCCGGTTTCCACACCGCCGCCGCCGCTGGGCTCCCGGGCACACTCACACTGCTCGGACCAGGAAGGGGGGGGCACCCGTGGGGGTGCTCTGGCGGAGCGGGGCCTGGGGCCGGGCGGGCGTCCCGGGGCTTCTGCCCCCACGCTGCCCCGCACCCACGGCTCCCCCTCCAGCACTGGCGGCTCCGTGTCGCCCGTCGTGGCTCCTGGGCCAAGGCCCAGCGGCAAAGAAGAAGCGGAAGCCTGGGCAGAGGCTGGGTGCTGAGAGGACCGCTCCTTCACTGGTCCCCAGGATGGATCTGAGTGGAGTCAAGAGCATCTCTCCCTGGCTCCCTTCTCAGTTGATTCCAGCCAATCAGCGTGCAGAGTCAGGCAGCGGCAGCGGCAGCGGCAGCGGCAGGAATGCTAAACAGCGGCTCCTTAAAGGAACAGAGGCAGTGGCGCCCCCAGGCTCAGCCCTAGCTCTCCAGATTATCTGGGGTACCGCCGACCCTAAGGCGGGGGCAGGGGTCTGGGGCCACGGGCGAGCTCAGCCCCTAATCTAATGCCCCCATATCTCCAATTTCAGCCCATCCTCTGCCCACTCCATCCCACCCCACTTCCAAGAGGGAATTGCAGGGAGATGCTCAATGGGTCCCTGGGCTTGCTCTGAGCTGGGGCTACCAGAAGTAAAGACTTGAAGCAGCAGAACGGACCAAAGGGACGTTGGAGCAGGGCAAGGAAGGTGATCTTTCTTAACAGGGGAGCAAGGAAGAGGGCAGCATATGAGGCTACTCTCCTGCTAGTGCCCCCTCCTCAAGACTATTGTTCTCTCAGCCTCTAGGCCCTGAAATGACCGCAATCTCACACTTGACCTGCTTCCATCACTAGTGAGGGGCTCCAGCCTAGAACAGAAGGAAAGGAAAGTTGAAAGCTCTTGTCCCTGGCCCACAGGCTCCTGTCTCCTTCACCCCTCTCCTGCACGTTATGATGGGAGAAAAAGCTTCAGGATGCCAAGAGGAAAGAGAGTCTAGGGCAGAAGGAAAGGTAAGAAGAGATCTGAAGTGAGAGAAACCATTCCAGGGGGCCCGGAGAAGAACTTAGGAATACTTGTCGAAGGACATCTCTTTAGCCTCCCTGGAGCAGCCTGTTGGGGGATGGAGGAAGAATGGCATGCAGGGAAGACCGTCTTTTTGCTGTTCTTGTTTTGTCATTGGCTACCAGTTATTGAGTCTTCACAAAGTCCTAAGTGCTTTACATGCAACAAAAACCTTACCAAGGTGCTACTGTCATTATTTTAATTTTACCAATCGAGAAATTGAGGGTCAGAAATGTCACTACACCTATTAACTCTATACTGAGGCTCAGAGATGGTAGTACAGCTGGAAGTGACAGAATAGGATACAGATCCTGGCTATTTGATTCAAGAGCCCATGCTCTGAATCACTCTAGTACAACAGGTTTATTCTAAGTTCTCCTGTAGAATGTAGATATCAGTTCAATCCCACAAACAGTCATTGCACACCTACTCTATGCAAGACCTCCACCTAGGTCCTAGGGATACAGAAATTCATTCTTAATTCAATGAACATTCATCTGACACTTGCTATGTGCAGACACTGTTCCGTGATTTGGGGTCATAGAAGCAAACAGAACAAAACACAATAAATCCCTGCCCTTGGGGAGCTTATATTCTAGTGAGAGGATACAGACAAAAACTAGTATAATAAATAAGATAATTATAGAATATGTAAGGTGGTAACTGCTGTGGGGAAAAAGAGAAAAGTCGATCAGAGAAGAGGGTGTTGGGAATGCTAGGGGGAGGACACTGGGCTGTGATTCTCTCTCTTCAAGTTTTTTACCTCTACATTTTCACATGAAAATTTTCAAACATACAGAAAAATTGAAAGAATTTTACAGGGAATAAACACCCAATTGACACCTGGATTTTCATTAACATTTTACTATGTATCTATCCTCCACATATTCTCTCCAACTTTTTTTAAATGAAAATCCACAAACATACAGAAATGTTGAAAGAATAGTACAATAAGAGTCTATCTTTCTCATAGACTCAACAATTGGCATTGTCTTATTATATTCGCTCCATCCATCTATCATCTAGCTACATTGCTTTCGGAACCATCTGAATGCAAGTTACAGATTTCATCACACTTTGCCCCTAATACTTCAGCATATATCTTGTATTCTCCTACATGACCACAATATTATTATGACATCTAAGAAAATTAGCAATAATTTCCCATCATCTAATAGCATCTAATGTCTAGTCTGTATTCAAATTCCCCCAAACTCACCTTTTATATTTAAAAACAATTTTTTTAACGTTTATTTATTTTTGAGACAGAGAGAGACAGAGCATGAACGGGAGAGGGGCAGAGAGAGGGAGACACAGAATCTGAAACAGGCTCCGGGCTCTGAGCTGTCAGCACAGAACCCGACGCAGGGCTCGAACTCACGGACCGCGAGATCATGACCTGAGCTGAAGTCGGCCGCTTAACCGACTGAGCCACCCAGGCGCCCCGCCTTTTATATTTTTAACATCAGAATCTAATCAATGCTCCCACATCACATTTGTGTCTTCAACCACTTTTAATCTAGAACAGCCACAATCTTTAAAAAAAACCTTATTATTTTGAAATAGTTACAGATTTATAAGGAATTGCATAGACAGTACAGAGAGGGCCCATGTACCCTTCACCCAGTTTTCCTCAATGATTACATCTTACATAATTATAGTACAATATCAAAACTAGGAAAACCACACTGGCAATGTGTGTATAGTTCTTTGCCATTTTACCACATGTGGAGATTCCTGTAACAATTGGGGCAAATAAGGTACAGAATTATTTTGTCACCACAGAGATCAACCTGTCAACATTTTATCAGCCTGAGGGAACTTTAGAAACCTTACCTCCCTTTAAACACCTTTACTGGTCCCACTTATAGCATGGCATTGTATAGCTGTCTTAAATATTTCCTCTGCATATATCGAGCCCCACGTCAGACAATGTTATATGTATTTCTTCCACTATCAAACATAATTCAGACAACTTAAAAGAAGGAGAGTCTGTTGTGTGTACTTCCATTTTTACTCATTCAATTATTTCTTCTTTCCTGATGTTCCAAGATTTCTTCTTTCATCATTCTTTCTGTTTTGAGAACTGCCTTTAACCATACTTTTAGGATGGGTCAGCTGGTGATATAGTCTCTTAGCTTTATTTTGTCTGAGGATGTCTTGATTTCCCCCTCATTTCCAAAGGATATTTTTACTAGGCAAAAGCATTCCAGGTTGACAGCTCTCTTCTTTTAACACTTGAAATATTTTGTGTGACTTCCTTCTGGCCTTTGTGGTTCCTCATGAGAAATCCACTGACATTGGAATTGTTTTTCCTCCGTAGGTAAGTAAGGTGTTGTTTCTCTCTTGCCTTTTTCAAGATTTTTCTCTTTGTCTTGTTTTCAAAAGTTTGATTATGATGTATCTTGGCATGGGTTTCTTTGAGTTTATCCTGTTTGGCCTTTTTCAGCTTCTTGAATTTGTAGGTTTTTGTCTTTTGCCAAATTTGGGAAATTTTCAGCCATTATTTCTGGAGGACTTTTTTCAGCCTCACCTTCTTTCTCTTCTCATTCCGGGACTCCAATGACACAAATGTTAGGTCTTTTGGTATAGTCACCACATGTCTCTGAGGCGCTGTTCATTTTTTTAAAAAATTCTATTTTCCCACTGTTGTTCAGATTGGGTAATTTCTAATGTTCTATTTTCAGGTTCACTGATTCTTTCCTCTGTCCTCTCCATCCTGCTGATAAGCCCATCCACTGAGTTTTTTAGTTTGGTTATTGTATTCTTTGGTTCTAAAATTTCTATGTGATTCTTCATTATATCTCCTATTTCTTTGCTAAGACTTTGTTCTTCAAAAAAAAATTGTTTCAGCCTTCTTTGTAATTGCTCATTGAAGCATTTTTTTATGTTGGCCACTTTAGAATCCTTGTCAGATCATTGAAAGCTCTCTGTCATCTTGGTGTTGACATCTGTGGATTATTTCTCATTGAAGATGAGGGTGTCCTGGTTCCTGGTATGATGAGTGATTTTTTTTTATTGCATCCTACACACTTTTGGGTATTATGTTATAAGACTCTGATCTTATTTAAATCTTATTTTTGGTAGGCTCTTCTGACCCTGTTGCCATCAGTGGAAGAGGCTGCTGCCTGGTTACTGTCAGGTAGGGACAGAAGTTCAAGTTCCCCCCTTGGCGTCAGTTGACACCTGAGGCAGAGTTCTTGCTACTGGGCAGGGTTGAGAGTTCCAGCTCCCCACCAGACCGCCACTGACACCTCTGTGGCTGGGAGAGATTGAAGTGCCTTTTTCCTGCTCCCCAGGTGGCTTCCACTGACCATGGGTGGGGGGTACAGGTAGGGGCAAGGATGGTAGGACAGTGGAGGGGGATGGGAGGAGACAGAACATAGCAGTTAAAAGTCCTGAGTCTCCACTATTCCTCCTCTGACACTCCGATATCACTCAACAGGAAGAGGAAGCCATGGTACCCTGTGGGAATGGAAGTCCAGCCTCCCTATTCAGCCTTTTTTTTTAAGTTTATTTATTTTAGAAGGAGAGTGAGAGTGAGTGGGGGAGGGTCAGAGAGAGAGAGGGGAAAAAGAGAGAATCCCAAGCAGGCTCTGCACTGCCAGCATGGAGCCCTACGCAGGGCTCAAACTCACAAACTGTGAGATCATGACTTGAGCAGAAATGCGCCCCCAGCCTTTTCTGACACCAGCACAGAGATTGTTGGGGGAGCATGGCAAGAGTAACACTCTGGGTTTCTACTTGGCTTTTGCTGGCATGGGTGGGCCTGCAGTTTGTTTCTACGATGTTTGATTACAGTAGAGTGGTTATTGTTTCAGAGTTTTCTGTCTGGCTAATCAGCCCATTTCCCGGTCTTTTGGCTAGAGAGAGCAGACTTTTGGGACATCTAGGTGGCTCAGTTGGTTAAGCGTCTAACTTCAGCTCAGGTCATGATCTCGTGTTTCACGAGTTCAAGTCCCATGTTGGGCTCTGTGCTGACAGCTCAGAGCCTGGAGCCTGCTTCAGATTCTGTGTCCCCCTCTCTTTCTGCACCCCCTCAAAAATAAATAAACATTAAAAAAATTTTTTAGAGAAAGCAGGCTTTTATTGAGGTTTTTTCTGGTCTGTGTCCACTGGTGCTTCTAGGATGCTGGCTTCTCCAGCGCCAGTCTGGGATATAGGGAGGCAATGAGAAAACCTGGGGAACTCCCCACCTTGAGTTCAGGTTACTTGGGTTCCTAATAAGCCTGCGCTTTCCTCCTCCTTTCAGAGTCTTCTTACACTTGTTTTATATATAATGTCCAGGATTTTAGCTGTAGTTAGGAATAGGGAGAAGTTTACTCAAACTGGGTCCAGAACTAGAAGTGTCTCATCTTTTTGTTTTGTTTTTGTTTGTAATTAATGACATTGCTTTGAAGAGTACGAGTCAGTTGTTTTGCAGACTATTCTACTTTCTGGATTTGTCTCCCCCCAACCCCCCACCATGGTGTCATTTATTTCAATACTTTACACCCTGTATTTACTGTAAACTGGAAATTAGAATAGAGACCATCTTAAATAGCTTGGTCAGGGTAGGCGTCACTGAGAAGGTGACATTTGAGCAAAGATTTGAGGGAGGTGAGGAAGTGAGTCATAGAGAAAGGTATACCTTGTAAGGGAACAGCAAGTGCAAAGGTCCTGAGTAAGGAGTATACCTGGCTTGTTCAAGAAACAGTAAGGAGGACCAAGTGGCCAGAGAAGAATGAGGGAGGGGAAAAGTACCAGGAGATGAGATCAGAGGTTTAGTAGGGGACAAGATTGTATAGGGCCTGTAGGCCATTATAAGTATTTGGGCTATGGGGCGTCTGGGTGGCACAGTTGGTTAAGCATCCGACTTTGGTTCAGGTCATGATCTCATGCTTCATGAGTTCAAGCCCCACATGCGGGGCTTGAGTCCCGCTGTCAGTGCGGAGCCTGTGTGGGATTCTCTCTCTCTCTCCCTCTCTCTGCCCCTTGCTCACTTGCGCCCTCTCTCTGGAAAAATTAAAAAAAAAAAGTATTTTTGGCTTTACCCTGAGAGACATGGGGAGCCATTGGAGGGTTTTGTGCAGAGAACTGACAAGATCTGACTTGGTTTAGCAAGATCACTCTGGCTTCTGTGTGGAGAATAGGCCACAGAAGGCAAGGATGGAAGCAGTGAGACCAGTGAGGAGGCTTCTGCAGTGATTCAGGGGAGAGATGATGGTGGTTTGGACAAGGGTGGTAGCACTGTGTTGGATTCTGGATGCACAGATATCCCCCACTTTTCAAAAGTTTGCATCACACCACTTTGCTTTTATGAAAGACCTGCAATGGTACCTGTTTTTGCTAACTGAAAGAAACCCAAAGAGGATTTTTGCTTGTTAAAAAAAAAAAGTGACAATGGCATTCAGCATTTGTTGTGCAGCGAGCAGTTATAGAGGCAGCAGCAAGAGCAGCCTGGCTAGGCTCCTTCCTGGAGAACTCCACTCAGCATCTCAGCATCAAGCCACCATAGCTTTGAAGTGTGCGCGCGTCTGTGCTTTACGTTTTTTTTTCTTTTGTCCATTTATCTTGTGCATTCATTAGCGAGATGTGCCCTAAGGTATCAGAAAAGCCTAAGAGAGGTTATGTTTTGGGTCTGGGAATGCCCCCCAATTTCTCCATATACATTAATGGTAATTGTGCTTGCTTTGGCAGCACATATACTACATTAATAGTAATTGCTTTTTTTTTTTTTTTTTTTTTGCCATTTCAGCTTATTAAAGGTTTCACGGGAACCTGTATTTTGAGGGGATGGTCACTAGGATTTGCTGACAGAATGGATATGAGGTGTGGTTCCAAGATCTTTTGGCCAGAGCCACTGGAAAGGTGAAACTGCCATTGACTGAGATGGGGACAGCTTTAGGGAATGGTCATTTTGGGGGGAAAGATCAGGTGCCACATTTCGACATGTTGAGTTTGAGATGTCTATTAGACATCCAGATGGAGATGACTGGTCAACAGACCCTGTCACTGAGGTGCTCAAAGTTAGAGAAATGGAAATAATCATAGGGTTTTTTTGGGGGGGAGGATTAAATGTAAAACACTTAGCACATTCCCTGGTACACAACGGTTATGACCAAGTCTAGGCTAGGCTGGTAGCCCAGGAGCTTGAAGCTTTTTATATATGCTCAGCAGTTTGACAATATAGAGTGCTAGACTCTTTTTTCCACATCCTAAAAGTGGCTCAGGAAAAAAGCCCCCTATAGCCTGGGCCCTCTGAATTGCTCTGATTGAGGAATAAGCATTGCTAAGCCTGGAGAGAATGGAGAGTGTCAGACTGCTCTCCCCATGTCCCATCCGTACTGACTGGTTCTCTTTCTCTCTCTCACTCATTTGTGCTCTCTCTCTCTCGCTCTCTTTTGCTCTCGATCGCGCCCTCTCTCTCTCTCTCTTTCGGTCTCTAGCTCGCTCTCGCTCGCTCTTGCTTGCTTTTGCTCACTCTCTCTCCCTCGCTTTCTCTCCCCCTCCCTCCCTCTCTCTTTCATCTTTTCATTTTTTAATGAATATGAGTAAAATCCCTTTAGAATCGTAGTGAGCTTCTCCTCCACTCACTCCAGAGACTCCGACTGGACTGGGTTGGCGAGGCTGGGAGGACCCGACAGCCCTGAGATGCTTTGACACTTGGCATATCCTCGCAACTGCTAGAGCTCCAGCCTGAGGCCCCAGGGGGACAGGCGCCCCCTACAGGTCGAAAGCAGCCCCACGCCCCTGCAGGCGACTGCGGTTGCTAGGCAACCAGGCGGCCTGTGCAGAAGCTGAAGCCACCAAGGAATAGGCAAGGGGATTTAGGAGGAAGAGAGAGACCACTTCTCATCTCATCCACCGTCTCACTGGGGTCCTCGACAAATTGACCCAGTTGGGGCAGGGGGGCCCGCTGCTGATGATCTAGGCTCGTTCTTGAAGGCAGAGCTGTGTACAATTTAGACAGATTTTGTGTGTGGGAAAACAATCAGCTTTGTCCAAAAGCCCTCTGGTTTCACCTGGGAGCTGGAGATCTGGGTCGCTTGAAGGCAGAAGTTTCTGGTTTGCAAGTAGGGTGCATTGTTGTAGGTGTGCATCCTCGGTGAATGGGAATTCTAGCACATTGGGTGTGGATGGGAATAATTTTGGTGATTAGTCCAGTAAAGTATCAAGATTTCCCCACCATTCTCAATATGTGGATTAGGGAATTCTTACTTTAGCCCACTGAAATAAAAACTCTCCATAGAGGAGCGCCTGGGTGGCTCAGTCAGTTAAGCGACCGACTTCAGCTCAGGTCATGATCTCACAGTTCATGGGTTCGAGCCCCGTGTCGGGCTCTGTGTGGACAGCTTGGAGCCTGGAGCCTCCTTCAGATTCTGTGTCTCCCTCTCTCTCTCCCCCTCCCCCCCACTCTGTCTCTCTCTCAAAAATAAATAAATATTTAAAAAAATTAAACAAACACCTCTCCATAGAAATGACAATGTATATAAAGGATCATTCATTTCTTGGTGGAGCCAAGTTTCTCAGTGGCTTTCCTGAATTAGGTTCCTCTATGGAGTTGGGAGAGATCCTGAGGTCTGTTGACTCCTGTGAGTAGGGACAGAGCCCAACAAGAGGGAAAGAAATAAAAAGAATCGGCAGGTGATAAACAGAATTCAGCAGCTTCCTAGTGCTGTGTTTGGTTTGGAGCTAGCAAATTCTCGGTTCCATGCCCCCTCTCTTAGGACCATCCTGAAGCACCCCATCTCTATGAGGGCCTTTGGGGACCAGAAATCCACAGTTTTTCTTCTACAGCTTTTTTCCCACACAACCTAGTATTTCAGCCCAAGAGTAGGTCCAGGCAGGCCAAGGCTGTAGCCACAATAACTGCTCTACTTGGGACACATCTCCTCACTCAGCTAGCACAACAGGAGCTTTGTTGTGGCAGGACTCCAAGCCATGGCACACTTAGGGGAGAGCTGTGCTCAGGAGTATCACTGTGGGCCTTCCCTCGAGAGTTCCAAGGTAGAGATATCAGGCTGAGGTACTGGTAGCCAGAGAGGTACTGGTCCAGCTACTGCCTCAGTCCACAACATCTCCACAGGGCGTAGTGACAGAGGGAGGCTCCTTGCTCTCTGTGCTTCCGAACTGAACTGGGTCGGAGCTGTGCCTCAGCTCTATTAATAGCCCCCTAGCCCAGCCTGCTAGCCCCAAACCCTGATGCCAGGAGCTGTGACTCAATACCTAAAAATAACGGAGAGCAACTGCACCTCAACCCCAATGAGCAGCTCCGTGAGGCCCTCCACCCTCAAGTTTTTGTCAGTCCCAGTCTCCAGTCCAGGGCCTCATAGAAGTTAAGTGTGCCACTGCTGTCCTGTCCTCCTAGGAAGACAGTAAGGGTAAGCGGCAGCAGGCTCAGGGCCAGGAACTCAAGGCTAGGGGCTAGGCGTAAGGGTTTAGGGTCTGGGACTAGGACCTGGCATTCTGGCCAGGAGCCTGGACTCTGAGGTTACAAGACTGCAGCTGAGAGCCTGGGAGCTTAGAGGCTGAGGCCGCGGGGGTTGGAGAGCCTGGAGGTTGCCAGGATTAGGTCGGAAGGGGAGGGGAGGAAGAAGCTGCAGGGCTGTGAGGCTGGGCGCCCGGGAGGGAACAGAAAAGTAGGGGTGCGGGGTGGAGGTACACGCTGAGAGGTGAGAGCCCTGCAGTATCGGACAGGCTAGGCGCCCCGGAGCTGAGGCCGGCAGTCGGTCAGATTGAGGGGCGGATCGGGAACAGGGAAAACTAAGAAAATGCAGTTTCAAAGGGTAGTGTGTGAAGGAGACCCGCCCTCTACAAGGCGGCGTGGACGCCCAAGGAGATTGGGACCGGGCAGCTGCCGCGGCGTTGGTTCCCGATGCGCCTACCTCCTTCCCGCTGGTCGCGCGCCGGCGCCCCCGCCCACCGCGCCAGCTGCAGGCCAGGTTTGTCGGCTTGGATGGCTGCCTGTGTGTGTGTGTGCATGTGTGTGCGCGGCGGGGGCGGGGCGGCGAGAGGGGAAGGGGCGGGGCCCGGGAGGAGGAGGGGGCGGGAACACAAATTCAAACGCGCTTCCGTCAATTCCGCGACCGGAAGCTGTCAGGGGCACCTTGGGAATTGTAGTTCCCTGGGCTGCCTTGCAGTCGAGTAGGGTTTTGTCCCGAGGCGCTAGTGCTGCCCCAGGTCCCAGTCTGGCGAGAAAAAAGGAATTGTGAGGAGCGAACCTCCTGACCTCGCCAGCGTCTTAATTAGATTTCCCTTCGTGTGGGGACGCGAACCAGGGTGACTTGGTGCGGTGGGAGGGACGAATGGTCAGCTACAGAGCCCGCCTGGGTCCCTGTTTTTGCCTTAAGCTCCTCCCTCCCCCTTCTACCAGACGCCTCATCCTAGGTCAGCTCCTCACTGGTCTCCTGAACTATTTTAGCCCAGGAACTCGCGAGCAGCAAACACATTGGGGAACCTGCTCCTCGAGGGGAAGGAGGGCCTGGGAACCAGACCCTGCACGCAACAGCCCACGGAGGCGAGAACTTGTGGAAATCGGACTATACCCTCAGGGTCTCGAGTCAAGGACACAGGTCCCCAACCGGCACGGAAAACAGGTGACATTCTTACGTCATGGTGATGACTGTCGCGGCCCTCTTCTTGCGGCAGGTGACCACAAGGTGGAGCTACAACGCAACTCTGCGCAGCGTGCCTTGGCCACCCAGAATGTCCCCTGTGACGGCTGCTCTCCCGCTTCCCCTCTTGCAGCAACCCCTCCAGCCCAAGAATCTCTCCGTGATGACCCCTCAATGTCATTCATGTCACAACCGAGGATGGAATGTGCATCCCCCACCAAGCCCCGGCGTGGAAAAGATTAGACTATGACAAGACAGGAGTTAAATTCATTGAATAAGCAGATTGACACCATACAGGAACCAACCTGTCTTGAAGAAAAGGCTGTGCACAGCAAAAAGCCAGTTATAGTCACAGAATTAAATGGCTAGATGGGCTCTTCGGCCCTCAGCGTCTAGGCAGGAAAGCAGCTAAATTGCAGGGGTCAGGGGAGACAGTGAATGGAGTGAGGACTGGTGACTCCATCATCTTAGTTCTCCAGCAAAGGCCATTTTGTCATCTCCTTCAGTCATAGGTCCAAGCTATCCCATCCCTGACACACCTTGTGTCTTCTACTCGAGAACACGCACACACAGGTCTGAAACATTATCTTGGCAACCTCCTTTCCACTTCCTCTGTTAACATTTGCAGAGAAACTTCCTATGAGTCACTGTCTTCCTAACCTAACCTCAGGTCAAAACCCTAAGGGGAGCAGATTCCATGGAAGCTTGCAGCATGCCCACCATCTGTGCAGAGGGCCCTCATAGTTCAAAACCTCCTGTTGACAAAGTTTACCCCACCCCAACCCCACCAACTTTCCATCTCAGCTGCTCTGTCTTCCTTGCTGTTAGCCAGTCCAGAGAGGCCTCAGACTCTGGTAGGTGGGGGTCCGGGGCTGGGCATTCACTCCATTATGAAATTGTTGATCCTGGTCAGCAGCACTGCTGTTTCTAAGCCTGGAGCAGGGGGTGGGGAAGACATATAGGGAGTGACCAAAGAGAAGGCTATAAGAGGAGAAAAATGAGGTGAAGGGAGAAAGTTCTTACCAGTTTTCTCTCTCTCCTTCTTACATCTCCTATAGAGAGAAAAAGCTTCCCATTGTGAGTTCAGCCAGCTGCAGGCATGGCCTTTTGATCCCAGGTTCCCCCAAACTGCCTTTCCCAGGCTCAGGCCAATTTGGTGTACAAGGAAGGGTCCAAGAATCTCAAAGGAACCAAATCCCAAGCTCCGGGCAGCATGTAGGAGTCTGAATTGGCCCTATCACCGGGACCCTGGGGGGCATGAAGATCCAGAAAGCTGAGGCATGAAGCACTCACCCTTGCAGGAGGAAGGTCCACAGAAGCAGCAGGGTGGAGACACAATTGGTAATGATCCACATCATCAGGTAGGTTTGAGGGGGCTGTGGGAATAGGAAAAGGCTCCTGTCAGTGGCCAGAGGCCCAAAGGTAGTATATGGGGGGAAATGTGTAAGGAATAGAGGAACAGGGTTAAGGAGAGCCAGGGATGGGAGAAAGGGAGGGGTGACAGCCCCAGAGCCCTTACGATAAGCCAGACGGGGTAACGCATTTGCTGTAGCAGCTGGCAGTCGTTGGTGGTCACCGAGTCCACCCCTGCACACCAGAGCAGGGAAAAGAGCCAGGGCTTGTTCACCACAAATAGGTTCACCGACACATTATCCTGGTGTAGTGCCCTGGGAGGTGGGGTGGGTGGGAAAGAAACAGGAACATCTAGTATCATGGGGCATGAGGCACAGGAAGCAGCCTTTGTCCGTGCTTGAAGCCGCAGTGTCACTGCCAAGGAACTCTCAGTCCTACTTTTACATAGCATCCCCTGAGCAAAAGCAATTTTCTTTGCATAGCTCAACTTTGTCTCCTGGCAGATTCCACCTACAGATCTGAGCTTTGCCATCTGGGGCTACACGAATGTCTCTCTTCTTTGTTCCATGACAGACCTTCAGAGGTCTGAGGAACAGTGACCATGTCCCTGAGTCATCTCCTCTCTAGGCCCGACAGCCCCAGTTCCTTCATCCAGGGCTGGGACCTGGGTTATCACTCCCTTCACCATACAAACCTCTCCTACTCTGATCTTACTTCAGTTGATCAATGTTCCTTTCTTTTTTTAAAAAAAAAGTCTTTCATGTGTATTTATTTTTGAGAGAGACAGAGACAGAATGCGAGTGAGTTAGGGACAGAGAGAGAGGGAGACACAGAATCCGAAGCAGGCTCCAGGCTCCAAGCTGTCAGCACAGAGCCCGATGCAGGGCTTGAACTCACGAGCTGTAAGATGATGACCTGAGCTGAAGTCAGATGCTCAACTGACTGAGCCACCCAGGTGCCCCTCCTTTTTTTAATTTTTAGAAATTAATTTATTTATTTTGTGAGAGAGAGAGAAAGAACATGAGTGGAGGAGGGGCACAGAGAGACAGCCAGAGAATTCCAAGCAGGCTCTGTGCCGTCAGCTCGAACTCACAAACCGTGAGATCACGACCTGAACCGAGATCAAGAGTCAGATGCTCAACCAACTGAGCCACCCAGGCACCTCTATCAGTGTTCCTTTCATAGTATGGGGGCTTGCATCTGAACATGATATCCCAGGTGGGCTTGGCCCAGCTTTGAGTACAGCAACACTTCCTCCTGCCTTCTGGGCACTGTGGCTGTTTGAAGGCAGCCCGGGGTCAGGTTAGTTTTGGCAATGTCACATGCCATTGATGACTCATTATGAACACTATTCAATCAAAGCTCTGGTCTTTTTCACACATGTTCATGCTGATGCCAGTCTCCTCTCTTGTCTTTGTGCAATTGAACTTCTTTTGGAGTGCAAATGTAGGTAGGTGTTTACATCTATCCCTGTTGTGCTTTATCCCGGTATATTTGGTCCATCATCTTAGAGTGCTTAGACCTTTCGGGGCCTCGATTTCATTACCACTGTATTCATTACTAATTGATGTCTTTTGGAAACCTGCTCAGTGGTTGAGGTTGACCAGGACAAGTCTAAAGTGAGGGCCAAACCCCATGTTGTGTCTCCCTCCATGGTGACAACTTGGGGAAAGGTCCTTGAAATACTTATGCTAACTGGGCTACCATACAGTGCACTTTTTTTTTCTATCTGACCACAAGGACATGAGAAGAGACCTTGGCAACTGCATTCTTTGCAGTCCATCATGTTTACAGGCTGGGTCAGCTTCTGGGGCCTGGCTCACATCTGGGACTCTCTTGCTTCTCTCCTCTCGATCCATCCTCCCTTGCACTTACCTCTTTGGTGGTGAATGAAAGCTAAAACTGTTCTTGTGGCCCACAAGGTCCTACCCAATTGGGCTCCTGCCTATCTCCCCAGCCTCACCTTTCCCTTGCTTATTGGGCTGCTGTTTCTGCTCTTCTCACAGCTCTTCTCCTCATTAGCTCCTTGTGACCTGTCAGGTCTCAGCCCAGACATCACCCCTTTAGCTACTTTTCCGGATGTGGCCCCTCTCTGGCCCTCACTCCCAACCCTAATTGCTCTACTATATCTCCCCATTTTATTATCTTCATATCACTTATCCAGTATGCATATAATTCGTTCAGTTTATTATCTCTTTCACTAGTATGCTCAAAGCCTGCAACAATAGTGCCTTTCACATAGCAAGTGTTAAATATATTGATAAATATTTGTTGTATGTGTGAATGAATGAATGGCCTTTGCCCTCCCTGAGGTGACTCTTCCCTACCATTAAGCTTCACGGGGTCCCCTTGGCTCCTTTCCTCTGGCACTCACTTGATATCCAACAGTGGCAGGTCTTGATAGGGGAGGTTGAGAAACTGGGGCCTCTCAGTTCTGTTGCTTCCCTGCTGTCCATATATCTGGCGCATTCTAGGTGCCCGTTGTTGGACCTTAGCCCGATCTTCATCCGGTAGCCAAAGGACCTGTGGTTCAGGGAAGATGGGCATGAAGCTGAGGAAGGCTTGGGGATTCCAGGGGTCGGGGCCAGGGGCAGAAAGGTTTGATAACAGAATGGGGTATATGAGTTGAGGTGGGGCCCTGGGGCAGGGGGCAGCCTCAAAATTATCACCGTGGCCTAGGGAAGGCAGGGGTAGGGAAATGGGCAAGAGGGGGCACTTGGGGTCCTGGAAATATCACCATGGCTTGGGGCACCCTTGCACTCAGCACAGTCTCCAGTGTCTGGTTCACAAATGTGTCATGGTATGTGTGATTTCGTGGGGGGCGGCGCAAGTCAAACATGATAGAAAGGTTAAGGACTGCAGCTTCCTTCAGCAGCTCTTCCAATGTCGGGACTGTCTGGTTCTCAGCCTCCTTCCGATCAGGGTCTGACAGCCGCTTGGCCCCCCAGAAGGGTTGCCTCTATGAGAACAGTAAAATTATTTCAAGACCAGAAGAAGCCTTTAGGCCATTCCCCCATCCTCATGATCTTCACTCGTTTCCCCCACTTGGCGCCAGGCTTGTGTGCACCGCTGAGCCACAGTCTTTCTTTCTCCAAACTGTGACCCTTTCCAGACCCTCTAACACCTTACTCTGTGACCCTAACCTCCTACCCCTCTGGTTTCCTAACTTTTTCACATTTTCTCTTTGGTCTCACAGAGACCTCTGGGACCTTGGCCCTTTGGTTTCTGCCCAATCCATCAGCCCCTGTCTGCCACATCTACATCCCCTACCCATGGTCCATCTACAGCTCGAATTACTTTTCCATACCACCTTCAACTCCTTTCCTGCCCTGCCCGCCCCACAAATCCTAAACCCTGATTCAATTGTGTGACAGTCTGCCTCCTCCACCCCTAGAATTGGGGGGCAGAGCACATCATGTGGACTATATAGTCTTTTACCTTCATTGCCACTTAATCATCCTTTTTTTTTTTTTTTTTTTTTTTTTTTTAAGTAAGCTCTATACCCAACGCAGGGCTTGAAAGCACAACCTTGAGATCAAGAGTCACATGCTCTACGGACTGAGCCAGCCAGGTACCCCACTTAATCATCCTTTCACTTGTTCTTGTTTTGCTCCTTCTTCCATTCCTAGTGGCTCTTCCAAACCTCTGCCACTCTCCTCCCTTCCCCTTGTAATCAACAAATGACCTTACCTCCTAACCGCTGACATGGAAAAAGCAAGCTATCTGATACTTATTATAAAGTATTTACTATGTGCCAGGCAGCCTTAGAAGTACTTTATGTGCATTGATTTATTTAATCCTTCCCAAATCCTACAAAGTAGGTACTATTATTATGCCTATTTTACAGACGAGGAAAGTAAAGCAAGAGAGACTAAGGAATGTTGCCCAGGCTCACATAGCTAGTAGGTAGTGAAGCCAGGACTCAAACCCAGACAACCCTTGGTCTTAATCACTCTGGCATGTCATTGTATATAGAGTTAAATGAAAAGACAATCAAGTTGCAAAAGAATATATGAAGTGATCCTATTTGTGCAAAATGACGTGTGTGTGTGTGTATACACATATGGAATATGTACCCACTGTTAGCAATGATTATCTCAGAGGAGTTGGATTATGGGAGACTTTCAATTTTTACATTATTTCTCTAATGTTTAATTTTTTTTATGTGGAACAAGTATTACTTTTATTTTTAAGCAGGCTGTGTACTGGGTGGGGAACCCAGTGTGAGACTTGAACTCACAACCCTGAGATCAAGACCTGAGCTGAGATCAAGAGTTGAACGCTTAACTGATTGAGCCACCCAGGCCCCCCAACATGTATTATTTTTAAAGGTAGGAAAACAGGAACTGAGAAAATAAAGTATCTTTACGAATATTTTCCGTCACCTACAGAACTGAAGCCTGCACTTCTAGGCCTGACATTCTTTTTTTGGGGGAGGGGGGTGGTTCTGGCATTCAAAACCCTCTGAGACCAAGCCTCTGCTCCCCTTGACAGTCTCAGCTCCCACTGCTCCCACAAATTTTATCTCCCAGTTGCACTGAGCCACTTTTTGTTTCCTGAGAACACTTCTTCATACTTCTGGGCTTTATGTATGCTCTTCCGTCTGACTAGAATTGCTGATCCCTGCTTTGCCCATCTTAAACAGCATTCTCATTTCATGTGCTGCTCAGGCATTCTCTCTTGTGAAACCACTCCTGATCCTCTCCCACACCTACCCTGCCAAATAGTGCCTTTGCTCTCTCTCCTCTTTGTTTACTAAGGATATTGTTATCGATCTAGGTTTCCTATTCTGATAGCCTGTTGGCTAAGCTCTCTTCTTTCAGCCGAGGGAGTGACTTGAGGGCAGAGCCTCTACACCTATTGCTCAGCACAGGGATCAGAAAATACTTATCAATGAATGAACTCTCCCCTCAGCACCCCCGCAGGTGGTTGCCTCTTTTGTGAGGCTGTCTTCACCTCTAGGAACCAGGTCCCGGCATTGAGCTTCTTCAGTTCAGCACAGGAGAAGTCACTGCTGTGGGAGGAGGTTCGGGCTGGGAACACTGAGGCCACATCTGTGGTCCTGCTCAGGTGCTCATCATGCATGAGGAAGGGGATCCCGTCAGAGCTGAGGGCACAAGAGGTGTCAGGGGGCTGAGCTCTAGGGCTGATCATCATTTCCCAAGCTCCCCTAGTGTGTCCCTCTGTCCCCTAGTGTCTCTCACCTGACCATCACATCAGTCTCGAACACAGCAGCTCCACATTCAGCTGTTTTCCTCAGTGACATCAGGGTGTTCTCGGGGGCCAGCTGGGAAAGGGAATTGGTAGGGGGGTAGCAGAGAAGGGTGCGAACCTGGGAACCCACAGGCCTGATTGCTGCAGCCTAGAGGAGCAGACCCTTCCCACCCTACCAGCATTCTACCCGACACTCACCATGGGGGCCCCTCGGTGTCCCACCAGACCAGGCTTGGGGGGTAAGTCTCTGGGTTCCATGATACAGGGTGAGGAGATGCACAGTGGGGCCAGGTAGATGGCCAGGGCAACTCCAAAAAATAGGAGCAGTAGCAGAACCTTGGGACCTGTGGGGAATGAGGGGCAGGCTATGGAGAAAGGGCAATGGGTGAGCTCTGGGGACAGAAAGCAGAGTGTGGGTGCAGTAAAATGGGCAGCAGGAGGCAGAAGCATCGATGGCCAGGGAGGGTATGTTGGGGAGTGGAGTTGGCACCTCTTCGATGGATACGGTAGAAGGTATCAGCAACAGGCCAGGCCAGGAGGGTGATGCCAGCAACTGCTCCAATATGAAGGAACGGGGCTGTGGCCTGTGGACAAGAGTTGGTGAAGAGGGTTCTTCTCTCCAGTGCCCCTCTCCTTCTCCTAGGACCTGACTTTTGGAGTTCAGAGCTACTTGCAGTCGTGGGGGACCAGGGAGCAAGATACGTCCAGAGGTTGGCCACAGGCCAAGGCTCCCACATAGGCACTGGAGATCAGCCACTCACCTGCAGTGACAGACGTAAGCTACGCCACTCCTGCTGCCATTGGACGTCCAGTCCCACGAGGCCAGCGGCCACAAGAAGCATGATGAGGAGCAGCAGCATCTGGGGGACCAGAGATGAATGGGGTCTTCTTTGTTAGCCTGGGGGTCCCTGGGCTGCCCCCTCTCTCTTTCCCCTGGCTCATCCACGTTCTTTCTTTCACTCAACAAAAATTTACTGGGCTTCAGGTCCTGAGCTTGAGTCCATGGGTAGAATATTGAGGTGCTCAGCAAAATAGCTGGCCAAGCCCTGGGCCCAGTGGTCCCCGTTTCCCGCTCACTCCCACCCGCACTCTTACCTTGTGGACACTGTGCAGATGCAGAGGCTGGCCGCAGAGCCGCAGGAGCAGGGCCAGGAGCTGGAAGCAGAGGGTGGTGGGAGGTATGAGGTGCCAAGAGGGGTCACCGAGGTGGGCTTCCTGGGTTCCCAGGCTGACACCGTCCCCCTCCCCTCCCCTCCCCTCAGTGGCCAGGGGTTGAAGCTGAGCAGGAAGGGAGGACTGAGGTAGGGGTTAGATGGGCCGCTCCCTGACCCACCAATAGCAGGGATGCATATGTGACAAGTAGAGAGATGACCAGCAGAAATGCCAGGGACCAGTCCATCCAGTGTCCCCAGTGTTGGAACAGGAATCTGTGGGAGGGGAGAGAGAGGTGTCTGAGTGGGGGAAGGGGTGTTAATAGTGGCCTGAGGGGAGTTGGGGTGGGTGGGCTCAGAAGGAGGACTAGAAGGGAGTGAGAGGGAAGCCTTTCATGGGGCCAGGGGCTCCAAGGACTGGGGAGACTTCGTGGAGCAATTTTCTAAGGAGGTTGGGTAGCAGGACAGCTGGGCAGGGCCGGGAATGACTGAGCACCCAGGGGACCCAAGGTGGGGCGTAGATTAACATGTATGCAGAGGAAGGGGGGGGATCTGTGACACACTCATTGAAGTTGTGCAGGTCATTGAGAAGGATGAGCCCGATGTACAGCCAGCCCAGGGAGAGGAGAAAGGTGAGGAAGAGCAGGCCAAACCAGATACAGTCGCACTGCAAAGGGGCAGGAGAGAAGCTCACAGCCGATCCCCACTTCCAGCTCAGAGTCCCCAACGGATGACAGCTCCATGGGGCTTCCCACCAGGAGTAGGGCTGCTCTGCTCTGCTCTGCTCCGCAGGCAGACAGAAGTTTTCTTCCTGGGGAAAGAAAGTCCCTTCCCCCCCTGCCACCCCCCACCAGCTGCCTCTGAGCACACTTGGCTTCCTTATCCCCTCCAGGCGGCCTCTGCCTCGGACTTCCAGTCCCCCCCATCCCTACTCCACCTTGCTGGTTTGCATCCTCTCTTTGGGGCATTTCCTCCAGTGGCAGCTATACAGGCAGTGGAGGCAGCGGGCCCAGACGGAGCAGCAGCCAGGGGACTCGGCCATGGCGAGGGCCTGGGGGAAGGGATACTGGGCCATCAGGGACCCTAGCAGAAGGCAGATCCCAGCCTCCCTCCCAGTGTATCTGAGGAGCGTGGGGGAGGAGCAGAAGCCTGGGCCGCTGCTCGGCAACGGAGGTCATAGGGCTGCTGAAGTCCCAGATTAGATGAGGAGGTGAGCAAAGGGGGATAATCTCTGGGGTCTTTCTTTCCCTTTAATCTGGATACCTGGAAAGTCGGTGGGACAACCAGGAGATCGGGCCTCTTTGCAGGCAGGGTGCATACCCAACCTCTCCAACTCCTCCCCATTTAACAGCATGCATCCAGCTTTGGGGATAGAGTGCTTGCCCAGGGTGGGGACTCAGGAGAAACTGCACCAGGGTGGGGCAAATTCAATTTAGCAAGTTGAGGCAGATCTGGCCAAGCTTTAGGCAGCCCCAAGGTAGGGAGCCTTCCACCCCAGGAACCAAGAGTAACCTGAAGCAGAGGTTCTAGTTCTGACCTGGGGCTAAGGGAGGCTGGCTAGTTGGCCAGTTGCTATGGATACAGAGATTGCACACACCACAAAACCCCGACTATAAGATTCTCACTCTCCACCTCCCAGGGGCCAGGGGACACTGCCAATAACAGGAAGACTTGAGGGAAATAGGTTGCCTGGGTCACTCCCAGCCTTCTGAAGGAACCACTCTCCTGCCCGCACACACCTGGAAAATCTAAGCCCTCTGGCCCCAGTCTTGTCCCTTCCAGTCCAGTCATTCTGCCCCCCCACCCCCCAGCCAGGAACCAGTCTCCACCTTCCCCCTTTTAGGGGCCCCACCCTCTGAGATTACTTGGGTGAAGGTACAACAAATACTGGTCAAAGGTTTGTGTGTGGGGGGTGTGGTTGTGTTGGGGCTGGGGATCATTGGACCTTGCGCTTTTGGGTCAGGCTGAGACCTGGCTGGCTTACTGATCCCCAAACTAGGCTGGGTGTGTGATTGTCATTCTACGTGAGAGGGTGTGCGATTTGTGTCAGCTTTGTATGTCTGTGTGCACTAGTGGCTGTCGGTAGTGGGTTTCAGTGTGTAAAGGAGTCCCTGGATATACCCAAAGTGTGTGTGGTCTGAGGGACATGACCCCTTGTCATCTAGGCTCCCCTAAGGCTGTGGAGTCTTAGAGGGTACAGTGGTGGGCTCCCTGAAAGGAGGAAGGGTGTGGCTGCTCCTGAAACTGCCCTCCTTATCCCATGCTTGCCTTGGGAAAGGAGAATTAGGGGATAGGGAGTGGAGGGGTAGGGATCGTAGCTGGGGGAAGGAAAACTCTCCCCTCTCTGAGACCCCTCCCAGGAAAAAGCCATCTTAAAAGGAGACCCCTGCTTCTTCCCATCCCAGGACTGGCTTCCAGTAGCCTGCCCCGGGCTCCATCCACACTCCCTGCCTCCATTAAGGTTCTGCCCCTGTACCCCAGACACTGCCTTCCAGAGTCCCACCTCCCTCCAGGATCTGAGCAGTCTGAAAACCCCAATCAGGGGAGTTGAGCAGGGGCGCTGCTCAATCGCTGAGCCCAGTTCCTGCCAGTGGGAGCCGGTCTCCACCCCACCACCCCCGGCTATAACCCCCAGCCTTCCCAAGTCCTCACACCTTTTCTCAGCGGCAGCTCCACTCTGCTCTCTGCTCTGCACTGCACTGCTTCCCAGCTCCTCTCCGACTTGTCTGCCTCCTCCCTCTTCCAGTCCTTGGCTCAGCCCCACTGGTCAAACAGGTGGCAGTGTTGCCACCTACAGGAGTCTGCGCGGGTTCTCTCCGAAAGCCCTCAGCTGCTCTTTGGCCAGTGCCCAGCCGGGGTGGGACGATGGGAGGGAGGAAGGAGGAGGGGGAGCAGAGCTGCTTCTTTACTCGCTGCCGGTCCAGGGGCTTGGGGTAAGGAATTCTTTTGTGCAGCCTTCCCCATCCCTCTGTCCCTCCTCCTGTTCCCCTCTCAGTCACTGCCGGGGCTTTGTCTGGACTCGGGGAGGCGAGGGCTGAGGGCACCGGCAGGGGTGGGGTTGGGGGTGACCACACAACTGCAACTTGGCAGTGAGAAGAGGGGGCCCAGTCAACCCCCTGGGAAGGGGTGTGTGTGTGTGTGTGTGTGTGTGTGTGTGTGTGTGTGTGTGTAAGTCTAGCATTTCCCTCAAGCTCCCTGGGAGGATAGCCTTGATTCATCAGCTTCCCTTTCCTCCCGGGATCCTACTTCTACTTCTGTAAGGTACATCCAGAAGATACAGGGTTCCAAGCTACTTCCTGAACTCTGGGCAGCAGGTTGCCCTGTTTCTGGACCAGGGATCTCCATGGGCCTTGTGACTCCTGAGAGACACTAGCAGCCCTCCCCTTCCCCCTATCACCCCAGACAGGAGCTGATGATTCAGGATGTAGAGACTTGTGTCATTTCTGTTGTCTTGTCCCCAAGGTATCTAAAGTCTCTTTCCAGGAATCATTTGCAGAGTGTAGTGTGAGGGTCACAAGCTTTTGGAAGATGAATTTTGAAAGATGCTGTTACTATACATACCATCAGCAGGAGAAGGCTGGCTAGCGTGCAATAGTCAGGTTAGTGCTAACACACAGGGCTTGGGGTGAGAGGAGGGCTGGGGGACTGGCTTGACTGACCTTCCCTGTTTACCTTTTGGCTGATGCAGTGGCTCAAAGCCTGGGGGGCTTGCAGTGTTGGTGGGAAAAAAGTCTTCACTGGGGATAAACTTGCTTACCCTTCCCCCGACACGTACTGGATTTGGAACAGTGAGAAGGAAGACTAGCTCTCTTATGCCAAGAGCTGCCCCCCCTCCCTCTGCCTTCCCATTGTATCCAGGGGCTCTAGCTGGCAATGGCAGAGGCTCCTTTGCTCCCCCGTCATTAAAATGCAAAGAGAAGCTGGGCTGCTGGCTGGCAGGACGCCAGAGAGGGCTGCGTGGTCACCTAGCCCTCCTGCAGGCTTCATTTTAGACAGGTTATCCTTCAGTTTCCTTTGCTTGGGGTCTGGTAAATTCTAGAGGAGCCCTGGCTTTCATGTGCCCAGTTCTCAGGGGTGCTTTGGGAGCTTTTAGTTGGGTGGGGGGAGGGGCCTGGGATTCCTAAAGCATGGATAGTTAGCCCAGGGCTTGCAAGCTCCTCAAAAAGCTACAAGGCCGGTCAGCAGCCTGTTTGGCATTCCACGGCTGGCCTCGTTTTCGTTTTCGCTAGAAGCAGAGACGGAGAACCCTGATGCATAGTAAGGAGAAAGCAACACCCCCTTTTCCCTTTTCAAAGGAGACAACAAGCAGCCAGTACTGTGCTGTCCTGGGAATGGGCAGCAGTGTGGTCCCACACCAGTGCTATGCCAAGAAATCAGGCTCTAGGGCATTAGGAACAGCTACTACGGTCACCCTAGATTCCCACAAGAAGCTTTGGTGTAAGCTAAATGTGGGTTCAGGTTAGCTGTCACAAGGCAGTGAGGCTTGGGTACTTGTACCGATTCTCCTTGATAGCATTCCCAGGGGCTGAGGAGCACAGGTATTTCTCCTTGTAGCACAGAGGATCTTTCCAAATAGTGGCTAGACTAAGATTTATTTATGTACTTAATATTAACATTTTAAAAGATTTCATTTACTTCAGCAACATGGAAGACAACTGAGTGTACTGTTAAAACACCTAAAATCCAGAGATGGTCAGGGCAGGAAATATCCCAAATAGCGCCTCCATGCCTGATGTGGGATGAAGGATCAGTGCCAAACCTCCAACCTTGGCCAGGCTCTGCCATTAAGCTGAGACAACCCAGAGGTAAGACGGCTTTGGCCTCATCCCCATCAGTGGGGAGGCCTTACCTGCTCACAAATAAGAAAGGGCTAGATTGGTACTGAGGATCTGATTCCCAGTGAGTCATCAAGAATGTTAGTTGGTTCTCTCTTCAGCAGGTGGCTTAGCACCTTTCTGGAGAAGAGAGAGCAGTAGTCTGGGGCCAGGAGGCTGGAGAGTGAGGGCCAACATCCAACAAAGACTTCCTCCCTTTTGGTAACAGGCTGTCCCTTTTTTTTCAACAGCAAGAGGCCTGAAATCCAGAGGAGTCATTAAAAAAACTCCTTCTGGCTGCAACCTGAAAGTATCTCCCAAGCCAGACTGGGGAAGAGATGGCAAGTCCAGCTTCAGTGGGCTTCTTCTTCAATAGGGGAGCAGCCAGAGAAGAAGCTGGTATTGCTGGCCAGAGCTCGTTTCTTTTTCTTCCCTGGAGCTTTATTTTCTTGGGATTCTGCTACATGTTTCGATTCTGGGAGGCCAAGGGAAGAGGCAGCTGGAGTCGTCTTCTTTAACAGCACCTGCTCCACATCACACATCTCTTTGAGGAGCTAGAAAGGACAGAGACAGGTATGACTAGATCCTGGGTAGGGGCAGAGGCTCAGCTCAGCCTCGCCACTACAAATGCTCAGTACAGTGTAGTATGAGGTGTCCCCCAAGATCTGGCTGTCGAAAAGAAAAAGAAAGACTGGCCTATGCACAAGTCCCACTTCCCAGCAAGCTGATCGTACCTCTGCCCCCTTTTCTCCCACTGCACTCTGTCTTAACTAATGCAGAGAGGAATGCTAATAGAGTTGAAAATGCCTGCCTTTAGCCCACCTACCTTGCTGTTGGGAGTGGCACAGACAGGGTTAAAGAAGCTCAATCCTGGGGTAACCTCTGTGGGGTCCTCCAGTTTGAAAGAGCCTTCGGAATCCTGGGTGGGCTCAACAGTGCCCAAACTATCCTGAGAATCAGACAGGCCTATTAGAAATGTGGCTACCAGGGTTACAAAATCAGTCTGCTCCCCTTTAACCAGTGAGGTACCAGCTCTGAGTGCCTCATCTGCCAGTCCAAGCAAGTCTCAGGGAGACCCCTGCTTGGGGTTTCTTGCTGGCAGCCTCTGAAGGCAAAGGAGTGGGTAGGATATCACAAAGCAAGGTTGAAAACAAGGCCAAGCCTTAGTCATTTCTTTGATTAATCTTCCACCCTCTATAATATGCAGTACCCTTGTTAGCATGTCTATAGGGTGTTGCCTGTATTGGGTCTTCCTTTCAGAGAAGCAACTAAGGCCAAGAGTGAAAAGTTACTTAGGTAACAAGGAGACTCTGTGGTAGAGCTCAGATTAGAATTATAGCCTGTTGTCATGGAAACAGAATTGGATTGAGAAGTCAGGAAGCCTGAGGTCTAATTTTAGCTGTCATGACCAGCTGTGCAATATCAGGTGAGTCACTTAAGCTTATCTCTCTCTGGGTCTTAGTTTCCCTCTCTGTATAATGGGAGCATTGGACTAGATCAGTGGTTTTACAACCAAAATTCTTAAGGGGAAACCCAATACATAAATAAGTAAAGAGCAAGTTGCTTTGATTGACATGAAGTCAAACCGAGCCAGGCCATGGTCCTCGGTTCAAGAAGTACTTCCATGGAGCCACTAGGGTAGACTCCAGAACCCAAATTGAAAAAGCCATGGGAACAGAGATCCCTGCTACTTCTATAATTCTTAGCCTGAACCCCAGCTTGCCACGTTAGTCCTCTAATGACTATCTTCCTTCGAAGTCATTTTAATAGAAGAGCCGGCAGAACCGTTCACATGCAGATGTTCAAGAAATGCATGATGAACGAACGATCATTATACCAAGCTTGCTAGAGTTGTTGTACATCACATAGAGAGCTGTAGGAACAGGCTTTTGCCATGAGCACAGGTAGGTGTAAGGCAATCTTTGTTTCCCTGAGTTTGCTATTCCTGGGAATATAAGGAGGACAGGTACAATTAACTTGGCCCACAACAGTGACTATTTGAAAGACCAAGTTCCTGTGGGTCTTTCCTAGAGCCATGGAATAACTGGTTCCCATGGAGAGGGTCTAAGCAACTAATTTCTCAAGATGTCAGAAGGATTAATTTCCTTCCTGGAAGCTGCCACGTGGCCCTTATAGTTTCAGCTAAGCCTCTGGGCTAGTTTGGTCCTGCATGTCTATGTGCCTGTAGTTGCCTGCTTTCCTATTCTCTGTTTCTGCCTCAGAAACGGCACCACAACTTTACAGCCAAGGCTTGGGGTGGGGAGCTGCATATCTGGAAATCTCCTGGGACAGGCTGTGGTTTCTGAAAGGGGTATGTGAACAGGCTGGCAGCGAGGAAGAAGGACCGAGAAGTGAAATGTCTCTGGTTGCAGAGGGCCAGAGAAGGGGCAGGAGACTCCAGGTTTCACAATGGTGGGAACTGGCAGGATGTCTGAAGGGACGGCCGATCCTACCTTGTCTTGTTGACGGTTCCTACACTTTGTGGGGTCACAGCTGCAGTCTGTGCCGCAGTCCGACTTTTGTCTCCTGCACCCACACTGCTTGTTCCCACACCAGCCCTTGCAGGAACACTGCAAAAATGGGTGTGTAGAAAGAAAGACACATTACCAAAAGAGTTAGAAGACCAATTTAACATGCCTTCCCTTCCTTTGCAAGCCTTTTCGGAAAAAAAATGGAAAGTACCATTGACTTTACCATGCTTCTATCTCCTCAGTCCCCTCTTCTTTAGTGAAACAATGATCATCAGAACCACGAGAAGTTGTCTAAGAACAAGTCATGGTAGACAGATCCATTTTCTTGTTTTGATACCAGAGGGATACCATAACACAGGCTAACTGGCAAAGACTCTCATGACAATTTTATGGTCAAAGCGAAGAACTGCAAGTTGGATGGTAGGAGTGTTAGGTATATTTGAGGACTGAGTATAGTTGCTCAATATCTTTCGATCTACCCAGCTGTACTTGCATCCAAGTCACAGTTCTACAGCTTGTTCAGTGTCAGCCTGGGCTACGTCTGCAGCCGTTGAATCAGTCAACGTTTTAATAAATCACCGATGATATGAAATAAAGTCATTTACATTTTATATGGCACTTTACAGTTTTCAGAGTACTTTCATATATATAAATACAGAATCTCATTTGAATCTCATAGCCAGTTGACAAGGTAGGCATGTTTATTGACTGTAATGACGACACAAAACTGGAAGGGTGATTAATAAGTAAGATATCAGAATCACAATTCAAAAATATTTTGACAGGCTGGAATTATGGGCTGCCAAGTAAAAAGAAAAGTTATAACAGGATAAACATAAGTCTGGCATCTAGGTTCTCTCCACATCAGCCATATAAATATAGATCTGGCTTAAAAGCAGTTGGTGCAAAAAGGGCCTAAGGATGTGAGGTGTCAGGAAGCTCCATGAGTCAACAGTGTGAAATGGCTGTCAAAAAGCAAATGAGTCAGGGGTGCCTGGGTGGTTCAGTTGGTTGACTCTTGATTTTGGCTCAGGCTGTGATCCCAGGGTCCTGGTATTGAGCGCCTGCATTGGGCTCTGTGCTGACTGTGGAGACTGCTTGATATTCTTTCTCTCTCTCTCTCTCTCAAATAAAAAAAAAGCAAATCAGTCAGGTAGAAATTTGGAGTTTGGAAATCATGGGGAACAACTGCTTCACTAGACTCAGTATCAGTCAGATCCCATTTGAAATGATGCATCATCTTATATTGGGCATGATAATTTTTTTCAGGTATATCAAAGCACAGACAATAAAAAAAATTCACTCATGTTCTTATTCTTCCCTTAATAACTAAAATACAGATATAACTGAAGCCTCCTACCTACCCTTTCTTGATCCCATTCACCTCCCACTCTCCCAGGGGCAAAGTCTCTTGAATTAGGTGTTTATCACTCCCCCACAGGTCTTTGTACCACGTATGAGTTTCCATAAAAAAACAAGGAATTATCTTACATCTTTTAAACTTCATATAAGTGGAATCTTACTATATGTTGACATGCATTGCTCCGGTTCCACTCATTTTATTTCTTTTTTTTATGTTTATTTATTTTTGAGAGACAAAGCATGAGTAAGGGAGAGGCAGAGAGAGAGGGAGACACAGAATCTGAAGTAGGGTTCAGGCTCTGAGCTGTCAGCACAGAGCCCTACGTGGGGCTTGAATTCACAAGCCGTGAGATCACGACCTAAGCCGAAGTTGGACGCTCAACTGACTGAGCTACCAGGAGCCCCCAGTTCCATTCATTTTCATTCTACGAACACACCATGATGTAGTCACACTCTTCATCGTGCCATGAGCACACTTACCAACCAGGCTGCAATAGTAATAGCTGGCATTAATGTATGCCAAGCACTGTTATAAGTGCTTTCTGTGTATTAAACCCATTTAATCAGGAAGTATGTTTCCTTGTGCACATATTCAGGAGTTCAGTGTGGGTATGTGTTTAATAAAGAGGACATTAAGCAAAAAAAGAGGCAGGTGACTAGCATTATAGGAAGCTATGTTATAAGAGAAATGGTGGAAGGAAGGAAGGATAGTTTGGCTTGGAAGAGACATAGGTGGCAGAGCTCACAGAATGACAGACTGGAGTCAGAAGAGACCTCAGCAACCATCTAGAGCCTGATTTGAAGCCCTTCTCTCATGTCCCTGGTCTAATTATCTGAAGCTCTATTTATCCTGAGATGAGGATAGTTTCTATGTAACTTCTGACCAGAGGATCCAATTCTGCCATGTGGAATGATAAGGGATCAGTTTAACTCCACTTTCACAGCATTCTTGTTCTTATCCTGAACATAATTTCCACTCCCCAGTCCCCCTCTGTTCAGATCCTCTCAAAGCTAAATGGACCTAGTTTCCTCAATGATTCACCACATGACATTGTTTCCAAGAATCCTCACCACCGTGGCTATATGCCAATTTGTCCAAGTTCATCCTTAATTGTGACATCCAGACATGAGCATAACTTTCTTTTTTTTTAATTTTCTAATGTTTATTTTATTTTTGAGAGACAGAGCATGAGTGCGGGAGGGGCAGAAAGAGAGGGAGACACAGAATCTGAAGCAGGCTCCAGGCTGTCAGCACAGAGCCCGACGCAGGACTCGAATTCATGAACTGTGAGATCATGACCTGAGCTGAAGTCTGACGCCTAACCGACTGAGCCACCCCAGTGCCCTGAGCATAACTTTCTAAATGTGGTGTGGCCGTTGTGAGGTAGATTGACACAAACAAGTCCCTTAATACAGATCCAACAGTCTTGTTAATGAGGTCTAAAAAAAAAAATCACAGTAGCTTTCTTTCTTCTGTCAGATCTTTGTGAATCCATACTGAGTTTACAGTTAAATTCAAGTCCTTATGTCTCTTTCATATGACAACCATCACCACTGTTCTGTAGTTGTGAAGGTAAAAGAAACCATTATAATATCTCTTTTCCTGATGATCTTACTATATATCTCTTTATAAAATGTGAAAATCAAAACTGTGATTTTTGATATTTAATAGCTGTATATAGTATTTTATCATGTGAAAATGTCGACTTATTTAACCAGCCCCCTAATGGTAGACATTAAGATTGTTTTCAAAGAAAGTATTTCCTATTACAAAATCATGTTACCACATATATCCTGCTACATAAACACAATCTAAATCTTCCCACCATTGACAAGGCCCTCCATGATATGGCCCCTAACTACTCTGGCCTGACCTTGTATTACGCTCTCCCACTTCTCAATACTCTCCAGCTACCCTGGCCTTTTCAGCTATTCCTTGGTAAACCAAACTCATTCCTGTCTGAGGCTTTTTCCTGCATTTGCTGTTCCCTTTTTTTGAAATGTTTTCCCTCTGATTCTTTTCCCTGACTTACTCCTTCACTTTGTTCAGATCTCTGCTTAACCATCTTCCTCCTTGGAGAGGTCTCTCCCAAGCACTCTTTCCCTACCCCAGAATTCTCTATGGCTTCACTATATTTCTGTTTCTCTATTATCATCATCTAAAATTATTTTATTTATTTGTCATGGTGTGTCTCTCTTCACACGAATGTCTTTAGTTTTGTAAGGCCAAGGATCTTACCTGTCTTGTTTGTTGTATCCTTAGCACCTAGAAACAGTGTTTGATATATATCTAGGTGCTCACAAAAGATTTGTTGAATGAATAAATCTTTTTATGTACCAGTGACTATTTCCTTAGTATAAATTCCTATGTGTATAATTACTGGGCCAGAGGACAGGAACATTGTTAAGATTAAAAAAATTTTTTTTAAATGTTTATTTATTTTTGACAGAGAGAGCAAGAGAGAGAAAGAGCACGAGTGGGGGAGGGGCAGAGAGAGAGGGAGACACAGAAGCCGAAGCAGGCTCCAGGCTCTGAGCTGTCAGCAGAGCCCGACGTGGGGCTTGAACTCACAGACTGCAAGATTATGACCTGAGCCGAATTTGGACGCTCAACCAACTGAGCCACCCAGGCACCCCTCATTGTTAAGATTTTTGATAAGTATTTTTTTAAAAGATTTTTATTTAAAAAAAAAAATTTTTTTTTAACGTTTATTTATTTTTGAGACAGGGAGAGACAGCATGAACGGGGGAGGGTCAGAGAGAGAGGGAGACGCAGAATCCGAAACAGGCTCCAGGCTCTGAGCTGTCAGCACAGAGCCTGATGCTGGGCTTGAACTCCCAGACCGCGAGATCATGACCTGAGCCGGAGTCGGATGCCTAACCGACTGAGCCACCCAGGCGCCCCAAAAGATTTTTATTTTTAAGTAATCTCTACACCCAACGTGGGGCTTGAACTTAACAACCCTCAGATCAAGAGTCACATGCTCTACTGACTGAGCCGGCCAGGTGTATTTTTGTATTTTTGATACATATTATTGATACATATGTATTTTTGATACATATTTTCAAATTGCCTCTCAGACGCACACCAATTTACCTACCCAGTAGCAATAGAGAGGAATGCCCACATTAGTCGCCCTTGCCAATACCGGACGTTATGACGAAAAAAATCTTGTTTCTTTCAGTAAGACAGGACAAAAGACAGAGTTCTATGACATGTCCTAGAGACAACTCACTAGATGACAGTGATCCACTGATTACTATAGCCTGGTTATGGTCCTCTGACCATTCACAAATTCATCTAAATGCCTCACACTCTATTATCCTGTCAATGTGTCTCTATTTTATCCAAAGGGATAATACAATGAGAGTGGTATCTGAAGGGCTGTTGTGAGGAAGAACAACTAGACTTTTACACAGCCATCTCCTATTGGGATGATTTACAGGTCAGTATATTTTATCTCAACAAGGAACAACTTCCTAACGGTTAGTGGACTATGATGGGCTGCCCTATGAGGCTGTGAGCTTCCCAGTACTAGAAGTTTTCAAGCAGGCAGAGGCTAAACACCTGATAGTGGTATTATGGGAACAGTCATGATACACACACGACAGATGCATTCGCATGAATGCCATTTCACAAGCTATAACTTCACCTTATTCTCTTTCCCACCAGGACCCAGATCATAACGTACGAGAGGGAACATGACCTTGCCACAGCCATGACTTCAAATATATATGTTTGTGGTACATGGCATGTGTGTGTGTGTGTATACATGTGTGTGTATTGCAACAGCCAGCAAGCCACCAGCATGTCCCAACACCCCAGGTGAGAACCACTATAATAGAGGGATTCTTTATATAGAGTGGGAAGTAGAGCTGAAAGACCTCTGGGGTTCCTTTAAGCCAGTGATTTGCAACCCTGGCTACACACAAATCTCTGGGGAGCTTTTCAAAAAGACCAGGTCCCACCTCAGACCAATTAAATCAGAATATTTGGGGGTGGGTCCCAGGCTCCTTATGCTGGAAAGCTCCCTTGGGGATTCTAATGTGCAGCCAGGGTTGAGAACTATTGCTTTAGAGTCTCTAATTCTTTTAGCACTGATTTCAGTATTATACTGTATCTCAAAATAAGATCTGGTAAAAACTTTAACATAAAGAATACCAGGCTATGACAGGAGACTCAGGCTCTACTCCTATATTTAATACTTGGTATGACCTTGGACAAGTCACTTCATTCAAGTTTATCTCCATTTTTTCATCACTAAGGTAGAGATTAAGAATACCTGCCCCTTCTTTTCTGCCAAAGGGGACAAATGACTATTTGTAAAAATGCTTATGGTGCTTTAATTTTTTTAATGTTTATGTATTTTTGAGAGAGAGAGAGGGAGAGAGACAGACCACGAGTGGGGAGGGGCAGAGAGAGAGGAAGACATGGAATCTGAAGGAGGCTCCAGGCTCTGAGCTGTCAGCACAGAGCCTGATGCTGGGCTCAAACCCACGAACTGTGAGATCATGACCTGAGCTGAAGTCGGATGCTTAACCAACTGAGCCACCCAGGTGCCCCGCTTATGGTGCTTTACTAATAATACCTGTATGATATTTGATTCTTCACAAGGTGTTTTTGCATATATTCCTTCTTTTAACTTCTCAGATACCATAAAACACCATATAAAGGTAGTATTACTAAAACTCATTAATTAATTAATTAAAAAAACCATATTTATACAACTTTGTTACTTTGACTCAGGATATTAGTGCTGGAAGGGACCTTATACATCATCTACTGTAGTCTAATCCCTTCATTGCATAGATAAGGAATCTGAAGCCTAGGGAGATTAAGTGACCTGTTTTAGGTCATCCAATTAGCCAGTGGCAAACTAAAGACTAGAACCCATGTCTACCTGGCTTTGAACCTATTATTTTTACTATAGCACATGGCCTATCCCTCAGCATCTCCTTAGTACATATAGGAAACATGGCTGAGTGAGGAAGCCTACTTTTTCAGCATTAGCTCTAGACGAGTCCTTAGTTTGGTACCTGCTGCAGTCTCCTTTGAAGCAATCTAGTGCTATAACACCAGGCCATTTCAGCTGGGTAGGAACAATAAATACGGCCTTCATGCAAAGCGTCAAGGTCTGTAACTAATGTGTCTACACGTCTGATCAGAGAGCAGTCATAGCATCCACATACTTTGAGGTTGCCAAAAGGGAGAAACTAGATTGTATGCCAACTCCTTCCCCTTAATGCCCAGTTATATTTTCTCAAGTTACAAAATCAGGAGAAAAGCCTAGAAAAGAATAGTCTCTCACTGTTTTAGACATAGAATTTATCACTGATAGCAAACACTGACTTGCAATTTTTACCAGACTTCTATATTTCCCTTTTATGCTTGGAGCCACAGTGCCATAATACATACAGTAAACTTGTCTCCAGCACAAATATACACACATTTGCTTCACATCTGGAAATGCCTTCCGAGGAGTTTTAGGTCCTCTACCATTTGTTTCTGTGTATACTTCTCAACTCTGCTTCCTATTACTTAGCTGACCCTTGTGTCTACATTCAGCTCATGCTCTCCACTTCAGTCATAGTAGAGTCCAAAAACGTTTGTTGAATAAGTGAGTGAAAAGTCAGACATATTCTGCCCCATTTTCTGTAAGTGTCCCAACCCCCTGTCCCTCTATAACTGAGTCTTTGCAATATGCTATTCATTGTGTCAGAAATGGGCTCTCAATTTGCTTCCAAGACTGTGTTTCCCTTTCTGTCTTTTTTTTAAATTTTTAATGTTTTTATTTATTTTTGAGACAGACAGAGACAGAGCATGAGTAGGGGAGAGGCAGAAAAAGAGAGGGAGACACAGAATCTGAAGCAGGCTCCAGGCTCTGAGCTGTCAGCACAGAGCCTGATGCGGGGCTCGAACTCATGGAGTGTGAGATCATGACCTGAGCTGAAGTCGGACGCTCAACCGACTGAGCCACCCAGGCGCCCCTCCCTTTCTGTCTTATAATGCAACAATAGTCATCTCTTTCATGGTATCTTCCTAGGCGGTATATACTTGATTTGGCTTTATAGTCACTCTTAGGGGGTGCCTGGGTGACTTAGTCGGTTAAGCATAGGACTCTTGATATTGGCTCAGCTCATGGTCTCATGGTTCGTGTCAGCTGTCCTGCTAAAAGCATGGAGCCTGCTTGGGATTGGGTTTCCCTCTCTCTCCCTTTCTCTCTTCCCCTCCCCTGCTCACACATGTGCTCTCTCTCAAAATAAATACATAAGCTTTATTTTAAAAAATCTCTCAGTCCATCTCCCTGAGATGAATATGCTCAGGTTCTATGGTATGCTTCTATTTCTTTGCCTTTTTTTCCCATTAGATTATGAGCTCTCTGAGGCTAAGGATGAGCTCTTAGTCCCACTAAGAGCACATGACATGTTGCATTTTTGATGACTCTTCCCAAATGACTTAATAGATAGTCTATTCCTCATGACTTGCTTCTCTCTGGTGTTGTGGCTTTCTAAGGCTCAGTTCCCTTTGTGGGACTCAATCAGCTGATGAAATCAAGTAACCTTCCAGGAAGCTGGCTAGGGTTAATTTGTGAACTGTTCTCTTTAAGTGGAATGTGGCTACAGGGCACATCTGGGGTAGTGGTGAACTACAGTGCCTGGGAAGTTAATATTTCACAACATGAAACATCTAGGTTTGATAATTATATAGGACTATCATCGTGGAAGTAAATAAGCATGCCTCAAAGTCAAATTGTTTCTGACTGACCTTAACTTGGTGTGTTTGAGCTTAATTATTAGCCCTTTCTGTAATTCCTATTGGCCCTCAGCCTAGGGAACATAATCACTCTAGTAGGCAAGGAAGATGAAGTTCCTACTTAGCTTCTGGTCTGCAACTGTTATTGGTATGACCATGATATGATAGAAACTGACTGGATTTGGAGTTGGATATTTGGTTTCAAATCCTGTCATTTGGTTTTATGACCTTAGGCAAGGTCATTTCACTCCTGTGGGTTCCAAATCTATCTGTAAGATGCAAATAATAAATACCTCACTGGATTTTATTTGTGATGATGAAAAGGCAGAACATATATGAGAATGGCTTCTAAACTGTAAAGTATTATAAAAATATGAAGGATTATTATGATCCCTCAATCAGCCTCAATGAAATGGTATGGAACACTACTACCCATTCAGACTTAGTGAGAACCTGAAAATACGAAAACAGCCATCTTGTGCACTCAGGCAACCTTCTCTGCCAGCCCCAGGTTCCATATAGAGCTGGCCCGACAAGGACTCCTCACGGAGCCAAATGCCTTCGAACGGGATTTAGGGGCTCAGGGGAAGGGTATGGGGCCAGCACCTTCCCACTGACAGTAGAGACTAATGACTAGGACCCCTGACAGAGATGAGAGCTGCCTCCTACCCCTTGGATGTTCTTCTTGGACACCTTAACTAGTTTTGTTGGCTTCCATTCCTCATCATCTCCATCATCATCGTCACCAGCACTGTCCTCCTCAGGCTCATTCACGGAATGCTCTGAATAATATTTTAGATCCTCGATATCCATGCTTTGCTCCAGGAATTTTTCTTTAAAACGAGAAGGTTTGGGCTAAGAAAAAAGGTTTGGAATAATTATTTAATAAAATTTAAAAAATACATGTAGATCATATCTTCCCAGTAGCTACTGCCAGCTATATTCTCAGAGCTGAGCTTTCAGACTCCCTCAAATATACGCCCTTGGCTTTACCAATCAGAAGAAATTCTGCTTTAGCCTTTGGCCTTGCAGAGTCTTTGAAGGGATAGAAACTGAAGGGATAGAGGCTGAGCAGTCTGAGGGAAGAAAGAGGGACTCATGATATGATGAGATAAGTATCTCTGGATGGACAGCTGAACACTGCTCTTTTCTCCTGTTTCTTCTCAGTTGTGTTACATAATGCCTGTAAATGGCCCAAAGTCAGCCTTCTGGGGAGGGAGAATGCCTATTTTCCTCAAGATTGTACTGTAGTTTTGTTTGGGACTCCAAGGAAAATTGAGATGCTGGAATTTGGGCTTTTTAACTCTCAACCTCTTCTAAAAGATGAACTTAATTAGCACACTCACCCCCAACCGTGGCCATGTGCAGGTATTACCAGCACTGAGCAGTTTACCTTAGGTGGGATATACTCAAAAGAAGAGTCTGGAGATAGAAGGGTATCTTTAGGAAGATGAGGTTTCTGCCTGCTGGCTACTTGGAGGAGGGTCAGTTTCTGTTCGGAAAGAAAACACATAGTGTATGCTGCAGGGCAGCCACTGGGAATGTTAATGGCTAAAACATAAAGACTCCTAAGATAGCTTAATTTAAACCATAGTAAAGTGAGGCAAGTTAATAGTATAGTAGGTTGAAGGACTCACTTTAGAAGATCGGCATTAGATTCAGAAAAGAGCAGATTAAAAAATGTGTGTTTATACCATTTTGAAATGCACATGACTGTATTACATGGAAACTTGACACAGACCTCAAAAATAGAGCCAACTCATCATACTCGGGGCTGCTCCCAAGAGCTGACCTCAATTACAACAGGGTCTCCCAGGGCTTATTAAAGTGGGTGGGAAGCTGTGTTACCTGCTTGATGATTTCATTCTCTCGGAGAAGCTGCTGATTTTGCTCACACACTTCTCGCATCTTCTCAAGTTCTTCATCCTATTTCCAGATAGTGCAGTGATAGGTGGGGTTATTTTGGGCACTACATGTGGGTTACCAAACAACTCACATAGATGAAAACATACTGCTGCCAAGTTGCTGGCAGCAGATGGTTTTTGCACAGCAGGCATTGGCACCCAGAAAAATGCCTGATTCCCACCAGTTCCTAGGTGTCCTGAATGCCACTTCTATTCCAACACTCCCAAGCCGTCCTGACCACACTCACAGGAACCATGTGCTCTACCCTAAATGCTTTCCTTATTCTTTTCTGTTTTCTAGCCTTGCATCCCTTATTCATTCACATCAGGATGCTGATTAAGACACCAAAATGGACAGCTAGCTTTGTTTCTTTCAAGTCGACAGATGCTTTTGTTCACCGTTCTAAACACAGGCTAGCCATTTTATTTGCTACTCTCATAAGCCTGCTTAAACTTCCTGGCACTTAAGACAACTAGATTCATGATTTGTGCATACGACCTTAACTAGTTTGGTTATGTCTTCGATGGGAGGTGCCAAGGAAACTCTCGAGACTGGTGGTTCAGGGAAAAAAAAAAAAAGATTCTAAGTTGGATAAAATAGTGCTCCAACATGCTACTAAAGGGTGTGGTGTTCCCAGCCTCTGGAAGAGATTCAGACCTTAGGCACTTTACAAACATGTCAGGTCTCAGCTCAAAACAAGCTCAGGAAGAGACAGCTGAATGCCCCTAGGATTCTGTGGGATGATTGAACTTTCTCAACTCTTTTAGGGCTCAGGGCTGAGGCAAAGAACCAGGAGGCCTCAAAGTCTGGTATGGAGTATGTATCGTCATTTCTGTACCACGAAGGAGGTTATTCGATGTGTGGTTACATTCTAAATACCCCTAAATTGAATAAATAGGGCCAAAAGACTGCAGAGGTTACTAGTATAAATCTCTTTTCAGTGGTTACTCTCTGCTGAAAGTACAATGGTGTAAATCAGACAGGATTCTCAGCCAGGCTTGTGGATCCCACCTCTGGAGACCTTTGCCTCGTTATCATACCTGACACTTCAGTGTGCTCAGCAGCTGTTGTTCCTTTTCACTGACTGACTCCTCTAGCTGCTTCTCTGCCATTTGGCTTTGCTGCAGTTGGCTGAGCAGGTATAGCACCTAGGGACAAAGGAGTAAGAAGAGGAAAAAGGAATTCCGGCTTAGTTCAAGCAGGGACCCAGATGACTCCTCTGATTTAGAAGTACGGGTTGCATTTTGTTCTCATGGCCTGAAGCAGTAAGCACGGCCACAATGTTACTCTCAGTCTTAACGCTGGAGGCTAAGAGCCACTGTATGTGTACACTTCGACAAGTAATTTCTCTCAAGTTCCTCGCCTGCAAAACTTGGAAAAGACTATGGGGTCTTTTGAAGGGAACTTCATATCCCCCCTACTATCTTTTTATTAAAAAATTTTTTCTCCCCACTATCTTTTTAAAACTAATAACAAAAAGCAACGACCCTTTGTTTCTCAGTATAGCTTCTTGGCTTGCCAGAGTTTACCTTCTCTTGGTGCTGTTGCTCCACTCTGACCAGCTCTGCCTGTAACTCTGTCTCTATTTCAGCAAAATGATTTCGTTCCTCAAACAGCATCTTCTGCATGTCAGCACAGCTGGCCTTGTTCTGTTTCAGGCTGCTTTCAAGCTTGCTGACCTGTATTTTGGAGGAGACCAGCTGGAAGGGATAAAAGAAGATCAGTTTATTTGGAGAATGGCCACCTTTCCCCATTCATTAGGCAGGAAAATGTCAGCTTTCCTGAAATGGACTGAGAAAAGTTCCTCCATGTCCAAGTCCATTCTTCTCTTTCTATGTCATATGGAATCTCCCACCGAATAGTAACAACGCTACCAAGAGCCCATATTTCTGTTGAGATAGATCTCTTAGAGCTAGAAGCCACTGCTGAGGTCATTTAATCTCTTGCTCTGTCTCCAGGCGAGAATAAACTGAACACAAACAGTATCTGACAACTCCAAGTTCTGATATTTAAGATTTTCTTCCTTCGTCTTAAAGAGAAACCCATAGGACACACCCTTATGGCCAATTATGGCCCATCTCAGAATGTCTGTGTTCACATGTTGGAACTAGTAGACACATTAGCTGGGACTATTGATCTGGCTCTTCAGGCTAGAGTGATATCCTTTGCTGGCCTAGTTTTATAGTCTCTGCTGGCCCACACTGTGAACATCATAAATATCACTGTTCATAAGACTAAACAGGATTGCCTTGGTAGGGCAAATATGGTCACCCAATAAAAAAATGTATAAAGGATATAACATTGCTCAAACTTCCAGGGTTGGAGTTTGTATGCTTGTCTCAAAGTGCAAATGCCTCAGTCACCAGAGTTGATCAACTTCAGTCCCTCTTGTGGCAATGTAAGATGATACATTATTTTAGGGTCAGTGAGGATGGATTTTCCTTAAGATGGATTCATCTTGGGGCGCCTGGGTGGCTCAGTCGGTTAAGTGTCCGACTTCGGCTCAGGTCATGATCTCACGGTCCATGAGTTCGAGCCCCGCGTCGGGCTCTGTGCTGACTGCTCAGAGCCTGGAGCCTGTTTCAGATTCTGTGTCTCCCTCTCTCTGACCCTCCCCCATTCATGCTCTGTCTCTCTCTGTCTCAAAAATAAATAAACGTTAAAAAAAATTTTTAAAAAAGATGGATTCATCTTTACATGTGAAAAGATGATTAGGTTTCCTCTTTTCTAGATTGTATCTTAAACTTTTTGAATATACATGTCATAGGTGTTTCAAAAAGCAGTAAGTATAAGAGCTTATGTTTAATGAGTGGCCTACTATGGCATCCTGATATTTTCCCAATAATAATAGCAGATGTTTAATGAGTACTTTCTACGCGTCAGGCATGACAGGTATCAGTTTGCAAGTCCTATATTTTTCTAAGTGAATGGCTTGTACTTGTCCACACCAGCCTTTACCCATAAAATGATTTCTCTAATGCTAGTGTCATTGCAGTTTTCAGCATGAAAAGTGGCAATAGCACTATGACAGTATTCCAAGATAACATCTTATTTCAACCTACCAAGACAGGCCCCTAATTCTTGGTAGGGAAGAGTGATGCTTACCTCTCCAATTAAATATTTCAGGGCACACTTGGCTTCCAGAATGGTAGTGATACTCTCCCAGCGGTGTTTTGGCCTGTCTTCACTTTCTGCATCCAGCAACTTCTGCTGTAGGTCAGCAATCTGAGCACTCCTTCAGGGAAAGAAACAGTGAGACTCATTGCTAGCATCCCTAACACCAAGGAGAGGGGAAGAGCTCTATGGAGAAACTTCAAATAGTTTTATGGATGGAGGTACCAATTAAATATCTTTTTTTTCTAATTTTTTAAAATGTTTGTTTATTTTTGAGAGAGAGAGAGAGAGAGAGAGAGAGAGAGAGAGAGAGAGAGAACAAGTGGGGCAGAGGCAAAGAGAGACAGGGACATAGAATCTGAAGCAGGCTCCAGGCTCTGAGCTGTCAGCACAGAGCCCAATGCGAGGCACGAACCTGAGCTAAAGTCGAGATCATGACCTGAGCTAAAGTCGGACGTTTAACTGACTGAGCCACCGAGGCTCAGTTTAAATATCCCCTCAGTTAAATATCTTTTAAATAATGATTGAGTCATCAGGTTAGGTATCTCCATTCTTGGTGCAAAGGGAATCCAAGAGACTATCTTGGTTTTATTTCATTAAATACAGGTCGAAATAAATGGGTCATATAGTGGGATTTGGAAATATTTGTATCAGTAGGGCTTTTGTTGTAGTGCACTGACTGTAATGTGACTTTGTCTTGAGGCCATTTAAGTTCAGACTGTGATATAGTGGCTCAACCATGCAAGAGTAAGAGTCATGTTGGAGACCTGAAGGAAAAACAAAATCTCAAAAGAACAAGCAGGTAAATGTTCTTTGCTGGGACCGAATACCAAATTGATACATATGGCTAATGTTGCGAGAGGTTACCTTGAAGTGCCTGGCACAGGACTGAGAAGTTTCTAAGAAGACTGGATACCATTGACCCTGATTATAACTTACAGATACTTTCAGATCAGGTATGGCCTGAGACCAAGGTTTACACAATAATGCAGTTTTGTTAATAGCTTCCTTCTCAAATTTGCTATGTGTCTGGTGAGAGGTAGTATACCAGCATATGTGTGACGTGCTGCTCTGTAAGGTACTATAAAAGATGGGTACCAAAATAATCTAAGGTGGCAGTTCTCAAATCTTGGGAGTTTCAGGACCCCTCTACACTCTTTTTTTTTAAGTATTTATTTTTGAGAGAGAGAGAGCACGAGCAGGAGAGGGGCACAGAGAGATGGGGACAGAGTCCAAAGCGGGCTCCAGGCTCTGAGCTGTCAGTACACAGCCCGACGTGGAGCTCGAATCCATGAGCTGTGAGATCATGACCTGAGTTGAAGTCAAATGCCCAACTGACTGAACCACCCAGGTGCCCCAGGACCCCTCTACACTCTTAAGAATGACTGAGGACCTCTGAGAAACTCTGTTTATATATATTATACCTATAGGTATTTACAGTATTGAAAGTAAAACTGAGAAAAAATTAAGTATTTATTAATTCACTTAAGATAACAAAAAGCCATTGTAATATATTTTATGAAAAATACATTTTCTAAAACAAAAAATAATTTGGTGAGAAGAGTGGGATTGTTTTACATTTATACAAATCTCTGTAATATCTGGCTTCATAGAAGACAGCTGGATTCTCACATCTCCCTCTGCAACCAGTCTTTTGTGATGTGTTCTGGCTGAAATTAACATCTTTATTAATTGTCTTTAATCTGGCCTCTCATAGATATGTAGTTGGACAAAGGAGGAGCATTTTAATAGCCTATTCAGGTAATTGTGGATAGATACTCTTCTTTGTGATTATACTAAAACCCTGCAAGTGGTAGTTCCCTAAAGTTGAAATGTGGAATTGGAAACCATTACTAGTAAACTTTTCTTACTCCCTTATGTTAAAATCCATCGGTCTATCTTGCAATCTCAATGGTTCTTTTACCCTTACAGGCTTCTGTAATATCATCTGGAGAATGCTGAGTGATGCAAAGTCTCCAAATGTGAACACATTTCATGATGTAATATAAAAAAAATAAAAAATTGTTAATATCACTACTGGTCTCATCAGAAAAGTTATGAAAAACTGTCAAGCTCAATAGTGGCAGACAAAAATTTTCCGAAGTTCTAAGTTTTGCTTGAAAGCTCAAATTCTAACTTTGGTGACAAACACTGCCAGTTGTTTTCCTTGAAGCGACGGGCTCACTCTGTTCACTTTTCAGAAAAGTGTCTGCCAAGTACTGAAGTCTGAATAACCATAGTTTGTCAGTCATTCTTTCAAAGACAACTAATGTTCCATGGAAAAACAATCGTACAAGTGCTTTTCCTCCAGACAACTCTCAGACTTTAGCACAGAGCACAAGTAGTCTGTGTTCTTCCCGTTCTGTCATGCAGAATACTAAATAGATTTGGACTCAAGGGTTGAGATTTAATGAAATTAACAATTTTTACTGCTTTAACAAAGCCATTCTTTTTTTCTTTTACTACTTAAAAAAAATGTGGGGCTTGAACTCATGACCCCGAGATCAGGAGTATCATATTCTACCGATTGAGCCAGCCAGGTGCCCCTATCAAAGCCAGTCTTAAGTAAAACTGACTTAAAAATAAAAGCTGAGAGTGTGTGGTGGTGACTGCTAGTACCGATTGGTGCCACTGCTCTAATTCAAGCTAAGGTCTGAGCAGTTTTGTCCACTGTTGCTTTGCACGGTCATGGCAAATGTCAATATGGTAAAAATGGCAAATGTCATAATATTATTGTGAAAATAGTTCTGATTGCTCAGAGACCCCTAGGGGTTTGTGGGCCACACTTTGAGAACTCTGGTGTAATATATAGTCCTTTCCTTCAACAAGCTTACGATCAATTTATATCAACAAGACTAATAAATGTAAAAAATTAACAAATATAAAGATGACACATCTGTTGTACCATATGATTGGGTACTGTAAGTTCTGAAGGAGTTTAGAGAAGAGGAGGATTAATGGGGGATGAAGAGTCAGGGAAGACTTCTCGGAAGAGGTGAGCTAGAACACTTCAGAACTGTCAGTTGGTCATATGGCCTTTCCTGTCTCCTCTGATAATTCATGTCCCTTAGGTCTTTTAAAATTTAGTTTATGTCTCATCAACTTTAGGAAAATCCCCTTGGTTAAACTCACCTCTGTTTCATTACTCTCTACTTGGTACCTGTTTAACATTTAATCATTTAATTATGCACAGTGGTGTGCAGGTAAATGTTTAACAACCAGCACTTAAAAAACCAGACCTGATTTGTAGCTTTTGCTAGTTTCTGTAGCATAAATGTGTAGCAAGCTATCAATGGTTTACAACAGTCCTGAAATTTTAACAAATGATTCCAACACACCACTATATCATTATACTATTTCTACTTCAGAGCAAGGAATGCCACCTACTTTCTATATATCCCAACTGCATACATCCAGTGCAGCACAAAGCAGACACTCAAATGTTGAATGATTTATAGGTGTATCCAAAGATAAACAGCTAGTGTGTGTTGCTAAAAACAAATTAAATGATCTTTAAGGTCTTCTGGGCAATACAATTCTATTATCGTAAGACATTCTAAAATCTCTGTCAAAGTTTGATTCCTTCTAGATATCATAGATACTTAAAAGATAGTAATAGTAACTAGAGCAGCATAAGTTATGGTATTAGAGCCAGAAAAGGAGAGAGAACGTTCACTGAGCACTTCTAATATGCCAAGTACTGTGTTATGTACTTTATTTACTAATGTAATTTAATGCTCATGATAACTTTCCTTATATATCTACTTTGCTGATGATCTCTAAACTTCTCTTCCTTCTGTACTGTAGCTCTTTTGGTATCAGTTCTTGACTTCCTCTAAAATTTTGTTTTTAGCCAGTTCTGCATTTCAGAGATACTAAGATGTGGTGCATCATAAAGAGCATGTGTTTTGGAATTAGACCAGGTTTCGAATCCCAACTCTGTATAACCTTTAGCACATTTCTTAAGATTTCTGAACTTCTGTTTAGATCTTTATTTAAATTTTATTTGAGAGACAGAGAGAGCGCAAGAGAGCACACAGGTGGGGGCCATGGGAAAGAGAGAGAATCCCAGGCTCCATGCTCAGCAAGGAGTCCAATGCAGGGCTTGATCCCACAACCCTGGGATCATGACCTGAGCCAAAATCCAGAGTTGGACGTTAACTGACTGAGCCACCCAGATGCCCCTGTTTAAATCTTTAAAGTCAAATGAATGATACTTACCACATAAAATGTAATAATACCTCATAGGGAGGGAATGAGAAAATGTACCCAACATATCTAGTGAAGTGTGTGGTTCAAAAGAATTGCTATGTTCTCTCATTTCTCTACCATCAGAAAGCCTTTGAAAAACAAGCTTTTGAATCACTGGATTGATAGGTTCTCTTTTGATTCCAGGCATAAATTTTTATAAATTACAATGCCTTAGAGACAGTCCCATTACCTGAGTTCCATTTCAGTCTCTAGGCTTTCAATTTTCTTTGTAATGGAATCCTCGGACTCAGAAACTTGACCACGCAGTTCAGCAAGCGAGAATGTACGCCTCTGTAAAGAACAGTGGGAATGAGGGTGAAGTGCTAAAAGGAAAGTAACCCTCCAAAGCTGTGAGGGTTTCTGGGGAGTGCAGTCTGATTATTGATCATGTATGTCCATAAGGGCACTTACCCGGAGTTTTGGAGGCGGATTCTCCCCAGATTCCTTTTTTTCTTTGAGTTGAGCCACATCCTGAGCCAGGATCTTCCTATCTTCAAGAAGGTCATTTAGATGGCGTTTGGCTTCCTCAGTACTGACCATAACCTCAACTTCATTTCCAAGCCAATTCTAGAAGAGAAATTAGTGATGTTGGGTTAGGAATGAGGAATCACTGGCCCATGGCTAGATTCAGCTCCAGACTTAAATTTCACTCAGAACAGAGCCCACATAAGGAGAAGTGAGATTTCCATTCATGCCCACACTCACCAAAAGTTGTAATAGCTCTCCAAGAGCCTTAAACAGAAATATCCCAGAAGGTCACAAGAAAGAGGCTTTCTGCAGAAAATCTTTCTCTAGATATCCTAGTATTTTTATACATCGTCTTTGACTTCTCCATTTTCTCCTTAACTTTTGTCCTTAACTAGTCCTGATAAGGAATTGAAGTATATTTTGATCATCTGATAAAGAATTGAAGTATATTTTGATCATCTGTTGATTTTAATAAAGATATCCATTCTTGTTTTAAATTTTTTTTAGTTGACACATAATTTTACATTCGTTTCCTATGTACAACATAGTGATTCAGTATCTTTATATGTTATGCAATGCTCACAAGTGTAGCTACCATCTGTCACCATACAACACTATTACAATATCACTGACTATATTGATGCTGTTCCTTTTATTCCCATGACTTCATCCCATAACTGGAAGCCTGTACCTCCCACTCTCCTTCACCCATTCTGCCCATCCCTCCATCCCTCTTCCCTCTGGCAACCTTCAGTTTGTTTTCTGTTTTTATAGATCTGCTTTTTGTTTATTTATTTTGTTTTTTTAGATTCCATATGAGTGAAATCATATGGTAATTGTCATTCTTGATCTGCCTTATTTAACTTAGCATAATACCCTAGAGGTATTAGGTCCATCCATGTTGTTGCAAATGGCAAGATCTCACCCTTTTTATGGCTGTGTAATATTCTAGTGTGTGTGTGTGTGTGTGTGTGTGTGTGTGTGTGTGACATCTTCCTTACCCACTCATCTATCAATGGACACTTGGGTTGCTTCCACATCTTGGCTATTGTAAATAACACTGCCACAAACATGGGGTGCAAATATCTTCAAATCAGTGTTTTCATTTTCTTTGGGTAAATACCCAGTAGCAGAATTACTGGATCATATGGTATTTCTATTTTTAATTTCAGGAACCTCCATATTGTTTTCCACAGTGGCTGTACCAATCTACATTCCCACCAACAATGCATGAGGGTTTCTTTTTCTCCACATCCTTGCAAACACGTGTTATTTTTTGTCTTTCTGGTTTTAGCCATTCTGACAGGTGTAAGGTGATATCTCGTTGTGGCTTTCATATGCATTTCTCTGATGATTAGTGTGATGTTGAGCATCTTTTAGTGTACCTGTTGGCCATCTCTATGTCTTCTTTGGAAAAATGTCTATTCTGGTCTTCTGCGCAATATTTGATCAGATTGTTTGGATTTTTGGTGTTGACTTGTAGAAGTTCTTTATATATTTTTGATATTAACCCCTTATCAGATATATCATTTGCAAATATCTTCTCCCATTCAGTAGGTTGCTCTTTTGTTTTGTTGTGAATTCGGTTATCAGTTCTAGCAGTTTTTTGGTGGAGTCTTTAGGGTTCCTATATATAGTATCATGTCATGTGCAAATTGTGACAGTTTTACTTCTTCCTGATTTGGATTCCTTTTATTTCTTTTTGTTGTCTGACTGCTGTGGCTAGGACCTCCAGTACTATTTTGAATAGAAGTGTTGACAGTGAACATCCTTGTCTGGTTCCTGACCTTGGGGAACAGCTCTCGGTTTTTCCCCATTTAGGATGACATTAGCTGTGGGTTTTTCATATATGGCTTTTATCATGTTGAGATATGTACCCTCTAAACCTACTTTGTTAAGGGTTTTTATAATGAATGGATGTTGTACTTGGACAAATGTTTTTCCTACATCTGTTGAAATCATCATATGGTTCTTACTCTTTCTCTTATTGATGTGATATATCATGTTGATTGATTTGTTAATATTGAACTACCCTTGCATCCGAGGAATAAATCTCACTTGATCTTGGTAAATGATTCTTAATATATTGTCGGATTCTAGTTGCTAGTATTTTGTTGAGGATCTCTGCATCTATGTTCATCAGAGATACTGGTCTTTAGTTACTCTTTTCTTTGTGATGTCTTTGTCTGGTTTTGTTATCAGGGTAATGTTGGCCTTATAGGATGAATTTGGAAGTTTACTTTTTTCTATTTTTGCAATAGTTTGAGAAGAATAGGTATTAACTCTTCTTTAAATGTTTGGTAGAATTTGCCTCTGAAGCCATCTGGCCCTAGAATTTTGTTTGTTGGGAGTTTTGTTTTTTGTTTTAATATAATTTATTGTCAAGTTGGCTAACATACAGTGTATACAGTGTGCTCTTGGTTTTGGGGGTAGAGTCCTGTGATTTACTGTTTACATACAACACCCAGAGCTCATCTCAACAAGCGCCTGCCTCAATGCCCATCACCCATTTCCCCCTCTCCTCTGCCACCCCCCCGCCCCTGGGAGTTTTTGATTGCCAATCCAATTTTTAAAAATTTCTTTAAATGTTTCTATTTTATTTTTGAGAGAGAGAGAGACACACAGTGAGAGCAGGGGAGGGGCAGAGAGAGATACAGACAGAATCTGAAGCAGGCTCCAGGCTCTGAGATGTCAGCGCAGGGTCCGACATGGGGCTTGCACTCACAGACTGCAAGATCATGACCTAAACCAAAATCAGATGCCCAACTGACTAAGCCACCCAGGCACCCCCCGATCCAATTTCTTTGCTGGTAAGTGGTCTGTTCACATTTCTATTTCTTCCTGGTACAGTTTTGGCAGTTCATATACTTCTAGGAATTTATCCATTTTTTTTTCTAGGTTGTTCAATTTGTTGCCATGCAGTTTTTCATAATATGCTCTTAGAATGGTTTGTATTTCTGTGTTGTTGGTTATTTCTCCTCACTCATTTGTGATTTCTATTTTAGTCCTTTCTCTCTTTTTCTTGATAAATCAGTTGAGAGGTTTATCAATTTCATTGATTTTTTTTTTTTTGCAAAGAACCAGCTTCTGGTTTCATTGATCTATTCTATTGTTGTTGTTGTTTTACTTTCTATATATCATTCATTTTTGCTCCAATCTTTATTATGCCTTCCTTCTGGTGGTTTTAGGTTTTGTTTGTTGTTCTTTTAGCTCCTTTAGGTATAAGGTTAGGTTGTTTACCTTGGATTTTTCTTGCTTGTTGAGGTAGGCTTATATTGCTATAAGCTTCCCTTTTGGAATCACTTTTGCTGTATTCCAAAGGTTTTGGACATTGTGTTTTCATTTCTATTTGTTTCAATGTACTTTTTAATTTCTTCTTTGATTTCCTGGTTGATGTATTTATTGTTTAGTAGCATGTTATTTAACCTCCATATAGTTGTGGTCTTTCCAGATATTTCCATGTGGTTGACTTTCAGTTTCACAGCATTGTTGGTCAGAAAAGGTTCATGGTATGACTTCCATCTTCCTGAATTTGCGGAGTTGAGGCTTGTTTTGTGGGCTCATATGTAATCTATTCTGGAAAACATTTCTCTGTGCACTTGAAAAGACTGTATTCTGCTGTTTTAGGATGGAATATTCTGAATATATCTGTTAAATTCACATGTTCCAGTGTGTTATTCAGAGCCATTTTTCCTGTTTATTTTCTACTTAGATATCTGTCCATTGGTGTTAAGTGGGGTATTAAAGTACTATACTATTTTTGTGTTATTATTGATTTGTTCCTTCACGTTTACTAACTGTTTTATGCATTTGGGTGCTCCTGTTCTGGGTGCATATTTACACTTGTTATATAGTCTTGTTGGATTGTGCCCTTTATTATTGTATAGTGTCCTTCTTTGTCTCTTGTAACATTCTTTGTTTTTTTAATTTTTTTTAAATGTTTATTTACCTTTTGAGAGAGAGAGAGAGAGCGAGCGAGCACAAGAAGGGGAGGGGGAGAGAGGGAGGGAGACACAGAATCCGTAGCAGGCTCCAGGCTCTGAGCTGTCAGCACAGAACCTGACGCGGGGCTCGAACCCATGAACCATGAGATCATGACCTGAGCCGAAGTTGGACGCTTAACCAACTGAGCCACCCAGGTGCCCCCAACATTCTTTGTTTTAAAGTCTATTTTGTTTTATATTAAGTATTGTTCTTCTGGCTTTTTGCCAGATAGATGTTTCTCCATCCCCTCACTTTCAATCTGTAGGTGTCTTTAGGTCTAAAATAGGTCTCTTTTAAGCAGCATATAGATGGGTCTTTTTAAAAATTATCCATTCAGCCACCCTGTGTCTTTTGATTGGAGCATTTAGTCCATTTACATTGAAAGTTATTATTGATAGATGTGAATACATTACCATTTTATTACTTGTTTTATAGTTGTTATTGAACATTTTCTCTGATCTTTTTTTTGTTCTTCTTGCATGGTTTGCTGGTTTTGTTTTTGTGATACATTTGGATTTCTTTCTCTTTATTCCTTGCATATTTATTAGTGGTTTTTGATTTGTGGTTACCATGAGGTTTGTATACAACATCTGCTTATAGAATTTTATATTAAGTTGATGGTCCTTTAAGTTTGAACTAATTTTTTACTCCTATCCCTCCTACATTTTGGGTATATGATGTCATATTCTACATCTTTTTGTGAGTTTCTTGACTGATTTTTTACAGAAATATTCACTTTTACTGTGTTTGTGTTTCCTACCTTGATACTGTCATTTTTGATCTTTCCATTTCACACAAAGGGTCCCCTTTAATATTTCTTTCTGGTCTGGTTTAATGATTATGAACACCTTTAGTTTTTGTTCTTCTGTAAAACTCTTTATCATTCCTATTCTGAATGATAACTTTGCTAGATACAGCATTCTTGGCTGCAAATTTCCCCCATTCATCATTTTGAATATATCATGCACTCTTTCAGGCCTGGAAAACTTTTGCTGAAAAATGGGCTGCTAGCCTTATGGGGTTTTCCTTGCATGTTACTGTCTTCTTTGGTCTTGCTGGTTTAAACATTTTTTCTTTATCACTGTATTTGGCAATTTCATTACAATATGTCTTTGTATGGATATCTTTTTGTTGATTTTGTTGGAGGTTTTCTATACCTCCTGGATCTGGATATCTGTTTCCTTCCCCAGATTAGGGAAGTTTTCAGCTATTTCTTAAAAAAAAATTTTTTAATGTTTATTCCTTTTTTTGAAAGAGAGACAGCATGAATGGGGGAAGGGCAGAGAGAGATGGAGAAACAGAATCTGAAGCAGGTTCCAGGCTCTGAGTTGTCAGCACAGAGCCTGATGCGGGGCTTGAACTCATCAACAGTGAGATCATGACCTGAGCCGATGTTGGACACTTACCTACTGAGCCACCCAGGCAACCCTCAGCTATTTTTTAAATAAATTTTCTGTCCCCTCTTCTTTGTCTTCTTCTGGGACTCCTATAATACGAAGATTATTGTTTGATGGAGTCACTGAGTTCCCTACTTCTATTCTTGTTTTACATAATTCTTTTTTCCCTTTTTTGTTCAGCTTGATTACTTTTCATTTCTCTGTCTTCTAGGTCATTAATTCATTTTTCTGCTTCTTCCAGCCTGCTGTTCATTGCATCAGGTGTGTTTCTAATCTTGTTTGTTGCACACTTCATCTCTGATTGGTTCATTTTCATCTCTGTGTTAAGGGTCTCTCTGATGTCTCCCACTCTTTTCCAAAGTCCAGTGAGTATCTCCATGATCATTGCTTTAAATACTCCATCAAGCAAGTTACTTATGTCTGTTTTGCTTAGATCTCCAGCCATGGCCTTGTCCTATTCTGTCATTTGGGAGAAATTTATCTGTCTTCTCGTTTTGTCTAAGTCTCTGTGCCTATTTCTCTGTGTTAGAAAAGTCAGCTATATCTCCTGTTCTTGAAGGTAATGGTGTTACGAAGATGTTTTGTTGTCTGTTCCTTGTAGTGTCCCCTTTCTACAGGGCCTGGTGCTTTTGGGAGTGTCTCCAATGTGTACTCTGTGTGCACTGCATCTGTGTCCTGGCTGCTTTATCCTTCAGGCCAGTTGTCTGCAGAGGCTTTCTTTGTTGGGGGAAGTGTTTGGTCCCTGGCCTGAATCTGGCAATTGTTTACTAGGTATGCTCTGGTCTGCTTGTAAAATGGGACCTATTGCCACTGACACCAGAACTGAGGCTCTGCAAAACTCCCAGGTTGGCAGACATAGTGTGAGCTGGGGTTTGGGACAGGCTTCTGGGGGAGGGGGCTTGCCACACTTGGACTGAGGTGAGCGAGACTGAGAAGGGGGGTTTCACCACAGCATGGGTGAGCAGAGCTTCGTGTAAGCAAGTTAGGTAGTAAGTGTCAGTGCTGTGTTCCTGTAGGTGGCTTTGTGTTTATGCTGAGAGATAGCAGAGGGAAATAGTGTCTACCAGTTTCTTTATTCCCAGAGAGGTCTTTCCATGAACGCTGCCTTTCTGGGACATACTCCGAAATGAGCAAATACCCGCTCCACTGTGTGCTCAGGTGCTCTTCAGATCACCATTTCAATGCTGAATGTCCAGGCATTGTTAGCCTTCCTTCTCTCCAAGAGCAGTACAATGCCTTTCAGGGTCTATCTGAGCTAAGCCCATTGACCTTTAAGACCCCAGGCTTTAAGCTCCACTGGTTGCAAGAACTCACAAAATTTGGCCCCTCTCACTTTACAAACCAATTGCTATGGGGATTCATTTCCCCCATGTTGAGCTGCTCTGTGTGCTAGTCTGTCTCTCACCCTTCTCTACACTGCAGCTACCTCCCCACTGCAGTGGCCATGATCTTTTTTTCTCCCAAGTCCCATCTTTGCACTTCCTACCTTCTTTGATGTGGCCTCTTCTCTACCTTTAGTTGTGGAGTTTGTTCTGCCAGTCTTAAGGTAGATTTCTGGTCTATTTAGGATGATTTGATAGTTATCTAGTTGTGTTCATGGGATGAGGAGTGTCTAGGATGCTCCTACACTGCCACCATCTTCCCCTTCTCTCCCCTAACTCCATAGCTTTTAACACATTGATCGTGTGATAGGATCAAGCACAGTCTTCCCTCCTTTTTGTCAGTGTCAACCATGATTTGAGATGTTTTATCATAAACTGGTGAGTGAACCACTGAGTTGCCAGAGGGAAGGGGGTTGGGAGGATAGGCAAAATGGGTGAAGAGCAATGGGAGATACAGGCTTCCAGTTATGGAATGAATAAGTAATGAGAATAAAAGGCACTAGTGCTGGAATTGGTATTAAGGAAATGCTTGCTGACTGAAGGAATCATAACTATACAGATCCCTATGTCTTATCTAAGAAAATTTTCAACATTCCTATATTCACGCATCTTTAATGAACTTAAACATAATCAAAGGCCTAGTGACTGAAGAGTGTATCAGAGAGAGACTGTAGAATGTATGTAATAAGGTTATATAATGATTATGAGAATATAATTCTAGATCCAGATTACATTGTAGCTCCTTCTATTATTTTTTTTCTAAATATAATTTATTGTCAAGTTAGCTAACACACAGTGTATACAGTGTGCTCTTGGTTTCAGGAGTAGATTCCCCCAAGTAGCTCCTTCAATTCTTAGTGATTGGACCTGGAAGCAAGTCCTTTAGTCTCTCTGTGACTCACTTTTCTCATCTGTAAAATGAGGATCATAATCATCCCTATACCTCATAGGGTTGTTTTGAGAATTACATGATTAATATATAAAAAATATTTGACACTTCTTACTACATAATAAGTACTCCATAAATGTTAGCTTTTCTTACCTAAATCATATAGAGTAATCCAGCATATCTATGGACAAGGCAGTTTGGGAGAAGTCTAGTGATCTCTTTAACTTCAAAATTACTGAAAACAGCTATTTCCTGAGTGCCTGCTATGAGCTAGGTACTGTGACAGAGTTGGATAAAATTTAGTATCTGCTGCCTTCAGGAATCTTTCCTTCTTGTTTTGAAAGATTTTCCTGGTGAAAGTCCTTGATATTCTAAGATTTTGGTCACACATGCTAATATGTTAGCATCTGTCATTAAGAGTTTCTTGTAAAAGTTTCAGTAGTTCAGCATGTGATTACTCAACAAAGAGTTTTTTCTTCTGCACACAGCTATAGCTACTGGTATATTCCTCAAAGATGTCTGCAGGCTTTCCTAAGGTCTCAATTTCAAGTTCGTTTACCTCAGGCAACCACTGATTTGTTTCTATTCCTAAAATTGTGTCATTTCTAGAATATTCATTAAATGGAATCCTATATTATGTGAACTTTTGAGATGGGCTTTTTTCACTCAGCATGATGCCCTTATGATCCACCCAAGTGTATCAATAGTTTATTCTTTTTTTTTTTTTTTTTTGCTGAGTAGTGTTCCACTGTATGGATGTACTAATTTGTTTATACATTCTCCAGTTGAGAGACATTTGGATTGTTTGTAGTTTTTGGTGAATACAAATATAGCTGCTTTAAACACTGTCATATAGGTTTTCATGTGAATGCAAGCTTTCATTTCTAGAGGGTAAATGCCCAGGGATGGGATTGTTGGCTCATATATATACATGTCTAATTTTATAAGAAAGTGACTAGCCATTTTCCGGAGTGGCTATACCATTTTATATTCCCACTAACAATGTATGATAATTCTATTTTCTCAGTATCCTTGCCAGCACTTGGTATTGTCACTATATTTTATTGTAGCCATGCTAATAGGTGTGTAGTATATCTTATCTGGGCCTTAATTTCCTTTTCCTTAATGGCTAATGATGTTGAATATATATATTTTATTATTTTAGAAAGAAAGAGGGAGAGAAAGAGAGAGCGTGAGCAGGGGAGAGGGTCAGAGGGAGACAGAGAGAAAGAGACAGAGAGAGAGAGAGAGCATCTTAAGCAGGCTCCATCCTCAGCATGGAGTCTGACACGGGGCTCAATCCCAGGACCCTGGGATCATGACTTGAGCTGAAATCAAGAGTTGGATGCTCAACCAACTGAGCCACCTAGGTGCCCCTGTTGAATATCTTTTCATGTGCTTATTTGCCATCTGCATATTTTCTTTCATCAAGTATCTGCTCAGGTGTTTTGCCCATTATCTAATTGAGTTATTTGTTTTCTTATTTTTGGGTTTAATAAATCCTTTATGAATTCTGGATATGATTCCTTTGTCAGATATGTAATTTGCAAATATTTCTTTCTAGTCTAAGGCTTATTTATTTATTTATTTATTTATTTAAAGTTTATTTATTTATTATGAGAGAGAGAGAGTGCACATGAGTGGCAGAGGGACAGAGGGAAACAGAGAGAGAGAGAGAGAGAGAGAGAGAGAGAGAGAATCCCAAGTAGGTTCCACACTGCCAATGTGGAGCTCAACGTGGGTCACAAACCATGAGATTATGACCTGAGCCAAAGTCAAGAGTTGGAAGCTTAACTGACTGAGCTACTCAGACATGTCGTTTATTTTTTTGAATATTGTCTCCCTAGGGTCTTTACCAGAGCAGAAGTTCTTAGTTTTGGTGAAGCCTAATGTATTCACTTTTTCTTTATGTATTATGCTTATGATGTCACTGAAATTTTTATCTTATGTTTTCTTGTAGAAGTGTCACAGTTTTAGGTTTTACATTTATGTATGTATGTATGTATGTATGTATGTATGTATGTATGTAGGCTTCATGCCCAGCACAGAGCCCAATGCAGGGCTTGAACTCACGACCCTGAAATCAACACCTGAGCTGAGATCAAGAGTTGGGACACTTAACCAACTAAGCCACTCAGGCACCCTTAGGTTTTACATTTAGATCTATGGTCTACTTTGAGTTCATTTTTGTATAAGGTGCAAGGTTTAGGTTAAAGTGGTTTGTTTGTTTTTGTCTATGGTATCTAATTGCTCCACAACATTTGTTGAAAAATCTCTGTTACTTATTAATTGTGACACCTTGGGAAATCATCTAACCTCTCATGGCCTCACTTTTCTTTCCTCAAAAATGGAGATGATAATAGGACCTAACCTCTAAGGATGAAGTGAAGATTCCAGACTCTATGTGTAAACACGTAGCACACAGTAGATAGTAGTAGCCATTATTATTACTTACAGAGTTTCAAATTTTGGTATTTTACGTTATGACTTACAAAATTTGATAACATATAATACACTGTCTCTTTTTAATCCCTTCCATGGATGTTGGAGAACATGGATCAGTGCTAAGGTAGATTCTGGCAGATGGGTTCTACTGAGATGATGGCTGAAAGTACTTGTAGTGAGGAAATCACAGCAATTCCCAGTTGGGAGGGGTGCTGAGGCCAAGGCCAGTTCAGTACAAGTCAAAAGTGTGTAGCCAAAAACAGGAAATAAGAAATGAAGTCAGATATTATGGAAATCAGAAAGAATTCAAGAATTTTCTTCTGAATAGGTAAGGGCAAATGGGGTTCTGGACTTTGAGTGTGTATAAAGCAGAATACTGAGATACACTGTTACTGAGTTGTGGCCTCACAGCCTTGTTTAAAGGTCTTGGCCTTGGCTTTTCACTTCAGGATGCTCTTTACTAGCTGTGTGGGGAGTCTTTTGCCTTCTCTTCTCTAAGCGAATTTAGTCCAAGACCGTGTTTTTCTGTGAACTCTCTTACTTTGGTGCCAACAGTGGGGTGATGTGCCAGGTACCCTCTGGGAAGTCTTTCTAAAACATTCTGCTTAGCAGATCTGAAAAGGCTGAAGAACCTTCTCAGGAAGCTGATTGTGCCTGTGGTAGGTCTTGGTCTGGAAGCTGTTTCGAAAGCTGGATACCACTGCCACTTTGTTGATTCCCACTATGCTCTCTGGCATTGCATACCTTGTTGGCTCCCCAGGAACTCTCCTTAGTGTCCCTGAGAAAGAGCTGGAAGCTTCAATGTTTTTTTTTTTGTTTGTTTGTTTGCTTTTTACTTCCTCTTTGATCTGTGTTCTGAGATCCTACATGAATTAATATTTTGTGATAGGCATGTGTAAGATACCTTGAAAGAAGTATACTGTTATTGGAAAAGTTATAATCACAATCAGTCAGACCAGAGATTCCTACCAGTCTGGTCAAGTGTGAAGGTTTATGGGTTAGGGGTGGTGTCATTGGAAACTGATAGTGTAATTGAAATTGCTTCTGAGTTGCAAGATATAGCAAAACAAATATGTTTTATAGCACAGTACTGAGTATCAACTTATTGTGGTGATTTATGTGTAAGCCTCCAAGATAATAATGGCACCTGACTTCAGTCAGTCCTTTGCAGTTTAGAAATCCTTGTGTTGTTCCCTATTTAAATTGATTCTTACAACAAGGATGAGAGAGGCAGTGCAGGGATTATTATTCATATTTTACAGATATGGAAGCTGTCAGGGACTTAGAGCTGGAGGGGGCTGGGATATCATTCATAGTGATCAAAAGCAGAGGCTCTGAGGCAGATTGCCTACTTCTTTTTTGAATTTCTGTATTCTGGTAAAATATATATAACATCAAATTTGTTATTCTGAACACTTGTAAGTGTACAATACAGTGGCATTACATTAAAAATGTTGTATAACCATCACTACTGTTTCTAAATTATTTTCATCACCCCAAACAAAAACTCTGTAGCTATTAAACAACTCCCCATTAGACCTCCCCTCATCCCCTGGTAACCTCTAATCTACTGTCTGTATGAATTTGCCTATTCTAGATACTTCATATAAGTAGAACAATATAATATTTGTCCTTTTTTGGCTGCCTTATTTCACTTAGCATAATGTTTTCAAGGTTCATTCATTTTGTAGCACGTATCAATCACTAGGTCATTTCTTCCTATTGCCAAATACAGAATGTTCGTGGTGTATGTGTGTCTATGTGATATATATATATACCACATATTGTTTATTCATTCATATGTTGAGAGGCATTTAGGTTGCTTCTACACATTGACTACTATGAATAGTGCTACTATGAACATTTGTGAACAAGTTTTTGTTTGAATACTTGTTTTCACTCTTTTGGTATATACCTAGAGGTAGATTTGCTGGGTCATGTGGTAATTCCATGTTTAGCTTTTTTTAATGTTTATTTTATTTTTTGAGAGAGAGAGAGAGAGAGAGAACAAAAGAAAGAGAGAATGAGCACAAGTGAGGGAGGGGCAGAGAGAGAGAGGGAGACACAGATTCCGAAGCAGGCTCCAGGCTGTCACATAGAACCTCAACTGTGAGAACTCACAAACTGTGAGATCATGACCTAAGGTGACGTCAGACACTTAACTGAATGAGCCACCCAGGCTCCCCTTATATTTAGCTTTCTGAGGAACTTGCAAACTTTTCTACATCAATGGCACAACTTTACATTCCCACAAGCAATATACAAGGGTTCCAACTTCTCCATATCTTCACCAACACTTGCTACTTTTTTTTTTGTTAAAAACCACATCCTAGGGGCGCCTGGGTGGCGCAGTCGGTTAAGCGTCCGACTTCAGCCAGGTCACGATCTCGCGGTCCGTGAGTTCGAGCCCCGCGTCGGGCTCTGGGCTGATGGCTCAGAGCCTGGAGCCTGTTTCCGATTCTGTGTCTCCCTCTCTCTCTGCCCCTCCCCCGTTCATGCTCTGTCTCTCTCTCTGTCCCAAAAATAAAATAAAAAAAGTTGAAAAAAAAAATTAAAAAAAAAACAAACACATCCTAGTAGGTGTGAAGGGGATATATTATTATAGATTTTATTTTCATTTCTCTAATCACTAAGAATGAGCATCTTTTCATATGTTTATTGGCCATTTCTATATCTTCTTTGGAGAGACGTCTATTCAAGTCTTTTACCCATTTTTAAGTTGAGTTGTTTATCTTTTGTAAATATGTTTATTTTTGAAAGAGAAAAAGCATGTGTGTGGAAGCAGCGGAAAGGGCAGAGAGAGAGGGAGAGAGAGAAAACCAAGCAGGCTCCATGCCATCAGTCCAGAGCCTGATGTGGGGCTCGAACCCACCAACCATGAGATCATGACCTGAGCCAAAATCAAGAGTCAGACATTTAACCAACTGAGCCACCCAGTTGCCTCGTTGTTTATCTTTCTGTTGCTGAGCTGTAGGAGTTCTCTATGTTCTGGTTATTAACACTTATCAGATATATGACTTCCAAATATTTTCTCCCATTCTTTTTTTTAAAGTTTATTTATTTATTTTTAGGAAGACAGCGTGAGTAGGGGAGGGGCAGAGAGGGGGAGACAGAGAATCCCAAGCAGGTGCCGCGCTGTCAGCATGGAGCCTGATGCAGGGCTTGAAATCATGAAACTGAGATAAGACCTGAGCCAAAACCAAGAATCAGACACTTAACTGATCGAGCCACCCAGGGGCCCCCAAATATTTTCTCCCATTCTCTAGGCTATCTTTCACTTTCTTGATAATGTCCTTTGATGCACAAAAGTTTTTTTCAAAAAAAAATTTTTTTTAAGTTTATTTATTTTGAGAGACAGAGAGAGCAAAGGAGAGGCAGAGACAGAGAGGGAAAGAGAGAATCCCAGGCAGGCTCCATGCTGTCAGTACGGAGCTTGATGCAGGGCTTGAACTCCCGAACTGTGAGATCATGACCTGAGCCCAAACCAAGAGACAGACGGTTAACTGACTGAGCCAAAAGTTTTAAATTTTGATGAAATCAAATTTATCTATTTTTCTTTGTTGCTCATGATTTTGCTATATTTAAGAATTCAATGTCAAGTCCAAGGTCATGTTGCTCATGATTTTGTTATATCTAAGAATTCAATGTCAAGTCCAAGGTCATAAAGATTTACTCCCATGTTTTCCTCTAAGAGTTTTATGCTTTTATCTCTTATTTTAGGTTTTATTCACATAGAGTAAATTTTGGATGAGATGTGATGTAAAGGTCCAAATGTATTATTTTGCCTGTGGAAATACACTTGTCCCAGCCCCATTTGTTGAACAGGTTGTTCTTTCGCCATTGAATGGATTTGGCATCTTTGTTAGTTTCTGACTTAAAGTCTATTTTGTGTGTGTGCGTGTGTGTGTGTGTGTGTATGTTTATTCTGTGTGTTAATAGTATATCTACTTCATCTCTCTTTTGGTTACTGTTTGCAAGTAGTCTCTTTTTATGGCTGAATAATATTTCACTGTATTTATACATATACATATACATATACATATACATATACATATACATATACATATACACATACACATACATATACATATACATAGCAATTTACACATTCAATGCGATCCCTATCAAAATAACACCAACACTGGGGCGCCTGGGTGGCTCAGTTAGTTAAGAGTTCAACTCTTGGATTTGGCTCAGGTCATGATCTCATGGTTTGTGGGTTTGAGCCTGGTGTTGGTCTCTGCACTGACGGTGTGGAGCCTGCTTGGGATTCTTTCTCCCTTTCTCTTTGCCTCTCCCCTACCGTGCTCTCTCTCTCTTTCAAAATAAATAAACTTAAAAAAATTAAAAAAGAATAACACCAGCATTTTTCACAGAGCTAGAACAAACAATCCTAAAATTTGTATGAAACCAGAAAAGACCCCAAATAGCTAAAGTAGTGCTAAAAAAGAAAACCAAAGCTAGAGGCATCACAATTCCAGACTTTAAGTTGTATTACAAAGCTGTAATCATCAAGACAGTATGGTACTGGCACAAAAAACAGACACATAGATCAATGGAACATAATAGAGAACCCAGAAATGGACCCACAAATGTATGGTCAACTAATCCTTGACAAAGCAGGAAAGAACATCCAGTGGAAAAAAGAGTCTCCTCAGCAAATGGTGCTGGGAAAACTGGACAGTGATATGTGGAAGAATGATACTGGATCACTTTCTTACACCATGCACAAAAGAAATTCAAAATGGATGAAAGACCTAAATGTGAGACAGGCAACCATCAAAATCCTACAGGAGAACACAGACAGCCACCTCTTTGATCTTGGTCATAGCAACTTCTTATTAGACATGTCTCTGGAGGCAAGGGAAATAAAAGCAAAAATGAACTATTGGGACCTCATTAAGATAAAAAGCTTCTGCACAGTGAAGAAAACAATCAATAAAACTAAAAGAAAACTGACGGAATGGGAGAAGATATTTGCAAATGACATATCAGATAAAGGATTAGTATCAAAAATCTATAAGGAACTGGGGCGCCTGGGTGGCGCAGTCGGTTAAGCGTCCGACTTCAGCCAGGTCACGATCTCACGGTCCGTGAGTTCGAGCCCCGCGTCGGGCTCTGTGCTGACTGCTCAGAGCCTGGAGCCTGTTTCCGATTCTGTGTCTCCCTCTCTCTCTGTCCCTCCCCCGTTCATGCTCTGTCTCTCTCTGTCCCAAAAATAAAATAAAACGTTGAAAAAAAAAAAATTAAAAAAAAAAAAAAATCTATAAGGAACTTATCAAACTCAACACCCAAAATACAAAGAATCCAGTGAAGAAATGGGCAGAAGACATGAATAGACACTATTCTAAAGAAGACATCCAGATGGCTAACAGACACATGAAAAGCTGCTCATCATTACTCATCATCAGGGAAATACAAATCAAATCCACAATGAGATACCACCTCACAGTAGTCAGAATGGCTAAAATTCACAACTCAGGAAACAACAGATGTTGGTGAGGATGCTGAGAAAGGGGAATGCTTTTTCACTGTTGGTTGGAATGCAAACGGGTGCAGCCACTCTGGAAAATAGTATGGAGGTTCCTCAAAAAATTAAAAATAGAACTACCCTATGACCCAATAATTACACTACTAGGTATTTATACAAAGGATAAAAAAATGCTGATTCAAAGGGGCACATGCACCCCAATGTTTATAGCAGCACTATCAATAATAGCCAAATTATTGAAAGAGCCCGAATATCCATCAACTGATGAATGAATAAAGGAGATATGGTATATATATACAATGGAATACTACTTGGCGATCAAAAAGAATGAAATCTTGCCATCTGCAACAACGTGGATGGAACTAGAGGGTATTATGCTAAGCAAAATAAGTCAGGCAAAAAAAGACAAATATATGATTTTGCTCATATGTGGAATAAAAGAAACACAACAGATGAACATAGGGCAAGGGAAGGAAAAATAAGATAAAAACAGAGAGGGAGGAAAACTATAAGAGACTCTTAAATACAGAGAACAAACTGAGGGTTACTGGAGGGGAGGTGGGTGGTAGGATGGGCTAAATGGTGATGGGCATTAAGGAGGGCACTTGTTGAGATGAGCACTGGGTGTTATATGTAAGTGATGAATCACTGGGTTCTACTCCTGAAACCAATACTATACTGCATGTTAACTAACTTGAATTAAAATAAATTAAAAAAAAAGAACTTGACAAAATTTATATGCTCTGATAATAAAAACTTACAACAAACTAAGAATACATAAGAACTTCCTCAATCTGATAAAGCGTATCTATGAAAAACTTAAGGTAATGTCATGCTTAATGGTGAAAGACTGAATCCTTTCCCCAAGATCAAGAAAAATAGAATGGTTTCTACTATCAACACTCCTATTCAACATCATCCTGAAGGTCCAAGCTGATGTAATAGGGGAAGTAAGAGAAATAAAAGACATACAGATTAGAAAGGAAGAAATAAAACTGTATTTACAGATGGCATGACTGCCCATGTAGAAAATCCCAAAGAACCTACAAAATACCTACTAAACTAATAAAGTCAGAAGACAGAAGTTAATATACAAAAATTAATTGTATATCAGCAATGAACAACTGGATAAACAACTTGGAAGTTTCTTATAAAGTTAAACACACACTTAACATATTACCTATAGCAATCCTAGGTATTTACCCAAGTGAAATGTTTATCTATGTTTACACAGAAACCTGTATGTAAATGTTTTTATAGCAGCTTTATTCATAATCACCAAAAACTGGAAAAAAATCCACAAGATATCTTTTAATAGGTGAACAGATAAACTGTGGGACACCCATACAATGGAATACAACTTGGCCAAAAAAAGAAAAAAAGAAGGCAGAAACTACTGATATAAGCAATAACATAAATGAGTCTGAAACACGTTATGCTAAGTGAAAGAAGCCATACTGTATGTTTCTATTTATATGACACTGATGCAAAGGGAAAACAATAATAACAGAATACACATCAGTGTTTGCCAAGTGCTAGGGATGTGGGAGGAGCTGACTACAAAGGGGGTGAGGAATTTGGGAGGATAATAGAATTATTCTACACCTTGACTGTGATGGTGGTTATACAACTGTATGTGTCATCAAAACTCTTGGAACTGTACACTAAAAAAGGTAAATCTTACTGTATGTCAGATATGCCTTAATAAAGCTGAAAAAAAATCAATGTCACTTGCCATACTAACAGAATAAAAACAAACAATAAGATCATCTCAATAGGATTTGGAAAAAATTTTCGAATGTATGTTCATGATAAAAACTTTCAGGAAACTTGGGATAGACAGGAACTTCTTCAACCTGATAAAGGGCATATACAAAAACCTACAGCTAATATCACACTTACTGGTGAATCTTTCCCTAAGATTGTGAACAAAGCAAGGATATCCCTTTTCACCTACTCCATTCAATATTTTACTGGGGGTTCTAATAAGTACAATATGACAAGGTCAAGTTAAAAAAAAGAGGCGTATGGAGCAGATAAGTAAATAAAACTGTCCCCATTTGCAGATGACATGATTGTCTATGTAGACTCTATAAGCTATAAAGAGTCTAAAAAGCTATAAGAACCAACAAATATATGCAAATAATTGTAAATTGAAATTAAAAAACACTTTCAATATCATAAAAATATGAAATACTAAGGAATATATTTGACAAAAGATGTGCAACACTTGTATACTGAAAATTAAAACACAACGGAGAGAAATTAAAGTTTTAAATAAATGGAGAGATGCACTGAGTTCATAAAACACTTAATATTGGTAAGATGTAAATTCTCCTCAGATTTACATATAGATTCTGTGCAGTCCTAATCAAACTCCCAGCAGACTTTTTTGTAGAAAATGATAAGCTTATTCTAAAATTTATATGAAAATGCACAGAACCTACTTTTCCCAAAACGATTTTGAAAAAGAGTAACAACTTTGGAGGGCTTATACTACCTGATATCAGAACTTATTATAAAGCTAGTATAATCAAAACATGTTGGTCCTGGCATAAAGATAGACATGTACATCAATGGAGTAGAATCTAGACAATGACTTATGGACAACTGATTTTCACAAAGGTGCCAAGTCAGAATGAATCAATCATAGACTTAAATGTAAAGCTTAAAACTAAATTCTAGAAGATAACTTAGAGGGAAATCTTAGTGACCTTGGGTTTGGCAAAGATTTCTTTCTTTTTTAATTGTTTTTAATATTTATTTATTTTTGAGAGAGAGAGCACAAGCAGAGGAGAGGGAGAGAAAGAGAGAGGGAGACACAGAATCTGAGGCAGGTTCCAGGCTCTGAGCTGTCAGCACAGAGCCCAATGTGGGGCTTGAATTCTTGAACCATGAGATTATGACCTGAGCCAAAGTCAGACGCTTAACCGACTGAGCCACCCAGGTGCCCCTGTTTTGGCAAAGATTTCTTAAACAGGACATGAATCCCATTAAACATAAAAGAAAAAAATGTCAATAAATTGGATGGCATCAAAATTATAAAGGCTTGCTCTTCAAAAGACATTGTTAAAAAAGGGAAAGGCAAAAAAAGGGAAAGGCAAGTCACAGACCAGGAGGAAATTTTTAAAAAACATAAAAGTCCTTTGTTGGATGTATCTAGTATATATAAAGAATTTTAACTGAAAAGTGAGAAAAAAGACAACCCAGTGAAAAAATGGGGATGATCTGAATGTATATTTCAGAAAACATACATATGGCAAATAAGCACATAAAAAGATGCTCAACATCATTAGTCATAAGGGAAATGAAAACTAAACCCACAGTGAGGTACCACTACCCCTTCACTAGACCACCTCAGGTTTAAAAGACTGACCATACTCAATATTGGTGAGAATGTACAGCAACAAGAACACTCATAAATTGCTAGTAGGAAGTTATACCACTTTGGAAAACAATTTGGCAGTTGCTTAAAAGTTAAAATGTACACCTACCATAGGAGACAACCAGCCAGTCCACTCCTAGGTTATCTCCCCAAAAGAAATAAAACATATATCCACACAAAGACTTGTACACAAATGTTCAGTACACTATTTGTAATAATGAAAAACTGGAAACAACACAAAATGTCCATCAACAGGTGAATGGATAAACATATTGTGGTATAGCCATACAACAGGAGGCCATTCAGCAATAAAAAGGAAAGAGGTATTGATACACACAGCCACATGGATGAACCCTGAAATACTTATACTGAGTGAAACCCAGAAAAAGAAAATATACTGTATGATTCAATTTTTGTAAAATTCTAGAAAATAAAAAACGAGTCTATAGTGACAGCAGATTAATGGTTGCTTGGAGATAGGGAGGTAGAGGGGTGAACTAGGGAGAGGAGAAAGGGTTTACAAAGTGGAACAAAATTAAGTTTTTGTCATGATGGACATTGACATTATCTTGATTGTGGTGAGGATTTCATGGGTGTATATCTATGTCAAAGCTTACTAAATTGTACATTTTCAATATATACAATTTATTGTGGGCCAATCATACCTCAATGAAAATGTAAAAAAATTAACTGACCTTCAATAGAGGCAGTGATGGAAAGGGTTCTCTACTCTTGATCTTTCACATTTGTTCAAAGATATTCAAAGGTATCATTAGGAAATCAGACTTTCAGGTAGAAGAACTTCATATTTTGAAGTGTTTAATTCTAAACAAAAAGGAAGCTATTTTCCATTTTTTCCTATCCCCAACGTAGACAAGAGAAATGACAGTTCAAGCTGTCCATACCTTCACTCGAGCTGCAGTGCCTTCCATTCCACGGCTCTGAGTCTCTTTCCGCTTATCTGCAACCTCCCGTTGTTTTTGGAGAGCATCCTTGAGACGCTTGTTGGCAGCAGCTGCCTAAATAAAAACAGCTCATAGTAATGTTGAATTGAGGGTTTAAAAAAAACCATTTTAATTTCCAGCATATTAGTAAAGAAAAATGAACAAAACCTTTTAAAAATATTTATTTATTTTGAGAGAGAGTGAGCAAGCACAATCGGTGGCGGGGGAGGCAGAGAGAGAAGGAGAGAGAATCCCAAGCAGACAGCGCAGAGCTCAATGCAGGGCTTGAACTAACAAACTGTGAGATCATGACCTGAGTCGTAATGTGTGACCCAAGGTACACATTTCAAAGTACCACAGACTGAAAGTGTCTGGAAATGTCACAAATTACTCTGTATTTTGTTTGGAAAGAAGCAAGCCCAATTGGGGGAAAAATCCTTATCCGCATGGTACCATTTTCTTCAGATTTTTATCTGCGCACAGTTTGTGACATATAAACAGGGATTAAGACTTAGGAATTGCTGGTCAAGATTGATATCCCTGGTTTCTCAGGACACTGGCTCATTTAAGGGATATTACTATGTCAGCATTTAAGCCTGAAGGTGACAGTACACCTGACCTAGTAGATTGGGTTTTCTTACCTCCTCAGTTTTACGTCTGAGCACATTAGACTGTTTCTGGAAGTTTCTTTCAAGTTTGAGCAGTTCATATTGTCTCTTACGGTCCTGAGAAGAAAAAAGTCAGACTTTTAATTGCTATTCAGCTAGCTGACATAAAACCTTATAATATAACTAAAGAGTCTTTCAGTATAACAGTCAGTATGGAAAACAGGATTTAATTTTCCTCAAAAAATTAAAAATAGAACTACCATACGATCCAGCACAATCTCACTACTGGGTATATATTCAAAGGAAATGAAATCAGTATCTTGGAGATATATTTGTATGCTCATATTCATTGCAGCATTATTCATAGTAACCAAGATATGGAAATAACCTAAGTGTTGACAGATGAATGGATAAAGAAAATGTGGTATATGTATACAATGGAATATTATTCAGTCACAAACAAAAAGGAAATCTCACTATTTGCAACAACATGGATGAACCTAAAGGTCATTATGTAATTGAAATAAACCAGACATGAGAAAGATGAATACTGTATGATCTCACTTATATGTGGAATCTAAAAAAAGTCAGACTCATAGAACTAGAGAGTAATGGTGGTTACCAGGAACTGGGGGTAGGGAAAACATGGAAAGGTTAGTCAAAGAGTACAAACTCTTGGTTATAAAATGAGTAAGTTCTGGGGATCTATATATAATAGTGACTATAGTTAATAATACTGTATTGTATAATTGAAATCTGCTAAGGAGTAGATCTTAAGTGTTCTCTTTACACTGAAAAAAACAGGTAACTATGTGAGGTGATGGATGTGTTGCCAATGGGAAATGTGACATCTCCAAATTTATTCTTCTGAGATTGTTACGACTATGCTGGGTCACCTCCATTTCAATATGAATTTTAGGATCAGCATGTGAATATTTGCAAATAAGCCAGTTGGAATTTTGATTGAGATTATACTGAATCTGAGATCAATCTGGGGAGTATTCCATCTTAAATATATTAAATCTTCCCATTCATGAACATGGGTTATATTTCCATTTATTTTGATATTTAATGAATTCAAAGATGTTTTATAGTTTTTAGTGTATAAGTTTTACACTTGTTAAGTTTATTCCTAAGCATTTTATTCTTATTGATGTTACTATAAATGGAATTATTTTCTTCATTTTCAAATTGGTTTCTAGTGTAAAGAAATACAACCGGCTTTTGTACATTGACAAAATGTACAAATGCCTCGAACCTTGCTGAACTCATGTATTAGTTTTACCAGTTTTTGTAGTAGATCTTCTAGCATTTTATACATACAATATAAGATCATGTCATCTGCTAACAGGGAGAGTTTTGCTTCTTCCTTTCCAATCTGGATGCCTTTTATATATTTTTCTTGCTTAAGTGCCCTGGCCAGAACCTCCAGGACAATATGGAATAAAAGCAATGAGAGTGGATATTCTTGTCTTGTTCCTGATCTTAGGGGGAAAGTATCCTGTCTTTCCCCATTAAGTATGATGTTAACTGGCACGTAAATGCCCTTTATCAAGTTGAGAAGTTTCCTTTTACTCCTAGTTTTTTGAGTGTTTTTATTATGAAAGGGTGATGGATTTTGTCAAATATGTTTTCTATGTCTATTGAGATAATCATGTGGTTCTTATTCTTTATTGTACTGATATGGTGTAATACATTAATTGATTTTCAGATCTTAAGGAAGGCTTGCATTTTTTCAGATGAACCTTACTTGGTCATGGTGTATCATTCTTTTTATATGTTGTTGGAATCAGTTTGTTGATTTTGGAGATTTTCACATCTATATTCTACAGTTTTCTTGGGATGTCTTGTTTTGGTGTCAAGGAAATACTCATAGAATGAGCTGGGAAATGTTTCCTTTGCTTCTGTTTTTCGGAATAGTTTCCAAAAATTTGGTATTATTTCTTCTTTAATTTTTTTAATTACAAATTTTTTAATGTTTATTTCTTTTTGAGAGAGACAGCGAGCGAGCAGGGGAGGGACATAGAGAGAGGGAGACACAGAATCTGAAGCAGGCTCCAGGCTCTGAGCTGTCAGTACAGAGCCTAATGCTGAACATTTCTGTTCATCTGCTAGCTTTGGGTTTAGTTTGCTTTTTTTTTCCCCCAGTGTCTTAAAGTGGAAGTCTAGGTTATTGATTTGAGATATTTCTTCATTTTTAAAAAATGTTTACTTATTTTGAGAGTGATAGTGCAAGCAGGGGAGGGGCAGAGGGAGAAGGGGAGAGAGAATCCCAAGCAGGCTCTGCACTGTCAGCACAGGGGCTTGATCTCACAAACCATGAGATCATGACCTGAGCCGAAATTAAGAGACAGACGCTTAATGGACTGAGCCTCCCAGATGCCCCTCACCTTCCCCTTTAGTTAAGACATTCTTCTAGGCGAGAGCTCATATAATACTCATCTATTTTCCATGGTATCTAGCAGATAGTACCTTGCATGTAGTAGATGTTTAAGAAATAGCTGCTAAATTCATGAATGTGTCACATTTTTGGAAATAACTAGTTGTTTGAAGAGAGGCTTTAATGCTAGTCAGCCCCAAGAAGGCTTTGTTAGGTAGGCCTTTGAGAAGCTGTAGTTACTTACTCGTTCTTTTAACTGGATTACTTCTTTGTCTTTTTGTTGTTTCCATTGTCTAAACTTCTCAGCATCCTCTTTCATCTGACGCATCAACTGTACCCGCTGGTTTTTCATCACCTGTAAAAACAAAAACGAATACAATTATTAGTCATCTGCACTTATTCTAGGCTGATGTGCAGATGGATAGACTAACTATTAAGAAGAGAGAAAACCCATAGCTAAGCTGAGAAGGCTGCCAACAGATTTTCTGATTAGGCTTGCAATACCCCTTGCTATGCTTGCACAGGGTTTCCAAGTATAGACTACACAGATGAACATGTTGAAGAAATTTTTAAAAATGTACCGACAGCTAAATTCAGCCCTAAATTCATTGTACATAAATGAAATTTCAGGGAAATATCAACTAAGCCCCAAGGACAAATCCACCTAGCAATCACTGTATTCTAAAGGTTTCAGTATAAGTGGCCTGTTCACTCCACTTTGCAGATGTCAGAAGTTGAACATTCAATATCTGAAAATATTCTCCAGGTGTCTGTCAGTTTGCAACTAGTTTATGAAATCCTTCTACATAATCATGGAAGGTGGTTAGGATATCACCACAAAATACTAAGGTATCTTTCTCCTTTGGTTTCAGGGAATCTAACATTAAACTCTGAATGTTAAAGCAGGGTTTCATTGTTCAGACTCTAGATGACTACCAGCACAATGTCCTGTAAAAGGGGCATTTGTGGAGATTCACACACTTGCAGATGATGGCCCTGCCTGCTACTTTCTCATCTGACAATGCCTCCGTAGTATAATTCTAAATGGAACACCTATGTTTGTAAGTTTTAATGAAACAAACCCAAGGATGAGCATTTATTACCCGTATCTCCTGGTTCAGTTTGGAAACGGTATGCTCTGTGGATTCTTTCAGCTTCAGAAGTTTGGACTGTTCATTGAGTTTCTTCTTCAGATCAGCTATTTGACCCTCTAGCTCCTGGAGACGTTTACGGCGGCGCTCACTCAACCTAAAAACAGACACTATAGGAATGAAGACTAGCAGCAGCAAAGCCTGACTTCAAAAGACATAGACTCCCAGGTTCACAATCCTGATATATACAAAATAGGTGACCAGTTGCATAGTCATCTTCAAATAATGAATACCACCCAAACAACCAAAACTGTCTCATTAATGGGAACTCAATACCAAGAGTAAAACAATAAATTTTTTGAGGATATAACAATGAAATTGCCTCAATACTTCATTCCCTACTACTAGGTTAAAAGGATGGTTCTTTGAAGATATTTCACTTTAGTTTAGCTGTAAAGGAATAATTTTGGTGATTATTACACTAGTCTGAGATAGAAAGTAAACATTCAGCATAATATTTAAGAAGATGAACTTTAGGGGAGCCTGGGTGGCTGGCTCAGTCTGCTAAATGTCCGACTGGCTCAGGTCATGCTCTCATGGCTTGTGAGTTTGAGCCCCACATAGGGCTCTCTGCTGACAGAGTGGAGCCTGCTTTGGATTCTGTGTCTCTGTCTCTCTCTGCCCCTCCCCTGCTAGCGCTCTGTCTCTCCCAATCTCTCTCAAAAATAATCATTACAATTTTTTTTAAAGAACATGAACTTTAAACTCAAAGGAGATATAATAGAGTCACAGACTAAAAAATAAGGTAGAATAGCCAATAAGGCAGAGGTCTGAGGAAAAGCAGAATATTCTGGTTATCTGCCTTAGTTTTATTCTTAACTGAGGGATGGCTAGATAGGTTTTTCATTTACTAGCCTGGACATTAATTCTATTCACAAGCTAATTTACAATCTGTACAGGGACAAAGAAACTGTAGCTGTCTGGTAGGTCTGATAATCTTTCAAAATCCAGCTCAAATGCTAACTTCTTATAAGGCCTTCCTTGATCATGCCAGTCTAAACTGATATCCCCTACCTCTGAACTCTTAAAGCAATTACTGCCTAAGAAATTCATTTAGCTACTAATCTACTAATCATATGCTGTTACGGCATTCTTTCACTATCATCATGAGGTATTGTTGAAAATCTCAATTACTTTTCTTTTGTTTAGATCTTCTTTCCACAATTAGGTATAAATCCTGTGGGGGCAGGAAATGGCTCTTTTACTTCTCTATTTCATTTATAACTTCCTCACACACAGTAGGGACTTGAAATAATATTTATTGGATTTATTCTTACTTGGCTTGGTTGACATCCTTCTTTGTTGTCTGAAGTTCAAGAACCAATTCTTCTTTTTCCTTCTGCAGATTGATGACTTCCAACTCTAGATTTTTTATGTTATCCTAGAAATGTTATGGGTCAGAGAGAAAAAAAGCATTAAAAGGCACGAAAGAAAATTTACTTTGAAAAAAAAAAAAGAAGGGCCACCTGGGTGGTTCAGTTGGTTAAGTGTCCAACTTCGGCTCAGGTCATGATCTCGTGGTTTGTAAGTTTGAGCCCCACGTGGGGCTCTCTGCTGTCAGTGCAGAGCCAGCTTTGGACCCTCTGTCTCCCTCTCTCTCTGCCCCTCCCCCACTTTCTCTCTCAAAAATAAACAATTAAAAAAATAATAAATGAAAAAAGAAAATCAACATTCCACATCTTAAGGAACTATGTGTTCAATTTTACCACTTCAATTACAAACTAAAAACATCAGTCTGTACTTGATTTAAGGAGATGAAAGTTACACCCAGTGGAAAAAGTATAAACTTGGAATCCAAAAGTTTGAACATTGAGTCCAGCACTTAATATCTAAATGTCTTAACAAAAGTCATTTCCTCTCTTTTTAGCCTTAGTTTCTACACATAAGAGAGTTCATATAGCAGGCCTGAGATTGCTGTTCTTAAAAAGTATTGCTTGCAAGATTGGCCCTTGGCTCAGGTGTGTGAACTTGGTAGGGTTCTCACCCTTTTGATAAGAATGGCTCATTATGCCAAGAACCAGACTCTTTTTTTAAAGTTTATTTAATTATTTTGAGAGAGGGAGAGAGGATATCCCAAGCAGGCTCCGTACTGTCAGTGTGGAGCCCAACACAGGGCTTGAACCAACAAACTGTGAGCTCATGACCTGAGCTGAAATCAAGAGTCCAACACTTAACCGACTGAGCCACCCAGGTACCCCAACAGACTCTTAACTATAGAGCACAAACTGATGGTTACCAGAGGGGAGGTGGCTGGGGTGAAATGGGTGATGGGGATTAAGGAGTGCCCTTGTGATGAGCACTGGGTGATGTACGGAATTGTTGAATCACTATATTGTACACCTGAAACTAATATAACACTGTATGTTAACTAACTGGAATTAAAATAAAAACTTAAAAAAAAACACCTGGACTCCTAGACTCCAGGGAGGTTCTCTGATAGACAACATTTCACACATGTCACAAACCATTGCTGGAGGAATTAAATAATAACTTACTCCACTAGGAGAAGACTCTTGGAAGCTTGCATCTGGTTCCTTTCAGACTTTGCCCCATGTGCTTTTTCCTTTTGATGATTTTGTTTTGTATCCTTCTACTGTAATAACTCTTAGCTGTATGACTATATGCCACGTCCTCTGAATCATCCTGGTGAATCGTCAAACCTTGGGGTGGTCTTGGGGACCCTCGAGAGTTTCCCTATCTATGTGAACAATTAACAATACCACTTACCTCACAGGGTTGTTGGGAAGATGAAATAAGATAAAGAAGGGAAGACATTCTATAAATAGTAAAGAGCTGCACATTCTTATATTCATAACTTTCAAACATATATATTCAATACCATTTGCAGTTCTGCATACATTTAGGAAATGAATTCTAGAAACTGAAGTTTAGTAGTTTCCAAGATTGGGAAAACCCAATAGATTCCTTCCTGTTCTCATAACCAAAAAATTAAAGGACACTGGCTGAATGAACAGTTGGTAGCCAAGAAGATTATGTGGTGGTCTTAGACCAGTATTGAAATGACACAGAGGCAGGTTAGGTGGGGCTGTATCAGAGAAGCTTTCTAAACAGGCAAGAGCTGTTTTCCACAAAATATAATGAACCATGCTAATACCCAACGAAAATCAGTCTCATTGCTTTATAGCTACCCTGCATATTTAAACTGGCAATAATGTGTGTATGTGTGTGTATACTTAGAGAAGTAACACATGAAAACATTCTGGTTAAAATATAATCCAGATAGTACATATAAAGGGTGAGTCCCCTCTACTGCCCTACTCTTCCAAAATGCCAGTCCCCTATCCAGAAGTAACCACTGTTAACAGACTGGTCCAGATTTCCAGACATTCTTCCTAGATATTTGCATATTATATATGTGGACATTTACATTTATAGACATTTAAACATATATGTAAATGCCTTAAAATGCATAACTGATAAATATATAAATATATTGTGGCAAATGTCTAGAGTATTTATTTAAATAGATACAAAAATAATATGTGCGTATTTGTATGTGTGTCTATTGGAATGTGTTAAAGGTAAGCAGAATTATACTAAAAGTGTGTATTATTCTGTAACTTTTTTTTTTTTTTTAGTCTTTGAGATTTGTTTATATCATTGCATAGAGATCTACCTCATTGTTTTGCCATAATGGAATATTCTTGTGCATGCCTTCTGTACACACATGCAAGGTTTTTCTAGGGTAGGAACAAGTGGAATTACAGAGTCATGGGGGTACACACTTTTAATTTTTTAAAATTTATTTATTTATTTAGAGAGAGAGAACCAGCAGGGGAGGGGGAGAAAGAGAGGGGAAAAGAGGATCCGAAGCGGGTTCCACACTGACAGCACAGAGCCTGATGTGGGGGCTTGAACTCACGAACTGCAAGATCATGACCACAGCCGAAGTCGGATGCTTAACTGACTGAGCCATCTAGGCGCCCCCACACTTGTAATTTTAATAGATACTGCTAAGTTGTCCTCTAAAGTGGCAATTCCAATTTCTACTCTTGCTAGCTAGGTAGGAGAGTACTTGTTTCCCTGCACCCTTTTCAACATTTGATATTACTACACTTCAAAATTTTTACCAATTGGATGGGTGAGAAATAGTATCTTTTCATTATATATGCCACATTTAGTCAAAACTGTCTCACTGACTCCACAAAGGGAGTTAATTGAGTTTTGGGTTACTATAACTCATGGCAATCTTCATTAATCAGATGTATACCTCCTCAAATTTTTCTACAGCAATTCTTCAGTGATAGAAAAACTATTTAGAACAAAAAACTACCTTTATTTCTTAGAAAGAGACAGTGATTTACAGGTGATGGAAAGGTACTGTTTACAATAAGAATTTGTTTCCTCTTAACTTTAAGGTTTGGGAGCTCAAGCATATTGGGTTCCAAGGGAAAAAGGGACAAGATATGTTACTACAGCTCTAGCTCATTCCTAGCACCTTCTCATAGAGTTAGAAGTACACTGGGGGATCATATATCCCCATGTTTCCAGGAGTAAAAGAATAAAAGAGAGGAATAATTTCTCAACCTGACCATTAATCCTTTGTTTACCCTGGAAAAGTCAAAATACATTCAACCTTAAAAAGGTGGGGCACCTGGGTAGCTCAGTGGATTAAGTGTCTGACGCTTGGTTTCAGCTCAGGTCTTGATCCCACGGTTCGTGAGATTGAGCCTGGCATCGGGCTCCGGGCTGAACAGCATGGAGCCTGCTTGGAATTCTCTCTCCCTCTCTCTCTGCTCCTTCCCTACTCTCTTTCTCTCAAAATAAATAAATAAACTTAAAAAAAAGTAGGAAAGCAATCTAAAAAAGGCTGCATTTTATGTCCTGCTAACCTGGAAGCTTGAGCTGCATATTTAATTTGCTCCCCCTTGAAATCCCACTAAAATGACCCCCCAAAAGGGTATAAGTTAACAAGGATGAAGGAGCAGTCAAGAAATATAAACAAATATTTAGAAGAGGAAAATAGTTGACTAGTGGTAACTGACTTAGCAGAGTGGAAAAAGCTAAAATATGACTCCTATAGGACAAATGCCAAGAAGAAACAAGCCAATTTGTATCATAGAACCACAGAGAGGAGCACAGGTTTCCTCTCTGGAGAGGCCAAATCTGAGAGGCTGGATTCACAGACAGCACATACAGCAGAAGGCAGGGATAAGGTATCATACTGCTGAGGGAATTAAATAAAAGTCTGTACATGACTGGACGGACTCCTTCAACTCCCTTATTTTCTCTAGGTTGCCAGAAATAAGGCATACCACCACTCTGTCTACACCGCTGCAGAGAGAATGACAGATTTCTTTATTGGAAACTGACCACCCAAGATAAACCCATGCATACACAACTTCCTACCAGCTTTTAGTGTCCCACTGTTAAATATGAATGGGTAGCCCAAGATCACTGGAAATTTGAGGAAAGCTTCTTATATGAAAGAAAAGACCAAACACACTAAAGACAGGAATTTGGAGGACCCAGAGGCAAGGCAGGAAGAAAAAGAAAACCTCAAAAAAATGTAATTTCTATTAGAGATGAGCATTGCATCCATGAAAAAAAATAGAAGGATATAAAAAATTAGAGGATTAAAAACATCTTAGAAATTAATAGGCAAATAGGTGCGGAGGGAAATCACCCATAGAGTGGAATAAAGAGATAAAAAATAGAAAATAGGAGGGAAGAGATAAGAAAAGCAGAGACTATATCTAGGAGATCTAATATCTGACAATGAGGAGTGCAAGAAAAGAGAAATGGGAAAAACAGAAAGGGGGCATTATTAAAGAAATAATATAAGAAACCTTCCCATTAAAGGAGAATACAAATTTCTAGTTTGAAAGGACCCACCAAGTACAATAAACAAGAAAAGTCCCATACAAAGGCACATCATTGTGAAATTCATTCACACTTGGCAACAAAGAAAAGGTTCTTAAAGTTTCTAGAGCAGGAGTGGTGGTGGCAGTGGAATACAGATCAAATAAAAAGAATCAGGCATTATAATGAACTTCTCAACAGCAATACTGAAAACAGAAGACAGTGAAGAAAAGCCTGCACATTTCTGAAGAAAAATGATTTCCATTGTAGAATCTAAACCCAACCAACCTAACTAACAACAGCAGCAGCAACAACAACAACAAAAATCTATTTTCAGGTATGCAGTGGTTTAAAACATTTCTCTTTCATGAACACTGTCTCAGAAAGTTATTGGGGTTGTATTTAACCAACACAAAGGGGTATCCCAAGAATGAGGAACATACGGAATCTGTTTCAACACAGAGATGAGAAGTGAAGCAGACTCCCAGGATGACAGTCCCAGGTTGCCAGCTGGGCAGCAGGCCTACAGAAAGAAAATCAGGACAGAAGATTCCAGGAGGGTTGTCTTCAAGGAAGAAATGGATTGATAAATTATCTGGTATGTTTGACCATATTAGAAGGAGTTTTATAAGTCTGTAAAGAAGTTTGGAGATAAATTATTGACAGGTACATAGAAGACTAAGTAAATGAAAAAATGAGATTATTAACTCTGGGAAATAGAAAAAGCCAAACAAGAAAGGAAGTGGAATCATATGCTATGTGGCTCAGCTGTAAAACATATTTACATAATCATAAAATTTTAAACACTAAATATTCCTTTAATCAAAACTTGTGAGATTACCATTATGAGAGATAAGAGGTGAGGCGGTGTACATGGGTGGTTGTATAAGAGAGCTTTTTCCTATCTTCCATAGTGGGAAATCAATTGATAACATCTAAAACTTTTTTCACAACTGTACTGAACTTACTATTTTTTTATACATAAAGATTAACATTTTAATCATATTAAGTGGACAGCTCAGTGACATTGTGCAACCATCACCACTCTCCATCTCTAGAACTGCCTCATCCTTTTGAGAGATACTGCCTACCCATTTAATCAGAATTTCTTGAGACCATTTAATCAGAATTTCTGGAAGCACAGGAAGCTATCCACAAAAGATGTTACATTACAAAATTACTGTGGTTTTAATCAAACCCTGAGTTATTCTAAAATGTAATAGTAACCAGCTATTATTTTCTTTTGTACTCTTGATCCCCTTCACCTATTTCACCCATCTGCCCACCCACTTCCCCTCTGGTAATCACGAGTTTGTTCATTATATTTGAGAGTCTGTGTTTTTGTTTGTCTCTTTTTTGCTTTGATTCCTAAATTGTACATATGAGTGAAATCATATGGTATTTGTCTTTCTCTGACTGACTTATTTCACTTAGCATTACACTTTCTAGATCCATCCATGTTGTTGCAAATGGCAAGATTTCATTCTTTTTTATGGCTGAATAATATTCCATTTGTATATATACCACATCTTCTTTATCCATTCATCTATCAATGGACACTTGGGCTGCTTCCATAATTTGGCTATTGTAAATAATGCCGCAATAAACATAGAGGTGCATATATCTTTTTGAATTAGTGTTTTGTCTTCTTTGGGTAAGTACCCAGTAGTGGAATTACTGGATTATATGGTAATTCTATTTTTAATCTTTTGAGGAATCTTCACACTGTTTTCCACAGTGGTTGTACCAGTTTGCATTCCCACCAACAGTGCACGTGCGTTCCTTTTTCTCCATGCTCTTGCCAACACTTGTTTCTTGTGTTTTTAATTTTAGCCATTCTGACAGGTGTTGAGGTGATATTTCATTATGGTTTTGATCTGCAATGTCTAAAATTTTTAAATTAACGTGTTACACTGCCAACTCTTACCTACAAAAAAATGAATGTAAGTGTCAGATGAAACAGCTTGAAGAATGTAAAGTATAAGCCTAGGGATCTGGGTAGAAGGTAGTAGGGCAGGAATTGATTCATTTTTCTGATTATTGTACTGTTTGGCTTTTTAAAATGATACACATGCATTTGCCATAAATATTTATTTTTTTGCATTTGACATAAATAAAAATTAAGTTTAAAAAAAGTTAAACATGACTGTAATAACAAAAAAAGGAAATAAAACCTCTAATGGCAACTCAGTTATTATTTTGGAATACCCTGGGGGAATTCTCTATCCTAAGGAAAAAAAGTGATGAAAATTACTTAGGAGAAACACTTTTCTTGTTTTTACTCTGAAAACTGAGGGGAGCTGGGGATAGAAGCTGCATGATTTCTATAGGGATTTCTTGATATGAAAATAATGACCCGAGGGTGGTTGGATACATGTAGCTTGATGGGGAAACAATCCACCCTTCCCGCTACCAGCCCTGCTAACATCACTTTGTGGATGGGAAACACTGGGCTACAATGGAAAATAAGGTCTGGTTAACCTTGTGGAATAATCTGAAAGCCAAAGACTTGTCTTTCAGTAAAGATCTGATTATTAATTAGCAAGGGCCAGTTAGAACTACCACTAAGTGCCTGGGTGGCTCAGTCGGTTGAGTGTCCAACTTCAGCTCAGGTCATGATCTCGAGGTTTGTGAGTTCAAGTCCCACATCAGTCCCTCTGCTGTCAGTGTGGAGCCTGCTTTGGAACCTCTGTCTCCCTCTCTCTGCCCCTCCTCCTCTGTACATGTGCATCTGTGCTCTCTCCCTCTCTAAATAAACATTAAGAAAAAATTTAAAAACATAGAACTACCACTAAGAAAAACAGTTTAGTCATTTGCCAAGTCAAGTGATATCCATTATTCCCTCTCTTTAAAAAAATTTTTTTATAGAGAGAAAGAAAGCACACAAGCAGGGGAGGGGCAGAGAGAGAGAGAGAGAGAGAGAGAGAGAGAGAGAGAGAAATTCCAAGTAGGGTCTGTGCTGTCAGCGCAGAGCCCAATGTGGGGCTCGAACTCACAAACTGTGAGATCATGACCTGAGCTGAAATCAAGAGTCAGACACTTAACCGACTGAGCCACCTAGGTACCCCATAAGCCTCTTCCTAATTCACACTATAGCCAAGACCATCTACTAAGAGATGTACCTTTCTCAGAATCTCAGTATTGGTATTAGAACAAAATTTCTCCACAAGTAGAGACCACATTTATTATAACATCATTAAACTATTTATTAAATACCTATTGCATAAGGTAAGGTGTTAGATTAAATGAAACAAAATTGCAGGTTCCCTATCCTGAATGTATCCTTTTTTTGAAACCAACAATACAATTCCAGTTGTACTATGCACATTATGTTGTCTCAACGTCATCAAAAACAGTGTCCCTGGGGCACCTGGGTGGCTTAGTCATTTAAGGTCATGATCTGGTGGTCCATGAATTTGAGCCCCACGTCAGGCTCTGTACTGACAGCTCAGAGCCTGGAGCCTCCTTCGGATTCTGTCTCCCTCTCTCTCTGCCCTCCACCCGCCCCTGCTCCACTCACACACACAAGTGGCAGACACAAACAAATGCTGCTCTGGTAAATATTTTACCTGGTACTGGAACTGAATGGGCTGCAGTTGGTTGTCATTCTGAGTCATCTTTCTGGCTAGGGCCTCTTTCAGTGCAAGAGCTTTATTCAACTCAACCAGCTCCTTAGACATCTGAGCTTGACGTAGAGCATGCTGAGTAGTGAAAGCATCAGAAGACTTGCTGGTTTCTGGACTGGTTTCCACTTGCTGGAAAAGATCAAAATGATGACTTGTAAGAGAAACAAGCAATTAGAGATCCTTAGGCCCTACTTCATCAGGTCGGTCTCATAGCCACTTCTCCATTACTGGTACCCCTGTTCTTTTAAAAATATGGCTTCTCATACATCTGCTTTAAACATCTGAAATGAGTCGAGCCTAGCCTCTTTCCCTGTTCTCACAGCACCTTGTTTCTTACATCTTTTAACTCTTAGAGTAAACTGAGTTTCTTGCTCTTTCCTTTATTGATCTAGCTAACATTTCTTACTTTCATCTCATTCTAAGGGGTCTTTACAAGATAAAGAGTTCTAGAAATGGCACTTTAGGAATGGTGGAAATGGAGAAGAGGCTTCATTATCCCTTTATAATCCCGAAAGATTTGGGAACATAATGGTTGCCTTCCTAACTGAAAAGGGGCTGTTCACCCATCACTTAAAATAAAAGTAGTTTTAATCCAGAATGAAGGGCACATGCCAGAGGTCACCTGATTTATCTGCCATCTTTCTTTCAGAATACGAAAAATAACGATACATGTTTGTTTTAAGGGCAAAAAGATGTCTCAAGGAAGCCACTGTCTAGCCTTTCATTTTGACTTGGTTCTCTAACCTTTAGCCAACATCTAATACATTTTATCTATTCTTGCAACTTGAACACTCAAAATATTTCCCTTGGTTCTTTTAGCCCCTAACCATCCCATCCACAAGCAAAGTATGATGAGGAAAAAAAGTCTCTTCCATTGCTTCTCTACTACTTTTTTGACTCTGCCATATTTCCTAATTTGTTTTTTTTTCCCTCCCTTAACTTGCTAGACAGCTGTTGCAGAATACTAGCGTCTAACAAGAAGTCAGCAAACCAGACTGCAAATAAGGAAAATGACATCCTTGAGAAGCCCTGCCATCCATTAGTAGTCATACTATTAGAGATGGAGTCTATCCAACTTCGGGATTTTACAAAACTGGCATTTATACTCAAGATGTCTGGATTTCCAAGGTATTCTATGTAGGATGGTAGCAATCAGGGATTCTCTTCCTCAGCTGAGTGATAAATTACAGGAAATGGCACAGTTAAAGCTCCTAGTTCTACACAAAGCCAATTACTTACAGCTTCTGGTTCTACTGCAGTATCAATGGTTGCAGCAACAGTTTCATCCTGCAATGACAAATGATATTTCAGTTTAGGAAAAGACCCTGAAGTGAAGCTTACTAGTGGATTTTATATTGGTTACTTAATTTTTTTTCAAGTATACATAGAGACCATTTAAGGTGCTGGACCCATTTTGTGGCACATAGCTACACCCAAAACCACACATTTCCATTTTCCACCTCTTAAGAGTCTATCCTCGTTATAAGGTTGATGGTGTAGTCTATCTAAAAAGAAAAATAGGGTCATGTGGCAATTGACATATTTATTGCTCCTCTCCTGCTCTGCCAGAGATTATTGAGCCAATGAAACATTAGTCATTCTAACAGGCCAAAGTTTAACCCATTTTATAGACTCTATCCTTTAAGTTTTTACCACTAAGTCTACTTCTATAATGTACAGGTCTAGCCAGTTCACATGGACATGCCACCTTAAAAACAGACATATGAAATAAAGGCAACACAGTAGAAAAGTGAATAGAAGGAAGGGTTATTTTGTATTTTTTTTTTTTACAGTCCATCAAGGTAGCAAGAGCCTACTCTAGAAGGAAATAAATTCCATACAGGCTGATAACCCAGAAAAATGTGCTCATGAAGTCAGACAAATCTCCCTCATATATCTAAGAATGAATCAATCTTATGCAGCTACTGCAGGTAGTGGTTACATGAAGGGAAAGGGCAAACGCTGATTCCCTTCCAGAGAAGGGCAATTCCTTTTTTGGGCACTGGAATGACAACCATCTAAAAGGGAAACCTAAAACCACTTATTAGGACTAATTTGTTTATAGGCTATCATATGAGCAAGTTCTCTTCTCCCCACTGGAATTTAGGCTTTATTTGGTATTGCAACATATGGATTACCACTTCTGTTTAAGTGATTCCGTGAGCCTGGGAAGAAAGGATTTCCAGGAAGTCACATGATTAAAGAGGTCAAAGGTGAAAGAGCTACTGGCTCAACAGCAAGAAAATAATTTAGGGTTAGCACATGGAGTCTCTGCATCAGCCCAGTGAAACCTTACATAGTTGTTGAAACTTGAATCTCATACCTTCAAGGCGAGGAGTGAAGAGGCCCTTAGTAAGTGCTATTTGTAAAGCACTTCCCCTGCCCAGAAATTCCCAATCAGTGAGACTCAAAGAAAATTCAAAGGAAGCTCCAGTGTTCTCAATCCTTTTTCATCATGACTTAGAATACTGGTGATTCTCCAAGGACTAGGCATATGAAATCCTTCTTGAAAAACAGAGCACTTCGATATATTATAGGTTGATGGTTACCCTTTCTTCCCTCCCATGTTTTAAGTTTCAGTAAATGGACTACTTACAGACCTATCCTAGATGAGTAAAGCCTGTAATGCTGGCTTTTGGAGACATTTTCTACTACCTTCCAGGGGGTCAGGATTGAAGTAGTTGGGTTAATCTTTGAAGAAGACATATTACTGTGGTTTACCTTTTGGCTTTTGGCCCAATACAATTTTATAATGCCAAAGATTAAGCTTTGGTGACATGTTCTACACGAACTTGGTAGGATTCTGCCTTCATAATCCTGAATATAAATATATAATGATGGGATTTATTTCAACCTAAAAGCCTCTTTAGTTCTCATTCTCAGGCTACGATGGAGAACCTCTTGTAAGGTAAAAATACGTGATTTGCTGAAGGTGGCGGTCAGGGGGACAAGGCTAGGGTACGTTGAGCTACATTAACCAGCAATGCCCTTCAATAGGAAGTTTGGGCTTGTAGGCTGTAGGCAATCCCATTACCAGGCATGCAAAATGGTTTTTATGGAACTGGTCTTAGAGGAGGGGATAAAAACAACAAAATTTGATTTTGTGGGAACTGAAAGGACTGCATGAATTTCCTCACAGGTGACTGCAGCAAGGAGGTTTGTTTGAATTGTATTTTTAAGGAAGAAATGGTACACTTTAGTGCTTAAAGCCCCAGGAGGAATATTCAGGAACAATGGCTGCCTTCATAACTGAAAAAGGGGTGTTCACCCGTCACTTAAAATAAAAATAGTTTTAATCCAGAATGAAGGGCACAAGCACTTACATCTGAAACATTTTGCTTTCACTGTAGTGAGTCTTAATAAAAGCCACAGGATACATTGCTGTGTATTTCCAAAAAATACATAGCTGGGAGGGTCTCGAAACAATAGACATGGAAACCTCTGATTCAAGAGTCCAGCAGGAGCTTTGGGCAAAAGGGTTTACTCTGCCTAACTGTGACAGTGGAGGGAAGCCAGAGACTTTATCAGCTCATGGCAATCTTTAGTACCTTCTGGCTGCATGTGCCAAGTGACTTTCAGTGGCAGACACAGAGATTCTACAGAGTTCCTCTGAGTCAGCCACCACTAGCAATTTCCTCTACAGGCACAGCAGGCACCAGTCATATCACCAGATCCTCACCGCGGATATGCCTTCTCTAACGTTATTAACTTGTTTCCATGGGTTTCCTTCATCTTTCCCATGTGACCCAAAGCCCCAGAAATGAGATGGTGTGAAATCCTCTAAGATTGTTGTGGTGGCCATGAACAACGGTGTCCTGGATCACTCTTTTGTAATCATATAAGCTTCGGTTCCAGTATGGTTCTGCAGCCTAGATTATCTTAATTCTGAGGCAGCTCACACAAGGTTTTCATACATCAGATGTTTCAGCTACATTTAAGTGGAATTATAGATGGTGAAATTTAACCTTGTGATAGCCATTCTCTGGCATGCACTCTATAATTCAGCCACAGCAAGGTCCTTATCACATTCTGAACTTTCAACCATTTTTGCTTTGACATGTACCTTTTTCTCTGTATAGACTGTATTTTCCCCATTGTCTGTGTGGCAAACTTGTATTCCTTTTTTAGGGCCCATTGTCTTCTGTACTGACTTCCTGAATTTTCTGGGCAGTTAATCACCCCTTCTTTTGTGTTGTCAGTGCCTTTTGCTCATATTGGTAATGTAAGAGGATTAAAACAGAAAGAGAGGGTTCCTAATTTTCCTTGCCTCCTTCCCCCTTCTTTGCCATCTCTCCCACTTATGAACCTTAACCAGCGAACAAACTACAAGGGTTGCAAGAACGACTCTTGAAAACAACTGGACAGCTAGTAGGATGGATTGCACCAATGTTCTTAATTTAAGCCACAGGCATGAAAACTGGAATAGCCTCAAACCAAAAGTTTCACAGCAATTAACAACAAAACTCCTACATGAGCCAAACCACAAGGACACACACCCCTCCCTTCTCACCTTATAAAACTCCAATTCTGCTTCCACTCAAGGAGTTACCTGGAGTTCAGGTGCTCCCTGAGTGTATCGGCTTTTAACGTCCTTTTTGAGTCACTTAAATTATTTTCTTTTGATATTAATACAGTACTTCTTAGCAAGGTTATACAGCTACTGAGTGGCAGAATTGGCTTCAAACTAGGGTGTGTCTGGCTCTGGGGCCCAGGTTCTCAACTGCTGTGGCCTGTTTTTGGATAAACGAACTGTTCTGTTGGACTGCTCGTGGTAGTTTTGTATAGCACTACTTGTTCTAAAACACTGCTCTCAAGTCTTTTGGGAATTTACTCACTTAACTTATTGGAACTCATCCTAACCCTTCCTCCCACAATACTGTAGGATATTTTTAAATGGACTCTTTAAGAGTAAAACATAGGTGTAGATGATTTTGTAATACCCTTTTGAAAACTCCAGAAAACACTGGGCAAGACCTGAGATTTTACCACTGTTCTGGTGAAGTTAAAGCCTCTGCCCAAGAGCTAGAAATTACCACCAGTCATTTACAGACATGTCACGGCTTCAGAATGATGAATAAGAGGGTATAGATGGAACAAAACCTACTATAACCCCTTAATCAACCACGGCCCCTTAACATGACTTCAGTTAAAAAAAGAAACGTATATATGCCTAAGGGCTAAGATAGAGAAGGAACACCAAAAATAAAAGAGGTTTTTAGGGTGGTGGGATTGTAAGAATTTTTCTTCCGGGATAAACAACAAATACCTGCAGCCCAAGCCCACCCACAACTACTGTAACAGTTCTAAAAATAAATAAAAATGGGGACTTACAGAACGATCATTCAAATGAATGTATTACTGGTTATAAAAAAGAACTATGGTATTCCCTGGTTGCTCTAAGCTATCTGTTAGAACCCAGCTTACTTAAGATCAAGGTAAGAGGTACAAGGCCTCTTATTAAGTTAGCCTGCACTGAAAGGACAGCAAATCAATGCCTGCTGCCTGTGTTACCAGGCAATTTTGCACTGCTGTGCTGCTGCTTCCAGTATTGGATTACAGTACTGAAATACTGATGTGCCATTGCATATGTAACCTAGGAGTGTTTTGACTTAACAAATTCAATATTCAGATCATACGCAATGATCCATGACCTCTGTCCTCAAACAGCTCACAATCTAGTTGTTTTGGCCAAAGGCACAAGTTAGATATGTTTATATGCATCAAGAGAAACAAATGAAAGCAATATGTTTATCTACACTGCCCCTACTTGGCTTACCGATAGCTGGGTAATCACTTGCTGCAGGTTACGAATTGTCTCTACATTTTCTTTTAATTCCCGGTCTTCCAAAGTTTCCACTAGCTTTTGAAGATCCACTTTGCAGCTGAAAGTTCAAACAAAGGAACCCGAAGGTTAATCATACTGCAAAGACCAGAACGTGGGTGATTATATGCTAAGGTGGTATAGGAAACATTTAGTATGAAACTTACGCTGCATGCTGCCTCAGTTCCTCTAGCTTGGCATTCATTTTTTCATTCGCTTGTTCTGTCTGCAACAGAGACCCAGGAGATCATCAGTGGCAACGCCTAACAGCCTCACCTAATTATGCCCTCTCTCCTACTCCAATGGATCAAAACCTAGGTAGAAAGGTTGGGTCCTTTGCTATAATAAGAGGATTTAGTGGGCTTTGGTAATTTAGTGAGAAATGTATTTTTTTAACAGAGTCATGGAAATTAGCCCTTCAGTCAACATGAGCTACTAAAAACAGCATCTAAGCAGCTGGGTCTTATGCTTGCCATGAAGCTCAGACTATGGTGTGGAGTGTGAAGCCTTAATTCCATACAGAACTTTGCAATTGGGGGAAAAAGCAATACTTCCTGGCATGCTATTCCCTGTTTGCAAAAAACCCACTTACTTTAAAATGCCTCCTACACTATACTGTTTCCTAGCCCCAGCATAAGGGCATTTAAAACATAAAAGGGTCTCACACTGAATATGAGCTGAGCCTTGTTTCCCAAGTTACACTATCTGATATGGTAGGCTAGTTTTAGTAGGAGAAAGCAAGAAAAAGCGTGAGGCACAAGAACGGTGGCAGAGAAGAAATGGCTGAGGGAGCTACAGTTTGGGAAGGATGATTGATATTTTCCATTTTATTTTAATCACAGTATCTGTAACGTGCTAGATGCTGTGACAGATTTGGGAAGGGCAGGTTATACAGGACAAAAATGTGTTTGTTATGACATTCCAACAGCACATCAAATAAGCTTTCTTGAAGCCATTATGACAGCCTTCAAAGTTCAAATGGGTATGTGGCTAGAGTAACAAGTACTGTCTGTTATGTCAGCCACATTCACATATGTGTGAGACACAGCCTCTAGAGTTACTTTCAAGGCACAGAATACAGCACTGGTGGCAGAAAACTGTATATAAAAATCCTCTAGCTCCCATTTTCACCCTTCCCCTAGTAATAGACAATGGATATAGGGTTTGGCCCCCTTTAAAGAATCTTTAAGCAGCTTACACTTCCTTGACTAGAGAGCACACTGATGCGTGAAGGTGCATAAATTACAGATGTTCAAGTACATTTTGGTGGAAACTCATTTTCACTTTTGACAATCATTGTGCTATTAAAGATTGAATTGTACTTAGACTAGCAGAAAAACATTAGCTACAGAGGCAGCATGCACTGATCCAGGTTACTATCAGACAGGTAGTAGGATACAGAATTGGTGTAATCAGTTACATAGTGATCCACTATTTAGAAATGAACCATATGTAAAAGAATTGACATTAATTTCCCAGCTGTTCTATCTCACCACGGTAGCTGTTAGGACAGAGTATGAAATGTGATGACATTAGAGGAAGGGAGATAGAGAAGAACTAAAATCTTACTGAGGGGACAGTTACTTGGTATTATGGATAAAGATTAAGTAGGACTTAAGGTGACAGGAGGTCCTGGTTCTTTCCTCTCTGGCATTTTAGAACAAATGTACTTTAAAATAAGATTCATGTGGATTCTTTGTGATGGATATACAGGTGCTCACCATACAATTCTTTTAACTTTTCTGTATGTTTGATCATAAGCCCATGTATGTAGAGGGCTTAAGAGGGGCTCCATGGGGGGACATAGTAAAATTAATTCATTTATTTCCAGATAACTTGTCTCTCATGAGAAGCATGTTAAATATTTCAGAAACTAAAGCTAGTAAATGTCCAGATTGCTAGTAGCTTAGTCTTGGGTCCTCACCAAAATGATCCTCTCCAACATCTGGGCTGTCTGACCAGCTGCCTCGCTTAGACCACGACTTAATTTTTCATTCTCCTCTGCCAGGGACTGATTCTTCTCCATCAGGGACTGTAGATTTTCTGATGGTTCCACACTAAAACAAAGAAAGTAACATAATAGAAAAATACCTGTTGATAACACCTATATCAAAGGTAGATAAAAATATACCCCACAGGCCTTTTAGGTGTGGCGGACTGGTTTAAAATTAACCCCCAAAAATCTGGGAAAAAAGTGTGTCCATTCCAATCTACCCTTCCAGTCAGGCAGTATATTGAATGAATAAGAAACATATGCCTGAAATATGTTGAATTAATGATTTGTGGGACGGTAATAATTCAGAACCAGACATGGTTGCAACAGAAATGACTAACTAACCTTTACCCTTGGCTCTTGGTTTAAGATCTATTTGTGCCATGTAGTTAAGAAGTAAAGGCTAACTGCAGCTAAGATAGATGTTCTCTTTCTTCTTCCCACCCTCATTCCCTCATTAAAGGTTAGGGAAGCAGGGAAGGAAGAGGTATGGGGGAGGTAGAAGTGACACAGCTCAGGGTGAAATTTAACCCCAACAAAAGTCAACTGCTTATTTACTGAAGTTTAGGGAAATAGCATTTAGGAAGTCAGAAAGTTGATATAATGACCAGCAGCCACTGAGCACATTTCACAACCCTCCATAAATAAGTGTTCCCTTCTAAATGCCTGCCTTACTCAAAACCTCTTGTTCATTTGTCTATCAATTTTAAATTGCTTAGAGTGGGTGGTGACAATTGTGTCCATATCAAATAGGAGTGGGTGGGAGGGAACAAAATAGTTTGAAGGAATACATATAGATGAGAACCTTTGGGACTTATGCAGATTACTTGATATCATTTCCAGACTAATGGAAAAGACCAACGAGAGGTACAGTTTTTGTTTTTGTTTTTGTGTTTTTGGTAATCTACTGGGATTAATTGTTTAAAAGACTGGAAAATAGGACTGGTGAAAAAAGATCAGAAGAAATATGAAGATTTGAATCTAAAGGAGACTGAGGGGAAAAATGAATAGTTGTCAAGGCTAGAATAAAGAGGCAAAAAAAAAAAAAAAAAGGACAGGGAACATCTGTTCTCAATCTCAATAAAGGATCGAAAAGGATTTCGGAAATAGATGCCCTCTCACCCAGCTTAAGACCTCAAGGAATTCTCACAGAAAATTTTAGCATGCTTTTCATCAAAAAGTTAATAGCAAGGCCAAACCATAAGGTCTTGTGTTATACTACTGAGAATTTACTAAGACTCTTATGAAAGAATGTTCAATTAAAATGTTGATTATAAAAATAAACTATTGGGGCGCCTGGGTGGCTCAGTTAAACATCTGACTCTTTTCTTTTTTTTTTTTTTTAAATGTCTGACTCTTGATCTCAGCTCAGGTCTTAATCTCAGGGTTGTGAGTTCAAGCCCCATACTGGGCTCCACGCTGAGCATGAAACCTACTTAAAAAAATAAAAAATGAAAAAATAAATGGGGGTGCCTGGGTGGCTCAGTTGGTTGAGTGTCTGACTCTTGATTTTGGCTCAGGTCATGATCCCAGGGTCGTGGGATTGAGCCCTACATCGGGTTCTGTGCTGAGCATGGAGCCTACTTGGGATTCTATCTCTCTGTCCCTCTCCCCCACTCATGTGCTCTCTCTAAAATATAAATAAACAAACAAATAAATAAAAACTGTTGGTAAATTTAGTGTTATTTTAGATTGCTCTGATATTTCCTTATAGTTATTAAGCTGAAAACTTCCATGTTTCATTCATGTAAATTGACAAACTCCAAAGTAATGATACTTTTAACTCCATAGTTTTGCCCTCCTAAAAATTTCCAAGATTTCTTTAAATGGGTGAAAATACAATGGAACACCAATGTTTCCTCTTTTGCAGGCTATTTAATTGCCTATGCTAGGAATTCAAGTTAGCCGAGCATGTGCAAATTGACAAACACAGAAAATCAATGCAAAAGCTTCCATGATACACATTCAATAAGAAAAGAATATAATCCTAGGACAAAAAGCAAAAAACATTTCATGTATATGAACTGTACATTTTGTGAGATCTTTTATGAAATGTTTCTTAAAATATACACATACATTTTTGAGAAAAGAAGTAGCATCTTTATTTTTCTGTAGAACACTGAACAGGTGAGTTCACTGTTTGATTCATCAACTGTTTCTTAGAATCTATTCTATTACTTGTGTAGCTGAGACTATATCCTGTAATATATTCTAGGTGGTTGGAAGTGTGGAATAGTTTTTATTAGCCTTGTGTTCATTAAACTTGTCTTACATAAAACAGGTCTATGCTAAACCGAAAGGAAAGGAAGATGGGTCAATTGCTTCTAAACTGGTTGAACTAGAATAGGTCTTTAAGAGACCCTTTAAGGGAACCCCGCTTTCCTCTGTTTCTTTACTCAACATTCTTAAAATATTATCAGGAAACCAAGATTATATTACCGAAAGATGGAAAATTATAAAGGGTGGTAATCTCTGGGTGATAAAATTATGGCAGTTTTAAGATTTATTCTTTATACTTTTCATTTTAAATGTCCTACGAGAAGCAACATATCACTTTTATAATAAGAAAAAAATGATTAAGAGTTATGGAAAATAAGGATATTAAAAGAAAATAAGCTCACACATACATAAGAATAAACTCCAAATGAAAATACAAAATGCAAAAAATAAAATCAACATAGGTACTAGAAGGACACAAATTCCTCTTTAACCCTGCTATAGGGAAAGGCATTCTAATTATGAATCAAAATCCAGAAGCATGAGAATATAAACATCATACCCACTTTGGAAAAGTTTGGCAGTTTCTTAAAAAGTTAAACATATGACCCAGCAATCCTACTTCTAGCTATCTACCCAATAATGTCTGTACAAAAACTTGCAGGTAAATGTTCATAACAGCATAATTCATAATAGCCAAAAAGTTGAGGGGCGCCTGGGTGCCTCAGTTGGATAAGCATCTGACTTAGGCTCAGGTCATGATCTTGCAGTTTGCGGGTTTGAGCCCCGCATCAGGCTATCTGTTGTCAGCAAAGAGCTTGCTTCGGATCATCTGTACCCCCCTCCTCTGCCCCTCCCCAACTTGTACCCTCTGTCTCTCTCAAAATAAATAAACTTTAGAAAAAGTTTTTTTTTTTTTTTACAGTGGAAAATAGCAAGTGTTTGGCAAGGATGTGAAGAAACTGGAACACTCGTGCACTGCTGGTAGGAATGCAAAATGGTATAGCCACTATGTAAAATAGTATGGCAGTCTAATTTAAAAAATCAAAGAAAAGAGTTACTATATGATCCAGCTATTTAGCTTCTGGGTCTACACCCAAAAAGAATTGAAATCAGGGTCTTAAAGCATTCATGGCAGCATATTCACAACAGCCAAAAGGTGGAAGCAACCTGTGTACAACGAAGGATAAACGGATACACAGCATGTGGTATACATACACAATGGGACATTTTTCAGCCTTTAAAAGAAAGGAAATTCTGACACATGCTACAACATGGATGAAACTTGAAGATATTATGCTAAGTGAAAAAATACAATCAAAAAAGGACAAATATTGTATGATTTCACTCATTTTAGGTGCTTCAGATAATTAAATCAAAGTAGAAGGGTGACTGCCAGGACTGAGAGGAGAGGGGAAATTGGGGTGTTATTGTTTAACAGGTACAGAGTTTCAGTTGTGCGAGATGGTGGTGATGGTTGTATAAGATTGTGAATGCACTTAATTCCACTGAACTGTATACTTAAAAATGGTTAAAGTCGTGAATTTTATTTTATGTATCTTTTACCACATTTTTTCAAAAAGGGCCAAAGGATCAAAAAATCTGATAGAAAATGAGACATATGAATAGACAATTCACTAGAAAAAGAGATAAAAGTGGGCCTGAAACATATGAAAAAAAGCTGAGATCCACTGATAAAGAAATAAAAATTAAAATGAGATACTGAGATAGTATTTCTCACCTATTGGATTGGCAAAAAATTGAGAAGTATGACAACACATTCTGCTGGTGAGGATATGGGGAAACAAGCCTTGTCACACCCTGCCACTGGGAATGCATATTGGCGTAACTCTTTTGGAGGGGAATATGGCAATATCTAACAAAATCACACATGCACTTACCTTTTGTCTTGGCAATCCCACTTCTAGAAATCTACCCTGAAGATAAGTCACTAATAATATGAGAACTGAATAACACAAGGTTATTTGCTGCAGTATGTTTGTAATCACAAGATACTGGAAACAAACCTAAGTGCCCATACATAGGAAAGAGGATGAATTAGTATGTACAATAAGAGAACTATGCAGCTGTATAAAAGAATGAGGAAGGCTTTTATGAACTGATAAGAAATGATTTACAGGCAATACTGAAAAGAGCAAAGCCACAAAGACCATCTATGGCATATTACCATTCATATAAGAGGATATGAAAAAAATAAATAGGTATATGCTCATTTGTAGAGGAGAAATATAGGAAAGCTAGACCAGAAACTAAAGAGATTGGTTCAATATGGAGCAGGGAGAATAGTGGTAGAAATAAGGGTGCAATGGGAATAGGGTAGCAGGGATGAAGAGGGAATGACATTTCACAAAATATATTGTGGTAAAAAACATGTTAACAAAATTTACCATCATAACCATTTTTTAAGTGTACAGTTCAGTAAAGTATAATCACATTATTGTGCAATGGCTCTCCAGAACTTTCTCATCTTGCAAAACTGAAACTCTATAGTCATTAAACAACTCCCTGTTCCCACCACCCCTTCAGTCTATTCTTTTACAGTTTTTTGCCATTGCTTTTATTTCTACACTGTTTTTCACCTTTATCTATAAAGCACATAGACCTTTGCCTATGTTTTCTTCTAGTTCTGTTGTGGATTTTTCTTTTTCTTTAATTGCGGTAAAAACTTATTGTCTTAACCACTGTTAAGTGTACAGTTGAATGGTTTAAAGTATATTTACATTGTTGTGAAACAGATCTCCAGAACCTTTTTATCTTGTAAAACTGAAATCCTTTGCCCATTAAACAACTCCCCTTTTGCCCCTCCCCACCCCCAGGCCCGAGTCACTACCATTCTACTTTCTGTTTCTATGAATTTGACTAAGTATCTCATATAAGTGGAAGCATATAATATCTGTCTTTTTGTGATTGGCTTATTTCACTTAGTATAATGTCCTCAAGTTTCATTCATGCTGTAACATGTAATAGGATTTCCATCCTTTTTAAGGCTGAATAATATTCCATTATATGTATATGCCACATTTGTTTATCCATTCATCCACTGATGGGACATTTGTGTTTCTTCCACTTCCTGGCTATTGGGAATACTGCTGCTATGAACATGGGTGTGCAAATCTCTCTTTAAGACCCTGCTTTCAATTCTTTTGGATATATTACCCAGAAGTGGGATTGCTGGATCATGTGCTATTCTTATTTTTAACTTTTTGAGGAGCCTCCATACTGTTTTCCATGGCAGTTATACCATTTTACAATCCTTCCAACAGTGCACAAAGATTCTAATTTTTTCCACATGCTTGCCAACATTTGTTATTCAGTATTTTTACTACTAGCCATCCTAATGGGTGTATGGTGATATTTCACTGTGGTTTTGATTTGCATTGCTCTGCTCTATTTCTTCTTTGTATAACTCTGACTCTTAGAGCATGATAATATTTCATATGCCCTTTGCATACCTGAAATATAAACTAACAATTAAAACCAACCAAGACGTAGGGGAAACCCAAAATGGAATACAAACAGTAACTGTGGGAAACAGTATCTTGCCTGGATACTCTAAGCCTAAAGACAAAAAGAACTGTATGTAAATGCTGTAATCCAGTTCATAAAAGTGTTTCTCACAGGGGTATGGACTAGCAATTTTGAAACTACTGTATGTATATCCTGGAATTGAACAAATAAGTAAATAGATTGTAGATAATAAGAGTTGGTGTCTTACTGTTGGAAAAAGGAGTTATAAATAGGAGGAGGAAGAAGGCTAAAATGAACCCGGTAGTGTTGGACTGGAATCAGAGGTATTTGGTATAAAATCTGGCTATTAATATATAGAAAGACAGATATAAAAATGTAGATATGAGTATATGTGTGCATTACCAGACATACAGATATTTCCTCTCTACCGGCTGAGAGGGCCTAGAAGCAGTGACACCCCAGTAACAACAAGCACACCCAGCACCCAGATTGGGTTTCTAAACACTATTTTCCAATAAAAAAATCAGGGCTCTTTTGAGATATGGTTGATTCTAGAACTGGGGAGAGGAAAATACAAGATGGGTGTGGAATATTCTGTAGAAATGTTTAAAAACTGGAGGGTGAAAAAAAAAAAAACAAACTAGAGGGTGTATTGAAGAACATAAAATCACCCTGAAGGAGAGCCTATTGGACAAAACAGGAACAATCTGAGCAATAAAACAAATGATAGCATTGGATGTTAGCCCATAGAATAAAATAAATACCTATGATTCTATATGGATATAAGTAAGTAATCAAATACATAAATGGGGGAGAATAAACAGCCACAGTAAAATTCCAATTAATAAGTTTCTGAGGCTAGAACTCATCACATCAGGCTGCCTCAAAGCTAACTAGAACGTTTGGCAAGATCCCTACCTTGATGCCAAATGCTACCAGAAACTTTAGTCTATCAGGGTAAAACAACCATCAGAAGAAATGGCCTCTGTTAGAATATACATTTAAAATTTATCTACGACTCTTTTAAAAAAATTTTTAAAAAAGCGGGGTGGGGGGGGGGGACACCTGGGTGTCTCATTTGGTTAAGCATCTGACTTTGGTTCATGATTTCATGGTCTGTGAGTTCAAGCCCCACGCCAGGCTCTGTGCTGACAGCTCAGAGTCTGGGGCCTGCTTCAGATTCTATGCCTCCCTCTCTCTCTGTCCCTCCCCCACTCATGCTCTGTCTCTCTCTGCTCTCAAAAATAAATAAACATTAAAAAAATTAAAAAAAAATAAAATTAATCTATGGCTCTTACTTTATAGATCTGGGCAGGGTACCTCCATGGGCTTGTAGCAACAAGACCTGTAGCTGTTGTACCTGGGAAAAGCAAAGAAAAATAGTAAGCTAATCACCAATCAAAAGCTACTTATCCCTTGTCAGCTAAATTACTACAATTAGCCATAGAGTAATTCTACTCAGTGCCTATGAAATCTAAGGCATATTTAGGCCTTACAGAAAACATCAAGGTTGACGATTCAGTGACAAAAGTCCAAACAGCACTATATGAATAGCTAGTACTTAGAACTTGAGTTGTTCCTTTTACCTAAGCATCTTAATGACTTTTACCAAATGTCTATTTTTAAAACATTTTTCTAAGTTGGGGCACCTGGGTGACTCAGTTGGTTAAGTATCCGACTTCAGCTAAGGTCATGATCTCACAGTTCATGGGTTCGAGTTCCGTGTGGGGCTCTGTGCTGACAGCACAGCCTACTTTGGATTCTGTGTCTCCCTCTCTCTCTCTGCCCCTTTCCCCACTCATACTCTGTCTCTCTCAAAAATAATCATTAAAAAAAATTTTTTTAAGTTTATTTATTTTTGAAACACAGAGACAGAGAAAAAGTGAGGGAGGGATATAGAGACAGACAGACAGACACAGAATCCAAAGTAGGCTCCAGGCTCTGAACTGTCAGCACAGAGCCCGATGTGGGGCTTGAACCCACGAACTGCGAGATCATGACCTGAGCCCAAGTCGGACACTTAACCGACTAAGCCACTGAAGTGCCCCTTGAGCATCTATTTTTTTTAAAGTCAAACTCAGCTCTAGGCCAGGTAATATGAGGAGGATACGAGAATAAACTCCTGTGTTTTATTCTCAAGTTTATAATCTAGTTGACAAAGACAAGCCTATGGCCTGAAATAGTAAGAGACAAAGAAGATAGAAGATGTGAATTCATAAAATACAGTTAAGTACTTTAGGGCTCTGAGAAGAAGCAAATTAATAAAATTCCAGAACAGTCAAAAGGAGGCTTCTTGGGGCTAGTTCTTAAACCAGAGTGCATGCACATTCATCTTCTCTCATTCCCTCCTACGATGAAAGAGGAGCTGTGCCACCTGTTATGACCAGTCTCCTTGCTTGCGCTTTGGATCCCAAACTCTTCTTGCCTCCTGATGAATCATACTGTTATCCCCTCTCTCTTCTGTATCTTCCACGTCTCCCTTTGTACAGGATCCTTTCTATCAAAATTAAAACATGTTCAAGTCTCTCCAATCTTAAAACAAAACAAAAGCACCCTTCTCAATCCCACTTCCTATCTTTTGTCCTATTCTCTCCTTCACAAAGTTTGAGAGCATCGTCTATACCTGTTGCCTCCATTTCCTTTTGTTCACCTCTCTCACCTGCTCAACCTATTCAAATGCGATTTCTGCCTACAGCATTCCACTGACAAAACTCTTGCTAAGGTCACCAATGATCTGCAGGTCACTATATCCTATGGGCATTTTTCAGTCTTCATTTTACTTGACTGTTTGGTAGCAGCTGGCTTACCAGATACCATACTTTCCTGCTTTTCCTTCTATTCTTCTAACTGATCTTCTAAGGCTCTTTCTTGGCTAATCTTCACACCAAGTGTCCTTTAGATGATAAATCCTCAAAACTCAGTATCAGTCTTCTTGCTTTATACTCTTTCCTTAAAGTCTCATCTCTGACTATGGTTTCAATTACCATCTATGAACAGGGGACTCCCAAATTTATCTCAAACACAAGTCTTTTTTAATTTAGAGCTTTATATTCAACTATGTACTTAATTAATATTTCCACTTAGTTGTCTGCTATCCCCAAACCTGTTCCTTTTCTAGCGCACTCAAGGTCAGTGAACATGCAGCTTCACATGCCAGAAATTTGGCTGTCGAACCCTCATGCCCCTATCTAAGCCACTGGTCATTTCTTTCCATCACTGTCACCATCACCCTAAGTCTAAGCCACTATTTAGCTCTCTCTTGGACCACTGTAGTAACTTCTTTTTTAAAAAATTTTTAGAGTTTGTTTATTTTGAGAGAGAGACCACGTGTGCAGGGGAGGGGCAGAGAGAGGAGAGGGAGAGAGAATCTCAAGCAGGCTTTGCGCTGCCAGCACAGAGCCAGACACAGGGCTCGAACTCATGAAACTGTGAGATCATGATCTGAGATGAAACCAAGCACTGGACGCTTAAAAAACTGAGCCACCCAGGCAACCCACACTGTAGTAACTTCTTAAAGTGGTCTCCATGAATCCACTCTTGCTCCACTATAATCCATTTCCACACAGCAGCCAGCTCATCTTTTAAAAACATAAATTATGAATAGTACCACACGACTTAAGATCATTTTTAACACAGTCCGTGAGGTCTTGATGAGGTCTCTGCTTCTTCTTTAGTCTCATACTGGAATACTCTTTCCTGGCTCCCTCCACTTTAGCCACACTGGCAGTCTGTCAGTTCTTCAAGGGCACTATATGCCTTCCTAAATCAGGACCCTTTCAGACTTGGTATATGCCTGGCACTGTTCTAAGTGCTTTCCATGTATTAATTCATCTAACCCTCACAAAAACCCTATGAAGCAGGTATAATTATTCCCATTTTATAGATAGGAAAACTGAGGCACAGAGAACTTGCCCAAGGTACATACCCAGTGAGTTATAAAGCTAGAATTTGAATGTGGGCAGTCTGACTCCAGTGTCAATGCTCTTAACCACTATACTTTGTTACATATGGTTTTTCTTCTCCCTGGATGCCTCTTCCTTGTTTTCTTTCCTTCTTTTCCTACTCAATCCCTGAGACCTCAGCTCACACATTGCTACCTCAGGGAAGCCTTCTCAGCTTAGATGTATAACAGAAGACCCTGTTCCATACTGTCATACTACCCTACATAGCACACTATCTCATTTTATAATGATATGTTGGTATGAATACGTGTTTGGTGTTTGTCTCTCCCACCAGGCAGTAAGTTTCATGAAGGCAGAGACTGTCTCCTTTGCTCGACAATGTATCCCAACACAATACCTGGCACATAATAGTGTACAATACATATTTATTGTTGGAATGAATGAACAAATGAATGACTAGGAGGAAGAGCATTTTTGGCAATAGAAATACACATGAAAGAAAATGGAGGGACAGAACTGAGTATGGTATTTTATAATTGAGATGATACTGTTAACAGGTAAATTACTTGTATTTTGTACAGTGACCCCTGGGAGGAAAGGAGATAGGGGAAGAGAAGGGAAGGAAAGCTTCAGACTAACTGAATAGTAGCTATTATCACCAAGGAGGAAGGCCAGAGATGGAGTGAACACTACACAGTTGGGAAATACTAGATTCCCAGTATAAAGAGTACCCTGGAAGGTAAGAAAACTTGACCCCTGCAAGCCTGGGCTGATCCAACTACTCACCTTCTCATCTCCTCTACCAGAGCTACTGAGCTGTTACACAACCAGTTATATTGATACCACCACAAATGCATGCTCCTAGTCAGCTACCTCTTCCATTTCCATGATTTCAAGCCTCTGTGGTCTCTTCAGTCCCTCTACCCTATTATCTGGTTGCTTGCTCTTTGAAGATGACCTTGCTTCCAACTACACTGAGAAGTTAAACGTCATCAGGCTGAAAATCCCTCAATTTTCCTTCTTTTCCCTCTAAATTATTATCACTGTATTCTTCCTATTCTGACTTTGTTTCTTCTAGTCTTGGTGGCAGGTATCCCCTCCATGGTCAAAAGCAAATCCCTCTTTATTTGTGCTCAGGATCTCAACTACTTAGAGATGGCCTTTTAGCAACTAGTCCCTATTCTCAGTTTCAGTCTCTCCCAACTGGTTCTTTCACTTGCTCAAGTCTCTTCCATTTTTAAAAAAATGTTTATTTTATTTATTTTGAGAAAGAGAGAGAGAAAGAGAGAGAAAGAGAGAGAAAGAGAGAAACAGAGAGAGAGAGAGAGAGAGAGAGAGAGAGAGAGAGAGAGAATATATCCCAAGCAGGCTCCAAGTTCAGCACAAAGCCTAATGCAGGGCCCGATCCCACAAACCGTGAGATCATGACCTGAGCGGAGAACAAGAGTCAGATGCTCAACTGACTGAGCCACCCAGGTGCGTCCTGAGCCTCTCTCATGTTTAAAAAAAATTTTTTTAATGTTTATTTTTGAGAGAGAGAGAGAATGAATGAATAGGGGAGGGGAAGAGAGAGAGGGAGACACAGAATCCAAAGCAGGCTCCAGGCTCTGAGCTGTCAGCACAGAGCCTGACATGGGGCTCAAACCCATGAACTGCAAGATCATGACCTGAGCCAAAGTCAGATGCTTAACCGCCTGAGCCACCCAGGCGCCCTGCTTCTTCCATATTTTTAAAAACAAACAGACCTATATCCTTTGACCCTTGACTACCTAGCTATTGCCTTCTTTCATTTTGCCTTCTTGAAAGAAGAGCCTACCAACTTCCTCCAGTTCCTTATCTAGCATTCACTGTTGATCCCACAACAATCTGAACCTCTTCTCACTGAAGTCACCAATAATCTCCTTGTTGATTAAAAAAAACCAATGGACACTTTTCAGTATTTATTTTACTCTACACTTCTTTATAAATTTGTACTTTTTAAAAAATAACTTTGTACTTTTGATGGTCCTTGAAACTTTCTTCCCTTGTCTTCCATGATACGACTGTTTTTCTTCCTACTTGTTGGCTCCGTCTTAGTCTCTCTTTTTTGCTTAGTCTCTCTTTTTTGTCTTCCCTCTTTTCCCCATTCCTTAAAAACTGCTGTTCCCCCAGTGTTCTGTCTTTGGCTTTCTTCTCTTTGTGGCCATTTACTCATTCAGCAAATATTTAGTGAGTACCTTGAATGTGCCATTTGGTCTCATCCATTCTATAATAATTTCAGATTCCATCTAAATGCTAATGGCTCTTAAATCTGTATCTTCAGTTCAGACCTCTCTACATTAAACCCAAAGGCCAGCTACGTTTGAAAAACTCTACTTACATGTCCCCCAAGTTATTCGAATTCGAAATGCCCCAAACTGAATTCCATCATTTCCACTGTGTGTCTGGGTTCTTTCACACAACATTATTTTTATGAGATTCACCCATGTTTTTCACTGTGGTTACAAATAATTAATTTTATTAATTTTTTAAAAACTTTTCTCACTTTACCCTGTGTTTCCTCCTGTATTCCCTGACTCAATGATTGGTACTACCATTTTAATCAGTTGTCCAAGCAAGAAACTTGAGAACAACCTTGATTCTCCCTACTTACTGACCCTTCCACATCAAATTTGTTACCAAGCAAGCTCTAGACATTCTACCTCCTTGGGTTATTTTCTTTCTAATTTGTACCCTTCTCTTTATTTCTATGGCTACTATCTTTAGTTTAGGCCATAGTTCTCACCTGGGTTATTATAATAGCCTACAGTAGATCTGTGGGGGATATGTTCCAAGACCCCTGATGGATGCCTGAACCTGTAGATAGTACTGAACTCTATATATACTATGCCTTTTCCTATACATATATACCTATGATAAAGTTTCATTTATAAATCATGCAAGTAAGAGATTGACAGTAACTAAAATTAAAATAGACCAATTATAATCATATACTATAATAAAAGCTACATGACTGTGATTCCCCCCCCAAAAATATCTTATTGTACTGTCCTTACCCTTTTCCTTGTGATGATATGAGATGATAAAATGTCTACGTGATGAGTGTCTAAGTGAGGTGAATGACATAGGCACTGTGATGTAGTGTTAAGCTACTATTAACCTTCTGACAATACGTGAGAAGGAGAATCACCTGCTTCCAGTCCATGGGTGACCATGAGTAAACTGAAACTGTGGGAAGTGAAATCATGGATAAGGGGGGGTACTATTGTAATTTGTTTTCCTACTTCAAGTTATACCTACTTCTAATCTATTTCTGTATACTTGCTAGAGTGATCTCCCTAAAGCACACATATCACCATGTAGCCCACTTACTTTCAATAGCTTTCCACAGCTTTCTGGTTGAATTTCAAATTCTCTAAGCGGTCATGTAAGAACTTTTGGGATCTGACACTTGCCTGCCTCTCTTGCCTTGTCTCCCACTGCTCACTTTTTTATCAGTGAAATCTCCAATGCCACCCCCAAATCTTAAAGATGACAATAAACATGTTAACAGGAATTACTTTAGAATTTTCCCAAACCAACAGAATGCTTAGCCAACATCTCTAAACTTCTGGTAGAGGAGAAGCTGAGAGACAGAAGCTCTATCATTCCACTCATACACTTAAATTTTTCCCATCAAATTTTAAGTCCCTTTTACCTGTTGCTTCAGATGATTAAGTTCAGCCGTCTGGGGATCGATATTAACAACAGGTTTATTCTTGATTTTTCTTGCTCTGTCAGCATAGCGAAGGGTATTTAATGTTTCTTCTAGATTGGAGTCAGCAGGACTCACACAGGCTATCATAAGTGTATGGCTATTACCTCCTAGAGAATCTGAAAAATAACAATAGGAGGAAATAAAATCAAACAATCAGGATGCAAGGAAAGCTGTCCATTTAGGTCGGTGCCTTCAAACTCAGAGCTCTAAGAAAAAAAATTTTAATAATCTGCAAATTTCCTGTTAGTAAAAATACTAAGATTTTTTGTTGCATAAATGATATAGTTTAGAATCCTATTCCATGTGTCCCCATTCGTAAGACTGTGATTTTGGCAGTTAGTTGGGTTAAAACAACTCAGGCCTAGTGCAAGTAAGTTAGGAGCCACAAGTGGAATTAAACATTCTTAGGATGCCCTCTCTAGGTAGGTTTTAATTATTCAGGGAATTCTGCTTATCAAGTACTAATAAACAGTAATCAAGTTCATTTTCAGTTACAAAGTATAAAGTTCAGTTGGCATTCTGTAGATTTCTTGGCTTTCAAACCCATCTATGAAGACACCTTTCCATTATCTTACAAGCCTGCCTACTAATGGGTCTCTTTCCGATTTATCAGTTAGATAGCTCTGTATAGGATAGTCCAAAAATCTGTTCACCGATCCCATCTTTACCTTCTCAGCACTATTACTCTGAGTCACTCTCTTATTTTTTTTTTAAATTTTTTTTAACGTTTATTTATTTTTGAGACAGAGAGAGACAGAGCATGAATGGGGGAGGGTCAGAGAGAGGGAAACACAGAATCCAAAACAGGCTCCAGGCTCTGAGCTGTCAGCACAGAGCCCGACGCGGGGCTCGAACTCATGGATGGCGAGATCATGACCTGAGCCGAAGTCGGCCACTTAACCGACTGAGCCACCCAGGCGCCCCTACTCTCTTATTTTTAGAGGCACTCTGGGCTTACCTTGAAGCAGTCGAGTCAACTTGGAATCTCTGTATGGCACAAAGCCACCCTTTTTGTCATCTCCAAGAGCACTGATCACATTTCCCAAGCACAGGAGGCCTCGGTTAATATTAATGCCTAGTAGCAGGAAACACAATTTAAATTGCTTAGTAAAGCATCGAACATACACCTACATAAAATAAAAACCCCACAGAAATATTAAATCATCAGTCTTAAGGAGACTTCTTGATCTTCTTCACTTTTCTGAAAACAAAGGTCTAAATGTTGGATATGCACAACTGAATTTGTTGAGACTTCTTGCCCTTTCCCATGGAAACAAAGTAGACAGACAGATAACTATCACCATGACAACAACAATTTGTATATTTACTTTTTATATCCATTACCACTTTTAATTCTCAAATTAGTGCTGAGAAATTAGATGAACAGCTATTTTTCATCATGTCACTAAATTATATTTACTATCATTCTCACTTTACAGATAAGGAAACTAGATCAGAGTTTCTATGACTTGTCTAAGGTCAAACAGCTGGTGAGTGGTAGGCCTGACATTCCATCTTAGGATTTCAGTTAAGTCCTATGCTTTTTCTTTCACACCACAGAGGAATATATTTTCTCTTGTTGCTTTAAAAAGGGTAAAGATTCTTTTCCACTTCTTGAATTCCAAAGTTTGCTTTTTAAACCCTGTAATAATTTCTGAGGTCCTTCTAAAGCCTCTGACCTTCCCATGATTATGTTTACTGTGAAAAGGCTACATAGTATAGTGGTTAAGTGCACAGGCTTTGGTGTCAGATAGACTTAGGTTCTAATCCTGGCTCTATCACTGACTACCTATATGATTTTGGGTTCTGCTCTAAAATGAGGCACATCTATCTACCTCATTGGGTTGTGGTGGAGAATTAAATGATATACAAAGTGGGGTGCCTGGGTGGCTCAGTCAGGTGAGTGTCCGACTTTGACTCAGGTCATGATCTCATGGTTCGGGGGTTCGAGCCCTGCCTTGGGCTCTCTGCTGTCAGCACAGAGCCTACTTCAGATGCTGTCCCCATCTCTCTGCCTTTATCCCACTCACGCTCTCTCTCTCTCTCAAAAATAAAAAAAGATAATTATACAAAGTTAAATGACAAATAAATGGTATCATTTTTGTTTAATGCTACTCTACCTTTTTATTTACTCAGCCATACTGTGGACTCCCATACAACCAGAAATAACTATATATCTACAAGATCCTGAGCTCCAAAACTCCTCTCTGACTGCATTCTACTAGCTTTTCATTTCTTTCATGGGTCCTGCTCTTCACCCTTATAATAGCCACCAATTTACTGATACTTTATAATACTCCCAGTAGATCATCCTCCCCTGGGCCTTAAACTACATATTCTGGACACTATGATCGATCATTTCAGTTAGGCTTTCTCAAGCACTCACTAGACCCATGACCTTCTGCCTTCCCATCATGTCAATTCCCAGTCACACGTTAGACTAACTGTGGTGTGTGTGTGTGTGTGTGTGTGTGTGTGTGTGTGTGTGTGTGTGTAAGTTACTGTAGGCTGCAATGCTGGAGAAAGTCACATAACTAAATGGACTAGATCCATTCATTATAAAACACTGCTCTCTGACTTTTGCTGAACACTTCATCAAGCGGCAATCTTTTCTTCCTCATTCCTACTTCACCAGAGCAGCTATTCTAAACACTCATCATTTTCAAGACTGTAAATCTACCTTCACTCTATTAGTGGATGATTTCAACAAATACATTGTGGAGATCAAAGTTATCTGCAAGGGAAGGTTTTCCCTCTCCTCACCTCATAGTCTTTTCTTTGCTGTTACTGATTCCTTCATCCTTCTTGTTTCAGAGGAGTAAATAACCACCTTTATTTCCCCTTTAGTGTGCTGGTGTCTCTAGTCCCCCCCATTTTCTCTGGGACGTTGAAACCTTTGATCTTCTCCCTCTCTCTTAGATCTTCAATTTATTTTCCCTTTACTAATTTCTTCTTTTCAGTCTCTATACATGCTCAAATCTCCCAAATCTAAAACAAAACCAATCCCTTCAAGCAACCATTCCTGTCTTTTCCTTTTATTGCCAGCTGAAAGGGATACCATTTTTCAGGGCCATTTATCCTACCCAGGATGTGAAGGAGAGTCTGCTGAGATTTATCAAAGCTGCTCACCAATACCTGTACTAATCCTTGTATTAGTTCATTCCTTTCTTTTCTTTCCCCTTTGAGCCAAACAGAACACAGTTCCATCTCATTTGCTCATATCCCATCTGGGATGTTAAGGAAGAGACTGCTGAGGTTTTTCAAACCTGCTGAGCAAAACTTCCATCTATAGTGTCGTACAAGAACAACAATAAAAAAATCTAGATGAACCCTGAGAAGAATCTATGGCAACTTTGATCTAAGCAAGAATCATTTACTTGGGTATAAAGAGGCTGTTTTTTTTTTCTTTTTCAAATGAGAATTGGGGCTTTGGAATAGAAAGAAGCAAGGGAAATGAATGTCTCTCTAGAAAGAACCCATCACGAAACAGGATCTGATTTTCTGTTAAGAGATTTAAAATGATGAGTTCATGACATGGATGGAGTGTACATCATAAAGACTGGGAAGAACATGTTTGCAGAGGTTTAAATTTCTGATCAATGATGGCTATGGAGAAAAAATGCCCAGATAAAATTATAAAATCAGAAGTTATTCTAAGATTGAGAATAGATCAAGCAAGGAGAGGATCAAGAATACTACTTGACATTTTTGGGTGTTTATTTACTATGGCAACAAACACATTTTGCTTTTTAGGGGACATCTGGCAATACCTGGAGACATTTTGGTTGTCACAATTTGTGGGGTGGCAGGCAGTGCTACTGGTATTTGGTGGGTAGAGGGCAAGGATGCCTCTATCCTACCAAGAGACTGGACAGCCCCCCCAAATGATCTGATCCGAAATGTTAATAGTGCCACAGCTGAGAAACCCTGCTCTACAGGTGAAGAAAATATCTGCAAGCCCAAGGTAGATAACCAAGTAAAATGGGGTGAAAAATGGAGGTAATATAGTATTGATATGGTTTGCCTAGTCAGAGAGAAAGGGAATGATCTGTTACTGCAACAGATCACAAAACTTATAGGAGTAAGTACTGAGAAGGGACAGAGTAGAAGGGAATTTGATTAGGAGACAGAATCTTCATTCAGACTCTGCCTCTTCCACTTACCAATATGTGTGAGCTTGGATAAGCCACTGAAACTCTCCTTTATTCATAAAATAGGTGTAATACATACCTTACCTCAGGGGACTATGATAAAAATCAAATGTGATCTACAAAGTACTACCTACATGTTTTTATTAATAGGGTAGACAAACTTGGATTATTTGGATCTCTACTAAATTACATGAGGCTGAAAGCAGACAGCACCTGACAAATTCCTAATCTATTCTGATAACAGTTTCTTCACTCAGAAGACACTTTGAGTGGATAAGGAAATGGCTGCTTTGGCCTTCAAGCTGATACACACGGAAGAACTGATTATAGAAGTAAAATGATGGGAATCTGTTTGCTGGGGACTGAGGGGCACAGTCATACACCAGTATGCTAGATGTTAAGAAAACAGATCCACAAAAGTCAGGAAAAAAGACAGCTAACTTTCTGGGAACAGGACGTCTAAAAGAGAAAAAGGATAGAAGGCTTTCACAGCATAAAACTGTAATTATCTAGTCACAAATTATTCCAATAAAAAATCGATGTGGCTTCACAGAGATCAACGTAACAAATAAATTCATATACAAAAAGAACACAGAGCATTATAGGAAGTTTGACCACCAGCATTTCTCTCCTCTCCCTCCTTAAAACACCACTAAAAGGAATTTTAAAAGTACTCACCCACAAGATCACAGGACATAGGAGAGAAATATCAGTAGAGAGGAGGTTTCAACATATTTTTAGAGTACACGTAGACAAGCAATAACGGATTTAGCAAGATGGAAGAAGCCTCAATCTAAAGAGCCTTCGGAGGGACAATAATGACGACAGTGACAATAACAGCTAAGTTTATATAGTGTATACCTATTCTAGGTACTTTATACATATTAACTCATTTAATCCTCACAATAGTCCTATGAAGTATGATCATAGTTGTATTGACAGATAAGAGAGTTGAGGCACAAAGAGGTTAGGGAAGTTGCCTAAGGTCATGCAGCTAATAAGTGGCAGAGTCAGGACTCAAATAAAGGCAGTCTGGCTCCAAAGTCCATGGTCTTAATCTCTATGCTCTATGAAAATGAGCTGATTTACTCAGAGGCATCAGGTACATTGGAAAGGGGACAGACTTGAGGCTGATAAGAGGGGATAGGTAGAAAAAGCATATAAAGAACTCTGGAACTGTCAAGTCTCTGCCCCAGAACCATGCAACTAATGTGTTCCCCATTCTCCATCATTCCCAGGCTACTTAATGGGATGGTTTTTCTAATACCTACCCATTAAATGTTGATATTCTCTTGAAACTGCCTTAAGCTCTTTGCTTACTATATATATTCTCCCTGGGTTTATACAGCCTAGAGTTCCAATAAATACCGATAAGAATGACTCCCTAATCTGCATCTCCAAACCAGACCTCTTTCCTGTTGTCCAGAGCTGTATTTTAGCTGCTTACTGAATAACCTCCAGTGGGCTGTGCCCATGAGGCATTGCATAAAAATACTGGACAAAACAGAATTCATCTTTTGGTGTAAATCTATTTCACTTCTACCACTGTTCCCATTTTCTCGCCATCTAACCAGTCATCCAACAAACAGCAAACCTGAGACATCCTGGACTTGTCTCTTTTCTCACCCCACACATCTGAGTCCTTTTCATCGAACACTTAGTGAACAGGCACAATGTTCCAGGCACTGTGCTAGGTATTAGAGATACAAAGATGAATAAGTCACAATCTCCACTCTCAAGGAGTTCATAATCTACAGGGAGAGATGGATGCACAAACAAAAATAATTGCAAATATAACATTAAAGTATACATATAGTCGAAATGGGTTCTCATAAGAGGGAGTGGTAAACTTTACCTGGGAAGGTAACAGACGGCTTCAGAAAAGAATGAAAAATTTGAGCTGAACTGTGAAGGATGACTAGAACAGTGCCAGTGGAGGAGGGAAGAGTAGGAAAGAACAGTGCAAGGGCATTCCAGGCAGAGGAAGTAGCATATGCCAAGGCACATATTTGTGAAGAACTACGGGTAATTCAGTATGAATACAATGCAAGTTATAAGATGGAGAGTGACAAATAATCAGGTTAGAGGGCAGCTCAGGAGAGATCATAAATGCACGACAGATAGGTCAGTCTCAGGTATTTGTATTTCTCATGTAGGGCAGTGGTTTTCAAACTGTGTCCCTCAGAACCTTAGGGATACTTTAGGGAACCACAGAGATTCTTCAGAGTTTCTGCAATGGTCATTTGGGCTTTGTTTTTTAAAATTTTTTACTGTGGTAAGATAGGGGCGCCTGGGTAGCTCAGTCAGTTAAGCGTCCGACTTTAGCTCAGGTCATGATCTCACAGTTTGCGAGTTTGAGCCCCACATTGGGCTCTGTGCTGACAGCTCAGAGCCTGGAACTTACTATGGCAACATATATGTAACATAAAATTTACCATTTTAACCATTTTTAAGTGTACAGTTCAGTAGCACTAAGTACATTCACACTGTTGTGTAATCATCACCACTACTTACAGTCATTTTAACTATTTTAAAAACTGCCTTTACACAGCTCACTCCAGTGTGCTGTATTTCAAATCTTAACATGCTGAAGTCAACCAGCACATTGTTTTGTGCAGCAAGGTTAGTTAATTTTTTTACGGTCTTTGAAAATACCTCTAATATGTGTGCATGTCTTAATGTTTCACAAATGTGTATTTTAAGGCTGTGGCTTTGCATAGACTTTTCCCTGGTCACATGCTCGCTCATGGAAAATCGTGCAAGTTATTATACCATTATAGTACAAGTTTGTACTGAAACACCAGGCAGAGGCAATTCTTCAAATTCATGCACTTATCACTGCATCATCGTCAGTTGTGTAGTACCAAATGGATGTTCACAATCTACATGCCCACTGATAGATGAATGGATACACAGAATTCAGTGTACACACACACGCATATACATACAAAGGAATATTATTCAGCCACAAAAAAGACAGAAATCCTGCCTTTTGCAACATGGATGAACCTTGAGAACATTATGCTAAGTGAAATAAGTCTGATGGAGAAAGGCAAATACTGTATGTTCTCAATTATACGTGGAATCTAAACAAGCTGAACTCACAGAAAGAGAGTGGAATGGTGGCTGCCAGAGGCTGAGGAGTGAGAGAAATGGGGAGGTGTTGGTCAAAGAATACAAACTTCCAGCTATTAGATGAATAAGTTCTGGGATCTCATGTAAAGCATGGTGACTATAATTAACATTACTGTATTGTATACTTGATAGTTATTAAGAGAGTAAATCCTAAATGCTATCACCACACACACACACACACACACACACACACACACACACGGTAGTTATGTAAGGGGATAGAAGTGTTAACTAACCTTATTATGGTAATCATTTCACAATATATACATGTATCCAATAATCACACTGTATACCTAAACTTACATATATGTCAATAATATCTCAACAAAAGTTAGAAAAAATGATTAAATGAGAAAGTGCATATGAAACACTTAGCCAATGGCACTAAAAAAAAGATAGTTTCAGTGCTTCTTATAAACTTTGCAAGTATCCTGTTAAAAGCATTTATAGTTATTACATAACATAAACTAGAAAAGATATTGCTAGTGATACAACTTTGGATTTAAATGTCCTATCATGTGAAACTCCCAGATCAGGTAAATAATTGAGGAGAATCCTGAGGTTGTAATTTGGACTGTTACAAAGTGTTTAGGGGCGTTGGGGTGGCTCAGTTGGTTGAGTGTCCCACTCCTGATTTTGGCTCAGGTCATGATCCCAGGGTTGTGGGACTGAGCCCCATGTGGAGCTCTGCACTGAGTGTGGAGCCACCTTAAGATGATCTCTCTCCTTCTCCCTCTGCCCCTCTCCTCTGCTCACGCGTACTCTCTCTCTTTTCAAATTAAAAAAAAAGTGTTTATAATTCACAGCTACATATGATGAATCAGGATATTCTTGGTAATGTGTCACCAGAATAAATTATAGGAAAAGTTAGATGCAAAAACTTAAATAAGGTTCTGTCATCTAGAATCCCCATCATGTCATATACTAAGAATGAAGAATATTCACTAGAGCTTACTTTGTAATGGTGAAAGTCTAGAACCAATCTAAATGTTCATCAGTAACGGAATGGTATAATAAATACAATGGTCTATCTATACAATATATAGACATAAAAAAGAATGTGATAGAGATGTTTAAGTTAACATGGAACAACCTCCAACATATATCATTCAGTGAAAAAAATAAAGGGTAGACTAGAACAGAGTACATTATACGCCTCTATTTGTATAGAAAGAGAAAATATCTAGAAATGTGGACTAGGGATTTGGGGAAAGAGAAAAAATGCTTTTTATTATAGTGCATTTAAAAAAGTTTTTCTTTCAAAATAATTATTTAGATTCACAGGAAGTTGCAAAGAAACGTACAGGAAGGTCTTATACATCATTCACCCAGCCTCCCCAATGGTAACATATTGCACAGCTATAGCACAGTATCAAAACCTGAAAATTAACATTGGCACAATCCCCAGAGCTTATTCAGATTTCAGCAGTTTTTACATGTACTCTATGTGTGTGTGTGTGTGTGTGTGTGTGTGTGTAGTTCTATGCAATTTTATCACGTGTATAACTTCAAGTAACCAACACCAAAATCAAGATACAGAACTGTCCTATCACCACACAGCTTTCTCGTGCTACCCTTTATATGCACACCTACTCCTTTACTCCCCAATCCCTAGCCCTTGTCAACCATGAATCTGTTCTCCCATATAATTTTGCTATTTCAAGAATGTTTAAATGGCATCACACACTATGCAACTTTTTGAGACTGGCCTTTTTTTTCCCCACTCAGCATAACAATAATCCATCCAAGGTGTTGTCTGCATCGATAGTCATTCCTTTTTTTTCTTTTAATACTTTTTTAAAATGTTTATTCATTTTTGAGAGAGAGAGACAGAGACAGAGCACAATCAGGGGAGGGGCAGAGAGAGAGGGGGAGACCCAGAATCTGAAGCAGGTTCTAGGCTCTGAGCTGTCAGCACAGAGCCCAACGCGGGGCTGGAACTCACGAACCACAAGATCGTGACCTGAGCTGAAGTCGGATGCTTAACCGACTGAGCCACCCAGGTACCCCAGTAATCATTTCTTTTTACTACTGAGTAGTATTACACAGCATGGATGCACTACATTTTTGTTTAACCATTCGCCTGCTGATGGACATTTTGAATCATTTCCAGTTTTTGGTTATTACAAATAGAGCAGCTATGAACATTCACGTGTGAATTTTTGTGTGAACATACACTTTCTTTGGGATAAATGTCCAATAGTGCAATTGCTATATTGTTTGATAAGAACATATTTAGTATTTCCCTGAGTGTACCTTTCTACATTCCCATCAGCAATGTATGAGAGATTCAATTCTTCCACATTCTTGGCAGCATTTGGTATTGTCACTATTTTTTCTTTTAGCTATTATGAGAGGTGTGCAGTAATACCTCATTGTGGTTTTCATTTGTATTTCCTTAATGACTAAGGATGCTGAACACCTTTTCATGCAGTTATTGCCATCTGTATGTCCCCTTTGGCGAAACATCTGTTTGTGTTTTTTGCTTACTTTGTACTTGGATTGTTTTTTTTTACTTTTGAGTTTCCAGAGTTCTTCTGAAGTCTGATATATTCTAGATACAAGTCCTTATATATATTCTAGATATAAGTCCTTCATTGCACTTCATTTTTTATTACAGAAATATTCTATATTTCTAGATATTCTAGATACAAGTCCTTTGTTGTACTTCATTTTTTATTACAGAAAACTCTATGATATGCCCATTAACATAAAGAAAGAAATTGTGATCATAACTATAATGTTCTTCTCGTTTGAAGATTGACTTATACAGTGTTATACATTTGAACTTATAAAATAAATTTACATGAATTTAAAATCTGTTCTTTAATTTATTTCAACTGTTAGAATTTGTTGTAAGATTTCACTTAAAGAAGCGTTCCTCTGCTTTAAAAGGAAGGCAGATAAAAACATCTGCTGTAGATGATGGAAAACAAATGAAAAGTTTTAAAGAGGGGGTATATGTGATCGAATTTGGATTTGGTAAATATTACTTTGGTCGTCAGTTGGGAGGTCAATTTGGGAGTAAAAAACTGGTGTCTTAAGGAACCATTTAGAGGGTGCCTCGGTGGCTCAGTTGGTTGAGCATCTGACTTTGGCTCAGGTCACGACCTCGCAGTCTGTGGGTTTGAGCCCTGTGTCAGGCTCCGTGCTGACATCTCAGAGCCTGGAGCCTGCTTCGGATTCTGTGTCTCCCTCTCTCTCTGCTCCTCCCCACCTCATGCTCTGTCTCTCACTCTCTCTCTCAAAAGTAAATAAACATTAAAAAAAAGGAAACCTTTTAGGAAGTTATTTTAATAGTTCAGGTGAGAGATCTCTAATGACTGGAACACCAGAAAAGGAGCCTGGGTGGCTCAGTTGGTTAAGCGTGCGACTTCAGCTCAGGTCATGATCTTGCGGTTCATGAGTTTGAGCCCTGTGTCAGGCTCTGTGCTGACAGCTGAGAGTCTGGAGCCTGAATCAGATTCTGTGTCTCCCTCTCTCTCTGCCCCTCCCCTACTTATGCTCTCTCCATCTCAAAAATGAATAAACATTAAAAAAAATTTTTTAAAGAAAGGTATCTGAGACATAAAAATGACATGACCAAGTAACCTTTTAAATGTGGGAAATGAGAAAGAAAGAGAATGAATACAACATGTGCTCATATTCCGGGGATAAGGCAGATATGCATTCATCCGGCCAACTAACAGTTACTGAACACCAAATGTGTGCCAGGCACAGTGCTTGGCACAGTTAGTGGGAAAATAAGAACTGGTCTTTACCTCCAAGGAACTCAAAGTCTAGTGGGGAAAACTGACAAATAATTACAATGAAAAGGGAGAATGCAGTGAGATGTGGCAGGGTGACAACTGACTGAGAAGGGAAGTAATCTATATCACGATAAGGTGTTAGGTTATATAGGCTTTTAGGTAAATGCATTTGTCAAAACTCAGTTAGTATACACTTAAAATTTATGCTTTCCATTCTTTCAAATTTTACATTAAAAAATATAAACAAATATTAAACTCCAGTTAATAACACGTAAGCTTAAGTATTTAGGAGGAAGTGTACTAATGTGTGTGATTTACTTTAAAATGCATTTGAAAAAGAATACTACTTGGCAATGAGAAAGAATGAAATCTGGCCATTTGCAGCAATGTGGATGAAACTGGAGAGTGTCATGCTAAGTGAATTAAGTCAGTCAGAGAAAGACAGATACCATATGTTTTCACTCATGTGGATCTTGAGAAACTTAACAGAAGAACATGGAGGAGGGGAAGGGGGGAAAAGTTACAGAGAGGGAGGGAGGCAAACCATAAAAGACTTAAATACTGACAGCAAACAGGGTTGATGAGGGGCGGGGGAGAGGGCAAAGTGGGTGATGGACATTGAGGAGGGCACTTGTTGGGATGAGCACTGGGTGTTGTATGGAAGCCAACTTGACAATAAATTATAATTAAAAAATAAAAATAAATTAAAAAAATGAAAAAGAATATGGCTTAATGAGTGGCTAGATATGTCATAAAGCAAATAGACTAAAATGTTAATGGTAGAATCCAGATGCTAGGTTTAGGGCCTTTCTTGTAAAATCTTTTAACTTTGCTGTATCTTAGAAAAATCTCATAATAAAGTGTTAGGAAAAAACACTATGGAGCACCAGCTGATGCTATGCTTCATATTAGAGATTTCACATTTGGGTGACATCTAAATTGTGAATTGAAATATTAATAAGAATTGCCAGTCAGATCAAAAGGGAGCAAGAAACTCAGGCACTCAGTCAGGACCAACTACGTGTCAGGCACTATGCCAGGCCCTAAGGATTCAAAGATGAATAAGACACCTTTGCCTGGCTTGCTGTCTACTGGGGGAGTCAGTCATTTTAGGAGATGACCATATGACAGAGTTGGGTTAGTGTTACTGTAGGAAAGAGGTGAGCACGAGATGGCGGGGGGGACTGAAGGTGGTCAAAGAAAGTTTCTTCAAGGGGATGAAATCAGAGTTGAGCATTGAAGGGCAAAAAAAATTAGCCATGTGAAGACAGAAGGAAGGCATTTCCGGCAGAGGGAGCATGATGTACAAAGAAGCACAGACAAGAGAGAACTTGGCACACTTAGAACGGCTAAGCAGATTGCAAGGAAGGGCTGAGGACAGGGGAAGCCAGCCAGGTAGGCAGGGCTAGAGCACAAAGGTTATGCCAAGCAGTGTAATACAAAGTAAGGAGCCATGAGGAGAGCTCTAAGCAGGGATATCCAGTTTACGAAAACATCCTGGCTGCTGATTGGTAGAAGGCTTGCAAGGGTGCCTGAAAAAGATAGGGAAACTAGTTGGAAAGCTTGCTATAAGCTAAGAAATGATGAAGGCTTGAACTAAGGTAGTGGTTGTAGGGTTAGAGAAAAGAAAGTGATTTGAGACATGAGAAAGTAAGACTGGAAGAACTTGGTGAATGATGGGATTGGGAGAAGGAACCAGAGTGAAGGAAGAGCATGGCTTGATGCCCTGGTTTCTGGCATGGGTGACTGAGGGCATATTGGTATTATATACTGAAGGTGATGGAAGGGCAGCTTTCACAGAAGCAGGGAGGGATGAGGAGTTCAGTTTTAGATATGTGGAATGGGAGGTGTCTGTGGGACATCCGTGAGCTGCCCCACAGGCAACTACATTTAGAGGTTGAAATGTGGATGTAAGGTATGGGCTGGAGGTAGAGGTCTGGGATGGGCAGCGTGTAGGTAAGAGTTATAAGCACCTAAGTGTGTGAGACCACCTACAGTTGTGTGAAGGTGGCAAGGTGATGGGCTTGAACAGTGGGAAGAAAAAGAAAAAAAATCCAGGACAGAACCTGAGCTGGTTCAGGTATGGGTGGGTGGAAGAGGAGCCCGAGAGAGTCCTCAGAAAAGAGGAAGCCCAGGAGAGGGCAGTGTCACACATCCAAGCGAGGAAGGAGACTGTCTAGATAAAGGGGCATTGAGGAGGGCACCTGTTGGGATGAGCACTGGGTGTTGTATGGAAACCAATTTGACAATAAATTTCATATTAAAAAAAAGGGGGGGCAGGGTGTCAGGCACTGTGGAGTCACCAAGTAGGAGGAGGACTGAAAAGAGCCTAATGGATCCAGTTTTTCAGGTCACTGGGTGACCTCAGCAGGGACAGTTTCAATGGGATGAGGATGGGGAGGCTGGCAAGCAGAGTAAAAGGTAAAGGGACGAGAACTGTAGTAGGAGGATGAAGGATTTTGTTTTGTTTTAAAATGGGTAAAACACATCAGTATGCTTCTATGTTGGGGGGAAGCCAGTAGAAAGGGAGAGGTTAAAAACATAGGAGGAAATGGGCGCTTGATGGAGCCAGATTTGCGAGGCAGTGAAGAGGGGAAAAAAAAAATCTAGCAGAGAACATACAAGTACAACAGCACAGAGATCTGTAACGAAATTACTGTTTGGAAATGATGAGTAGACTGCTGTGGTTGGAACCTTGTCGTTTGTAGGCAGGTGGTGGGAGATAAAGCTGGAAAGACATAGGGGCCAGAAACTGACAATGTAGTCCCCTGGTACTAGAGAATCTCAAGGAGACAAAAAATACATTAGAAGATGGAATGGTTACAAGGGCAGCATCGAAAAATCTAAGACTTAAATTGGACCTTGAAAACATGGCTATGTTGTAGATAGTTTGATGGGGGAGGAGAGCATGACAGCATTCTGGGAGAGGAGGAGATGGCTGTGATTAAAGTGCACAGAAGCCAGAATTAGCCGGGTATGTTGTGAAGGCTGTGTAGCTGGGGTGGCGAGTGTGGGCAGGGGAAGCTGTGAAAGACAGCTGAGCAGGTAGGCTGGGACCAGGGTACATGGGATCTGGAAGGCCTGGCTATGGTGTTTAGAGTTCATCCTGGAAGCAGTGATGTGCCACTTAGTTTCTAATTAGGGAAAGTACCATGTACAAAGTAGTATTTTTTTTTTTACAAAGTGGTATTTTAAGGAGGTTAATGTAGGTATGGTATTTAGAACGGAATGCCTCTTTGGAGCCTCCTAGGAGGCTCGTCTCCAGGTGTGTAGGGTGAAGGCAGGGACTTTGCAGAGGCAGAAGGAAGTGGGTGCATCTCTACAATATTACTAAGGAAGAGCTAACAGCAGGCAGTGGGTACTCATTCCTAATCGAGGAGATCATGCTGGGTGCAATAATTAGCATGACAGAATGGGAAAAAGCAAAAGCAAAAGAGAATGAAAAAGAATAGTTCGAGTTAGAAAAAGAACCAGGAGAATGAAGATTTACAAACCAAGAGAAGTTTCAAGAAGGGTGTGTTCAAATGTCAAAGCCACTAAGAGGTCAGGTAAGATGAACACTGGAAAGAACCAATTTGTTTTGGTAATTAAGATATCACTGATGATCTTTTACATAGTGGTTTTAGCAAGGTGGGTAAAGATAGATGACCAAGAGAGGGAATCAGGTTCCTAGATAGACAAAATCAATATTAAAAATAAGTTTTATTTCCATACCAAAAATAAGGTTAGAATATAAAATTTTTAAATATTCTACCTACACTAGTTACATGAGTTTGTTCAATTTGTGAAAATTCAGCAAGCTATTTGCTTACATGTAATTTCCTGGTTTTATATTTCAATCAAAAAGATTTTATAATATCACTTCTAAACCCACAACTACATGGTCAATCTTCAACAAACAAGAAAGAATATCCAACGGGAAAAGAACAGTCTCTTCAACAAATGGTGTTGGGAAAACTAGACAGCTACATGCAAAAGAATGAAACTGGACCACTTTCTTACTCCATACACAAAAATAAATTCAGAATGTATTAAATGTGAGGGGCACCTGGATGGCTCAGTTGGTTAAGCGTCCAACTCTTTTTTTTTAATTTTAATGTTTATTTATTTTTGAGAGAGAGACAGAGAGAGAGACACAGAGAGAGAGAGACAGCAGGAGAAGGGCAGAGAGAAAGAGGGAGACACAGAATCCGAAGCAGGCTCCAAGCTCTGAGCTCTGAGCTATCAGAACAGAGTCAGACGCGGGGCTCAAACTCACAAACTGTGAGATCATGACCTGAGCCGAAGTTGGACACTCAACCTACTGAGCCACCCAGGTGCCCCTAGCGTCCAACTCTTAATTTCAGCTCAGGTCATGATCTCATGGTTGGTGAGTAATATTAAGCCCTGCATCGAGCTGTGCACTGACAGCATGGAGCCTGCTTGGGATTCTCTCCTCTATTTTCCTCTCTCTCTCTCTCTCTCTCTCTCTCTATCCCCTCCCCCCTTCTCATTCTTCTCTCTCTCTCAAAATAAATAAATAAACATTAAAAAAAGACTTAAATGTGAGACTTGAAACCATAAAAATCCTAGAAGAGAGCATAGGCAGTAACCTCTTTGACATTGGCCATAGCAACTTCTTTCTAGATATGTCTCTGGAGGCAAGGGAAACAAAAGTAAAAATAGACTATTGGGACTTCATCAAAATAAAACGCTTTTACACAGTGAAGGAAACAAGCAATACAACTAAAAGGCAACCTATGGAATGGGGGAAGATATTTGCAAATGTCATATCTGATAAAGGGCTAGTATCCAAATATATATATATATATATATATATATATATATATATATATATGTATATATGTTTAAAGCTTATTTATTTATTTAGAGAGAAAGAAATCGCAATTGGGGGAGGGGACAGAGAGAGAGAGAGAGAGAGAGAGAGAGAGAGAGAGAATCCCAAGCAGGGTCCATGTTGTTAGTGTGGAGCCCACCACAGGGCCCGATCCTACGACCTTGGGATCACGACCTGAGCCAAAATCAAGAGTTGGAGGCTCAACTGACTGAGCCATCCAGGCACCTTAATATCCAAAATATAGTAAGAACTTATAAAACTCAACATCCATAAAACAATCCAATTAAAAAATGGGCAGAAGACATAAACAGACATTTCTCCAAAGAAGACATATCGATGGCCAACAGACATATGAAATTATGTTCAGCATCACTTACCATCAGGGAAATGCAAACCAAAACTACAATGAGATATCACCACACACTTGTCAGAATGGCTAAAATCAACAACATAAGAATACAGGTGTTGGTGAGGATGTGGAGAAAAAGGATCCCTCCTGCACTGTTGGCGGGAATGCAAACTGGTGCAGCCACTCTGGAAAACAGTATGGAGGTCCCTCAAAAAGTTAAAAATAGAACTACCCTAAGATCCAGCAATTGTACTACTGGGTACTTACCCAAAGAATACAAAAACACTAATTCCACCCCTATGTTTATAGGAGCATTATCTAAAATAACCAAATTATGGAAGCAGCCCAAGTTTCCACTGATTGATGAATGAATAAAGAAGTGGTGTATATATATAATGGAATATTATTCAGCGGTAAAAAAGAATGAAATCTTGCCATTTGCAATGACATGGTTGGAGCTAGAATCTTATGCTAAGCAAATAACACAGAGAAAGACAAACACCATATGATTTCACTCATATGTGGAATTTAAGAAACAAATGAGCAAAGGGAAAAGAAGATAAAGACACAGCAGGAAACAGATAATTATAGAGAACACAATAACAGTTACCAGAAGGGAGGGTGGTCGGGGGTCGGGTTAAATAGGTGATGGGGATTAAGGAGTGCACTCTTGATAAGCAGTGGGTGATGTATGGAATTGTTGAATTGCTATATTGTACAACTTGAACTAATGTTAACTAAATTGAATTAAAATAAAAAACTTAAAAAAATATCTTCTAATACTGTCAAAATATAAATTACCTATAAATAGAACAACAGATATATGGGGCGCCTAGGTGGCTCAGTTGGTTAGGCGACCACCTTCAACTCAGGTCATGATCTTGTGGTCTGTGAGTTTGAGCCACACGTCAGGCTCTGTGCTGACAGCTCGGAGCCTGGAGCCTGCTTAGGATTCTGTGTCTCCCTCTCTGTCCTTCCCCCAATCATGCTCTGTCTCTCTTTCAAAAATAAACATAAAAAAATTAAATGTTAAAAAAATAACAACAGATGTATAAGACATCTACAGGGAAAACTATTGCCCAATATTAAAGAAGTCCTAAGTAAATGGGGAGATATGCTATGGACATAGATTTGGAAGATTTAATTAGACTTAATGAAATAGACTGCCCAGAAACAGACCAAGACATATTTGGGCCTTAGTATATGACAGAAGTCACACTGCTCAGCAGTGGGGAAAAGACAGACTTTTTAATAAATGGTGTTAGGACAAATGGGTATTTATGTGGAAAAACAAAATTGGATCCTCACACCATACCATGTACAGGAAACAGTTCTAGGTATATTAAAGACTTAAATGTGAAAGGCAAAACTGTGAAGCTTTTATTAAAGAATGTAAAAGAATATTTTCAAGACTGTGCAGTACTGAAGGATTTCTTAAACAAGACACAAAATAAAAGGATCATAAGAGAGTGAAAAGACAAGCTAGAGAAGAGGGAGAAGACATTTGCAAAACATGTGAGAGTGGGGAGGTTTGCAATAAATATAACTAAACAGTGGCTAGAATCTACAGCATATAAAAAACTACTTTTTAAAATCAGTAATAAGACAGACACAATAGAAAAACGAGCAAGACTACAACAGGTATTTTATAGAAAAGAAAATATATGTGGCCAAAAAATATAGAAAAAGGTTATCTGGGGCAGGTGGGTGGCCCAGTCAGTTAATAGTCTGAATCTTGATTTTGGCTCAGGTCATGATCTCTCAGTTGGTGAGTTCAAGCCCTGCATCAGGCTCCATGCTGATGGCATGGAGCCTGCTCGGGATTCTCTCTTTTCCTATGCCCTTCCCTCTCTCTGTCTCCCTCGCAAAAATAAATAAATAAACATTTAAAGAAAAAGGTGGTTAATCCTTTTAATCATTGAGGTAATGAACATTAAAACCACATGCAGAGTGCCTGGGTGGCTCAGTCGGTTGAGTGTCCGACTTCGGCTCAGGTCATGATCTTGCAGTCTGTGGGTTTGAGCCCCACGTAGGGCTCTGTGCTGACAGCTCAGAGCTTGGGGCCTGCTTCTGATTGTGCCTCCCTATCTCTCTGCTCCTCCCCTGTTCACTCTCTGTCTCTCCCTCTCTCTCAAAAATAAATAAACATTAAAAACATAAAAAATAAATAAACCACATGAGATTTCTCACTCCACACTCACTAGATGGCCAAAAATTTTAAACTCTGACCAAACAGTGTTGGGGAATGTGGAAATACAGAGATGTTCATACACTGAAACACTTTGGAAGACAGTTGAGTATGTACCCTATGATCCAATAATTCTCTTTCTCAGTATATACCCCAGAAAATTCTTATACATCTGCATCAAGGTATATAAACAAGAATGTTCATAAGGGTGTTGTTAATAATACCCCCAAACTGGGAACAAATTTACTATCCATCAACAGTAGAAAGAATAAATAGTGGTACAGTCAATGGGATTCTCTACCAAAATGGAAATAAAGGAACCACAGCTATATGCAACATAGATGAATCTCTCACTCACAATGTTGAATGGAAGATGTAAGACACAAAAGATTACATACAGTATGATTCCAGTTATATAAAGTTAAAAAATAGACAAATCTAAACTATGCTACTTAAGAGATTTATACACAGGTGGCACTACCATCAAGGAAAGCAAGGGAATCACCATCATAAAAGTCAGGAGTGGTGACCTCTACATTTTTTTTAATGTTTATTTATTTTTTAGAGAGAGAGAGAGAAGGAGAGAGAGACAGACAGAGCATGAGCAGGGGACGGGCAGAGACAGAGAGGGAGACACAGAATTCGAAACAGGCTCCAGGCTCTGAGCTGTCAGCACAGAGCCCAACATGGGGCTCGAGCTCGGGAACAGTGAGATCATGACCTGAGCCGAAGTCGGATGCCAAACTGACTAAGCCACCCAGGCACCCCTGGAGTGGTGACCTCTAGAGGGAAGGGAGGAGGTCATGACCTGAGAGGGGTATACACAGGCATTGGAAATGTTTGGTTTTTCATCCTATGTGATAGTTACATGATTGTTCAGTTAATAATTATTAAACTATATACATTATCTATGCAATTTTCTTTATGTGTTATAGCTCATCAAAAAATGTAACTAAGAGTGAATCACATGTGTTGCTAAGCAGTGTTAACTTTTTTGAGGACTTGGCTCTAAAGGGAAGGAGATAGGGTAGCAGTTACAGGAGGATTCAGGATTGAAGGAGTTTGGGTACATATGTTCACCAAAATATATATACAAGAATATTCATAGCAGCACTATTCATAACAGCCCCAAACTGGAGATTACCCAAATGCTCATCCAGCAGTAGAAAGGATAAATAAACTGTGGCATATTCACCAATGGAATATGTATAGCGATGAAAATGAATGAACTACAACTACATGCAATAATATGGATTAATCTCAAAAGCACAATGTTGAGTCAGGATTACTAGATTTAGCAAAAGAAAAAAAATACAGAACAACCAGTTAAATTTGAATTCCAGATAAACGATGAATCATTTGTAATATAAGTATGTTCCATGAAAAATGATTCATCGTTTATCTGAAATTCAAATTTAACTAGCTATCCTATATTTTCTCTGGCAACCTTACATTGAATGAAATAAGTCAGACAAAGGTTACCCTGTAGAGAAGATAGAGACTGGAAGTGGGCATAAGTGGTATGCTTGTAATATTGTTTTTTGATCACCACTTATGCATCAAGCTGTATAATTAAGATGTGGGCACTTCTCTGTATGTATATTATACTTCAATTGAATGATCTATGCTATCCATCTGTAATTTATTTATAATCTATCTGGCAGGGATCTGAATATGTTTATAGAGAAAAACTTCACAAGAAATGTACAGCACCCACACTGATTAAAGGGAGAGAAACACTTTGAATGGGTGATTTAAACCAGAATATAAATGGCCTATACATATAAAAGTATGCTTGACTTCACTAATAACTATAGAAATGAAAATGAGATACCATTTTCACTTATCAAATTGGTAATAATACTTAAAGAAGTTAAAAAACTTTAGAAAACTGAATGATCTCATTTCTTCATGGGAATTTGGTAGTATATTTAAAAATTTAGATGGATTTTGGGCAGATGGTAGGTTAAAGATATCCCAGGATCCCCTCTATTCCCAAGTCTGATCCATCCACTCTGTTCTTGAGCCAAGTAGGTACTGCAGTCAGCCAAGAGAATGAGGTCACAGGATGGGCCTGAGACCTGATAGTAAGGGGTGATGCAGAGATTTTCATCTGTGGAAGAGATGAGAACTCTGAGCCAAGGGCTTAGGGTCTGATGTAGTAGAGCCAAAGTACAAGGATGGGAACAGGGCTTTTGGTGAAGGGTTGGCCTTCAGGACTCTATGAACTCCTAGGGGACGGTTGATATTGTCTATGGGAGTATACCAGGTTTCTCTGGATGTGAAAATGATGAAAAGAAACTGAAGAGTTAGGCTGGGTGCTTTCCACCTTGAGACAAGGACAGCACCAGGGAACAAGAGTACAGAGAGACTTCTTCCTGATACCTCGCAGTGGTGTGAGCAGCTTACTCACATGACAACATGCCCACTGCTACAGTGCTGGCTCATGGGCAGAAACCACTGTGCCCTTTCCAGTCACACAGATGCTGGGACCTAAGACACTTGAGTCCCAATGAGCAGACAAAGGAAAATAACAATCCACATAAGGGGACTCCAAAGCCAAAGAAAGGACAAGCAGAACAGGCCTTTACAAAACAGGGTTGCTGAAAGAAACAGACAACTTGAGCTTAAACAAGACCTCTCTAGGGGCACCTGGGTGGCTCAGTCAGCATCCGACTTCAGCTCAGGTCTGATCTCACAGTTCATGAGTTCGAGCCCCGCATTAGGCTCTGTGCTTACAGCTCAGAGCCTGGAGCCCATTTTGGATTCTGTGTCTCCCTCTCTCTCTATCCCTCCCCTGCTTGCACTCTGTCTCTCTCTCTCTCTCTCTCTCTCTCAAAAAAAAGAAATAAAAAAACATTAAAAAAAAGATCTCTTTAGGTGATTAAGTACAGCATAAAAAAGACTTTCTTGAACTAAAAGAATTAAATACTATTTACCAAAACCAGTAGCAATTATCATTCCAAATATTAAAATACCAAAACCATTCCAATTTAAATCAGAAACTAGATCCTCCTGAAGAAAGCAAGTTTACAAGCCCAGGGTGTATCCTTCTTCTTGCTAATAAACAAAAAATAAGGGAATCTTAAGAATAAATATTGGCAATCATTTTCTTTTAACTGATATGATTTTACAGTAATAAAACCCAAGACTCTAGTTTAAAAAACTTAGAACAGAGCTCTATGTATCAGGATGAATGAATCTCACAGACATAACAGTGAGTGAAAACAAAAAAACAAAACACCAGGGACAAAAGAACACGAATACATTATCACTCTGTATTGTTAAGGGATCTTAGAATAAGGAAATGAATGGATAAGATAAACACCACATTTAGAACGGTAGTTAAATGCACTCCCCATCCCCACCACACCCGTCAGATACAACCTGCCCTAATTCCATACCACTCAATGACACCACTCTGGCAAAGATCACCAAAAACCTCAATGCACAAATCCATCTGTCTCTTCTCAGTCCTCAACTTATGTAACCACTCTGAAACATCTGATACAGGTGACAATCTCTCTTTTCTAGAAACTCTTACCTTGGCTTTTAAGCTACTACTTCTCCTGCATCTCTTCAACTGCTTTAAGTGGCTCATTTACTCCTGACTCTTTTTTTTTTTTACTTCTCTTAAATATTAGTGCTCCTCACTAATATTTAGTGTTCCTCACTAATATTTAGTGTTTGCTCTCTTGTTATCTAGTCTTTCTCTACACAACTCTCCCTAGACAACTTTACCCATGGATTTCAACTATTTATCTCCAGCTCAGATCTTGCTTCTTTTTTTTATTTTTTTTAACGTTTATTTATTTTTGAGACAGAGACAGACAGAGCATGAACGGGGGAGGGACAGAGAGAGAGGGAGACACAGAATCCAAAGCAGGCTCCAGGCTCTGAGCCATCAGCCCAGAGCCCAACGCGGGGCTCGAACTCACGGACCGCGAGATCATGACCTGAGTTGAAGTCGGACGCTTTGCTTCTTTTTTTTAAATGTTTTATTTACTTAAGCAATCTCTACACCCAGTGTGGGGAACGAACTTATGACCTGGGGATCGAATTTACCACCCCGAGATCAAAAGTCGCATCCTCTTCTGATTGAGCCAGCTAGGCCCCACCCCCACCCCCAGATGTTGCTTCTGAGTTCTAGTTCTGAATTTCCCATTTCCTCCTGGATTCTTCTAATATGCATTTCAAATCTGACATGTCCAAAATCAAATTTATTATCTTTCTCTTTGTAGTATGCTCTCTACCTATGTCTTCTTTTCTTGCTAATTTCCCTTCAGCTAATGGCATCTCCCACTTGACCTGAGGCCATGATTTTATCATAAACTTCTTTGCCTCATAAATCAAATCTACTTGAGTACATTGCCTTCCTCCACCTCCAATAATGCAATATGCAACAAAATTCTGATGGGCCGTATCCACCCTCAGAAAATATCCAAGAGTGGCTAGCAACTTTCTTTGCTCTCAATAGGTAGAAAATTATTCCCTCTAATAGTGGGGAGCTTGGCTTTGGGAATGATATTTTATTAACTAAAGAAAACTTAATTCTGCTAGGACAAGTCACACCCTAAAGCTTCTTCCACCCTCAAAATCTACCTCAAATGTTGACAAGCACCCTAGCAAGCTTCTAGGGTCCTTAGTTCAGCTGGGCTTGTCTGTAAATATCAGTAGGGCCCCTATACTCATTAACCACCATCCAGAGCAAGTAAAACACAGGAGATGGAATTGATGATTATTAAGAAGCTACTATATACCAGGAATCACACTGCATGTTTTATATATATGAGTTCACTTAATCCTCACATCCCTGTGGGGGTATGTATATATTTGAGTCCTATTTTACAAATGAGGAAAGTGAAGCTTTGAAGCTAAAATGGGTAACCCAGAATGTGTATGCAAAACTCTAATGCAGTTGAGTGAAATTCCTTTGAGAACCCCTAAAAGTCTTTGAAGATGCTGCCAAGTGAGAAGCCACTAACCACCTGTGAGTCTATCACTGGTGGGCTCAAGACTGCAAAATTCTTGAGAGATTGAAAGCAGATGTATAAGACTAACAGAAGAAAAAAATACATACAGGAGAGAACTGCTGTGAAAGGTGGCACCAACTCTAGGGGTAGTGCAGACTTGAAGGTAGGGGATTCAGCAAAAAAGCTTTGGGACAATAGTCCATGGTAATTGGTTGTGGTACCAGAGTAGGAGCAGACCTCTGGGCTAGCAACCAATGACACAGCAGGAATAACCAAAGACAAACATAAGATATATGTAGGATAAAACCCTCTGTTAAAAGAAAACATCGGGGTGGGGGGTGGGCACCTGGGTGGCTCAGTCGGTTAAGTGTCTGACTTTGGCTCAGGTCATGATCTTGCGGTTATTGAGTTCAAACCCTGCATCGGGCTCCGTGCTGGAGCCTGCTTCAGATTCTGTGTCTCCCGCTCTCTCTGCCTCTTCCCCACTCGTACTCTGTCTCTCAAAAATAAACATTAAAAAAATATATATGTATATAATTGTAATAACATTGTATAGTGACAGATGGTGACTATACTTATGGGCACTGAGTAATGTATAGGATCATTGAATCACTAAGTTGTACACCTGAAACTAATATAACATTGTATGTCAACTACACTTCAATTAAAAAAATAGCTGCAAAAAATGTGTGTGTATACATATATATAATGCATACAATGCATATATATACATATATCTAATGTATAAAGAAATACAAGGAGAAACTGACAAATCCTTGGTCATATTGTGACAAAATAACTTATTAAGCAAATAACAAGAAAGAACATGAAGGATCTGAATAATATAATTAGAGTTTATCTAATAGGCACATATAGAACTATATGCCCAACAGAAAACACACTTTTTTCAAATACACATGGAATATCAACAAAGACCAAACAAGAATCAGGCCAAATTTCAAAAACCAGAAGTCACACACATTATCGGTCATAATGCAATGTATCAGAAATAAGCAATAATAGGGTACATAGAAACACCTTCTACATAATTCTTAGGTTAAAGGAAAAATTAAAAAGGCAGTATGATCATCTAACTTAGAAATTAATAGAGGACTATTTCTCAAAATTATAAGACCATATCCAAGTGGTACTTAGAGGAAAATGTATAGTTTTAAATGTATCTTTTTAGAGAACAATTGAAAACAAGTGAACTATGCTACCAAAAGAGAGATAATCAAATGGTATACATAAAAGGAAAAAAAGAAAAAAATCTATCCTGAATGTCACTTAGGCTCTAGATCTAGCTACCAATTTGTAGGAAATATAAAGGAAAGAGAAACATATTAAAACTACATGGGATGCAATCAGCAGAATTCAGACTATGAGAAATTCTATAAGACAACCTGATTTCTTCAATAAATATTCCAGGAAATTGAGGGGTAAGGAGAGATGGAGGCGATATTCACAGATTAAAAGAGACTTTAAAAAACCTATCAAGTAAGATCAATGTGTGGACTTTGCTTAGATCTTGATCCAAATAAACAGAATTTTTTAAATGTTTTATTTTATTTTCGAGAGAGACAGAGACAGAGCGCGAGCAGGGGAGGGCAGAGAGAGAGGAAGACATAGAAGGCTCCAGACATTGAGCATGTCTGCACAGAGCCCCACACAGGGCTTGAACCCACGAACTGTGAGATCACGACCTGAGCCAGAGTTGGATGCTTAACCAACTGAGCCACCCAGGTGGCCCCAAATAAACAGAATTAATGAGACTATTGGAAATTTGAACACTGACAAGATATTTAATGATATTAAGGAATTATTATTAATTTTTAGGTGACTATATTCTTAAAAGTTCTTATTTTTTCAGATGCAAACTGAAATTAATAAAAAAATATATCTGGGATTTGCTTCAAAATAATATCAGTGGGAGAAAGTAGTCAGGATACAGGTAAAACAAGACTGGTCATAAATTAGCAATTGTTGGAACTGTAGGACAGGTACATGGGGTATTCATTATACCATGCTGACTTCTCTAAAAGCTTAAAAAAAAGAAAAAAAAAGAACTAAGCTTTCAACTCAGGAAGCAATACAAAAAATATAACAAACAAAATAAAACAACTGAGGAAGAAGTCATTAATAGAGAGCAAAAAAAAAAAAAAAACAGAAAAAAGGACAGTTAATTAACAAATTTGTCAAATGTGATAGAAAAAAAGAGAAAATACATAAACAAATGAACTAAAAGGAGAGACATAATTACAGATATAGAGATTAAAACTATAAAGTAAATCCATATGCAAAATTATGCCAATAAATTTGACAATCTAGACGAAGTGAATAGTTTTCTAAGAAAATATAAATGATCAACATTGGCTCCAGATATAGAAAATCTAATTATTCAAGAAAACTTCAAAGATAATTCCCATGTTATTTAAACTGTACCAGACCACAGAAAAAAAATCAAAAGTTTCCCAACTAATTTTATACAGTTGGCAAAACCTTCAAACCAAAACTGGACAAAAGGAGCACACATATAAAAAAAAGTTACAGGCTACTCTCTCATAGGAACATATGTGTAAATGCCCTAAATTGAAAATTAGTACATGAAACCCAGTAATGTACAGGAATAATAACTTATCATGTTCAATTGGGGACGATTCACTGATAGAAAAGTTATTTTTACAATTCATTCTAACAATAGGTTAAAAGAAGAAAAACTACATGATCATTAATTCCCAATGATAAACTCAATACTCATTTCTTATTTTAAAAATATGTAATTCTTAGCAAACTAGGAATGAAAAGTCACTTCCTTAACTTGACAAAGGATAGCTGCCAGAGCTGTACTGATAATTAAAGGCGAAACACTGGCAATATCCCGGCTAGAGTAAAAAAAATAAAAAAATTAGAATGGCCACTATCACTAGTACTATTCAATCTTGTACTGAAATAAGAAATAAAGTACGTTAGGAAGAGGCCAAAGTGTCTACTTGAAAATAATATGAATACCTACCCAGGAACCCAAGAAATGCAACTGCCAAATAATGAGAAACTAAGAAAGCAATTCAGCAATGTGGTAAGATACAGAATCAAAATTTGAAAATTAATACTTTTCCTAGACGGGATTAAAAAATAAAATAGAAGAAGGGATATTCAAAATAGCAACACAAACTATAATACTCCAGAATATGCCTACCAAGGTAGGTGGTGTAAGAATTATATTAAGAAAACTATAAAAGCTCACTGAAAGACATAAAAGAAGACTTGAATAAAAATGCAGAGATCATGCTGCTGGAGGAGTAGGCACAATTCTCCTCAAGTTAATCTATAAATTGAATTCAGAATTTATGAAATTTGTGAATTTTTCATAGAACTTGGCAGCCTGATTCTAAAACTCATCTGGAAGAGAAAATAATCAAACTGGTTCTGATAAAACAACAGTAAGGAGAAACTTGCCCTCCCAGAGATTAAAATACACTATAAACTATATCTATTAAAGGGCTTAAGAATAAACAGATATACTAATAGGGCAGAATGGAGTCCAGAAATACACCTACACACATATCTTCAACCCAACATATCAAGATACCAAGTCAAATCAGTGGGTAAAGGGACTTCTTTTTAATAAATGATGCTAGAACAACCAGATATCCATGTGGGGTCAGAGGAATGATCAACCCCTATCTCACTTTATAACCAAAAACTAATTAAAGATAGATTACAAAACTAATGTAAAAGTTAAAACTATAAAGCTTCAAGTAGAAAACATGGGAGATTATCTTCATGACTCTGGGCAGGCAAAGATTTCGTGGACAGGACACAAGCTTTTATGCTAAAAGCTTTTAGAGCTTTTCTAAGCATTAATGAAAAGAAATGAGAAACCGTACTTCACAAAAATCAAAATTTCTGCTCAAAGATATCATTAAAAACACAGACAAGCCACAGACTATAAAAGAATATTTGTAATATGCACTATCTGACATTTGAATCCAAAATATATAAAGAACTCTCACAAATCATCAATAAAACGATGAATAACTCAATTTGTTAAAATGGGTAAAAGACTTGAAGGACACTTCAAAAGATAAGATACATAAATAGACAGTAAGTACATGAAAAGAGGCTCAACATTGTCATCTTTGAAATGCAAATTAGAACCATGATGAGATGCCAGTTGACACTCACACTAATGTTTCTAAGACTGTGATGAACTGGAACTCTCATATGTTGCTGAAATGATACAAACTGTTAGAAATGGTACAAACTGAGAACCATTAGGCATTTTCTTATACCGTTAAGCATACATCTACCTCTTCCACTCCTAGGTATTTACCCAAGAGAAATGAAAACATATATTAACAAAAAGACCTGCACATGAATGCTCAAGGCAGCCTTATTCATAATAGCTAACAACTGGGAATGACCCAAATTTCCATCTAAAGGAGAATGGAAAGACAAATAGTGGTATAATTATATAATGGAATACTACTCAGCAACACAGAGGAACACATCATTAATCAAAGCAAGAACATGGACGAATCTCCAAAAACGCCCACAACTAACCACATTATGGTAAATAAAAGCAGCCAGGCAAATAAAAATGATATGATTCCATTAATATGAAGTCTAAGAACATGCAAAATTAATCTATGGTGACAGAAGTCAGAAAGAAAGTGGTTGCTTAAGGTGGAAAATGGGTAGGGTGGGTTGACTGGGAAAGGGTACAAGGGAATGATAGTTACACAAGTGCATACACAACTATCAAAACTCAACAAACTGAACATTTAAAATATGTGCATTTTATTGTATATAAATTTTACCTCAAGAAAAAATTAGGAAAACAAAATTGGGAAAACATGAATGAAAAGATTACAAAGTTAAAAAATGAGACTGAGAAAAATATATGTAATATATATGCAACAAGTTATTAATATCTGGAATATATAAACAACTTCTAAAGTCAACAAGAGAAATATAACCTGAAAGAAGAAAAGTAATCAAAGGGTATGAACAGGCAATTCACAGAAATGGAAAGAGAAATGGCCAATAACATGAAAAAAATGTTCAATTTCACAAGTCATTGGGGGAAATACAAATTTTTAAAAATAACATGCAATGTTCAAGATGGACAAAAATAAAAAGATCAATGATATGAATACTGTCAACAGTACAGGGAAACATCCTCATATAGTATAGATAGCATGCATACTGGGACAGATATTTTGGAGAACAATATTTAGCAGTATTGAAAATCTCGGGGTGCCTGGGTGGCTCAGTCAGTTGAGCGTCTGACTTTGGCTCAGGCCATGATCTCACGGCTCGTGAGTTCGAGCCCCGCGTCGGGCTCTGTGCTGACAGCTCAGAGCCTGGAGCCTGTTTCAGATTCTGTGTCTCCCTCTCTCTCTGACCTTCCCCCATTCATGCTCTCTCTCTGTCTCAAAAATGAATAAACGTTAAAAAAAATAAAAAAAAAGAAAATCTCAAATGTGTATGTCCTTCATCCTAGCAATTCCTCTTCCCAGTATATAATCTAGAGAATACTCTCAAGTATATATCATATACATTGCTATCGACTGAGGTATCATTTTGCAATAGCTAGAAACTGGACAGCCTAAATGTCATTCAAAACAGGAATAGTTAAATAAACATGGTAGACTTTGAACAGTGTAGAATTCTATATAGCAGTTCTAAAAATGAGGCAGATTTATATAGTGATACAAAAAGATTTCAAAGATATTGAGACAAAAGGAAGTTGAAAAATAATATATGCAGTATGATAGTATTTGTCTTTAAAAACAACAGGGAAACACCAATTAAAAAACCAGGCAGGTGAAAGTGGTTATTCCTAGATTAGGATTGGGAGGTAGATCAAGGGGGGCTTTTCTCTTCATCTGCGTTGCTTGTGTTTTTATACTAGGAATTTATCCATACATTACTTGTGCAATTCAAACAAAATTAACTTAGCAATACTAAAAACTGTAAAGGCATATAACAAATATATTACTACATGTATATCCACACTTATGTACAGAAAAATATCTGGTGACAATACACACCAAACTTAATAGCCACAGTTTTAAATAAGAGCCTGCTTGAAAACTTAAAAGGAAGATCTGGGGAATGAAGTGTCCACAGGGGGCTTTAAAAAGCTAGGATATATTTCTGGAGATCTAGAAAGCTATGTGCATGCTCAGGAAAGACCTAAAAATGGGAGGAAATACCTAAAAAGCCCTTATCTTGTACCCCTGGCTGACTTTGAGGCCCAGTTCAAGAAGTGACTAAGAGTTGTAACAAGTCTGAGTGTTAGGGACAAGCCCCAACACCTAATACAGAGCCCTAGGCAAATGCTGGAAAAGTTATAGTTCAAGGCATTTAAGGAAATCTGAGACCAATCATTGACCAACTACTAACCTTCTGTGACTGTATACTACTGGGAATTACAGAATTAGTCCAAGAAAGTCACTAAATATACTAAAGCAACAAGTTAGGTTTATTCTAGGAAAACAAGATTGGTTTAACATCCAAAAATCATTTAATGCAATAAACCATATCAACAGAATAATGAACAAAATAATATGATCATGCCAATAGATGATGAGAAATCATTTGACAAACTCATGATAAAAACACTCAACAAACTAGATATAGACAGAAATTCCTCATCCAGGTAGGGGCATCTATGAAAAACCCACGGCTGGGGTGCCTGGGTGGCTCAGTCAGTTAAGCATCCGACTTCAGCTCAGGTTATGATCTTGTGGCTCATGGGTTCAAACCCTACTCCAGGCTCTGTGCTGACAGCTCAGAGCATGGAGCCTGTTTCCGATTCTGTGTCTCCCTCTCTCTCTGCCTCTCCCCTGCTCACGCATGTGCTCTCTCTCTCTCTCTCTCTCTCTCAAAAATAAATAAACATTAAAAAAATTATAAAGAGAAAAGAAAAACCCACAGCTAACGTCATACTTAATAGTAAAAAACTGAGTGCTTTTCCCCTAAAATCAGGAACAAGACAACAATATCCATTCTCACCACTTCTATCCAACATTGTCCTAGAGGTTCTAGCCAGGACAATGAGGCAAGAAAAGGAAATAAAGGCATCCAGACTAGCAAGGAAGAAGTAAAATTAGCTCTGTTCACAGATGACATGAACTTGTATATAGAAATCCTAAAGAATCCATTAAAGACCTATTAGAACTAACAAATTCAGCAAGGTTGCAGATACAAGATCACTATACAAAGCTCAATAAACAATTTGATAATGAAATTCCATTTACAACAGCATTGAAAAGAACAAAATATTTAGGAATAAGTTTAACAAGTGTAAAACTTATACTCTGAAAGTTAAAAAAAGTATTGAAGGATATTTAAGATCTAAATGAATGGAAAGCCATTTGAGGTTTGTGAATTGAAAGACTTAATATTAAGATGGCAATACTTCCTAAATTGATCTACAGATTCAACGCAATCCCTATGAAAATCCCAGCTGCCTTCTTTGCAGAAAGTGACAAGCTGATCTTAACATTCATATGGAAATGCAAGGGACCCAGAATAGCCAAAACAATCTTGAAAAAGAACAAAGTTGAAGCACTCACACTTCCTGATTTCAAAACTTACTACAAAGCTACAGTAATCAAGATAGTATAGTACTGGCATAAGGATAGACATACAGATAAATGGAATAGAATTGAGATGCCAGTTGTTCTTGACAATGATGCCAAGACAGTTCCATGGGAAAGAATAGTCTTTTCAACAAATGATGCAGGGATAATTGAATATCTACATGCAAAAAGACTGAAGTTTGGACTGCCACTTCACACCATATACAAAAATTAACTCAAAATGGATCAAAGACTTAAATACAGCATCTAAAACCATAAAACTCCTAGAAGAAAACAAGCATAAATCTTTGTGACCTTGGATTAGGCATTTTTTAAAGATATGACACCAAACACACAACAAGAGAAAAAGTAGATGAATGGATGTCATCAAGTTTTTTTAAATTGTGTGCTTCATGGGGCGCCTGGGTGGCGCAGTCGGTTAAGCGTCCGACTTCAGCCAGGTCACGATCTCGTGGTCTGTGAGTTCGAGCCCCGCGACAGGCTCTGGGCTGATGGCTCGGAGCCTGGAGCCTGTTTCCAATTCTGTGTGTCTCCCTCTCTCTCTGCCCCTCCCCCGTTCATGCTCTGTCTCTCTCTGTCCCAAAAATAAATAAAAAACGTTGAAAAAAAAAATTAAAAAAAAAAATAAATTGTGTGCTTCAAAGGATAGCATCAGTAAGTGAAAACATAACCCAGAGAATGGGAGAAAACATTTGCAAAGCATGTATTTGATAAGGGGTTAGTATCCAGAACATTCATAAACTGATAAGGGCTTAGTATAAAGAACACACATAACTCAACCATAAAGATATAAATAACCCAATTAAAAGATGGGCTAAGAATCTGAATGAACATTGTTCTAAAAAGATATATAAATTGCTGATAAGCACATGAAACAATGCTCAACATCATTAGCCACTGAGGAAATGCAAACCAAAACCACAATGAGTTATCACTTCACACGCACTAGGATGGCTACAATTAAAGAAATAATAGGGGCTCCTGGGTGGCTTAGTCGTTTAAGCATCCAACTTCAGCTGAGGTCATGATCTCACAGTTGGTGAGCTTGAGCCCTGCGTCAGGTGAGCTGGAGCCCCATGTCTGGTGAGCCCCGCTTCTCTCTCTCTCCCTCTCTCTTCCCCTCCTGGGATTCTGTCTCTCTCCCTCTCTGTTCCTTGATCACTTGCATCCTCTCTCTCTCAAAAATAAAAAATTAAAAAGAAAAGAATGGGGGGAGAAGTATAAATAAAATAAAAAAACAAAAAATAATAAAAGTAAGAATATGAAAGAATTAGAATCCTATTTTTAGAACTAGAATTAGATTTCTAAAAATAACAATCCTAAGAAAGTTAAAGTGGTATAGTTCCTGTGAAAAACAGTCTGGCAGTTCTTCAAAAAGTTAAACACAGAGTTATCATATGATCCGGCAATTCCACTCTTAGGTATAGACCCAAGAGAAATGAAAACATACACCCACTTGAGAACTTGTACATCAATGCTCATCGCAGCATTATTCATAAAAAATAAAAGTGGAAACAACCCAAATGTCTATCAATGGATAAATATATATATGAATATGTATTAATAATTAATAATAGTATTAATATACTTATGTAATAGAATATTGTTCGGCAATAAAAAGCAATGAAGTAGTGATACATGTTACACAACATGGATGAGCCTTGAAAACACTGTTAAGTGAAAGAAGCCAGTCACAAAGACCATATATTGTATGATCATATGTGTATGAAATGTCCTGAATAGGCAAATCTGTAGAGACAGAAAGAGGATTAATCATAGACAGGCAGGGTGGGAGTGGGGGGAGGTTGGGAAAAAATAGGAAATGACTGCTAATGCGTGTGGGTTTTCTTTTTGGGGTGATGAAAATGTTCTAAAACTTACTGTGGTGATGGTTACACAACTTTGTGAATATATAAAAATTACTGAATTGTACAGTTTAAAGGGGTGAATTTTATGGTATATTAATTACATTTTAATTAAAAAAAATAAATTTTAAAAGTTACCATACGACCCAGCTATTACACACTTTGGTATATACCTAAACGGAAATTAAAACATTTGTCTACACTGGGGCGCCTGGGTAGTTTGATCAGTTGGATGTCTGACTCTTGATTTTGGCTTGGGTCATCAAGTCCCATGTTGGGCTCCATGCTGGCATGGAACCTGCTTGGGATTCTCCCTTTCTCTCCCCTTCTCCCGCTCCCCCCACTCGTGCTCTCTCACTCTCTATCTACAAAATTTTAAAAAACAAAAACAAAAAAAACCAAAAAAACCCATTTGTCTACACAAAAACTTATATACAGATGCTCAGAGAGCAATATTCAAAATAGCCAAATTGTATGCAACTGATACAAACAAAATGTTGTATATCCATACACCAGAATATGATTCTGCAATCAAAGTGAATGAAGTATGGATGATCCTTAAAAATCTTATGTTAAGTGAAGCAAGCCACTCCCAAAAGACCACATATTCTATGACTATATTTATATGAAATACAGGTTATGGTTGCCTAGGGCTAGAGAAGGGGGTGGGAATGGGGAGTGACTGCTAATTGGTATGGAGTCTCTTTTTGAGGTTGTTCCAAAATTAGATTGTGGTGATGGTTGCACAACTCTGTGAATATACTAAAATCTACCGAAATGTACAGTTTACATGAGTGATTTTTATGGTATGTGAATTAGATCTCAATAAAGCTGTTAAAAAAACTCAGAACTGTAAACCTTAAAAAAGACAGAGGCAGAAGAACCTTTAAAAATAGTGTTAAGAAGGCTAAATCTCATAGTGCAAACACAGAACAAAAAGGGCACTTTCAAATACATTCAGAACAAAAAGCTGAATGAGGAAGAAATAGGTCTCTGCCCTGTGCCAGCAGTATAATAATGATATATGACAGAGGTAAAATTCCTCAATTACTATTTTTGCTTCTGCATCCTCAGTTCCCCGGAGGGAACTGAAGCCCAATATGAGTAAAGGGGTAGTAAGTGAGAACCGAACTACTTTAACAGGAGTTCAAATATCTTGGGCCAGAGGAATTATTACCAAGAAAAATGAGAGTAATTTCAAATAAGAATGCTGAAGCTATGTCAATGATCTTTGAGGAAGCACAGAGAAAGACATCCCAGAAGACTGGACAGATGCAATTTCAATTTTCGAAAAAAAAAAAAGAGGTATAAGTTAATTCTATAAATTATAGACCAGTAAGTTTGATGTAAGTCTTCTAGATTATTATGGGACAGAATATTACAGGGATGGCTTGCAAGAACCTAGGAACAGAAGAATAAATGCTAGAAGCCAGCTTGAATTCACAAAGTCAATTTAGTCTAATCCTTATTTCTTTTTTTTTTTTTTTTGAAAATTTTTTAGAGAGCACGTGTGAGTGTGGGGAGAGAGACAGAGGAAAAGAGAGAGAATCCCAAGCTAAGTGTAGAGTCCAACGCAGGGCTCAATCTCACAACCCTGAGATCATGACCTGAGCTGAAACCAAGAGTCAGATGCTCAACTGACTGAGCCATCCGGGCGCCCCTATTTCTTTTTTGTACTGTTACTGAACTGGTAGCTACGAGAAATATGGCAGACATAGTATACCTGAACTGTGGCAAGGCATTTGGCAAAATCTTTTATGAGATCCTTAGGTACAACACTGAGAAATAGGAGCTGGTTGTTAATTTTTGTTACCTAGATTAATAATCATTTGAAAGATCATTCCCAAAGCATGCAGGTTACCAGGCCACTATCATGCTAGACAAATTTGTCTAATAGCATACACCACGGGGTTCTTTCAGCCTTAGGAGCTTCATTGTGTATATCCAACAACTTAAATGAACATCTGGAAACCATGCTGATGAGGTTTATAAGTGACAGTGTCTGAGAAGGACAGTGAATGCTTCAGATGACAGAATCAGGATACTGATTTTAATCATAAGTAGTTGGGGTTTAAAGCAGAACAAAAACTAAAACTTGCCTGGACCAGATGAAATCAAACCCAGGGCCAGATCCAAATCTCATCCCTACATTAGAAAATGAGTGTAAGGGAAAGAAACAATGTTTCACTATTTCTGAAATCAGCCTCAAACCTGAATTGCAGCTACCTTTAGAATACGACCTGAAATACTTCAGTCAAGGCAGCAACAACACAGTAAGAGTACTGCAAATTTTCATCTACAACTGTGGCCTTAATTTCTCTCACCCTCTTTTAGACGGTCTCCTTCAGCCTTGGTTTTCTTCTGTCTTTCTGATCCGGCAAGGTCTACAAGATGCAATTTGGAACGAAAACTGCTATTCCTGTGATGACAAGAAGACACCAATGAGAATGGTACGTGAGCTTGAAGGCAGCTGAGTGTCAAAGCTGACCTGCTGGCTCTCATGTTCTTCCAAGTCAGCCCAAATGGCTCCACTGGCTACCAGTACTCAGAGTACTGATCTCCAAGGAATTGTCAATCAGCCAAAGAAGCAACTTAATACTCAACTTCAGTTGAACTAAGTTAAAAATGTTGACTCTTGAAGCTGTAACTGTAACTTACTTGTCGCTTTTCTTTCTTTGTTCGACGGAGATTGTAAAGATGGCATGAGATCGGGATGACTGGGAGTTCATAGCTGTGGAGGCCACAGTCCTACAGTTGTTACCCTGTTCCAAACAGGAAACGGTATCCAGAGCAACTAAAACAGTCTTCTCGGTGAGTCCCACAATCTAATTCAGAGAAAGAAAAAAATATCCTTAAGATTCAACTTTATCTACTTATTTTAGATTCTACTTTAAATACTTTATCAGAGATACAGGGATTGGTAGTTTAAAAAAATAATGCTTTCGTGTTCCAATAGAACCTCAATAAATAGAACCGTTGTGGTAATGAGGACTGTTTGACTAGCAACTCTGTGATCACTGCAAACCAAGGTCTCTAATCTCCCCTAGGGACTTCCAAAACAAGGGTACCAGACAATACTGGAGCTAGAAGAGATCTCTAGATTTTAGGATAAAGCAATGAATAGGTGCCTTCTGGAGAACCCCCAAGTGAAGGTAAGCTTTGGCCCCAAGAAGGGCAACACAAATAGTTATGGTATTTCTCTTTACTACTTTCTCCATGTGACCCTATGATCCTTCGTATACCTCTGACCTGTTTTATACTTCATTTTCACTAGGGGAAATAGCAGGAAAACAGAGTCCTAGGCTTGGTACATATCCACCTGAGAGAATTTGTACAAGTTAAAATCTCTTGGAGTCTCTGAAGATTGCCCTAGATGATTATAATGTCCCTTCTAGCCCAAATATGCTATTATTTTATTACTCCATGGCTCCCAAATCTACATCTGTGGCCCTAATTTCTAGTCTTTCATTTCAAATTACCTGCCTTTTACACTTTGAAAATGGTGAATTGTAAACCAAACTCATCTTCCTTCCACCAACACTGATTCTCTCCACTACTTCTCCACTTCTATCAGTATCTCTGTTCTCAAAACCTCAGATTCACCTTCAATTCTTTGCCTCCCATTTCTCCCTGTCTCATCTATCACCAGCTCCTAGTCATTTTTCTTTTGCCTCCATCACTTCCTTTTCCTTTCCACATCTACTTGCCTAGTCCAGGTGAATCTTACTACATGCGTGAAGAATAAGGCAAAGTTTCTCCAACAGGCCTTCCTCATCTGTCTTCCTAGTCTGTCTCCTTTTCAGTCTACTTCTGTTCAGTCTCCCTAAAATCCTGCTTCCTAAAATGTCACCAAATTACTAAGTTCTGTGCTAAATAATGAGGATCCAAGGAGATTTTTCTTTGAAGTGTATGTATTTATTTTGAGAGAGAGAGAGAAAGAGAGAGCACGTGCGCATACATGAGTGGTATAGGGGCAGAGAGAGAGGGAGAGAGAGAATCCCAAGCAGGCTCCGCACTGACAGCAAACCACAAGATCATGACCTGAGCCGAAATCAAGAGTCTGCTGCCCAACCGAGCCACCCAGGTGCTCCCAAGGAGATTTTTAAGACACTCTTAAACTTCAGGAGCTAACATAGCTGGAGAGATACACACAAGACAAAATCTTGGTAAAACTGGCCATAGCAATCTCATTTATAAACTGTTCACAGGGATGGAACACATGATGCTTTAGCCTGGCTTCATAATCTGGTCCTAACACACCTATTAATTCTCAACTCAAATCCTCTAATCCAGACAGACCGGTGTAGTCTTATTATCCCCAAGAGTATATTTCCTGTTTTCCTGCTTAAGCTACTCCTTGCTACAAGAATACCCTTACTTCTTTTCTCTACTTATATTCCATCCATCCCATTTGAAGAGTGTTTACAAACTTGTTCTTACCCACTCTAATTTAAGTCAGATACTCACACTTCTTTGTACTGAAAATTTTACCTCAAATAATGCTTGGGATTTAATTCCTGCCTTGGCATGCATATAAAAGATCTTGGAAATGGGCCAAAACTTGGCTCAGTACCAATATTCTTTCTGGCAATAGCACACATTTTGCCCAGGTTTTGTATCCCCACTATCCAAATTGTCTCCCTGTATTCCAAATTTTTCAGGCTTTCAAATAAGTCTGACCTTTCAAGCCTTGCTTTAATACCTGGCTAATGACCAGAAGAAAAAAAATCATAAGCACAGCTGCTCCTCATGTACCTGTACCCTAAACCTTCAACTTTCCATGCAGGGAAGAGAGGAAGGAAAAGGAGATGGGTAAGATACTATTTTACCAATTTTTCCCAAGTTATATAGACTCATCCGCTTCCAGCCTTGGATTCTCCACCCCTGAATACTCAAGCTGGAGCTAGATCTAAGCTGTGCATGTTTTTGATTCTAGCTTCTGGATTTGGTCCACTCCCGTATACTAAACTCCCAACCTTGCCTTGAATTTTCTGTTCAGCTCCTCATCCCGCATCTAAACCATATGACAGAAGCCTCTCATGTAAGTGATCTCTTCTTCCTTTGGTACTTATGGATTTTAAATTTTTTTATATTATTCACCCTTTTTCCTTTTTAAATATCATCCCAATGCCTAGCACAATGTCTGTTACAGTGCTGTCCCAACAAATTTTCTGTGACCATGGTTATGTTCTATATCTGTGCTGTCCTACAGTAGCCACCAGCCACATATAGCTAGTGGGCACTTGATATGTGGATGGTGTGACGAAGGGACTCAATTTTAAATTTCATTATATTTTAGTTCATTTAAGTTTAAATAGCCATTTGTGGCTAGTGGTTACTGTACTAAATAAATAGCCTGGTCTTAGGACTCTGTAAATAATAAATATTTAATTGATTGATATTAACATTCCTTCAAGAGGTAACAGGAAGATAACCCTCAGTTTGTTCTCTGTATTTAAGAGTATCTTATGGTTTGCCTCCCTCCCTGTTTTTATCTTATTTTATTAGGGGAGTGGAATGGGGGGATTGGGCTAAATGAGTGATAGGTATTAAGGAGGGCACTGGGTGTTATATGTAAATGATGAATCACCAAATTCTATTCCTGAAACCAGTACTGCACAATATATTAAAGAATTTAAATAAAAATGAGAAATAGGTAACAAGAAGACGATAAAACTTCCTTCCCCACAAGAGCTCCCATTTAGGAATTCTAGATTAACAAAGGGAATTAAGATCCCACAAAACCCGAAAGACTGAGATGTCAGTAGTCATTTAAAACCACAGTGGCAAATAAAAGAGATGTAAATGTTAGTGGTGGCCAACATTTTTCAGTAACATTAAATGAGAGACAAACACACCTTTATGCCTTCCTTAGGATCTTCCCGTATATTTATTTGAGAGGCTTTCTCACGAGACGGGCATAGAAGATCCAAGATTTCTTCGTTGTAAATCTGGTATTGTTAAAAATAAAGTGGCAAACACAAGATGTTAATAGTGGTAATCTTGGGTGACTTTTAAAATTCTTTGTGACTTCCTGTATTAAAAATATTTCACAACACTTTATTCTTATAATAAAGAAAAGGACTTTAATTCTACATGTAACCATTTGATACTTACAAGAATGAATTCACATATTAGTTGTAACAAAATTGAGACTGCTCTTAAGACAGTTTCTTGGGAATACTGGACACAATGAAAAGTTACATGGGTGCCCAAATTCAGTTCTTTGATGGTGGCATGACAGTATCACCTTCCTGATTGTTAAAATGTAAGTAAAGGGTCCTTATTGGAGGGGGGAAATGAAAAACAAACAGGAGAAGTGGCAACCAATATTTCAACAACCAGAACTCTAAGAACTTAGAACAGTGTTTAGCAGATAGTAAGCACCATATTTGTTTGCTATTATGGCTGTCGCTACTATTTAACACAGGAAGTTCTTAAGTAATTTTTACATTTGATTACCTTGACCACAACTGGGTTAATCAAGATATTCAAGAAGGCTAATCTTAATGATGTTTAACTCCCCATCTTCCAACTCCACACCTCCTATACATATTAAGATTCAACTCCAGGATGAAGTATTCACATACAATATATAATTGCATGCTTAAATTATGTAAGTTTAATTATTGCTTATTAAAGATATCACTACTAGGGAACTAACCAACTAGTTTCCCAGAAGCCACAAATTTCTTAAACATAGGTTTGATGTCATAGGTTAGATATAACTGGCCCATCTACTTGTATAGTGATATTCACTAGAATGAAAACCCCACAAGGGTAGGGATCTTTATGTTTTGTTCATTGATATATCCTAAGTACCTAGAACAGGTCCTGTAACACAGTAGGTATTTAATAACTATCTGTTGAATAAACACATTCTATTATCACACACACAGCTCAATACTTCACCCACTTTTTATGACATTCTTCCTGAAACTAGAAGCATTATCACTTAGGCTTCAAAATAATAAAGGGAAATCAGATATTTTTCTGCATACTCTACAGGGAATCAGCAGTGGAAGCCAAACTGGAATTAAAGAATTCCTATTATCTTTTTATACGGCAATGCCAACTCCTCTAACAATCAGATTAAACAGACTCTTCTGACAAGAAAAGAACTGGGTGGGAGCCAGATCCAACTGAGCCAGTAAATTTTCTCTATCAATTTATTAAAATGTAATTTACTAAAAATGCAATTTACTAATTTGAGTCATGCCAGGAAAAACATGATTTGGATTTATTTTTTCCACCCAAGTTACATTTGAATTCTGTATAATTAAAGATAAATCATTTACCTCCAAGTATGATACTTTCAGAGTAAATTCGATGTCACTCTTTTTATCAATTTCTTTGAAGAGCAATTGTATTACCCTAGGAATAACCCCAACTGTTGGTTCATTCTCTTGCTCTGCAGTGTATGCACCTCCCATTGAATAGGTTTTTCCAGAGCCAGTTTGCCCATAGGCCAGGACGGTTGCATTGTATCCTGGCAAAACAGAAGTCACATACATAGTGGTGTTTAAATATTTTCAACCAATCAATATACTCAACTTCTTTCAGCAATTATTTGCAACAAAATTGAGACTGCTCTCTTAAGACAAGGGTCTCTTAGGACTAGCAGACATACAGAAAACTTAGATGGGTGCCATGATTTTGCATTAGTCCAAATAAGCAAAGAAAAAAAATACCAACTCCAGAATATGTGCCCCTCTTTGTGGCCCTTAAAAGCTAGGAAGTAAAACATTTATTTAGTTAGTTATCTAAATGTTATTTTTGAGAGAGCAAGAGCAAGCGAGCAGGGGAGGGGCAGAGAAAGAGGGGGACAGAATCTGAAGCAGGCTCCAGGCTCTTAGCTGTCAGCACAGAGCCTGATGTGGGGCCCTGATGTGGGGCTTGAACTCATGAACCATGAGATCATGACCTGAAATGAAGTTGGACGCTTAACCGACTGAGCCACCCAAGTACCCCAAAGAAGTAAAACATTTAAAGATATGAATGAGGTAATAAAGGTGGCCCAGTCACTGTCAAAAAGCCATTCAGAGCTTTATAATTCTACTTCTAGCAATTCTAAATTATGGGAATTAAATGAAAGTCTTAGAAGTTGCATAAATAGAAGGAATTCCAACATATATGTTTTTGATTACCAGTCTTCATCTGAAAAGGCAACAAAGTGGATTTTTTACAACCAATGAAAGCATCCACTCCCTATTTAAACTCTCAGTGCATCTGGACCATATTATCAGGCTCCTTATAGACATGTCATCATTTAAGTATGATTTAATGTGATATAGGTTCTTGGCCTTTTTTTTTTCTTTTTAAAAGAACTTGTACGTCTAAATGAAGACCTTGATATTCTGAAAGATCATAAGATGTTAAATCAAGATTTCCACTGTAATAAATAGCTAGCGTCAACTGGCACAACTACAGGGCAAAAACATAACATTCTGTAATCATCTACAATACCACAGATATGTGTATATAGTAGTAACTGGGGAAACCAAGTTTCAGTACTTTTTCCAAAATATTCAGGGCTCTCTGGTATTGGGAATTCAGAGTAGAAGAGGATGTCACTGAGCTGAGTGAAAAAATATTGGCTTTGCCTTTGCAACTGAGAGCAATGTTAATCAAACATATACATATTAGAATCGCTACCTACTTTATATTGCCTCTAAAGACTATAATTTGATTCTTATAGTTTCCCAAGTTAAGATAAAAGTAGAACTATAGTGCTCTTACTAAACCGTGAAGGTACATTCTGAGGAAGATGACCAGATGATGAAGGGCCTGGGAACCATACTGTTTCTGGAATAACTAAAGGAAAGGAGGGATGGTTAATTAGAAGACTTAGATAGAATCATATAATTGTCTTCCAAATGTGTAAATAGGAAAAAGTTTAACTTTATAGTGGAGAAGCCTCGCAGACAACACTGTAATCAAATGATCAAAATGAACATCAGCAGTAACGAAATAAGTCATCATGTGCTGCTTGATAAGATTCAAAGGAAAGAATACAGCACCACTTCTGTGATATTCCTACTGAAGATATGCAACCTGAATCTAATCATAACATCAGACACACCAAAACTGATAAACAGTTTACAAAATTACTGGCCTGTGATCTTCAAAAAAAGACTGGAAAAACTTTAAAATGAAACAGACTATACGGAAGCAGTACAACTATATACAATAAGTGCTTTTAAATGAGATCCTTTTACTCTAGAGGACATTATTGGGACAATTGGTGAAACTTGAAAGAAGTGTGAGGACTAGATGGTAGTAATACAGCAATGCTTATTTCATGATTTTGATCTTTATATTGTAGTTATGTAGGAGGAAGCCCTTGATTGTAGCCAATATACATACACATTCAGGGTGCATCAGGTCAACAATTCATCTCAAATGATAGAGGAAAAAAAGTTCTTTATGCTGTTTTTGCAACATTTCTATAAGTTTGAGATTATTGCTTTAATATTTAAAAAAAATTTTTTAAGTTTATTAACTTATTTTGAGAGAGACAGAGAGAGAGAGAGAGAGAGCGTGCAGGGGAGGGGCAGAGAGGGAGGGATACAGAGAATCCCAAGCAGGCTCTGCACTGACAGTGCAGAGCCCAACTCAGGTCTTGAACTCACAAGCCACAAGGTCATGACCTGAGTTGAAATCAAAAGTCCAATGCTTAGCCAACTAAGCCACTCAGGTGCCCCTGATTTAATATTGAAAAAATGTAAAACAGTGTTCAGTGTGTCCTGAGCCATAACATCATTTAAAAAAGTGGGGAAAAAAACACGTGAATAGCTGTTGCCTGTAAGAAGGCTTCTACTTACCTAGAGGGATGAACTAACATCACTGGAAATTATAGGGAAGCAAATTTCATCTCAATATAATCTAACCCAATTAGAGTTGTCCAAAATCCAACCAATAGGACCCCCTATTGCGAGTTAGTGAGTTCCCTATCCCTATTTAAAAGAATTTTAAATAGATGGTGTAAGTTCACTTACAGATATTGCTGGAAAGTACTTTTCTTTGGATACAAAGTAAGACTAGGTGATGTACAAACATGCCTTTCATCTTTAAGGGACTGGTGTGCCATGCTTCTACTTCTATGTAGATCTCTGCTTTGAATCCTGAATAACCTCTGTACTAAAATAACAATAATTAGGGGTGCCTGGGTGGCTCAGTCGGTTGAGTGTCCTTTTGGCTCAGGTCATGATCTCACCGTTCTTGAGTTTGAGCCCCATAATGGGATTGCTGCTGTCAGCACAGAGCCCACTTCGGATCCTCCATCCCTCTCTCTCTGCCACTCCCCTACTCACTCTCTCTCTCTCAAAAATAAACATTAAAAAAAGAATAACAATAATTAGACACCTCTCAGACATTGCTCCCTTCTTTAGAACCCTGCTATGGTCTTCAACAACACTAAAGCCTTAGCTTCTTTAATAAAGATTATTAACTGGTCAGAGTATTCGGGGGCTTTAGAAAATATCCTTCTTCACCTAAGGATTCTACTCATCATTCAAGACCTATCTCAAAGATTCCCTGTGTTGTGAAATTCACCCTTAATCCCCTGGCAATATTAGTGCCATCCTTTAGGTTATCATACCACTTTGAAAACAGTGCTACTTCTATAGGAGGATTGAGTCTATTATGCATTTTTAACTTTTAAAATGTCTTTTCTTAGGAGTGCCTGGGTGGCTCACTGGGTTAAGCGTCCGACTTCCACTCAGGTCATGATCTCACAGTTGGTGAGTCCAAGCCCCACATCAGGCTCTGTGCTGACAGCTCAGAGCCTGGAGCCTGCTTTGGATTCTGTGTGTGTGTGCCTCTCTCTGCCCCTCCCCGACTTGTGCTCTCTCTCAAAATTCAAATGTAAATAAACATTAAAATAAAATAAAGTGTCTTTTCTTAAAGGTAAGTGCAAAAAGGTTAAAATTTTTTATGTATTTAAAATTATGTATGTAGTCATCCACTTCCACCCCTACTCCTGGACTTTGAACTCCTCCAGGGCCTGGAAGCTATATGATCTTTCTCTGAATCCCTCAACAGGCTTTGCAGTACCTGGGCCTTAAGTAGGTTGGTATACCGATCATCTTCAGCACCCATAAAAGAACTTAGAATCTAATGGAGTTCCAGGACAAACAAACAAAAAATGTATATACAAGGCAAAGATGAGCAGAACCACCTACAACAAATACAGTATCAAACTACTTTCAAGCGTACAGACTTTCACAAATGACACTGGGTTAGTTCCTAGGCTGTGGGCTTTTTGAAGGCAGGGCTCATGTTTCATTTGTTCCTACATTTGCAGCACCAAGGCACAGTGCCTGACATAATACACGCTCGAGAAGGAGTAGAAATTACATAGCCTCACCTTTAAATACGCCTTTTATGAGTGGTGCTACTGCTGTATTGAAGACTTCTTCCTGTTCAGTAGAGGGGTCAAACACAAAATCGTAGGTAAAGGATTTGTCAGTACCAACCACCACCTAGAGAAGGCAAAGAACAAGGAGTAAGAAAAAAAAAATGAAAGGCAAGACCACGCTCCTCACTGCCATTTGGCCCCAGCTGTTCAGAGGCCAGCCCAGGACTCGCCTACGCACCTGTGGCTCCCCGGGTACGAAGGAAAGGCACATCTGGCAGCCCTCACTAATCTCTTTGGGGACCAGAGGGCGACATCGCAATGCCACTCTTACTGGAATTCCCTTCACCTCTTCCTTCATGATCCTACCGCAGCACCGTCTCTGAGGGGAGAAAAGAAGACACTTGCTGATGAATTTTGGTAGGTCAGGAGGGGTGGGAGTTCCGGTCCTCCTCGGAGGGTGGGATGGATTGGTTACGGAACTCAGCAGTAGCGGCGGCAGCCTCCCCATCCCAGGGGGGATCGCTGCCTCAGGAAAGTCACTGTCCCTCAGACAGGGCAGCCCGTCAGCCCGACACTCTGAAGAGAGCGAAGTAGAGCCTGAAATGAAAAGGAAAGCCCCCGGCGGAGATGACGACAAAGAACCAAAGCCCCACGGTACTAGGAAAGGCAGATCCTGAGCTAAGGTGTGCCCCTTCACTCACCGAACTGAACGTCCCTTCCCCTATCTCCCGCCGCCCTATCTCAGCCGGAGCTTTAACCGCCAAGTTTCAAATCGGTCCCTGAGACGCCAGCCAATCGAAGCACAGACAGCTTGCGGGCCCAGCACACACGTCGGCGCGCGCAGGAAGATGCTTTGGGAAGGGGCGGGCCTGCGCGCCGCACCCTGAACCCGCCCTTTCCGACCCATCTGAGCATCCGCTTCCGGCTTCCAGAGTGAATTGGCGGCGAGCGGAGGCTGAAGTGCCGGAGGCCTGCGGGTGGGTGAAGTTGTACGGCATTTGCGCGTCGTGTACGTGGGACTCAGGCAGGATGCGGGGCGGAGACCTGGAAGGTGGCTGGTGGTGAAGGAAGGCTCGATCTGGGGACCCCCACCATTACTGATCACATGTAGGGAATGTGGGAGCGGTGCCTTGCCCCGAGCCCCTGTGGACAGTTGGAGTCAGCCCTCCCTTGGACTCCCAGAATAGACAGATCTTTTTAGATGCTCCCGATTTCCTGTTCTCTAGAATGAAGATGGTAACATTTATTTGCAGTATTGTTGTGAGAAAGGAGATCATCTCTATGGATTACCTAACCGGTTGCTTGGCATCCAGATCTTAAGCAAAGTTAAAAGTTTTCTTCCATCTTTTTTCTTCCTTCTCTCTCTCAATCTTTATCACCTAGAAGTGGGCTGAGTGCATAGACCAACAGCCTTGGGACGGATTGGGGTTGTTTTCTGGAGCTTGCTGGACTGCTTTTTGAACCTTTTTTTTTTAATGTTTATTCGTTTCTGAGAACGAGAGAGAGCACAAGCGGGGGAGGAGCAGAGACAGAGAGAGGGAGACACAGAATCCGAAGCAGGCTCCAGGCTCTGAGCTGTCAGCACAGAGCCCAACGCGGGGCTCGAACTCAAACCATGAGGTCGTGATCTGAGCCAAAGTGGGAAGCTTAATCGACTGAGACACCCAAGCGCCCCTGCTTTTTGAACCGTTTTTATCAGCTTTGAGTCACCCTTCCTTCCATTCAGGGCTTTGCTGGAGATGGACAGCCGGATTCCTTATGATGACTACCCGGTGGTTTTCCTGCCTGCTTATGAGAATCCCCCGGCATGGATTCCTCCTCATGAGGTGGGAATGCTTGAGTAGGGGGTTTATCCCTTTGGGCATGAGATGATATATGAAAGGTAGGATGGTGGGGTTAGAAAAAAGCTCAGTGGAGAGTGAATTCTAGCCTTTGTTGTAGCCAGGGGACCCAGAAGTTGGATTCTGAGCAACTGGGCCCATTGGGGACTTCTTATGTTATTGTCCTGTCACAGTTCATTCACACCAGAGAATTCTGGAAATTCAGAGCCTTAGTTTCTATCTTGTCAAGGTAAAGATATGGGGAGCTACTGGGCTGTTGACATTTCCCCGTGCTATCCATCTGCCCATTTGGACAGTGTTATCTGTTCTACTTAAAACTGAGTCCATGACCACACCTTTTCCTGACTTCAGGGTGATACATTTATATTCAAGATGAAGGTGAGTGTAAAATCTAAGGCTGGTAGTAAGATTTCTGTGGTTGCTATGTCTTGCAGAGGGTATACCACCCAGACTACAACAATGAGTTGACCCAGTTTCTTCCCCGAATCGTCACATTGAAGAAGCCCCCTGGAGCTCAGGTGAGCTTAAGGAACAGTTGAGTCTTATTCCAGGCTAGCTCTGTCTGTACCAGGCCCAGAAGTTGACAGTGGTTGAGGAGATGGATGGTAAATCTGGTAGGGAGGTAAGGAAGCTTTTTAATGGGCAGAAAATCTGAGATACCACTTCCACAACTTCGACTTCTCTCTGAGGAAGGAACACGTAAGCCAAGCTATCATGTATAGTTATGCTATTAGATGTTTTTGTGTTTGTGGTCTATATTGAGTCACCTCCCCTTTTTGTGCCCTTGCAGTTGGGATTTAATATCCGAGGAGGAAAGGCCTCCCAGCTAGGCATCTTTATCTCCAAGGTATGTGTGCCTGGTAAGCGACCATATTGCTACTTCCCTTTGTTAAAGTTATCAGAATGCAGAATCCTGATGTCCTAAAGCCTGGGAGAAGGATGATTCAGTAGACTTACAGAAGGGGCATAATGGGGACACCCTTTCCCATTTAAAACTTCTCACCCAGCAAACCCTCTGTTTCCCTACACTGTCACACACACAAAAACAATAGCACCTTACATTTGAAGAGCACTTAATTTTAATTACAGCCTTTGAAATGATGTCACCTCAATCTTACATATTCTCTCTTTACCAACAAACAGGTAATTCCTGACTCTGATGCACATCGAGCAGGACTTCAGGAAGGGGACCAAGTCCTAGCTGTGAATGATGTGGATTTCCAAGATATTGAGCACAGCAAGGTGAGCACAGCATTTGTGCTGTGGTGAGGCAAGAAGCCATCCCCGGTAGGAAGGTTAGACAGGATTAGACTGATCTGTAACTTGATCAGAAGGAAGCTCTGCTGGGGTGCCTGGGTGGCTCAGTCGGTTAAGCATCCAACTTCGGCATGGGTCGTGATATCGCGGTTCGTGAGTTTGAGCCCTGTGTTGGGCTCTGTGCGGGCAGTGTGGAGCCTGCTTGGGATTCTTCTCTCTCTCTCTCTCTCTCTCTCTCTCTCTCTCTCCCTCCCTCCCTCCCTCCCTCCCTCCCTCCCTCCCTCTCTCTCCCTCTCCCCCATCTCCTACTCACGCTTTCTTTTAAAATAAATAAACTTTTAAAAAAGGAAGGAATCTCTGCTGATGAAGTATACTAGGAAGAAGCAGCTATTAGTGACCCAGAAGGTTGGAGTGGCCAACTTTCTCCTGTTATGATACTGTCCTGGGTCATATCTCTTCATTTGTACAAGCTGCTGTGTTCCTTCCAGGCTGTTGAGATCCTGAAGACAGCCCGCGAAATCAGCATGCGTGTCCGCTTCTTTCCTTACAGTAAGTGCCACTCTCTTTTTTACTTACCTGGCAGGGCCCTGGGTAGGAACTCTTTAAATACTGATTACTAAAGGCTCCACAAGTTGGGGAAGGGGACTTGGGAGCTCAGGCCTATAAATAACCTAGTTGTTCCTTCCTTTCCTTTCTTCTTTTCCTCAGATTATCATCGCCAAAAAGAGAGGACTGTGCACTAGAGAGTTGCAGCCCATAGCCCTCCACATTGAATCTTCTAGGATAAGCTGACTAGGCCTCAGGGAAGCCTCTTGGGAAACTCTAGTCTTGGCCCCACCCTAGCAGAGCAGAGTGGAGAGGATGGGGACACAATGACACCCTGCCCCAAACCAGCTAGCCATCTGCATTACCCAAACTGTACTGCAGTTTTTGTTCCCTAGTGTTCTAGATAAGCTTCATTCCCTGAAAGAAGGATGATGATACCTAGGTATAGCATGTGGAGAATCCCGCTAGAAAAGGCAACTGACATTTATTGAATACCATGTGCGAGACAATTATGCATAAGTCATATTGTTTTCATTAGCATATAGAAACCAAAAGAAAAACGAATCTCGGGGGCCTTCCACCCCATCTACCTGGCCATCTCATCCCATCCTTGCACTACCAGTCTCATACACTCTGGAGACTCCCTGGGACTGTTCCCCCTGCCCCATCCTCTGCCAAAAAAAGTAAAAGGCAATGCTGAGGAAATGCTGGTTTGACTTTTGGATGATACTGACTGGGTTTGCAATGCTGTTGAGTCCAAAACAAAAGTTCTTCCAAAGAGAGGAAAGCCAGTGCAAGTAACAGCAACACTATACCTACTTCACAACCATCTCTATCTGGCCAGTCCATTAGGGAGGCCCGGAAACCTTACCTTCAGTGTAACTGAGGAATGGTATAGGGTTAGGGGTACTGGAGGAAGCAGCGCCCCTTTCCTCATGAGCTTTGGACGTTTCTCTGCTGGGATGGTATTAATGTCATTATCTTCTCCTTCCCCAGATTCTTGGATCTGGTACACAAATGAAGGGGGAGGTTTGGATGCATTGCTTTCAGGGACAGCACTAAGAAATTGGTTCCCAATTTCTACCTTGTAGGTTGAATGGTACTGTTGACCTCCTTGTCTTCTTTACTCCAGCCCCCAAATAACCTGCCATGTTCTTTGTTGCCAGTCCGTTGTTAGATATTCCAGGCCACACCTTATACCATTTCCGTTGGCATGTTTAAAATACCCATTCAGAAGAAAGTTTTCTAATGAGATATGGGGTGAAGTACCCCATAATGAAAGTCCCAAATTTCCCTTGAAAGAAGCTTGGGAAGCTTAATTATGTATTTCCAGGCCCCTCCCTTGGGAGTGATTTTTTTGATCTGAGGTGGAACTTGGAAATCTGAATTTTTAAATCTTCAAATATGGGAAACAGTCCTAAATAGTATATCTCTATGAGGAGTTTCTGGCTTGTTCTATAAATCCCATCAGCTTTACTATGCGCTATTGTCAAGTAGCAACATTCTAATGAGTAGAACTGAAGGTAGAATTATTAGCTGTCTGCTTCCTCCAAAATCCCACTCCTATTCTATGCTCCTATTTGCTGTGCTGCCCCCCAGTGGCCATCTGAAAAACTGGAGGCTCAGATACTTGCCCAAAGGCATATTGGCAGAGTGAGTCTTCTGAATGTTGAGGTCCAAGACTCTCCCTGACTCTCCCTCTGGTGAACGGTTTTTTTTTTTTTTACCGTTTATTTATTTTTGAGAGAAAGAGACAGAGAATGAGTGGGAGAGGGGCAGAGAGAGAAGGAGACACAGAACTGGAAGCAGGCTCCAGGCTCTGAGCTGTCAGTGCAGAGCCCGACATGGGGCTCAAACTCACCAGCGGTGAGAAAATGACCTGAGCTGAAGTCGGACGCTTAACCAACTGAGCCACCCAGGTGCCTCTGTGGTGAACAGGTTTTAAGACAACTCATCTAAGTGTGGTAAACGTGCTAAAAAGTCCCAGCAAGGTGCCATGAGCCTAAGAGGCAAAAAGCCTCTGCCCTAAATTGGTTCTCACTTTGAGATACTTGGAATGGTTCTTTGTTGGTACACCAGCATGATATAGTTGCATTGTAAAGGTACAGGTATAGTGTGGAGAAGACATGAGCAATAACAGGCTGAGGCAAAAGGACCAGTCATTTATTGAGGGTGTAGATAAGAAAACAGTGGGGAATGAACTGTATTGGCCTTTGAGGTATCCCAGCTGTTGTAGATCTGCATCCCCTATAGATATCTTTGAGCAGTAAGAGAAAGTAAGGTGGGGTTCCTGGGCCCTGCAAGAACTTTCCACCCCATAGCTGCAAGAGGCAGTCAAGAAAGAATGATCGCATTTTCAGGGGTTTTGTTTTGTTTTGTTTTTAATTTTATTTTAGAGAAAGAGATAGCATGAGCGGGGGAAATGGGAGAGAGGAAGAGAGAGAATGCCAAGCAGGCTTCATGCTCAGTGTGGAGCCTGATGTGGGGCTTGATCCCATAACACTGGGATCATGACCATAGCTAAAATCAAGAGTAGGACGCTCAACCGACTGAGCCACCAAGGCACCATTCATGGTTTGTTGTGCTCCTAAGTTCAGGAATTGTGTGAAAGCTTAGTAAGTATCCAGGTATTTAAACTGTAAGTTTGAGGGGCGGGGATGGATTACTGGGAAGCCCAAATGCAATAAATTAATCAAATTAGGCAGAGACTAAGTTATGAAAAGGAGCAATAGATTTTGATGCCTGACTCCATGGAGGGCTCCAGTTGGATTTCAACCACTGAGGTGTGTGTTAAGGTAAGAGTAATGTGACTGGGGTCAAATCTCAACTATTCCCAGGGAAGCTGCTAGGAGACCCAGAAGAGGAATTCTGATCTTATGTCTGTTGCTTGAAGGCAAACCAGGGAGCTACTTTTGGTTAGTCCCATTTTCCCTTAAATAGTCAGGCTTGGCCATCAACTCAGCAAAGGGTTTGCCTTCTCTGCTTTATACTTCCTGTCCCAGCAAAGCTTGGAGAAAGGATACTCCTCTTCCTTCAGTGGAAATGAATTCTAGATAGAAGGGCAGAAGCCATGTGCTAGAATAGCTATGTGTGTGTGTGTGTGAAAGTCCAGGTTCAGAGACAATCCCAGGCCTTTGTACTGCATGATGGGAAAATGACCCTTATACCAACCCCAGTGGGGGGGGTAGGGAGGGGGGGTTAGCTAGAGCTAAGAGTGCAACAGAAGTATTATAAAGGGAAATGGGTATTACATATTTTACGTTGTGACCAGTTTTGGCACTGGTGTCAAACATCCCATTGAGGTCTCTGGATTTTTCCTTCCCATTGTCTGCAGAGATTTGTCTGGACAAATGAGAACTGATGTAAGGGACCAGATAGCAGTAAGTGGTAACTCAAAGTGGATACGGATAGATCCTGCTGAGGTATAATGATGCCTCCCCAGGACAGGAACCATAGAAGCCTTTAACCCATCATCTTTCTGGTCCCTGAAACTGGTAACTCCTTCCATGTCAATACAGCACAGTAGACCCTCCCCATAGAGATGGAACCCTAGGTGTGCCAGAAGTTGTAGTTATACCTTACCTTTTGTTGTTCAGATCAATGTTACCCACTAACACGATGATGATGTCATCATCTCTTTCTGTGCATACATCTTGTACCCACTTATGTGTCTCCTTTAAAGCATTGATGTCTACAAGACATTGCGGAGAGTTGAAACATTTAGTAAAGGTTTAGAGAAAATAATGTTCTTGCACTTCCACTCTGCTAGTCTTACCAACCTTCCTATTGTTTCCCTCAATCCCTTTTTCAAATAAAACATGCCATAACAGTCGTGATGTCCTAGACAGCCACAGCCATAGTCGAACCATGTATGTAGCTAGGAATTTAGGCTTCAAGAGCACTCCTGGCCAGCTGTGTCCCATAGCAGCAGCTGAACCTGCATAAGAAAATGTCTAGAAAGGAAAGACACTTGCTTTTTAAAGGCTAGAACTTAATAAAGGAAAAATAAAAAGAACCAAAGGAACAAGGTCCCTTAAAGGTGGCTGCTATGGCCACAAACCAAGTGGCCTACCATCCTTGCACAGGTCTAATCTCAATATACTGTTTTAATTAAGGAAGACCCTATAGAGTAGCAGATTTAAGGATTCAAAGCCTCTTGGATTTTGTTATAGGTGGAGATTAGATGAAGGCAGAGAAAACAAAGCAGGGTTTGGTAATTTGGGGAAGCTTCATATCTTTCTTCCCCTTAATTTTTTTAAGTTTATTTAAGAGCGATACAGAGCGCATGAATGGGAGAGGGGCAGAGAAAGAATCCCAAGCAGGCTTTGAGCTGTCAGTGTAGAGCTGGACGTGGGCCTCCAACCCATGAAACGAGATCATGACCTGAGCCAAAGTCAAGAGCAGGATGCTTAATTAACTAAGCCACATAGGTGCCCCTTGTCTTCCCCTTCTTTATCCACAGATAATCTAGGCTGGTGCTACCCTACTGTTATGAATAGGCCTAAGAGGTTGAGGTTAGTGATATGAGAGTAAACATTCACTATTGATTTCTTAGACAGGAAATCAATTCTAATGATTGCCTGCAAATGAGAATCAGATACTCCACCCCTCTACTTCCAATACCAGGTAGTCTCAGAACCAGAAGTGGAGAATGGCCCTTGAGAAGGTTGTCCTGGCTCAGCTTCTCAGTGCTTACAATAGATAACTGAGAAGAATCCCTAGGTGAACTGGCTGAGGAGTGGGCAAAAATGTATTGTGTGAGGGGCACCTGGGTGGCTCAGTCGGTTAGGCTTCCGACTTCAGCTCAGGTCAGGATCTCACAGTTGGCGCCCCACATCCAGCTCTGTACTGACAGCTCAGACCCTGGAGCCTGCTTGAGATTTTCTGTCTCCCTCTCTCCGTCCCAACCCCGCTTGCGCTCTCTGTCTCTAGAAATAAATAAACATTTAAAAATGTATTGAGTGATGCCTTGGTGGTGAGCTCACCTGGCAGGCGCAGTTGAAGCTGTATGTAGTACGTGCCCCAGTGGGGAGGATGAGCGGTATCCTCCCCACTGTGTGGTAGGTAAGTAGGCCAACCATCACCCTGAGCGAGGAGGAAGTTGGTTTCCCTGACTCTCCCCCACGCTCCATACCATACCGTACCGTCACACCTCACGATCTCCAAAGCCCAACCAGATACCTCCCTCCCTTCTCTGCTTCCCCAGATTTGTGCAGAGACCGTCTCAGTGGATTCCAGGAGAAGCCTCTGGCTTCCCTGTGGGCCTCGCCTGCGAGGGTGGTGAGAGAGATCACCCAGAGCTCTCAGTCCAACCGCTGCTCTTCGCCTTAGGCGCTGCCTCGGGCCTGGGAGCATGGCCACGCCCACAGCTCTTGCGGGGAGGAGAGGTCGGTGATCACCAGAGTGAGGTAGTAGGGTGCTGCGGTGGTAGCGCTGGGGTAGGGATGGCCAGGGCCCTGAGGGAGAGTTGAAGGACCCACGGAGGGTGGGTAGCCTTGGCAGAGGAAAGTCGGGGGTCCTTTAGGGGAAAAGCACATGCTACAGAGTAACCTACTCACTGACAGGGGCAGAAAGTGCTGTTCTCTAGTGCCGTTACCCTCCCGGAGAAGGAAATATCAAAGATATCGCCAGGTATGTCTTGGACAAGCTGATTTATTAGAGCGTTACAGTAGGGCACAGAGGCACCAGAGCTTGGTGCTCAGCTTCCCTCATCCCCCTCCGCCGCCAAAGCCTCCTGGCTCTCCTCCCCACGGTGCTCCTGACGAGCAAACTCCTCGATGACTATGTCCTCAGAGCTTGCAAAGCAGAAGAATGGAATGGAGGGTTAGGAACAACTTGCTGGGCATTGTCCACGTTCACTCCCTTTTTGTGATCCCTTCCCTGCTTCCCAGCTCAGATCCTCAGCCCCCTCTCCGTAGCTAACCACTCTGGCTTGTTTCCCTAAGTTCCCTCCCCAACCTTCCAAACACAAAAGTCCCTCCCCACCCACCCTCTAGAGCGCTGGAGGGGAAATAAAAATGGAGGGTCAGAAGGAAGGAAGGGATCGAAGAAGTAAGGGCGAGGGGGTGGGGGAGGAAAAAGAAAAAAGGAAAGGATGAGGGGGGAAGCACGATTCTGAGAAGAGCAAGGGGTGGAGGGCATATGAAAAGCACTGAACTATGACACGAAGCTAAACCATATGTTTCCACTGCACAGTATTGAAAGCAACACTCCAGGGAAGCTTTTTAACATTTCCAACGTCATAAAATGGAGGGTGGCAATGGGGAAAGGGAGATGGGGCATCCAGGCCTCACATTACCTTACCTAGCACCCTCTGTAGCAAGCATGGAGTGGGGAGAGGAAAATGGAGTTGAAGCTGATGTGGGGCTCCTCAGTAGAGTGAAGAAGTGTTTCTCTTCCCCCTCCTTTTTTAACCCTCTCCTCTCTATCCCCCAACACACACACACACACACACACTGAAAACCTAGGAACCCAACCTGCCTATTGCTATGTAGTCTCTACCCAAACTGCCAGTCCTTGATTCAAGAGATCAGAACTGCTTGGTCCCCAACACTCAGGACCACCGCTCCTATGAGTCCCACCTGGTCACTCACCATGTGATGGCTTTGGATGCATCAGGATCAGGGGCAGCTCCACACCAACATCGCTGGGAGGATTCCAAGGGAGAGTTATGGATCTCCCCCAAGGCAACTCCCTGAACCTCCTTCCCTCAGTTTTCTGGTCCCGGGATGTCCTCAGACACTCCCTTGGCACTCTTTTAGTCTCCCATTCTTGCCCCCAGGCCCCTCTCCCCATGGCTTCCCCATAGCATCTCTTACCTGGTGATCAAGTCGCCTAGGATGCTGAGGGTAGAATGACACCCTAAAATTAGCAGCTGGAAATGAAAGTGGCAACCTAGTTTTACCGGGGGATAAGGGATCAGAAGGCCAACCCAGCCGCAGAATGGGCTTCCAGAAGGGAAGGTGGCTTGCTCACTGAGCTCACAGGTTTGGGAAACTGGTCTGGGGAACAGCTTGATTGGGTCAGTCCACCTGGAAGGAAAACAAAAGTGGCTCCCCAGCCCCTGCCTAGACAGACCCTGACCCTTTACTCACCCTCCACCAGACACCATCAAGTTGACTCTCACTTTGTAGGACACCAGGATCCCCAGCAGCTCCTTGTTCATTCCAGGTTGAAGACTGGAATGAAGACTGGTGGTAGTATTCGTTTTTGTGTGTTTGTTAAGCAGGGGGGTGGTGGTGGTGGTGGTAATTTATTCAGTCCCTCAGTCCCTTCCTGTGCACCTTTTCTAACAGGCCTCCCATGCTCTAATCTCTCCTACTCATGGAAATCACATTTCTGCTCCTTACATCCAGTTTTACCATGTCACCCTCTGCTCAAGAACCAACATCTCTGAATATAACTACTTTCTGCTTGGCTTTCACGACCCTTAACAAACTGGCCCCACTCAGCCTCTTTAACCTTTTCTGCCCTAACTCCCTAACACCTGGGATACAACCTGAGCAGACCCAACCTCTCTCCATACTCAGAACATGCCATGCAGATTCCCACCTTTCTGGCCTTTGCCCATGCTGTGTTCCCAATCTGGAATGCTCTTTCCTTCCTCTGTTGCTATCTAGATCCTGCGCATGCCTTAATATCTAGCTCATTTAGTCTTCTCCGGGAAGCCCACTCCAGCTATGGTGTCTTCTTTTAAATTCTGTTGAATTTCTAATCTGAACCATGTGTGCTATCATTTAACCTTTCGATTGCTTTTGCATTCCTCTTTGTTCCCCATCTAGGCCATAAATTGACTGAAGGCAGAGCATATCTAAAACTTCTTTATATCCTCCCATATTACCTAGCATAGGAATGAGCATGTAACAGGTACTCAGTGAAAACTCACTGATTGGAAAGTAAGACACAGAAAATTGTATGATATTGGGAAAGTCTCTTCATGGCTCTGGAATACTGATCCTTTATCTATAAAATAATGCTGTTTGGATAATTTCTAAGGGTCGGTCTAGCAATGACAATCTATAGTTATAAGATTGATAAGGCATGGAGAGGGGCAGGGGACGATGAGCACTTGTCAGATGGTGGCAGATGGCTTTTGGTGGAAGACACATCTAACACTAGGGCCTCTAAAGGTATAGGGCCAAATGAATAATTGGATAGAATTCTATCAATTCCTATTATATCATTCTCCTTCTTTGGCCCTTTTCCTCCTTCATTTCTCAGCTCCTAGCCTTTTCACTCCATTTCTGTCTTCACTAGAGAGTAGCCACTCTAGAGATCATGGTGCTACAGCCAGATGACACATAGTAGAATCCTGTCCACCTCTGCCACTTATTAGCTGTGCAAGTTTGGACAAGTCCTTTCGTCTCTCTGAGCCTCAGGGTCCTTAAGTATAAAATAGAATAAGAACACATATCCAGCCTACTTTAATGGGATTCTTACAAAGATATAGTATATATATAAGACTTTGTGAGCTGTGAAATATTAGACAACGCAAAGAATTTTCCTCTCTTTCCTTTCTTGCTGTCTGTGACCTAAGCCTGGCATTGGTCCTGTGGACATTATTTAGCTTATTCTTGGCCCTCAGGCCTGCAGGGATCTCTGAACACTGGCCTAGAACCACTTAAAAAGAAATAGGTAGACTTCATTGCAGGTGAAACCTCAGAACTATATACATGGCATGCAGAGTGGGTCACAGATAGAAAATGGAGGCTGGTAATTACATTTGAGCTTACATTGTGCTAGAGGCCAGATTAGTATCACCATGCTTGAGTTTGCCATCCAGTGCCAGGCCCTGTTTCTGGCAGTTGGCAGCCAGGAGTGGGGTTACTGCGAAGCTCTTAGAGAAGTTGGAGTTAGCAGCTATAGTCTCCCTTTAAAAGGAGAAGAAGAAAAGAACTTAGACTAGGCTTGCCAATTACATGTACACTCATTCCCAAGAGTATCTTGCACAATTCCACAAACCTACTGGAGTATCCAGGAGAGCTGGCATGCGTGACTGTGCAGAGGGGGAACAATTTGCTCTGGTGGGAAATCCTTATGCCCTTGACCTCTCTCAGCATTTTGATGGTCCTGTTATGGGTATCCTCCCTCTAGTTCTCCTGGGAATCCCTCCCTTTCTCTACATCAGCCCTCACGTTGACCTTCGTCAGTCCTGGGCTCTTACCCTCTTCCTTCTTTCCTGAACCCCCTTCTTTGCCTCCAGTCCCTGACCCTTTTCCCACCAACCCACCCCTTGGCTCTCTGACCCCAGCCCCAGTGCCAGCTCACGTGAACTCCTGAATGAACACGGTCTTGGTGTACTTGTCTAGGGAATACAGGACAACGTCTGTGATCTGGTCGACTGAACAGCCAGGAAAAGCACATGACTATAATCAGTTAGTCATCCTCAAGGTCCCAACTCACCACCCTCAGATGTGACCTTATTCATGGGTACACTATGCATGATGTACTAAGATATGCTTATGGACAAAGATATGTATTTTGATAAGCCTTCATTAAAGGGAAAGTCCAGATAAATGCAGCCTGGATAGGTGAGGCAGGATTTTGGAAAAAGATGTGTGGATTAGGGACCAGGTGCAGAGGGATAGGAAAAGAAAATCACCTGAAATCTTGATTTTTTTGATGACCTTGTTGGTGCAGTTGTTGATAGAAACATTGACAGAGATGGGTTTGCCATGGTAGTGAACCTGGAGCAGGAGGAGAGGCTCATCATGAGGTTGGAGGGAGAACACCCAGATCAAGACCTAGAATTCTGTTTCCTTAGCACTATTGCCACCCTGGCTTCCATCCCTGTCTACCCAAGTAGGAAATCAGTGAAGAATCAGGGTTTCAGAGGGCTTGCAGGGTAGGGGGTAGGAAGTGGGGGGGGGGGTCACAAACCTCCCTGTCCATCCAGGCCTGGAGTTGTAGGGGCTGAGATGACAGAAGGAAGTGGCGGACAGTCTGGGCACAGGGACCAGGGCCTGGTTCCAGGGGTGCAAACTGTACTTTCCGAACCACCAGCCGTACAGAGTCTCTGAAGAGAGGCCAAGAGGTCAGCCAGAACATCTCTGGGACTCACAGAGCTCCATGCCAACCCCATGGCCCAGTCCTGGCTTGGGGTTGGGGTGGAGGTGAGGTAAAACCTCCCTCAGAGAATTCCAATAGACCCTCAGTGTAGACATCTAGACCATGGGTCAGCAGACTATGGCTCACTGGCCAAATCTGGCCTGTTTTTGTATGGCCCAAGGCTGAGAACGGCGATTACATTTTTAAATGGTTGAAAAAAATCAAAAGAACGATAATATTTCATGGCATGTGGAAATCATATAAAATTCAAATTTTAGTGTCTATAAATAAAGTATCAGAAGACAGCCCGGCTCATTCATTTACATACTATCTATGGCTGCCTTTCACACTCCAATGGCAGAGTTGAGTAGTTGTAACAGAAACAGAAACCATAGGGCTCAAAAAGCCTAAGTGTTTATTTTTTGGCCCTTTACAGAAAAGTCAGTTTACTGCCCTGGAGCAAAGAAGAGAAGTCAGAGGGGGATCGGAGCTGGACATCTGAGTTGGTGGCGATGGTACTATGGAGGTTAGAAGCTGGGCTGTTTCTGTCCTGAGATCAAGATCTGTTTCCTGGCACAGGCAGGGACTCTGGAGAGGACCAAAGACTACCTCTTGGAGATTTTCTCCTCCAGGTTTTCAGCACAGAAGCTCTTCACTTCAAAGTCAATCCCACAGGCCTGCAAAGGTGAAGGGGCCAAGAGAACTCACTTCTAACACTGCCTATCCTTTCCTCTTGGGTTCTATAAGGAAATGCCTGACACCATCCCTTAGCTGTCCATTTTGCCAGTCTTTTTCATTTGTCCCTCTGTCCTTCATCCTGACTATCCCTCTTTCTCAGAACCCAGACCTCACCTTTCCCGCATCTTCAGGACCTGGCTGCAGTGTCACCGAACAGGGCAGGTTAACAACCATCTAGGGGATCAGAAGGAGGTCAGCAAACAGAAGAAATAGGGACCCCCTCCCCAACTGTGTTTTCCTTCTGTAGCTTCCTCTCTTAACATTCCCTGGAAACCTTGCCCAGGATTTGGGGGCCAGTACCTGCAGGGTAAAGGGGTAGGCATTGTCCCCCAACTTTTGCAGCAGTCGCTCCTGTAGGACTGTGAGGGGCCCCTGGGTGCTGGTGGGCTCAGGTGGGAACACTTGCTGCACCTGTACATACAGATCTTTGCGGAATGTCAGACCGATCACGTCCAAGTCATCATGGCCATAGCGAAAGGCACATGTCAACATGACAAACACTGCAGGCAAAGGAGGAAAAGAGAGTGAACTGTCATGCCCGAGGGAGAAAGGAAGTTCTTAAATGGCTCATAGGAAGACATGGAGAGACAATGTAATATGATTGAAACCATATGGCCATGAAGAAAAGGATAAATACATTTGACTACAGTAAATTTCAAACTTCTTTCCATTAAGGGTGTTTATAAACACTGAAACAAGCAAAAGCCTGGGAGAAAATATTTGCAACATATATAACAAACAAAAGTTTAGCATTCCTAACCTGAAACTAATGTAACACTGTGTGTCAACTATACTTCAATAAAAAAGCTTCACATTTGTGATAGATAAAGAACTCCCACAAATCAATAATTGAAAAATACCAATATAGGAGTGTGCAAAGAATATGAATAAGCTCTTTGCAGAAGCACAAAATAGAATGGCCGATAAGACAGGAAAACATGTCCAGTCTCATCAATAATCAGATAAATGCAAACTAAAACCACAATAAGATAACATTTCACACACATCAGACTGTGAAAAAATTTTAAAGTCTGCCAATACGAAGTGTTGGTGAACAAGTGGAGCAACAGGAGTTCATTGCACACTCCTGGTCTCAGTATATATTAGTACAACAACTTTGGAAAACTGGCACTATCCAGTAAAACTCAATCTGCTTGTATATTATGACCTAAGAAGAATTTAGAGGAACTCTTGCTCATATTTATGAGGAGATACATATGAGAATGTATTTGCATCAGTATTTGCCATAGCATAAAATTGGAAATAATTTCAATATCTATCAATCAGTCAATGAAAGAATGGGTAATACAGTTATGGTATGTTCCTATAATAGAATGCTAAGCTGAGCTTAAAATAAGTGAACTAGCACTCCATGTATTAACGTGGGTAAGTCTCAAAAACTATTGAGTATAAAAAAAAAAAAGCTAGTTTCAGAATGATATGCATAATCTGATACTGTGTATATAAAGTTAAAAAGCATGTAGAGCAATCGAGCAATACCAGAGCTTCTCACAGATACATAACTATTAAGTAGAAGTATAGGAACATAAGAGGAATAATAAACACCAAATGCGAGATAGTGATTCCCGGGGAGGAGGAGAGGAGGACGGAAGAGAGGAGGAAGGGGAATGGGATTAAGGAAGGACACATGGGAGACCAGTTTGTTTCTGTAGTTCTTTTTTAAAGCTAGGTGGTGGGTACAGGGTATTTATTACATAATTCTAGGGTCAGACTATCTGGGCTTGAATATGACTTGTACAAATCCCTCGAGTTCTCTGAGCCTCAGTTATTTCACCTGTCAATAACAGGATTGCACTACAAGCTCTCCATATGTTCTTTAGCCTTCACAACAATCCTCTGAGGTATTACTATCTCTGCTTTACAGGTAGAGACAATGAGCTCAGAGCCATTAAGTGACAGCCCAGGATTTCAACCCAGGCCTTTTGACTCCAATGCCCACACTTGTGCATGCCCAATCTAACTCATAGGAATTAATGTGAGGAGTTGACGTATGAGAAATCACTTTGGAAATTGTAATTATAGATTTGAATGACGATGATGACCATGGGAATATTGGCAGAAATTGAACAGTTATAAGTGAACTCATGCTTTGCAGCTGATGCCTAAAATTAGGGGCAAATAGAAAGCTGCTTCAATGAACTATGGGGTAGTGAGGGCTTCAATGAAGAGTGGGATGGGGTACAGAGGGCTACCTGTCCAAGGACAGAGTGACAGAGATTGAGGGAAGAAAAGATGTAAAACAGGGGTGAGGAATCTTACTTCTATCAGGAGCCCTGACCCAAAGGAAAGAAAACTACCAACAGCCACACACTAGTAGAAAGCAACTTATTTCAGTATTTTTAAGAGATCAAAATATCTACTGAACAGCCAGATTATCTGCTTCTAAAATTAAGCACAAGGAAAAGGAATCTATATTCAAAAGATACAATGAGGACTGAGAGTAATGATAATGGTAGCGTTTATAAGGACTGGGGCAATGGGCAGTCTCATGTACTGCAGGAGGGAGAGTCAGTTGATAAACAATTGATTTTGTTAGTTTGGCAATAGAAATCTTTAAAAACGTCTGAATGCCCTTCGGCCATTGTTTTCTTCTCTAGGCATTTAGTCTAAAGAAATGATTGGACCAATACGAAGGACATATATATGTTTGTGTACACACACACACACACACACACGAAGTATATATTTTACAGGGTTATTTATAATAGCAAAAAATGTCCAATGATTGAAGGTTGGCTAAATATATTATGGTACCCCCCATGCAATACATTGACATAGGTGAAAAAGAAGATTAGAAAATATTTATAATATAGTCTATTAAATAAAAATATAGCTAATTTTGCACGGAAACTATGAATGAATAGGAGCTAAAATATTATTAGTGATTATCTTTGAGTGACAGGATTGCAGTCTCTTTTTACTTCATCTGTACTTTTTAATTTTTCTACAATGGAGACACACTTAACAATTTTCAAAAGATATGACAAATTCCCCCCTTGGTTGTCAATTACAACCAATTAAAGAGGGAGAGAAAGTGGGGCACCTGAGTGGCTCAGTTAGTTAAGCGTCTGACTTCAGGTCACGATCTTGCGATTTGTGGGTTCGAGCTCTGCATCAGGCTCTGTTGACAGCTCAGAGCCTGGAGCCTGCTTCGGATTCTGTGTCTCCCCTTCTCTCTGCTCCTCTCCACCTTGCACTCTGTCTCGCGCGCTCTCTCTCTCTCTCAAAAGTAAATAAACATTAAAAAAAAATTTAAATGAGGGAGAGATGGGACAAACAGGAAGATGGCGGCGTAGGAGGACGCTGGGCTCACCGCGCGTCCTGCTGATCACTTAGATTCCACCTACACCTGCCTAACTAACCCAGAAAACCACCAGAAGACTAGCAGAACGGAGTCTCCGGAGCCAAGCACAGACGAGAGGCCCACGGAAGAGGGTAGGAAGGGCGGAGAGGCGGTGCGCGCTCCACGGACTGACGGGAGGGAGCCGGGGCGGAGGGGCAGCCCGCCAGCCAAGCAGAGCCCTGAGTCTGGCTGGCAAAAGCGGAGGGGCCGGACGGAGTGTGTTCAGACAGCAAGCGCGACTTAGCGTCTGGGAGGTCATAAGTTAACAGCTCTGCTCAGAAAGCGGGAAGGCTGGAGGATAACGGGAGGGAGAGTTGCTGAGCCCCGGGACAACAGAGCTTTGGCGGGGAACAAAGGCGCTCACCAGCGCCATCTCCCTCGCCCATCCCCCAGCCAAAATCCCAAAGGGAACCAGTTTCTGCCAGGGAACTTGCTCGCTCCGCGCAAACACCCGAGGCTGTGCTTCTGCGGAGCCACCCCTCCGGCAGCGGGTCTGACTCCCTTCCGCTGCCACAGGGCCCCTCCTGAAGTGGATCACCGAAGGAGAAGCAATCTAAGCCTGCCCCTCCTGCCCCCGTGCACCTTGCCTACCCACCCCAGCTAATAAGCCAGATCCCCAGCACCACAAGCCTGGAAGTGTGCAAGTAGCCCAGACGGGCCACGCCACCCCAGAGTGAATCCTGCCCCTAGGAGAGGGGAAGAGAAGGCACACACCAGTCTGACTGTGGCCCCAGCGGTGGGCTGGGGGCAGACATCAGGTCTGACTGCGGCTCCGCCCACCAGCTCCAGTTATACACCACAGCACAGGGGAAGTGCCCTGCAGGTCCTCACCACTCCAGGGACTCTCCAAAATGACCAAACGGAAGAATTCCCCTCAGAAGAATCTCCAGGAAATAACAACAGCTAATGAACTGATCAAAAAGGATTTAAATAATATAACAGAAAGTGAATTTAGAATAATAGTCATAAAATTAATCGCTGGGCTTGAAGACAGTATAGAGGACAGCAGAGAATCTCTTGCTACAGAGATCAAGGGACTAAGGAACAGTCAGGAGGAGCTGAAAAACGCTTTAAACAAAATGCAAAACAAAATGGAAACGACGACCGCTTGGATTGAAGAGGCAGAGGAGAGAATAGGTGAATTAGAAGATAAAGTTATGGAAAAAGAGGAAGTTGAGAAAAAGAGAGATAAAAAAATCCAGGAGTATGAGGGGAAAATTAGAGAACTAAGTGATACACTAAAAAGAAATAATATACGCATAATTGGTATCCCAGAGGAGGAAGAGAGAGGGAAAGGTGCTGAAGGGGTACTTGAAGAAATCATAGCTGAGAACTTCCCTGAACTGGGGAAGGAAAAAGGCATTGAAATCCAAGAGGCACAGAGAACTCCCTTCAGACATAACTTGAATCGATCTTCTGCACAACATATCATAGTGAAACTGGCAAAATACAAGGATAAAGAGAAAATTCTGAAAGCAGCAAGGGATAAACGTGCCCTAACATATAAAGGGAGACCTATAAGACTCGTGACTGATCTCTCTTTTGAAACTTGGCAGGCCAGAAAGGATTGGCACGAGATCTTTAATGTGCTGAACAGAAAAAATATGCAGCCGAGAATCCTTTATCCAGCAAGTCTGTCATTTAGAATAGAAGGAGAGATAAAGGTCTTCCCAAACAAACAAAAACGGAAGGAATTTGTCACCACTAAACCAGCCCTACAAGAGATCCTAAGGGGGATCCTGTGAGACAAAGTACCAGAGACATCACTACAAGCATAAATCATACAGACATCATAATGACTCTAAACCTGTATCTTTCTATAATAACACTGAATGTAAATGGATTAAATGCGCCAACCAAAAGACATAGAGTATCAGAATAGATAAAAAAAACAAGACCCATCTATTTGCTGTCTACAAGAGACTCATTTTAGATCTGAGGACACCTTTAGATTGAGAGTGAGGGGATGGAGAACTATTTATCATGCTACTGGAAGCCAAAAGAAAGCTGGAGTAGCCATACTTATATCAGACAAACTAGACTTTAAATTAAAGGCTGTAACAAGAGATGAAGAAGGGCATTATATAATAATCACAGGGTCTATCCACCAGGAAGAGCTAACAATTATAAATGTCTATGTGCCGAATACCGGAGCCCCCAAATATATAAAACAATTACTCATAAACATAAGCAACCTTATTGATAAGAATGTGTTAATTGCAGGGGACTTTAACACTCCACTTACAGAAATGGATACATCATCTAGACACATGGTCAATAAAGAAACAAGGGCCCTGAATGACACATTGGATCAGATGGACTTGACAGATATATTTAGAACTCTGCATCCCAAAGCAACAGAATATACTTTCTTCTCGAGTGCACATGGAACATTCTCCAAGATAGATCATATACTGGGTCACAAAACAGCCCTTCATAAGTATACAAGAATTGAAATTATACCATGCATACTTTCAGACCACAATGCTATGAAGCTTGAAATCAACCACAGGAAAAAGTCTGGAAAACCTCCAAAAGCATGGAGGTTAAAGAACACCCTACTAACGAATGAGTGGGTCAACCAGGCAATTAAAGAAGAAATTAAAAAATATATGGAAACAAACGAAAATGAAAATACAACAATCCAAACGCTTTGGGATGCAGCGAAGGCAGTCCTGAGAGGAAAATACATCGCAATCCAGGCCTATCTCAAGAAACAAGAAAAATCCCAAATACAAAATCTAACAGCACACCTAAAGGAAATAGAAGCAGAACAGCAAAGGCAGCCTAAACCCAGCAGAAGAAGAGAAACAATAAAGATCAGAGCAGAAATAAACAATATAGAATCTAAAAAAACTGTAGAGCAGATCAACGAAACCAAGAGTTGGTTTTTTGAAAAAATAAACAAAATTGACAAACCTCTAGCCAGGCTTCTCAAAAAGAAAAGGGAGATGACCCAAATAGATAAAATCATGAATGAAAATGGAATTATTACAACCAATCCCTCAGAGATACAAACAATTATCAGGGAATACTATGAAAAATTATATGCCGACAAATTGGACAACCTGGAAGAAATGGACAAATTCCTAAACACCCACACTCTTCCAAAACTCAATCAGGAGGAAATAGAAAGCTTGAACAGACCCAGAACCAGCGAAGAAATTGAATCGGTTATCAAAAATCTCCCAACAAATAAGAGTCCAGGACCAGATGGCTTCCCAGGGGAGTTCTACCAGACGTTTAAAGCAGAGATAATACCTATCCTTCTCAAGCTATTCCAAGAAATAGAAAGGGAAGGAAAACTTCCAGACTCATTCTATGAAGCCAGTATGACTTTGATTCCTAAACCTGACAGAGACCCAGTAAAAAAAGAGAACTACAGGCCAATATCCCTGATGAATATGGATGCAAAAATTCTCAATAAGATACTAGCAAATCGAATTCAACAGCATATAAAAAGAATTATTCACCATGATCAAGTGGGATTCATTCCTGGGATGCAGGGCTGGTTCAACATTCACAAATCAATCAACGTGATACATCACATTAATAAAAGAAAAGATAAGAACCATATGATCCTGTCAATCGATGCAGAAAAGGCCTTTGACAAAATCCAGCACCCTTTCTTAATAAAAACCCTTGAGAAAGTCGGGATAGAAGGAACATACCTAAAGATCATAAAAGCCATTTATGAAAAGCCCACAGGTAACATCATCCTCAATGGGGAAAAACTGAGAGCTTTTTCCCTGAGATCAGGAACACGACAGGGATGCCCACTCTCACCGCTGTTGTTTAACATAGTGTTGGAAGTTCTAGCATCAGCAATCAGACAACAAAAGGAAATCAAAGGCATCAAAATTGGCAAAGATGAAGTCAAGCTTTCTCTTTTTGCAGATGACATGATATTATACATGTAAAATTGATAGACTCCACCAAAAGTCTGCTAGAACTGATACATGAATTCAGCAAAGTTGCAGGATACAAAATCAATGTACAGAAATCAGTTGTATTCTTATACACCAACAATGAAGCAACAGAAAGACAAATAAAGAAACTGATCCCATTCACAATTGCACCAAGAAGCATAAAATACCTAGGAATAAATCTACCCAAAGATGTAAAAGTTCTGTATGCCGAAAACTATAGAAAGTTTATGAAGGTACTTGAAGAAGATATAAAGAAATGGAAAGACATTCCCTGCTCATGGATTGGAAGAATAAATATTGTCAAAATGTCCATACTACCCAAAGCTATCTACACATTCAATGCAATCCCAATCAAAATTGCACCAGCATTCTTCTCGAAACTAGAACAAGCAATTCTAAAATTCATATGGAACCGCGAAAGGCCCCGAATAGCCGAAGTAATTTTGAAGAAGAAGACCAAAGCAGGAGGCAGCACAATCCCAGACTTTAGCCTCTACTACAAAGCTGTCATCATCAAGACAGCATGGTATTGGCACAAAAACAGACACATAGACCAATGGAATAGAATAGAAACCCCAGAACTAGACCCACAAACGTATGGCCAACTCATCTTTGACAAAGCAGGAATGAACATCCAATGGAAAAAAGACAGTCTCTTTAACAAATGGTGCTGGGAGAACTGGACAGCAACATGCAGAAGGTTGAAACTAGACCACTTTCTCACACCATTCACAAAAATAAACTCAGAACGGATAAAGGACCTGAATGTGAGACAGGAAACCATCCAAACCCTAGAGGAGAAAGCAGGAAAAGACCTCTCTGACCTTAGCCGTAGCAATCTCTTACTTGACACATCCCCAAAAGCAAGGGAATTAAAAGCAAAAGTGAATTACTGGGACCTTATGAAGATAAAAAGCTTCTGCACAGCAAAGGAAACAACCAACAAAACTAAAAGGCAACCAACGGAATGGGAAAAGATATTTGCAAATGACATATCGGACAAAGGGCTAGTATCCAAAATCTCTAAAGAGCTCACCAAACTCTACACCCGAAAAACAAATAACCCAGTGAAGAAATGGGCAGAAAACATGAATAGACACTTCTCTAAAGAAGACATCCGGATGGCCAACAGGCACATGAAAAGATGCTCAACGTCGCTCCTTATCAGGGAAATACAAATCAAAACCACACTCAGATATCACCTCACGCCAGTCAGAGTGGCCAAAATGAACAAATCAGGAGACTATAGATGCTGGAGAGGATGTGGAGAAACGGGAACCCTCTTGCACTGTTGGTGGGAATGCAAATTGGTGCAGCCACTCTGGAAAGCAGTGTGGAGGTTCCTCAGAAAATTAAAAATAGACCTACCCTATGACCCAGCAATAGCACTGCTAGGAATTTACCCAAGGGATACAGGAGTACTGATGCATAGGGGCACTTGTACCCCAATGTTTATAGCAGCACTCCCAACAATAGCCAAATTATGGAAAGAGCCTAAATGTCCATCAACTGATGAATGAATAAAGAAATTGTGGTTTATATACACAATGGAGTACTACATGGCAATGAGAAAGAACAAAATATGGCCCTTTGTAGCAACGTGGATGGAACTGGAGAGTGTGATGCTAAGTGAAATAAGCCATACAGAGAAAGACAGATACCATATGTTTTCACTCTTATGTGGATCCTGAGAAACTTAACAGAAACCCATGGAGGAGGGGAAGGAAAAAAAAAAAGAGGTTAGAGTGGGAGAGAGCCAAAGCACAAGAGACTCTTAAAAACTGAGAACAAACTGAGGGTTGATGGGGGGTGGGAGGGAGGGGATGGTGGGTGATGGGTATTGAGGAGGGCACCTTTTGGGATGAGCAGGGGGTGTTGTATGGAAACCAATTTGACAATAAATTTCATATATTGAAAAAAACATCTATTTTATCCAAAAAAAAAAAATACTGTTAAACCAAAAAAAAAAAAAAAAAAAAAAAAAAAAGAGGGAGAGAAAGAAAAGGAAAAGGAAAGAAGGAAAAAAGGAAAGGAAAAGACAGAGAAGATGAGAAGGAGAGGAAAAGAGGTGGCTGGAAGGAAGCATGGGGAGGGAGGAAATGAAGATGAGGAATAAGACAGAAAAAGATCAGGAGGGGTGAGGCAGAAGGTATGTATGTAATAGCCCCTGAGGTGAGGGCGGTAAGCAGATGAATTGTTATTGGCACATCCCCCTGTTTGCAAGTGGGGAGGGCATCACCCCCCTCATCCTTCCTGTTTCTTCAACAGTTTAGGATCATCCTTTTTTCGTGCTAGAAAAGAGCTTGTTTTCATTTTTAAAAATTCAACATCTATTCTAAAGTTTGGGTTTATTTTACAAATAAATGTTTGGGTTTATTTTACAAATAATACATATTAATTGTGTGAAAATCAGAAACTACAAACAAAAAAATCAAAGCTCTGCCATCATACATTATATTCCAGAGATAACTGCTGTTAATATCTCTTGCACTTGTGGGGTGCCTGGGTGGCTCAGTCAGTAGTGTCTGACTTCTGCTCAGGTCATGATCTCATGGTTTGTGGGTTCAAGCCCCATGTCAGGCTCTTTGCTGACAGCTCAGAGCCTGGAGGCTGTTTGGATTCTGTGTCTCCTCTATCTGCCCCTCCCCCACTCTTACTCTGCCTCTCTCTCTCAAAAATAAAAAAAATTAAAAAAATTCTTGTGCTTGGTTCCCAAATTTGTTTCTATAATTAAACATAAGGGTACCTTAGATATTTATGACTTCTTCCTCATAGCCTTTTTGAAATTGAAGTTTTTACCTGAGATCATTGTAGATTCACATGCAGTTGTAAGAAATAATACAGAGAGATCCCACATAGATTTTTGATAAACAACATATCTTTCACACAAGCACATATACTGCCCTACCACTGGCCTTTATCATTCAGTAGTACAGTGTAAGCATGTTTTACATCAACAAATGGAACTTGATAGAAAAAAATGTCAGAAAATGTGATGCAAATATGGGGCACCTGGGTGGCTCAGTCAGTTAAGCATCCGACTCTTGATTTCGGCTCAGGTGATAATCTCACAGTTTCGTGGGTTTGAGCCCCATGTCGGGCTCTGTGCTGATTCTGCAGAGCCTGCTTGGGATTCTCTCTCTCTATATCTATCTCTCTGGCCCTCCCCAGCTCGTGCTCTGTCTCTCTCAAAATGAATACATAAACTTAAATTATTAAAAAAAAATATGATGCAGATAAAATTATCTTCAAAAAAGTAGAAAAAAACATAAAATAGCTAAGGAACAAACTTAAGAAATAAACACAACTTCGGGCGCCTGGGTGGCTCAGTCAGTTGGGTTGCGGACTTAGGCTCAGGTCACGATCTCACGGTTTGAGAGTTTGAGCCCTGGGTCAGGCTCTGTGCTGAAAGCTCGGAGCCTGGAGCCTGCTTCGGATTCTGTGTCTCCCTCTCTCTCTGCTCCTCTCCTGCTTGTGCTCTCTCTCTCTCAGAAATGAATAAACATTAAAAAAGAGAAATATACACAACTTAAATGAATAATAATATAAAACTCTACTAAGGGACATAAAAACGATGCAAATAAAAGGAAAAAACACATCTTATTTCTAGATCAGCATGTATTTTTTAAACTAAACATTTCTTCCTGTAGGTTATTCTGAAGATGTGCTAGGAATGTGAAAAATGATTTAGGTTTAAGAAATACAGAGTAATTGAGAGTCTTACACAAGTTGGTTAATTTACTGGTTATTCCCCAGAATTCCTCTGATATTTAAAACTGGCTGGACTGCTTATCTACACTGTTTGTTTGTTTGTTTATTATGTTTGTTTATTTTTCAGAGAGAGAAGGAGTGAGGGAGAGGCAGAGAGACAGAATCCCTAGCGGCTTTGTCCACACTGTCAGCATTGAGCCCAATGCAGGGGCCAGTGCACACAAACCATGAAATCATGACCTGAGCTGTGCTTACCTGACTGAGCCACCTAGGTGCCCCTATCTCATAATATCTTAAAGGTTATGTTTGAACTAGTATTCATCAATTTGTTCTGAGCCTTTTCAAGTCAAACCCAATTTTCAATCTAATTGAATCAAAGAGTAAAAATTATTTTAAAAAGAAATGAGAAAATATTTCAATGGAATCTTGATCTATAGTACTGTGGCCATAGTAATGTCTCTTGTTGTTACTTGCTAGAGTTATTGTTTTCTCTGTTTCTTGGGATTTTTTTTAACAGAAAAGATAGGGGGTTTCCCTCCACAGAAGAGGTGGAAAGATAATACCAGAGGTTGCAAAATGGCAATATGAGGGTCATATCCAGCCTAAGAAAAAATAACATTTTTTGATCTATCCAGGCCTTTAAAAATCTTTTAGTTAGTTGCCAACATTTGAAATTCAGGAAATTTGCATAAAAATATGGATTTCTGGAATACTGAATATTTCCATAGCCAGTGTATGCCCATGTTCATTTTAACAATGAAGCAATAGTACTGCTGACAATAATAAAGAAAATCAGAAATTTTAGAAAGAAACTATTTTAAGTCCAGCACACATGTCAATTCTGTGTAATTTTGAAAAATAAGATTTTATTTCTGGTTTAGAAATCTATTTCTATTTCTATCTTGAATATTACTTGGGGAAGAGGTACCATCATCTGTTTAGAATTTGGGCCTCTGAAGGTCTTATTCTGAGCTTTATTTCCAGTTCTTTTCCAACAATCAGAAGATTTGGCCACACTGGGCAAAAATCCCCAGTTGTTAGCCCCCACCAGATGAGGCATCCACAGTTCCAACCACTTTTTGATTTTCTTATACCCCTCTAGTCCACTTGCCCAGTCTACTCACTCAGGTTACTTGTCTGGTGTGTGTGACATTTCAGTTGGGGGTCCCTGGCACATACAAAGGCCAAAAGAATTTTTACTTACTCTTTCGACCTTTTAAGTAATCAGGATCAACCAGGACTACACCATCTGTGTAGAGAAGGAAAAACAGCACCCTGGTCAGGAAAAATCCTTAGACTATGAAACAGAATCAATCTCTGAAATACTTCCTCCCATTTTCCCCTTTAATTGGCCTCATCTTCTGCACGCCCCTCTTTTTTTCTTTCTTTTAGTCCCTGGCTCCCATTCCCCTTCTCCCCAGGATCTTTCCCTTTTTGGACTCACTGACCAATGGGATCCACCATGTCCACATGGTCCACGAAGTCCCGTTTCCCCAGGTAGATGGCAAGCTGTTGTGGAACAACTTTGCATGTTATTGTCTTAGTCATCTTTTTTGTTTGTTTGTTTGTTTTATTTTATTTTTGAGAGACAGAATGCAAGTTGGGGAGGGGCAGAGAGAGAGGGGGACAGAGGATCTGAAGTGAGCTCTGTGAGCCCGATGCAGAGCCCAAACTCACGAGCTGTGAGATCATGACCTGAGCCAAAGTCAGATGTTCAACCAACTGAGCCATCCAGGCGCCCCCCCATAATCATCTTTGAGTGGATTTCCCCCTGAGACCTTGAAGGATGTACCCAACTATCCCTTTTGCCCCCTCATTTGCCCAGCTAGGCCAGGTTCTCTCACCTTCCCATTGGAGCAGGTCTTCTTATACACCCTATAAAAAGAAAATCAGGAAGAAAATAGGGATGGTCATTGGGAGAGAAGGGAAGAGAAGAAGGGAGAGAAAAGAAAGGGAAGTGGGGGAGAAAAAGGGAAATATTCCTAGGATTAGAAGAGGCCCAAGGAACATGAAATGGGGCAAAGGTGGAGGTAATTGGAGTAGAATTCAAGCTATAAGTTGGGGGAAAGTTGGAGACTCCACTACCCCAAAGGCAAATACTTGGATTTGGGTAGGGGACAAGTCACAGAATCAGAGAATTAGAAGGAGTTCTTACTTACCTTGACATGTTGGCCATGGAGTTGATGTTGAGCCTTTTCTGAGAAGAGGGACAGAGGAGGAAGGCTCATTCATTTGGTCCCTATTCTTGCCCCACTCTGGGATACCATCCAGACACACCTAGTGTGGTGTAACCTTTCCTCCTTAAATACATGCCTCACCACCATTAAGTGCCCTATATTCTCCCTCCTGCCAAGGTTATTTATTCAGTCATACTCTCACCCATCCCAGACACTGGGGGAAAAAACTATTTTTACAAATTGTTGACTAACCATATTGCCTATTCTCTAGAAGGAGCAAGGCTTCCTGGGATAGCTGGAGCACTCTTGAGCATCTTCATTGAGAAGAAACTTGTCTGGAAGGGGGCTTAAGAGAGGCCTCCATCCAGACAAGTATGAGGAAAATTGGACTGGATGAGGCTGGACATCACCTAACACACAGTAGGTGTCAAGATATGTTTGTTAGATACACGAATAAATGAATGAGTGAATGAATGAATGAATGAAGAAAAATGGATTCTGTCTGCTTTTGCTCCTGCAGTGGATTCTGAGCCTGAGTTCACCTCATGGTGGCCTTAACTCTCGGCTAAGAGAGGAGAAAGGTGTGGGAGAGAAGGGGTTGGTGTCCTCATGCTCTTCGCAGAAACTTCCATGGAGGATGAAAGCCTTCCTTGAATCTGTTCATCACTCTCTTCACCTTTCCCTAATTTCCCCAGTCTTATCCCCATCCACGTCCCCAGGTGCTAGGCCTTGGAGTAGGGACCCTGAGAGAGAGGGAGATGTCTGTCTAGTGCTTCTCTTTGATGCATATTAGGTACGGCCTGAGGGGTGAGCTTAAGGGAGATTCCAGAGGTCTCTCACAGGGTTTTCAGCCCAAGTGCCTGCTAGCTGTGTCAAGAAAGGTGCTCCTCAAGTGCTCCTTGATATATTAATGGGGATGCTAAAGGCAAGGGATATGGGACCTAGTACAGGCTAGAAATAGAGGACTTTGGACTGTTACCTTGGGAGAGAGATGAAGCTCACATCCGTCTCCAGGTCTGGTTGCTAAGCTCGCCTCCTCAGCCTCTTATACTTAAGGTCCTTTGAGTTTAGATTGGTGGGGGTCAGCGAAGAAGAATAGAGTTATGGGAGGGGGGCATAAAATACTTCTTTATAAATAGCTCAGGTGCCAAGAATTTGGAAAGCAGATTAAAGACTAAAAGATTAGTGGCTAAAGATTAGCAAGTTCTTGCTGCTGGGACAAGGTGGGGGTAGGTGTTGCATCTGATGGTGTTAAAGTCAGGGGAACTTGCGAAGAAGAACTACAGAGCTTTGGCCTTATGAGGCATTGAACCTGAGGACTGGGATCAAAGGGGAGTCAGAGACATCAAAGGAAAAGCATGGTGAGGGATAGAAATAGGAGGACTCAAAGTATAGGCCTTTGTGATTCTGAAAGGAGAGTGTTGTGTCACACACTAGTGTTTCTGTATCTCTTGATCAGTTATTATAGGCCACACAAAAGCCAAAAGTTTGGGAAAGAGTGCCCCTTTCCCAGCCCCACACCACGTGGGACTTAGGACTCTTGAAGCATACTGTTCAGAAGCCTTGATTATCCCAGCTTATGTGCACAGCAGGAGTCAATCTCCTGTAAGTGGGGGTGGTGATTGGGGAGGGGAGGTTGAGTGTATTGAGCTGTGTGTGCACATGTTTGTGAGCCTTGAACTTTTCTTGTTGGAGAGGAAGGTATCAAAGGGTTCTTGGCCCAGGGGCAGGTTCTCCGGAAAGGATGTTGCATGTGGAGGGAATAGGCAATTGACATATGTATCACCCCCACCTAATGTAAACCTTCCCCCTCAGTTTTTGAGTCTCCCCAATCCAACTAAGTCCGTGTTATAGGCTCTAAGCAGCTTCACTTGCCTCGTATGACCACTCGTGGAATTAGAGATATTTCTGTCCTACAGCTGCCAGGACCCCCATAGTGGCAGCAGCAATAGTAATCTTCCTTTCTTGGCTGTCCTTCTCATAGGGGCCAGGTCAAGGCTTTGTGGACATAGAGAATATAGAGACAGAACCTCCAAACTCTGGGGATACAGGACCCTACCCTGCCTCCACCTCCCCATAGAGTTGGCTGGTCTTCAGTATCTATCCATAGATGCCAGCCCTCAACCCTCATTCCTCAGGGAATGGCTATGGCTGTGGCTCAGAGGGCTGGGCCTTCCCTACCTCCTTCTCCTTACTGTGGCTGCTGACAGCTGACAGCTGTCCCATATTCCTTTTGTACAGCTAACTATGTTAGCCTTTGCCATTTCTTGCCAGTATATGACCCAGGGGCTTGTATTTTAGTTGCTGTTACTCTGCCCTTCTCAGGGATTTTCAGTTAGAGGCAGAAGCCCAGACTCTGCAGGGACCATAGTGGGACTGAAACTAATGCTGGACATACAGGAGAGTTATGTACTTGCCAAAGTTGGTGTCTGTGTGGAAGGCAAAACTTCAGAATGAATGTACTTTTGGACTAGCCTTCAGCTTACTTTTGTCTCCAGACCCACACTTGAAGCTTTTCCCCTCTTTCAGCTCAGATCCATGGTCCTCTCAGCAGGAAGAGAATAGATCTGGTAGGTCTTTAATTCATTACTATGATTGAACTTAAATCATTATCTCTTTTCTAGGAGTATGTGCATTGCTTGACTGAGGTATAATTTACAAACAGAAAATTACACAAATCTTAATGGCACAGCTTGATATATTTGTATTTACTGTGGTAGGCTAAATTATGGACCCCAAAGGTATACAGTCCTAATCCCTGGAACCTATGAATGTTACCTTATGTGGCAAAAGGGACTTTGCAGGCATGATTAAATTAAGGGCCTTGAGATGATTATTCTGCATCATCTAGGTGGGCCCTAAATTTAACCACTAGTCTTTTTAAAGAGGGAACCTCTGTTTATGTCTATAGCTTCTCTGTAGCTAGAAGGAGATTGGGCTACCTAAACAAGGCAATATGAGAACTGAAGCAAGATGCTATGTTACTGGCTTTGAAAATGGAGGAAGGAGCCACAGTCAAGGAATGCAGCTCTCGAGGGACAAGGGCATGGATTCAAACCCATAGTCTCTTATGGTCACAAGGTGGCTGTTGCTGTTCAGGTGTAGCCTGGCTGACAACTTGATTTTGGCCCAATGAAACTGATTTTGGATTTCTTACCTCCAGAACTGTAAGAGAGTAAGTGCTTTTTTAAGCCACCAAGTCTATGGTAAATTGTTCTACAGCATCAATAGGAAACTAATATACCTGTGTGTACATGCATGTAACCATTACCTGGATCAAGATATATAAAACATTTCCATCTCCCCCCAAAATTCCCTTGTGTCTCTTTACAGTTTGTAGTCTCCAAAAGAATTATCACCAGCTTCATTTTGATCAAGACTATTTGCATTTTCTAGTAGGATTTATTCCTGGACTTCCAAGGTGGTTCAATATTTGCAAATCAACCAACATGATACACCACATTAAGAAAAGAAAGGATAAGAATCATATGATCCTTTCAATAGATTCAGAAAAAGCATTTGACAAAGTACAACATCCATTCATGTTAAAAAAAAAAAAACCCTCAACAAACTAGGGTTAAAGGAAACATATCTCAATATAATAAAGGCTATATACGAAAAACCCACAGCTAATATCATCCTCAAAGGGGAAAAACTGAGAGCTTGTCCTCTATGGTTAGGAACAAGATAGGAATGTTCACTCTCACCACTGTTATTTAACATAGTACTGGAATTTCTAGCCACAATCGAAAACACAAAGAAATAAAAAGTATCCAAATTGGCAAGGAAGAAGTCAAACTTTCACTATTTGCGGATGACATGATACTCTATATAGAAAATCCAAAAATTTCACCAAAAAATTGCTAGAACTGATACACAAATTCAGTAAAGTCGCGGAATACACAATCAATGTACAGAAATCTCTTGCATTTCGTTACACCAATAATGAAGCAGCAGAAAGAGAAATCAAGAAATCAATCCCATTTACAATTGCACCAAAAACCATGAGATGCCTAGGAATAAATCTAACCAAAGAGATAGAAGATCTGTCCTCTGAAAACTATAAAACACTGATGAAAGAAATTGATGACACAAAGAAATAGAAAAACATCTCATGCTCATGAATTGGAAGAACAAATGTTGCTAAACTGTCTGTACTACCCAAAGCAATCTACACATGTAATGCAATCCCTATCAAAATACCACCAGCATATTTCACGGAGCTAGAACAAACATCCTAAAATTTGTATGGAATCACAGAAGACCCCAAGTAGCCAAAGCAGTCTTGGAAAAGAAAAGCAAAGGTGGAGGCATCATAATTTCAGACTTCAAGTTATATTTCAGAGCTGTAGTAATCAAAACACCATGGTACTGGCATAAAAATAGACACATAGATCAATGGAACAGAATAGAAAACACAGAAATGAACCCACAACTATATGGTCAATTAATCTTCGACAAAGCAGGAATGAATATCCAAAGAGAAAAAGATAGTCTCTTCAACAAATGGTGTTGGGAAAACTGGACAGCAACGTGCAAAAGAATGAAACTGGACCACTTCTTACACCATACACAAAAATAAATTCAAAATGGATGAAAGATTTAAATATGAGGCAGGAAACCATTAAAATCCTAGATGAGAACACAGGCAGTAACCTGTTTGACATTGGCGATAGCAGCATCTTACTAGATACAACTCCTGAGGCAAGAGAAACAAAAGCAAACGTGAACTATTGTGACTTCATTAAGATAAAAGCTTCCACACAATGAAGGAAACAATCAACAAAACTAAAAGGCAACCTGCTAAATGGGAAAAGATATTTGCAAATGACATATCTGTTAAGAGCTAGTACCCAAAATCTATAAAGAACTTCTAAAACTCAACACCCGAAAACCAAACAATCCAGTTAAAAAATGGCCAGAAGACATGAATAGACATTTTTCCAAAGAAGACATTTAGATGGCCAACAAACACATAAAAGATCCTCAACATTACTCACCATCAGGGGAATACAAATCAAAATTACAATGATACCTCACACCCGTCAGAATGGCTAAAATTAACAACACAGGAAACAACAGGTGTTGGCAAGCATGCAGAGAAAGGGGAACCCTCTTACACTGTTGGTAGGAATGCAAACTGGTGCAGCCACTCCGGAAGACAGTATGGAGATTTCTTAAAAAGTTACAGATAGAACTGCCCTAAGATCCAGCAATTGCACAACTTGGCATTTACCCAAAGGATACAAAAACACTAATTTGAAGGGATGTGTGCACACTGATGTTTATAGCAGTTATTACCTATAATAGCCAAATTATGGAAAGAGCTGAAATGTCCATCAATTGATAAATGGATAAAGAAATGATGGTATGTATATATGTGTGTATATGTGTGTGTGTGTGTGAATATTACTCAGCCATATAAAAGAATGAAATCTTGCCATTTGCAAAGATATGGATGGAGCTAGAGAGTATAATGCTAAGCAAAATAAGTCAAAGAAAGACAAATACCATATGATTTCACTCATATGTGGAATTTAAGAATCAAAACAAATGAACATGGGAGAAAAAAAGAAAACCAAGAAACTGACTCTTAACTATGGAGAAAACCTGATGGTTACCATAGGGAAGGTGAGTGGGAGGATGGCTGAAATAAGTGATGGGGATTAAGGAAGGACACTTGTGCACTTGTGATGAGCACTGGGTGTTGTATGTAAGTCTTGAATCATCATATTTTACACCTGAAACTAATATTACACTGTATGATAACTAACTGGAATTTAAATAAAAATTTGGAAAAAAAAGAGTATTTACATTTTCTGAGGAGGCCAGAGTAAGAAGGCAAAGGAATGCATCTTTGATTATGGAATTTCTGGCCCCTATGATAGATTGAGGGGAGAGTTTTTTCAGGTCCTAACCCACCTCACTTCCACACCCCAATGATTTTCCCAACCAGGCCTTCCAATTAGGAATTGATGATAAGATCTCTGAATGAGAAAGGGATGGTTATTCAGTAAGGGGTTGTAGCAGACAGAATTGTTTGTTGACTCAATAGCCACCTCCCCCTTCTTTCTTGTGGGCAGAATCTCCATTTTCTATGCCAATCATGGTCATTTCATCCCTCCTGCTAGTGACTGGTTTAGTTATAGGCATGATGTAATTCAGGCCACTGAGATGTGAAAGGAAGTGTGCTAGGGAGGTTCTGAGAAAGGTTTCCTGAGTAATAGCAGTAAACACACAGGAAGAGAGGCCTTCCTCTCCTACCATTGAACCATTGTACCATGTTTGGATACAATGCCTGAAGTGTAACAGCCATCTGGTGACCATGAGAGTTGCTAAACAAACATGCTGAGGGGTTGCAGATCAGAAAGATGGAAAGAATCAGTATTTTTGTTAATGCTTATTTAGTTTTTGAGAGAGAGAGAGAGACAGAACATGAGGGGGGAGGGGCAGAGACAGACACACACAGAATCCGAAACAGGCTCCAGGTTCTGAGCTGTCAACACAGAGCCCAATGCGGGGTTTGAACTCACAAACTGTGAGATCATGACCTGAGCTGAAGTCAGATGCTTAATCCACTGAGCCACCTAGTCGCCCCTAGAGTCAGGATTTTTTTTATGACATTGTTGAATTGTTGAATTAGGCAACTCCAAAGCTGCCCACTCCTGGATTTAGATGCAAGATAATAAATTTCCTCCTTTTAAAATCAGCTGAGTTGGAATTTTCTGTTCTTTCAATTGAAAGTATATACCAACAGACTCAAATGGGATCTGCACAATGGCAGTGACATTGGGAGAGGATAGAAAGGAAACAGATGAATCAAATGGTAGGAACAGAGACTTCCTGTGCTGTCTTAGGTGCTGGACACAGTGGTACTAGTCTCTACTCTAAAAATTTGTTTAAAAAAATGTTTATTCAGAGTGCCTGGGTGGCTTAGTCAGTTAAGCGTCCAACTTCGGCTCAGGTCATGATCTCACGGCTCATGAGTTCAAACCCTGCATTGGGCTCTGTGCCAACAGCTTAGAGCCTGGAGCCTGCTTTGGATTCTGTGTCCCTCTCTCGCTCTGCCCCTCCCCTGCTCATGCTCTGTCTGTCTCTCCCTCTCTCTCAAGAATAAATAAACATTAAAAATTTTTTTAAAAGTTTATTCATTTATTTTGGGAGAGAGAGCATGCAAGCAGGAGAGAGGCAGAGAGAAAGGGAGAAAGAGAATCCCAAGCAAGCTCTGTGCTGTCAGCACAGAGTCTGATGTGGGCTCAATCTCACAAACCTGTGAGACCATGACCTGAGCTAAAACCAAGAGTCTGACACTTAACTAACTGAACCACCCAGGCACCCCTCTTCTCTAAAGCTTTTAATAGCCTTGCTGGAGGTAAAGAACAGACATTTAGAAAGACTAAAAGGGCATACTACATAAAAGACACCTGGACAAGGCTAACTTGGGCACAATTATATGGAGCCAGTCACTTTCCCATGATTTATTAATAAGTTTGGATTATTCAGGGTTTCAGATTACAGTTCCTTTCCACCAAGGTTGAGTGACTGTCTTGTCCCACTCCACACTGCACCTTATTCTCATTAGGTGACCTCATTATTTCACTTCATAAAGAAAACCCAGGCAACTGGGGTGAACTTTCCAATCTCCAACACCCTTCAAATTCACCTATGTTTTAATTCCTAATGATAAAGAGGATGATAATTGCCAGACGCTGTCTCATTTTGTTCACACAACCAGATAGGTGCTCATAACTTCATTCTACATATGAGGAAATGGAGGTTCAGGAAAACTTACCTACAGTCATATAGCTAGTGGGTGATGGAGCCAGAGTTAAACTCTAGGTCTGACTCCAAAACCTGCATTTTCTCCTGTATTTCACTTATTTTTTTCTCCTTCATTTCTTTCCTTCTGTCCTTATTTCCTTCCTCTCTTCCTTCTCCCTCCATCTCCTTCCTTCTTCCTCCCCCACCCTACCCCTACTCAAATGAAAAGATTAGAAACCATACTTTTCCCTCGTTTCCCTCTTTAGGCCCTAAGGCAACAGGAAGAATTGCAGAGAAACTGTCATCAAGGCATGAATATTAGATGTGAGGGGCCAAGAGGAGGAGGACTGGAAAAGACTGGAGGAATAGGGGAACAGAAGGATATCAGTGGGAAAGAATAAACTTTGCCTGACATACTAAATTCTAGATTATCAATTAGGTACCCAAGTGGGTATGTCCTAGAGCAAACAATATATACAGGGCTTAGATTATAGCTGTGGGAACCATTCAGTTCAACAAAGTATAACTGAATCATTCATTCATTCAATAAACATTTATTGCACACCTACTGTGTGGAAGGTATCTGTTTCCTTAACTCTGAACTGGAAGGCAGTTTTATAGACAAGATGTATAATTTGGAAAGAAAAATGCCTGGAACATATGGGTTTTGTTTTAAGTTTATTTATTTATTTTGAGATTTTGAGAAGTGGGGGGAGGCAGAGAGAGAATCCCAAGCAGGCTCTGTGCTGTCAGCGTGGAGTACGACTTGGGGCTCAAGCCCATGAACCGTGAGATCAAGAGTTGGATGCTTAACTGACTGAGCCACCCAGGCACCCCTGGAACATACGTTATTATAACTTTACTGGGAAGGCTGCGGGAAAGACAGAGGTAAAACCAGGAGCTTTTCTTCAAGGAGCTCTGGGTCTGATGTGAGGGTGGGAGAATGAGGAGATGGACAAAAATACAAATGAGTATAATTCTATGCAGTTTGTGGTATGTGCCATAATCTCAGTAGAAATCAAATGTGGTATGAGTGTGAGAGAGACATAAATTTTGATTAGAGAGAGATCTGCATGCTGTAGTCTTATTGGTCACTATTAATTATTATGCTTTTTTTGAGAGAGGGAGGGCACAAGTGAGTGAGGGGCAGAGAGAGTGAGAGAGAGAGAGAGAAATGGGGCTCATCCAAAGCGGGGCTTCAGCTCACCCGATATGGGACTTGAGCTCACGAACTGTGAGATCATGACCTGAGCAGAAGTCATATGCTTAACCGACTGAGCCACCCAGGTGCCCCAATTATTCATAAGTTCTAAGTTAAATCATGAGAGTGGATGTTAAGAGAAAGAGGGAGAGAGGGAGAGAGAAATGGTAGAGTGAGGAGAGAAAGGAGAAGAGAAAGAGGGGAGGAGAAGAGAGAAAAAGCTGTAGGAAGAGAGAAAAAGCTGTAGGGGAAGGGTCACATATGGAGGAAGGAGGGAAAAAAAGAGCCAGGGAAGAAGTCAGAAGGGACATCCAGAGGACTTAGGAGAATCAGAGTAATGCAAAGTCACAGAAACAAAAGTGAGAGGGAGTGTCATAGAAGACTGCAAGTATGGCCTGCAGCATTTCATAAGGCACAAATTCCTTTTGGCCCAGGTGATGTTGGGGGAGGTCTTTTCCTGAAGTAGCCACTGGGCGGCAGCTGTGTCTAGGGACTAGCAGAAACCTAGCTGAGCTAAACCAGCTTGAAGCAGGAAAAGCAGCAAGCTGGCTCAGGTTGGGGCTTCTCTAGTGTAGAGGACGCTGGAGTGACCCCCTGGGTGTATGCCAAGCCTCAAATCACACTTATTCTCCTCTTAAGAGATCAGCTTCATTCCTAGGAGCAAAGTAATAATACAAAATACTGTCTGATGAGAAGCATTTCATGCTTTATGAAGTGTTTTCACACCTATTGACCCATTCGATATTCAGGAAACCGTAATAAGTTGGTGGCATTATCCCCATTTCACTGGTGAGAAAACTAAGTTACAAAGAGGTGTCCACCATCACACAACTAATACGTGGAGAAACAAGGATTTGAATTCATGTCAGTCTGGCTCCAAACACCTGGGCCTTTTTCACAACATTACAGCAGTCAGCTGTCCAGGACTCAAGCTATGATTGCTTGTTCCTCCATGCCTCGCTTTTATCTACCCCCACCCTGCCACAGGGCAAAGATCTCCAAGTTTCCCCTATCCAGATTTCTGGGCCTCCAGGAGATCTAGATCCTAGATTCTAGAGCCTCCCTTGCAGGCCTGCCTCCTCCTCTCACTCCCAGAATCCAGCTGGGCAACATTCTCAGGACCTGAAGACCAGGTTCAAAGTCTACATTGCTTCCAGTTCCCTTCAGAGTGGATTCTGCTCCAGACTGCACCCCCCTCCCCAAGAGCACTCACTACTCACCTCATCTTCTGAGTCCACCAGCCCTGAAGCTTGCCCCTGTGCCTAAGAACCCCATAATCCTGGAGCCTTAGTTAGCCCCAGGGGTCCCAGATCCAGAGCTCCTGACAAGTTGGCATTCTCAGGCACTTAACCTTCAGACACCTAGGCTTGGATTCTGTACTTTCTCTGTTGTATTCAGACCACGGTCTCCTGGAGTGATAGAGAGAGATGAGAGGTGATGTGTAGGAAGAGGTAGAGCCTGTGAGGGAGGCCTGTCGGCTAGCATCCTTGGAGAGGAGTGAACTGCCTCCTCTCCACCTCCTCTTATGTGTGCAATAGGTGTCTTGAAATTGACAGGCTGAGAAATGAACCCCCAGTCTTTCCCCAAACCTGCTTCTCTCATAGCTTTTCCCATCTCTGTCTACAGTAACTCCATTCCTCCAGTTGCTCAGGTCAGAAATCTTGGAGTCATTCTTGACTCCTCTCTTTCTCTCACACCCCACATCAGTAAATCTTGTCTCTACTTTCAAAATCTAGTCAGAGGGTGCCTGGGTGGCTCAGTCGGTTCGCCTGATTTTGGCTCAAGTCATGGTCTCACGGTTTGTGAGTTTGAGCCCCGCATAGGGCTCTATGCTTACAGAGGAGCCTGTTTGGGATTCTTTCTCTCCTTCTCTCTCTGCCCCTCCCCTGCTTGCATGTGCACACATGCTCTCTGTCTCTCAAAATAAATAAATAAACTTAAAAAAATTCTATATAAATCAGACCCCAACACTTATCTCTTCTAAACCTTCAAATGGCTTCCCATTCACTGAAAGTAAAAGCCCAGTAGCCCTCACAATGGTTTGCAAGAACCTTCATGATCTGGTCCCTGCCACACTCTCTGACCTCATCTCTACATGTCCCCTTCCTCACAACCACCTGGTCTTTATCCAAAGTAGCCCTAATATTTAAAGCAGCAACCTTCTCTATTCCCCATGTCTTTTCTTCTCTATTCCCCATGTCTTTTCTTCTCTATTCCCCTTCCTGCCTTTATTTTTCTCTATAGCAATGATTCCAATCTATATATTTTACTTGCTAATTTTATTTTCTTTTCCCTCCCACTAGTATGGGAGTTCCATTACAGTCAGAGTCTTTCTCTGTTTTATTCACTACTAGTGAACTGCCAGTACCTAGATCTGGACCAAGCACACAGTAGGGTCTCGGTAAACATTTGTTTATCTCTTTGCTGGATTATGGGCACTGGCTTTAGAGAGGCAACTAAACATAGCAATTAAGTACCAGGATGCTAGAGCCTGGTTCAAATCATGACTCTCTCCCTAAATAGCAGAATACATTCTCCTTGCCTTAGTCTCCTCATCAGCACAATAATAGTACCTCTTTTATAGAGAACTTGTTGGGCCATCAATAAGTGTAAAGCACTTAGAATAGTGTCTTGCACATGGTAAGTGGTATAGAAGCAGTGTTTATAATTGTATGCACCTGGAGTTGAGATTTATATCAGTAGTATAGATTTTCCCAAATCTTTTCGTGTGTTACCTTGCATTTGCCCATGTTAACATTCATTCATTTCCCATGTTTCTCCTCACTTACACAGATTGATATGATTTCCTTGTAGTTGTAGTCATCTCCTGTGGCCTGGCTCTTCATCTATAAACTTGGATGTTTCCTTGTGTACACCCTCTTATAGTCATTTAGAAACTGTTAAATAGTAATCTTGCTGGGCCCCAGTTTCCTAATCTGTACAGTGAGTGGGTTGGACTAGATAATCTCAATGGGCCTTTCTAGCTCTGACAATCTCCCGGGACAGGACGAAGGACAGGCTTCACCCCCAAACCTGCCCTCTTGGATATGACCTCTGGCTGCCAAGGGGAAAGGTGACAGAATCAGCTGGGCTCAGCTTCAAGGGGACCAGGTAGGAGACATGCCAAGTTTCTTGGGTGAAGGTGGCGATGGGGTACCTGGGCTGGACCAGGCTGGGGGAAGGTGTCAGAAGTAACTGTTGTGTGGAGACACTGGGAGCAGGGTGAGGGGAAAGGTCATGGCACCATGGGGAGAAATGTTGTAATCGGCTAGGACACAACTTGGGTCTGGGCATCTTCCCATATTGGACAGTCCTGCTAGCCCTCCACCCCTTCAGCTAGCCAAGATCTGGAGGACAGAGTCAGCTGCAGAATGAGAACAACCCAAGCTCACTGCCTGCCCTACGAGGCCCAGCACTGACTGCTGCCCACCACTCCAGGCTGGACCAAGGGGGCTTGGGCAGAGGCCAGGCTAGCTTGGGTGCACCCAGATGTACTCCTCTTGCTACCCCTAATGCTTCAATCATGGCCCTTCTCGTTCTCTGCTCTTTGGCCTCAGGGCAGAGCTGGGAGGCCAGGGAAATCCAGCCACCCTCACTTCTTCCCTTTCTACCTCTAGGGGGACCATGGCCAGTGCAGAGTCCCCTCTGCTCACAACCCTAGTCCCCAGCCCGGATCCTGGTGACAGTGAGGTAGAGCTGAACTGCCAGTTTGATGAGGAGTTCAAGTTCGTTCTGCTGCCTGTGAGCTATACAGTTGTCTTTGTGTTGGGCCTAGGTCTCAATGCCCTGGCCCTCTGGCTCTTCCTCTTTCGCCTCCGACCATGGGATGCAACAGTCACCTACATGTTCCACTTGGCCTTATCAGACACTTTGTATGTGCTGTCACTACCCACCCTCGTCTACTATTATGCAGCCCACAACCACTGGCCCTTTGGTACTGGGCTCTGCAAGTTCATCCGCTTTCTCTTCTATTGGAATCTCTACTGCAGTGTCCTTTTCCTCACCTGCATCAGTGTGCACCGCTACCTGGGCATCTGCCACCCACTGCGGGCACTCCGCTGGGGCCAGCCTCACTTCGCAGGCCTTCTCTGCCTGGCAGTTTGGTTGGTTGTAGCCGGCTGCCTTGTGCCCAACCTGCTGTTTGTCACAACCAGCCCCAAGGGGGACACCATCCTGTGTCATGACACCACTCGGCCTGAGGAGTTTGACCACTATGTGCACTTCAGTTCAGCAATCATGGGGCTTCTCTTTGTGCCCTGCCTGGTCACTCTTGTCTGCTATGGGCTCATGGCCAGGCGCCTGTATTGGCCCTTGCCAGGGACTGCCCAGTCATCTTCTCGTCTGCGCTCTCTCTGCACCATCGCTGTGGTGCTGACCGTCTTTGCTGTCTGCTTTGTACCTTTCTACATCACCCGCACTATTTATTACATGTCAAGGCTGTTGGAAGCTGACTGCCACGTGCTGAACATTGTCAATGTGGTCTACAAAGTGACTCGGCCTCTGGCCAGTGCTAACAGCTGCCTGGATCCTGTGCTCTACCTGCTCACTGGGGACAAGTATCGCCATCAACTCCAGCACTTCTGCAGTAGTGGTGGGCCCCAGCCCCGCATGCCTGCCTCCTCCCTGGTGCTGGTGTCCCTACCTGAGGATAACAGCTGCAGGTGGACATCCACCCACTGGGACAGTGGCTTCCCTGCCTCTGGGGCAAATAGACTGTAACACTGGGAGCCAGAAAGTAAGAGGAAAAAGGATGAGTGCAGGGCAGAGGTGAGGGAACTCAATAGTTACACCCAATATGGCTGCTTCTTCCTCTTTTCCAGGTTCTGGAGAGGCCAACACCCTGAGGATTGAGAGGAACCGGGGAAATCACGTGTGACTCCATCTCTCATAAACCCTTTAGTCGCCCTCTCCTTTTTAGCCAAAGGCAATAACAGCCACTCTTCTTTCTCTTTGTTTCTGTCTCCTTCCTGCGTCCATTGGTCCCGTCTCTTGATCATACAAGGCTTCCTAAAAATCTCACCCAGTCCTCTTGCCCCCTCCCTTTTCCCACACATATTTGTATAGCATGTGTTCCTTCAACCAGACCAGAGCATTAGACTGAAGAGGTGGAGAAGTGGGATAATCTCAGGATTGGTCTGATTTATCTGATGGTGATAGCCAGAATCAGGAGGTGGGGGCGCCAGCATATCACAGATGCCAAGGATGCGACATACGTAGTGCCCACACCCACTTCCTGGTTTCCTCTCAAAGACAGCATAGTCTTGCCTACTGAAGTGCTGAGATAGGGCTCAATCTCAGGCAACCTGCATGTCGGGGTCCCCACATGCAGCTGGAGGCATGGCACTGTTGAACTGGTATATAGACACGAGGCAGAGAGGGAGCCCTGAGTTTTACCATGGGGTGGGTATCTTGCCTCAAGGGGCAGGGCCCAAGTCGATAACAGCCTTTGGAACAGGACCTCCTTTATAATGTTTGCTGAGAGCATATTTGACTGTTATCCTGCACTTAATGAAAAGAACAGAGGATGGCTTAGAAAGAGATGGGGAAGCTCTCATATTTGTGACTGTAACTTCCAGCATGAAGAGGTAGAGCAGGTTTATGCAGAGTTTGGGGTGGTGGCAGGATTGACGCCCAGAGCTGGCTCTTCACTGGTTTCTCCCCTTTCTCTAGCTCCTGTCCTAGGTGAATAATAAATCTGTCACCAACTCTTTCATATCAGGCTTTAAGGCTTCACTGCCAGGGCAGAGCATGGGGACTAGGACAGCTCCCTTCAGAGTCTCCCATCCAGTTATTCCCCCCCTAGCACCATCTTGGTGCTTATGGGCTTACAGGAGTCGGGGGGTGGGTACAGAACTTGGGCAGCTAACCCCCAAACCTCAGGAAGTAAGAGTGTCTAGGCAGACATTCATAAGAAAGGAGGGCTCACACTTCTAGGCACCCTCACTCTGAAATTGGCTTCTAGCCCACTGGTCCTCTGAGTCTCCAGCCTGCCTTTTCTTTTGCCCCACTATTGCTGACCTGTATCGGATCTCTTACTTGTCTAAGGGGTCTCTATGGAGAGTAGGGCTGAGGCTAGTCTTCAGAAAAAAATGACTTCAATGCCCCTGAGTCTCCCTTTGCATCCTTCCATGTGCTCCCTCTTTCTGCCTGCTACCCATGACTCTTTCCATTAGGAGTAAATGGACTGGCCTTTTCTTTACTAGTTTTGCTGTCTCATGGCCGCTGCCTAGACGGTTACATATCTCGTTTTTCATCTGTACTCTTTCTTTTATTCCTATGACCATACCCTCCTTGCCCATCACCTCTCCTATCCACTGACCCCACCAAGTAAAGCTGCTTTCTCTATCACAACTACCCAGTCTCCTCCATTTCTCCAGTCCATTTAATTCCCGTATGTTTTATCAAGACTAACTGCCCAGACTTGGTGGTCTGCTACTTTCAGGATGTCTTCCCTTATACTCTAGTTAAACACATTTTCACCTTGGGTCACTTTTCTCCTCTCTCCTATACTGGAGGAGATTGCAGATGAAGCCAGTGGCTGTTTTGACCCACTGAAACTTTATGTCTTGGAACTTCATCTAAACCCCCATTTTTGTTAGCCTGCTGAATTCCTAGTGAACACTCCAGAGCAAGTGTTTCCTGTATTTTCCACCTTCTCAAGGCTCCAACTTCATCCTACCCTATGACCTTCTAAGAGTTACCTTGCTTCTAATGAAACTGAGAAGATCTAATACCTTAACTTCTTTCTGCTTCATTCATGATAACTCTACTTTTATATCCATCTTGTCTTTCTTCCTTTCTTCCCTGTAGACCCCACATAAGAGGTGGCTCTCTTACTTTTTCTTTTGTTTATCTCTTTTTATCACTTTTTGTCTTTCCATAACTGATTTCATCCCATCTTTTAAAAAACACACACACAACAGGGGCACCTGGGTAGCTCAGTCGGTTGAGCGTCCAACTCTTGGTTTCAGCTCAAGTCATGATCTTGCAATTCATGAGATCGAGGCCCACATCAGGCTTTGTGCTGACAGTGTGGAGCCTGCTTGGGATTCTCTCTCTCTCTCTCTAATTAAATACACATTTTTTAAAGACCACACATGACAAAACCCAACCAAACAACAATAAAGCATTATCGCCCATACCTTGACCATGCTGTTTCTTGTAACTAACATTCTACTCATCTTATTCATTTCACTGTCAGATTTCTAGAAAGAGTACCATACGTATCATTATAAAGTCATCCCTTAACTCTCTGAACCTGGTTTCCTTCTGTACCTGGAAGAACACAAATTACTTCATAAGCGAGATCTTTAATGATCTCTTCTTTATATTCCTCTTTGACTATCTCTACCTCACTTTATCCTCTTGCATATCCTGTTTAACAGCTTAATGAAAACAATTAAAAAATTCCACTATGACAACATTAAAGAAAATTTTGAAAGAAAATATTCATCTATACTTCCAAACCCTAAACAATTATTTTCATTTATCTATGTTCCATGCTTTTTCAGTTTGCATAATATATACTTATATTTTATATAAATGTAAGCATAGTGTGCATGTATTTTAAAATTTTGCTTTAAAATTTTTTATTTTAAATACTGTCCTTGTACTACAGTCTTTCATGTTTATCATTTCAATAGCCACATAAAATTACATCCATTAGTAGATTGTATTTTATTTGACTATTCCCCTATTATCAGACATTTAGGCGATTCCCAATTTTTCTGTGCTTTGAACATCTTAATGGATATAGCTTTTTTTCTTCTTTGCAAGAAGAAAACTTGTAGTGTTTCTAGGACAAGTTCTCAGGAGTGGGCTTACCAGATCAAAGAGCATGAATATTTTTATGGATCTTGATTTTCATTCCAATTTTAGTATATGTGCTGCCAAGGTGAGCACTGGATCTTGATTTTCAAAAAGACTGCACAAATTTTCAATGTCACAATGGCATGTGAGTGTTCCATCTCCCTTGCAGCTGTAGCATTGGACTTTATAAGAAATCTTTTTGGATGGCTTAAACATTAAATTATTAACTTCACCTTTTTTTATTACTCATGGGATAGAACACTTTACATATGTTTACTATTTGCATTTCCTCTTGTGTGAACTCTCTGTTCATATCCTTCACCAATTGGCATTAATGGTCTTATACACACTGATGATCTTATATATCTAAATGCATTCTTTAACATACATGTTAGGGGTGCCTGGGTGGTTCAGTCAGTTAAGTTTCAGACTTCGGTTCAGGTCATGATCTTGCTGTTCTGAGTTCAAGCCCCCACTCAGGCTCTCTGCTGACAGCTCAGAGCTTGGAACATGTTTCAGATTCTCATTCTCTCTCTCTCTCTCCCCTTCTCCCACTCATGCTCTCTCTCTCTCTCTCTCAAAAATAAACATTAAAAAAACTTGAAAAAACATACATGTTAACCTTTTGTCACATTTGATATAAACATTTCTTCCATTTATTATAATTTTTACTTTTAATTTTAGTTCCTTATTTTATCATGTTGCTTTAAATTTCTCTCCTCCCACTTTTACTCATCTTACTACTTCCTCTTCCTTTGCTGGCTTCTCCTCTTTTACTCCCTAAGTAAACAGAGTTTCAAGATCTGTCATGTCATAGCATTTGGGGATTATTTAATCCATTCCCCCTCCTACCATCTTGACCCTTGATTTTCTGTTGGAGAGAATATATGCACACACGAATACAAGTCAGTTGACCTAGAGTCCTTGAGAATACTTTGGAAATATTCTAGGGCCTAGGTAACCTGTCACCTTACAAAGCAGGGAACAGGCCCAAAGATATGACTTGCCCATTACTTAGTAAATTAGTGGCATAGCAGGAACTAGGCCTAGCCCCCAAGACCCATGACTCCCAGATCTCCTTCCATTACACCATGCCAACTCAGGTCTAAGCTGTCCTTCCTCCCAAGTTCCACCTCTATATATTTAATTGCCTCCTGGACAGTTTCACTCGGATCTTCCATTGTTACTTCCAACCCAAGATGTCAAAAACTAAACTCTCTTGGGTGCCTGGGTGGCTCAGTCGGTTGAGTGTCTGACTTCGGTTCAGGTCATAATCTCAGTTTGTGAGTTCGAGACCCACGTTGGGCTCTGTGCTGACAGCTAGGAGCCTGGAGCCTGCTTCAGATTCTATGTCTCCCTCTCTCCTCTGCTCCAACCCACTCTCATTCTGTCTTTGTCTCTTTCAAAAATAAACATTAAAAAACAAACAAAAACTAAGCTCTCTAAACCAGTTTCCTTATCTGTCTTCACTTCTTTTCATAGCATCATTTTTCCTCAAGTCACCTAGGCTCAAAAATGCTCAGGTAACTTCAATTCTTCTCTTTTTATTTCATGAGATTCTGGCATTTCTTTAGTTATCATGTCAATTGGCCTTCCTTTATGATCCCAGTACTACCATTCTAATACTGACTCTTGTCACCTTATCCCTGACTGACTGATACAGCCTCCAAACTGGTCTTTCTTACCTCCAGTGTCTTCTCACACAAATGCATCCTATATAATGCATACTGCCAGATTAATCAGCCCTAACACTGCTTTCACAGTTTCACTCTCTTACTTAAAACTCTCTCATTGTTGCCTATTGTCTACAAGACAAATTTAAATCCTTTAGTCAGAAATGAAAAAGAGCTTTTTCAGTCTTATTTTCCATTCCTCCCCAATACAAATCTTTCTTCTCCAGCTAATTTGAGCTCCCTATTCTTTCTCCAAATGAGACTTGCACTTTCTCAGCTCTGCACCTTTAGTCTTCTTTTCCCCTGCCCCAGAATGCCCTCCCTTTCTTCTCTCACTGTCCTTTTCTTACCTAGTTTCCAAAGCCAGGATCAAGCTCCACTTCCTCTTTTAGGCTTTCTTTGGTGACTCTTGCCCACAGTGACCTTCCTGGTCACTCCTACAATAATTACTGTTTATATCAGTCACTTGGCACTTTTATTGTCTTTTGAAATTATACTATTATTGCTACTTGACTCTTTATGTTTGTTTTGCATTCCCTCCTATAAATTCCTTGAGTTGCTGTGATAGAAAGGAAAGAGCATAGGACCGAAAATCAGAAGAGCCAAGTCTGAGCCCTAGTTATGAAAGTAGGGCTTAGGTGTGTCACTTGGGTGAGTCATTCAGACTCTTTGAGCCATAATTTCATCACTTGTAAAATGAGGATCATAATCTCAGCTTTAAGTACTTCAGATTGTGGTAAGGCTCTGCAAATCTAGAGAGCTAAACAAATATGAATGGTTTTTATTATATCATCTCATTTGTTTAATAAATGGTGCTTCATAAATATTTGCTGAATAGTTACATGTCAGTAATTCAGTTTAATGTTTCTGTTCCTGGGCATATTTCCGTGTTAAGAGGCCACAGGAAACACAAGAAACCTAAAGACCCGAGGGCACTTTTTAAGAACAGTGAAGACAGGGAGGGCATTGGAAAGATATTATAAAGGAAAGTGGGTCTGTCCAGCATCTTCCACATTCTACTAAACTGGCTACTCATTATTTGGACTACCTATAAGGCGGATCTGAATGTGGAGATGGGGAGAAGATGACACATCAGAGCTTTGACTTTCCTCACATTTTCTACTACTTCATCCCATAATGCCCAACCAGTTAGCCTAATGTTTTTCCTAGGATGCACCTAGGACTCTTTTCTCCTTCACTGATGTGATGAAAGCCAACATTTTGGTGAAGAAGGTAATGAGAAGTAGTAGAGAGAACAAGCAATTTACTCAACCAGAGGTGGCTTTAAATCTTCAATATGCTACTCACTAGTTGCATGATGTCAGACAAGTTGCTTAATCTCTCTGAGCTTCTGTTTCCTCATTGGTAAATTGGGGATAAGAATTACTCATTTAGTAGGGCTGTTGTGAAGTGCCAATGGAGTAATGGATGAAAAAACATCATTTACAGTTCCTGTGGGTAGGAATTCCTTTTCAACAGTTCACAACTTTAGTGTGGCTGGATGAGGAGCCAAACTTCTAAATATGGATTTGGAGCTGCTTAGAAGTGATAGTTAAGATCATGACAAAGACTGAACCCATGAATGTGAGAAGCAGGAGGCTGAAAACTGATCAGTGAGAGATGACCGTAGCGATGAACTGGGAGGAAACAGATTGAAACGTTGGCATTGCATCAAGAGAGAAGAGAGTTTCAAAAAGAAGGACTTATAAAAGTTATTTTTAAAAAAACTTTTGAATGAAAGAAAAAAAGAAAAATTAAGGAAGTAAGCAACAGTGAATGCATAAGAGAATTCAGAGAAGATGAGACACTCAGAAAGATAATAAAGAAATACTTCATTCCTTGCCAACTTGTATACAAGAGATATTAGCCAATGACATTATCTAAAGAGGCCAATCTCAAATAGCTTTTGTAATCAAGAACTGTTTACATGTATTTATACTCCTCCTTCCCTTTTAGTTCCTATATGCCTCTGTCTCTTTCCAAAGATTTCAGAATAACCCACTGAATAAGTTACTTGCCATAACCTACAGAACTTATATTTCTAGTATGAGCTGGGATGGGATTTGTCACCAAAAGGGAATACAGAAATACTTGAGCACAACAAAAGAATGAGTCTGTCTATGAGGGCACCTTGGTGTATGTTTGATTGGCAGAGCTTATGGATTTAGGTCATAAAGTGGGAGGAAGACAAATTATCTCTCCTTGAGTCAAAGGGTAAATTATTAAAATGTGAGAACTCTTCAAGACAAGATGAAATCCTTTTTGGGGCTTCCTGGTTATTACAATAAATTTTGTACCACAGTTTGAGGCCTTAGTCATGCTGCTGGATCTACTGATGGGAAGAAGAAACCAGACGTACTTGGAAAACTCAAGAGAAAAATCAACTAATGCTTTCATTGTGATGCTGGCACCTGCTCAATTGGTTTACTTCTCACTGATATTTAACTTAATGCTCATTGTAAACCCCATCCTTTTTACTATACCAACAGCTATTTATCTCCAATGTGAATAAAACATTTTTACATGCTCTGATCTTGGTGGATTTCTTTCAGAGGGTACTCATTGCTCTGGGTCTTTGAAGACTTAAGCTAGCTTGATTTTATATGTTTCAGTCTTTATTCATTTCCCTAATGCAGTTTCCCAAAGCACATATTCTGGGGCAGTAACACATGTTACTAAGATTTAAGGGGTGGGATTAGAAGGTAAGGTCCAACATAGTGAAATGGGCAGACCTTGAACTCACCTCCTGCCATGGACACAGCAAATCTACACCTACATATAGAGTAATTCCTCCTGAAGAAAAACTGAGAGCTGATTGAATTGCTTTGGCACAACAAAGGATAGAGGGACTACAAAGAGAACAGCAGGAGAGATTGGGACACAGTAACAATGTGACCCTCTCTCCCAATGCTGCAAACTGCAGTGAGGAAGGATAACACTGAGGAATCTGTGCACAGGTTTGCCCACCCTCAGGCACAGAAAAAAAAAAAAGCCATGGCTTAAAGGGAAACTAAACTGTAAGTGAACACTAGAGCATCCCCTAAATGGCAGGGGAACTGCTGGAACACTATCCAGGGTTGGAAGTGCTGGTGAGCACCATTTTTTACATCCCACCCTCTACCGTGATACTGCAGATGGGAAGGGGGTCTGGACACTCTAGCCAGCCTGCCACCTCAGTGAGCACAGAGCCCCTAGTCCACACCAGCTCCAGTCATTCCCCCAATGTGGCCTCCCCTACTCATGACCACCTGAGCTCCAGTTGTCCCACCCACGTGGCCTCAGTGCAATATACACCAAGACACCCCTGTACTACAGCCATCTCACCTAGGTGGCATGGGTATAAAACTCTCCAGGACACGCCAGGTGTGTGCTCACTTCAGCTGCAGCCAACTTGCCAGAGCAGGCCCTTCCTGAAGCACCTTGGGAAAACCTCTCCCACCTGTGCCCACTTCACCTCTGCCTGTCCCACCAGGGTTCCTCCAGTGCAGAGTGCCCCACAGTTCCCAGTCTGTGCCTATTAACCTGGGGAAAGAGATATCCAGGTCCAGGAAGCAAAGAGAGCCCCAAACAAGATGAACTCAAGCAGGTAAACACCAAGACATATAATAATTAAAATGTCAAAGATTAGGGGCGCCTGGGTGGCTCAGTTGGTTAAGCGTCCGACTTCGGCTCAGGTCATGATCTCACAGTCTGTCAGTTCAAGCCCCGCGTCGGACTCTGTGCTGACAGCTCAGAGCCTGGAGCCTGCTTCCGATTCTGTGTCTCCCTCTCTCTCTGAACCTCCCCTGTTCATGCTCTGTCTCTCTCTGTCTCAAAAATAAATAAGCATTAAAAAAATTTAATAAAAAAAATAAAAAATAAAAAGAAGTCAAAGATTAAAGATAAAGAGAGAATCTTAAAAACAGCAAGAGGAAAGCAACAAGTTACATACAAGGGAAACCACATGAGGCTATCAGATTATTTTTTCATCAGAAATCTTGCAGGCCAGAAAAGAGTGGCATGATATATTCAAAGTGCTGAAAAAAAAAAAAAAAAACCACCTACAACCTTTACCTGGCAAGGTTTTCATCCAGAATTACTTTACCTGGCAAGGTTATCTTTACCTGGCAGGTATACTTTACCTGGCAAGGTTATCATCCAGAATTAGAGGAGAGATAAAGAGTTTCCCAGACAAAATTTAAAGGAGTTCATCACCACTAAACCAGCCTTAAGAGAAGTGTTGAGACTTCTGTAAGTGGGAAAAAAGGTCATAACTAAAAATAAGACATTTATAAAAGGAAATAATTTCACTAGTAAAAGCAATCATATAATAAAGGCAGTAAATCAATCACTTATAAAGCTAGTATGAAGGTTAAAAGACAAAAGTAGTAAAATCAATTATATCTAAAAAGTAAAGAGACTCATAAAATAAAAGATATAAATTATGGCAGAATATACATAAAAGGTGAAAGAGGAGAATACAAATGTAGGGCTATTAGTTTGTGTTCAAACCTACGTGACCACTTACTTAATATCAAAAGTTATATACTTAATATGATATATATGAACCTCATCATAACTACAAACTAAAACCTATAATAGATACACAAAAAATAAAGAGAAAAGAATCCAAACATAACAGTGAAGAAAGACATCAATCATAAGGGAAGAGAGCAAGAGAAGAAATGAATAGAGATCCACAAAAACAATGAGAAAACAATGAAAAAAATGGCAATAAATACATATCTATCATTAATTACTTTATTTTTTAATAAATGTTTGTTTTTGAGAGAGAGCACGAGTGGGAGAGGGGTAGAGAGAGAGGGGGACAGAGGATCCAATGCATGCTCCACACTGACAGAAGCAAGCCCACTGTGGGGCTTGAATTCATGTACCTCGAGATCATTACCTGAGCTGAAATCAGATCTTTGAGCCACCCAGGTGCCCCTGGACAAAATGACTTTAAAACAAAGACTGCAGTGAGGACAAAGAAGGGCATGGCACAGCGGTAAAGGAATCAGTCCAACAAGAGGATATAACAACTATAAATATCTATGCATCTAACATAGGAGCACCTAAAAATATAAAGCAAATATTAACAGACATAAGGAGAGAAATAGCCAGTAAAACAATAATAGGGGACTATAACACCCCACTTACATCAATGGATAGATCATCCAGAAAGAAAACCAATGAAGAAACAATGTCTCTGAATGACACATTAGACTAGATGGACTTAACCGATACATAGAGAACATTCTGTTGATAAATAGCAGAATATACATTCTTTTCAAGTGTACATGGAACATTCTCCAGGATAGATCACATATTAGGCTACAACACAAGTCTTAATAAATTTAAGAGATTGAAATCATATCAAGCATCTTTTCCAAACACAATGGTATGAAACAAGAAATCAACCACAAGAAAAAAACTTGAGGAAACACAAACACATGGAGGCTAAACAACATGGAACCAAACAACCAATGGATCAATGAATAAATCAAAGAGGAAATTAAAAAGTTCTTGGAGACAAATGAAATTGGAAACACAATGGTTTAAAATTTAGGGGATGTAGGGGCGCCCAGATGGCTCAGTCAGTTAAGTATCTGACTTTGGCTCAGGTCACGATCTCGTGTTTCTTGAGTTCAAGCCCCAAGTCAGGCTCTGTGCTAACAGCTCAGAGCCTGGAGCCTGCTTCTAATTCAGTGCCTCCCTCTTTCTCTCTCTTTCTCCCTCTCTCTCTCTCTGCCCCTCCCCCACTCATGCTCTGTCTGTCTCTCTCAAAAATAAACACTAAAAAAAATTAAAAAAAATAAAATTGGGGGGATGCGGCAAAAGCAGTTCTAACATGGGAATTTATTTATTTATTTTTCTAAGATAGAAGTTTATTGTGATACAGGCCTACCTCAAGAAACAAGAAAAATCTCAAAATAAACAACCTAAACTTACACTTAAAGGAACTAGGAAAAAAAGAACAAACTCTAAAGATAGCAGAAGGAAAGAAATTATAAATATTAGAGTAAAAGTAGATAAAATAGACTTAAAAATACAATAACAAAACTAGGAGGTGGTTCTTTGAAAAGATAAAGAAAATCAATATACATTTAGCCAGATTCATCAAGAAAAAAAAAATGACTCAAATAAAATCAGAAATAAAAGAGAAGTACTATTTGTAACGACATGGATGGAGCTAGAGTGTATAATGCTAAGTGAAATAACTCGGTCAGAGAAAGACAAATACTATAAGATTTCATTCATATGTGGAATTTAAGAAACAAAACAGATGAACAAAGGGGAGAGAAAGAGAGGGACAAACCAAGAAACAGACCCTTTTTTAAAATGCTTATTTATTTTTGAGAGAGAGAGAGAAAGAAAGAACACAAGCAGGGGAGGGGCAGAGAGAAAGAAACAGAATCTAAAGCAGACTTTAGGCTCTGAGCTGTCAGCGCAGAACCCAAGGCAGGGCTCGAACCCACAAACTGTGAGATCATGACCTGAGCTAAAGTCAGATGCTTAACTGACTGAGCCACCCAGGTGCCCTAAAACAAACTTTTAACTATAGGGAACAAACTGATGGATACCAGAGGGGAGATGAGTGTGAGGATGGGTTAAATAGGTGATGGGGGTTAAGGAGTGTACTTGCTATGATGTGCACGGGGTGATATGTGGAATTGTTGAACCACTATATTGTACATCTGAAACTAATATAATGTTGTAAGTGAACTAACTAGAATTAAAATTAAAAAATTAAAAAAAGAAATAAAAGAGAAGTAACACCTGACACCATAGAAATACAAGGATTATAAGAGACTACTATGAAAAATTATATGCCAACAAATTGGACAACCTAGAAGAAATGGAAAAATTTCTAGAAACATACAGTCTTCTAAGAGTGAATCAGGAAGAAATAGAAAATCTGAATAGACTGTTTACTAGTAATGAAATTGAATTGCAATAAAAAAAATTCCCAACTAATAAAATTCCAGGACCAGATGGCTTCACAGGTGAATTCTACCAAAAATTTATGAAAGAGTTAATACCTATCATTCTCAAACTATTCCAAAAAATAAAGAGGAAGGAAAACTTCAAAATTCATCCTATGAGGACAGCATTACCCTCATACCCAAACCAGACAATGACACTACACACAAACACACAGAAAAGCCACTAAAAGCCAATAATCCTCATGAACATAGATACAAAACTCCTCAACAAATATTAGCAAACTGAATTCAAAAACATATGAAAAAGATCATTCACTATGATCAAGTGATCTTTATTCCAGTGATGGTTGAATATCCACAAATCAGACAGCATGAAAAACCACATTAACAAAATGAACAATAAAAACCATATGATCATATCAGTAGATGCAAAAAATCATCTGACAAAATTCAATATTCATTCATAATAAAAACTCTCAAAAAAGTGGATTTAGAGGGAACATACTTCAAGATAATAAAGGCCATATATGAAAAACCCATAGCTAACATCATACTCAATGGTAAAATACTGAAAACGTTTCCTCAAACAAGATAAAGATGTCCACTTATTCCATTTTTATTCAATATAGTACTGCCAGTCCTAGCCACAGTAAACGGAGAAAGAAAAGAAATAAAAGGCATCCAAATCAGAAAGGAAGAAGTAAAACTGTCACCATTTGCAGATTACATGGTACCATATATAGAAAATCCAAGACTCCACCAAAAAACTATTAGTACTAAAAAATGAATTCAGCAAAGTTGCAGGATACAAAATGAATATACAAAAATCACTTGCATTTCTATATACTAATAATGAAGTAACATGAAGAGAAATTAAAACAACAACCCCATTTACAATTGCACCAAAGAGAATAAAATATCTAGGAACAAATTTAGCCAAGTGGGTGAAAGACCTGCACTCTGAAAACTATACGACATTGATGAAATAAATTGAAGATGACATAAATGGAAAGATGTGTCATGAACGTGGTTGGAAAAATTAATATTGTTCAAATGTCCATACTATCCAAAGCAATCTACAGGTTCAATGCAATCCCTATCAAAATACCAATAGCATTTTTCCCAGAACTAAAACAAATACTCCTAAAATTTGTATGGAACCACAAAAGATCCTGAATAGCCAAAGCAATTTTGAGAAAAAAGAATAAAGCTGGAGGTGTCACAATCCCAGATTTCAAAAAATATTACAAATCTGCAGTAATCGAAACAGTATGTTACTGGCAGAAAAATAAACACATAGATCAAAGGAACAGGATAGAGAGCTCAGAAATAAACCCAAACTTATATGATCAATTAATCTATGACATAGGTGAAAAGACAGTTTCTTCAATAAATGGGAAATTGACAGCTACATGGAAAAGAATGAAACTGGACCACTTTCTTACACCATACACAAAATAAACACAAAATTGATTAAAGAACTAAATGTAAGACCTGAAAGCACAAAACTCCTAGAAGAAACATAGGCAGTGATCTGTTGGACAACGGCCTTAGCAACATTTTTCTGTGTCTTCGGAGGCAAGGGAAACAAAAGCAAAAAAAAAAAAAAAAACAAAAAAAACAAAAAAACAAACAAACAAATGGGACTACATCACACTAAAAAGCTTCTACACAGTGAAGGAAACTATCAACAAAATGAAAAGGCAACCAAGTGATTGGGAGGAGATATTTGCAAGTTATATAGCCAATAAGGGACTAATATCAAAATATATAAAGAACTTGTAAAACTCAACACCCAAAAAACAAGTAATCCAATTAAAAAATGGACAGAAGACATGAATAAACACTTTTCCAAAGAAGACATTCTGATGGCTAACAGACACATGAAAAGATGCTCAACATCACTCATCATCAGGGCAATGCAAATCAAAACCACAATGAGATATCACCTCACACTTGTCAGAATGGCTAGTATCAAAAAGACAGGAAATGTTGTACACCTGAAACTAATGTAACATTGTATATCAACTATACTCAAAGCAGGGAGAAAAAGGACAAGAAATAACAAGTGTTGGCCAGGATGTGGGGAAAAGGGAACCCTTGTGCACAGTTGGTGGGAATATCAATTGATGCAGCCACTACGGAAAATAGTATGATGGTTCCTCAAAGAACTAAAAATAGAAATATTATTTGACCCAGTAATTCCACTAGTGGGTATTTACCCAAAGAACAAAAACATTAATTAGAAAAGATATATGCACCCTTATGTTTATCGCATTATTTACAATAGCCCAGATATGGGAGCAACCTAAGTGTCCATTGACAGATGAATGAAGATGTGGTCGATGTATACAATGGAATATTACTCAGCCATAAACAAGAGTGAAATCTTGCCATTTGTGACTATACTCTAGGATGGACCTAGAGTATATTATGCTAAGTGAAATAGCTCAGAATAAGACAAATACCGTACTATTTCGCTATATATAGAGTCTAAAAAAAAAAAAAAGAAGAAATTAGCAAATACAGAGCACAAACTGGTGATTACCAGGAAGGAGGGGGATGGGGAATAGGTGAAACAGATGAAGGGGATTAAGAGGTACAAATTTCCAGTTATAAAATAAACACATTACAGGGATGAGAAGCACAGCATAAGGAATATAGCCAATAATTTTGTATAGTGACAGATGGTAACTATACTGATTGTGGTGAGCATCGTGTAATGTGTGGAATTATTGAATCACTATGTTGTACACCTGAAACTAATATAATACTGTATATCAACTATACTTCAATTAAAAAAATAGCTTATTAAGGGGTTGAGTCAAACAATGTTAAGGCAATTTGTTTACTACAGGATTTATTCAGAGCTTTTAACATGATAATGCCTACTGTGAATTTCTAAGAGGAAGGGGTTCTACATTCAATATCTATCAAGCTTGTTGACCAAGAAGTTTTTTTTTTCTTTTCTTTTTTCTTGAGGTACATCTCAAGAACCTATTATGTCATGACACATTTTAGTAAACAAAATCTAAGATCTTGATCCCATTTCATCAGAGGGCAGGAGTTAGCTTGTGTTTCCTGCTTTCCTAGATATCTTGCTCTCCACCATGGGCAGATACAGAACAAGACAAGAAAAATACTTTTCTTTTTGCAGGAAATCCCATTGCTTTTCAAATCAAAAGACTTTTCCTCATTCTCCTAATAAAAGTTAAAATACTTTCCCTGCAAACCTTTTCCTTTTGAAGTAGAGTGTATCAGTTAGGACTGCATTTGACTGCATGCAACAGAAAGGCTTTTGTGGTGGTTAAGCAAAATAGGTGTTTTTTTTTTTTTTTAACAACAAAAAATCCAAAGTAGGCAGCCCAAGGGTGGGTCCAGTTGCTCAAGATAATGCTTAAGGCTTTGTGCTTCACAATCTTTGTATTGTGTGTTTTATGCCTTTATGGTTGTAAAACGGTTGCTCAGTTTCTAAGCACTTTGTGTTCTACACAGGAAGAAAGGGGTAAAAGCATAAGGCAAAGCCTAAAGGATCTAATAAACTAAATTATTTTTCTTTATTAGGAAAACAATGGCCCTTTTAGACTCCCCCTGCCCTCTGTAGATTTCTGCTTAAATCTCATTGTCTAGAGCTATGTCATATGGCCACTCTGAGCTGTGTATTTGGGAAGTTGGGTTTATTGCTGCCCCAAATAAAATTGGGGTTCTCTGAGTAAGGAAGATTGAGATAATGGGTATTGGGTAAGATACTGTCAGTCTGTTACATATTGTTTGGCTTACTTCTGATTTAAAAGCTTGTTTTCCCCTAGTAAAAATTTTTAAATATTTTTATTTATTTTGAAAGAGATAGAGCATGAACAGGGGAGAGGCAGAGAGAGAGGGAGAGAGAATCCCAAGCAGCCTCTGTGCTGCCAGCACAGAACTCAACTTGGGGTTTGATCTCAGGAACCATGAGATCATGACCTGATCTGAAATCAAGAGTCAGATGCTCAACCAACTGAGCCACCCAGGTGCCTCTCCCCTAGTAAACTTTTGTAAGAAATGAAACTCCTTTCTAAAAAAGCTCAGTTACAAAACTGATGGACAGTTGATTTCTTTCCATATTTTGGCTATTGCTGATAATGCTGCTATAAACATCTGGGTGCATGTATCCCTTCGAATCTGTATTTTTGTATCCTTTGGGTAAATACCTAGTAGTGCAATTATTGGATCATAGGATAGTTCTATTTTTAACTTTTTGAGGAACCTCCATCCTGTTTTCCAGAGTAGCTGCACCAGTTAGCATTCCCACTAACAGTGTAAGAGGGTTACCTTTTCTCCACATCCTTGCCAACATCTGTTGTTTCCTGTGTTGTTAATTTTAGCCATTCTGACTGGTATGAGTGATATCTCACTGTAGTTTTGATTTGTATTTCCCTGATGATGAGTGATGTTGAACATCTTTTCATATGTCTGTTAGCCATCTGTAAAAACTCATTTTGTATTAGTGCAAAAGCACCGCATTTGGATCAGAAGATATGGACAAACAAAGATATCCCCATGGGATACAAAAAGTTTTCTTAGGATTCAGAAAACAACAACCATACAAAAATTTGATAAATTTGACTTCATAATTTTTTTAATTGCTAGAGACAAATCTCTAGTACAGAATAATTCCAAATAATTTATTTAGGTTCTCCACCCTCAAGGAAAGGAAGCATAACTCCCCACTCCTTAAGTGTGGGCTGTGTGTGCATAGACTTCTTTCCAAAGAGTGTGGAATGGAAAGAGAGAACAAAGAGTAACTTTATAGTAGTACAGAATGGCAGCTTTGTTTATAATTGCCCCCAAATGGAAATAGTTCAGGCACCCATTGACAGAAGAATGGATAAACAGACTGAAGTCCACTTAAACTAGATAGTGATAACAATGAATGAACCGCAGATACATACAACAGTATAGATGGATCTCAAAAACATTATGCTGTATGAAAAAGCCAGACACAAAGAATTTATACAGTATGACTCCATTTATATGAAAGTCTAGGACAGGAAAAACTAATATATAGGGTGAAAAGTTGCCTGGGCGGTGGCTTAGGGCAAGTATTGATAGGGATGAAGCATGAAGGAACTTTTTGCGTAATGGTAATGTTCTATGTTTTGATAGAGGTTTAGATTATGTACATGTATGTGTTTGTCAAAACCCATAAAATGGCACACTTATAATTTGTGCATTAACTGTATGTAAACTTTACCTAAAAAAAATAAGACTGTAAACAAATATTAACTCTACCTAATGATATGCAAGCTGAAGTATTTTTGGGCAAGGTATACTACTGTCTGCTACTTTGAAGTGCCTAAAAACAAGATGGATTGATGGATAGATGTGATAAAGAGACTATAGTTAAATATCATTGTATTCATCTTTTATCTTGTCTACACCCTTGATGGGGTTAGCCATTGAGTAAAGACTGACAAAATTGAGTTCTGTCGTAGAGCCAACAAAAGGCTATGGAAGAATGGAGAAAGGGGTTATTAATTGTGCCTGGTGAAGGCTTCACTGAGAAGATGATATTTGATGTGGGCTTAAAAGATGAATATGTATGTTCACCTCCTACAAAGTTACTGGCATCCAGAGTGAGGAGCAAAAGTTTAGATTATTAGAGTATCTCAAAAATATTCAGGGAGGGAGAAGGAGAGATAGGGAGAAAAAGAGATTGCATTGTGGGGTGGAGGCTGAAGGTGAGAAGAAAATATATGGGAGGACTGAAATTTTAGGAAGCAAGTGGCTGATGCTAATAAGAAAGCAAAGGCTTAAACTTGAATCTCTGTGTTTTGTTTGTTTACTTTTTTAAGGTATAGCCTCACTCTCATGTGTGCCCTTGAGACTCTTTTCTGGAAAAATTCTGCTGTAGTTTGCTCTTCCTGGACAACCCAAACAGATGAGAACCATTCAAATCCAATTCCTTTTATTCAGTTACCTATGGGTCACCCCTTATGAGGTTTTAACCCATTTGGTTAGCCCTAATGGCTCCTACCAAGGCTTCTCCCAATCTGATAGACTCCAAAATCAAATCAGCCACTTTATATTACTAGCAGCCTTCTCTGCCATGCCAAGGTGTCTGAACTTTATCTTGTAGACCAACATTTGCAAGATCGTATTTAGAGAAGCCCTAAATGTTCCATGAGATGGTAATAGGTATTATTTGAAACAAGTGTTCTATTGTTTGGGAATGTTAGATACTCCCTGTTGGATAGTCGCAATGCCCATTAGTGTAGTGAAGATTCTGAAAATAATTCAGTAAATACATCTAACTCTGTTTAATCTAGCATCTCCCACAGTTATTTAACCACCTAATAATTTTTTCTGTGCAATATTAATTAACTTTGATGGGACATTAATGGTACCCAGAACATAATTCAGGATATGCTGGGAGAAGCACTGTATGAACAAAAAAGGCTTTTAAGCAGAGGACTAACAAGTCAGTGTTACACATTAGTAAGAGCACTCTGGCACCAGTGTGATGAATGGATTGATTAGAGAGGACTTTAGTAGAAGGAATGGCATTGTCTAAGAATGTTGGTGAGGGCTTTGACTAGGTTGTGACAGTGGAGAAGAGAAGAGAGCATGTTGGATTAATATTAAGGTGGTAAAATTAATAGGACTTGGCAATAAAACGTGAGAATAGGAAGGGGAAGGTGTTTCACCTGCCATTGGGTATGTTGATGTTAAAATGTTTGTTAAAGACTGTTAAGTTGGATATATTGGTTTTGAGGGAAATAACTTATGAGCGAAACTGGGTTAGAAATATATATTTCAGACTGAAGAGAATTGCTTGGGACCCCACCAAAGCTGAATATTTAAGGATTAAGGAAAGAAAAAAAGCCTGATCTAAAATTTCCCCTTTTTTTCAGTTTATTGGTATATAACTGACATTGTGTAAGTTTAAGGTGTACAACATTTGATACACATATATATTGCAACATGATAACAATGAGGTTAGTTAACACATCCATCACCTCACATAATCATAATTTTTTTTTTGGTGAGAACATTTAAGATCTACTTTCTTAACAATTTTCCAGTATATAATACATTATTATTAATTATAATCACCATGCTGTACATTAGGTTCCCAGAACTTATTCATCTTATAACTGGAAGTTTGTATTCATTCACCACTATCTCCCCATTTTCCCCATTCTTCAGGCCCTGGAAATCACCATTCAATACACTGTTTTTATGAGTTTGGCTTTTTTTCCCCTACATATAAGTGAGATCATACTGCTTTTGTCTTTTTCTGTCTGACTTACTCCACTTAGTATAATGCTTTCAGGGTCCATGCATGTTGTTGCAAATGGCAGGATTTCCTTCTTTTTTTGATGAATAATATTCTATTATATTCCACATCTTATTTATCCGTTCATCTCTCAATGGACACTTAGGCTGTTTCCATGTCTTGGCTATTGTGAATAATGATGCACAGAATATGGGGGTGCAGATATCTCTTCAAGATAATTATTTCACTTCCTATGTATACCCAGATGTAGGATTCCTGAATCACAGGATAGCTCTACTTTTAATTTATTGAGGACCCTCCATACAATTTTCCACAGTGGCTGCACCAATTTACATTCCCATCAATAGTGCAAGAAGATTCTTTTTTCTCCAAATCCTTGCCAACACTTATCTTTTTTCTTTTTGATAGTAGTCATTCTAACAGGTATGAAGTAATATCTCATTGTGGTTTTTATTTGCATTTCCTTGATGATTAGTGATGTTGAGCATCTTTTTATGTAGCTGTTGGCCATTTGGATGTCTCTTCTTTGGAAAAATGTCTATTTAAGTCCGTTGCCCACTTTAAAATCATATTATTTGATTTTTTGATATTAAGTTGTATGGGTTTCTAAATGGTCTTTTAACTTTTGTTCCTTTGATATTTTTTTTTAGTATAGTCAATACTATAATAGAATACTATAATACTATGTTAGTTTCAGATGTGTACCTTTGCTGTGTTTTTAAGTGTGTCTTTTGTTGGTTGCCTTGTGAAGGAAAAGACATCTGTATTTTTATTTACTCTTCCAAAATTCTCAGAATACAGCTTAAAAAAACATTTAAACAGAACTTAGTAAGACTTTAAAATATAAAGTGGATTCCCCAGAGTATACTCTTAGGATGGTAGCAAATACCTTGGGATTATAGTGTTAGAGGACCAACATGAGGACAAGGTGACCTATGTGAAATGCCTCTGCCAAATGAAAAGTAATCCTGAGTAAGTTGCTTTTGATCTATCTGAAAGGCATGCTTGTTAGCTTATTGGTGTGGAGATAAGGTAAGCCTTTATATTTGGAGATAGCCGATTACCACACAAAAACCTGTACATGAATGTTTATAGCAGTGTTATCCATAGTAGGCAAAAAGTGGAAACAACCCAAAACTCCATCAACTGGTGAATGAATAAAAACTGCTGTGTATATGTGCGATGAAATATTATTCAGCTCTAAATAGAGTGAAGTACTGATACATGCTACAACATGGGAGAATCTTAGAAACATGCTAAGAGAAAGAAACCAGTCCTAAAAACCCACATAGTCTATTATTCTCTTTATATGAAACGTCCAGAAATGGCAAATTGGTAGAGATGGAAAGTAGATTAGTGGTTGCCAGGGGCTGGGGGAGATAGGGGAATGGGGAGTGACTGCTAATGTGTACCGGATTTCTTATTAGGGGTGCTGAAAAAATGTTCTAAAATTAGTGGTAGTGGTTGCACAACTCTGTGAATATACTAAATACCACTGAATTTTACACTTTAAACAGGTTAAATTTATGGTATGCAAAAATTCCCAATGAGAAAATGCATTATGACAAAATAACAACAACAACAAGAGAGGTGGCTACTCAGGTTGTTTGGCTTTCATTTCAGTCCTTCAGGACCTTGGGGGTTGGGCTCAGGGAGGAAGGCCAGTACGGGGAGAAGTAGGAAGATTGCCTGTGCCTGTGGCTGGACCTGAGGGGCCTCAGGATGCCTCCTTTTGCAGAAATACTGAGTGAAGCACCTCAGGACAGCAACTATAAGGGCTTTGGGGCAAGGAAGGAATACCTAATGCCGTCCCCTACCACACATTGCCTTCCCTTATCTCCTTTTCTCCCCCTTTTGGTTAGCAGCAAATGAGTCTCTTCTCCAAGGCACATGCTCTTGACCATGCAGTCCATTCAGTCACAGGAAAAGCAGCTTTTGGTTCTCTGAACAGCCATACTGGGTCTTATGCTGGTCAAACAGTTTGCACAGGGCATCCATATAGAGTGTGTGGTATTTTCCCACCATTTCCTGGCTTGGTTTTTCTATTTTAGGCAGTGGTAGAGGCTCCCCAACTGCCAAGATAGATGGGAAAAGAGAAGGGGAAAGTGTTAGAATCTTCTCTTTCTTTAACCTCCTTCTCCTTCCCTGGGCAGGATCCTCTCACATGCCAACTTAGCTCCCAGATTCTCCCTCTTTGCTGCCCTTTTCTTTGGTGGGGGGTGGGGTGGGGAGGGCTGAAGCTGAAGTCAAGAAAGAGCTGAGGTGGCCTTGGGGCTGAGAGCAGCACTCACCCACAGTGACGATAGGCAGCGAGTATGGCAGGAGCCCGGTGGAGCCTTGGCGGAAGCCTCGTCCATAGAAGACACAAAAATAGAAACCAAAGATACTGCGGAAGCAGCTCTGGAACTTGTGCATCCAGCTGTCCTTATGGAATAGCACCTGATCATATACCTCAGTTTCTCCAAAAGTGAATGTGGGGACAAGATGAGCCCTGAAGGAAAACCTCAATTTATTTCTCAAACACAGGCTAGGGTGAGAACTGCCCAGGAAGAACATTTGCTCCTGGCCAGACTCCCATCTATATAAAATCCCTGTGACATAAAGCATTTCTTCTTGCACTAAACAAGACTCCCATAGTTACTTATCTCTTGTCTTGAAATTTTCAAGGCCAGTGAGAATGCTATCTCTGGGCCAGGATCACAAGGGCAAGATATGCGGGTGTAGGGAAGGATGAGGGGTTTGGGCAGAGATCCCCAGAAACCCACATCATGTAAAGAAAAGCTTCCAGGAGGTGTCCTGTAGGGAAATATCTGACTCTGTTTCTACTGGTAGGAAGCATAGAGAAGATGATGATGATATTGAACAAATGCATATATATGATATGCCCCTCACCCACAGGGACTATTCATAAGGTATTCTGCCCTTGAGATTAGAGCAGAGAAAAGTTGTTTTCCTCTCAAGCCATCCAAATCCACCCTGACAGTGCTCTAGATACAGAATCAGGCTCCTTACCTCTTCCTGTGAGAGAAGAGTAAAGAGAGCACAGTCTGTCTTATACAAATCTTTGTGAGTTATTAGTAACAATCTCTCAGCACTCTGATGTATGTTACCTTACTGGTTCCTCACAGCAGAGAATGTGCAGGGCACAGTAGGGGGCTTATTTTCTTTACCTTACAGATCCAGAAGCCCAGGTTCTGAAGGGGAAAGGGCACTCAGGCAGTGAGTGAGGGTCAGGACCTGGACTAGAACCCGGGATTCTTTCCTTCCAGCTTAGAACTCTCTCCCCTACATTATGCCCCAAACTGATGAACAGGCCACTCAGGCAAGGTCCCTAGAAGAACTACTTCCCTTTTCCCTGAGTCTGCAATAGGGCAATTGTCCTTGTGTCCAGTGGGCTGGCCCCTTGACCTGATGGTACACCCCACAGCTCCAGCTTTGGGCACCTGTTCTTTATCTCCTCTCTTTATCCCTATGTCAGAGTGGCTAATAATTATCCACCACTTACTGTGTGCCAGACACATGTAGGTGTTTTAGGTGGATGACTCCCCACAATAACCCTATGGAGTAGGTACAATTATTAGTAGCCACATTATGAAAACGAAAACACCAAGATTCAGAATGGTTAAGTAACCTGTCTCAGACTGCACAGTAAGTTTTGGAGCCAGGATTTCAAATCAGGCCCCCTGACTTCAGATATTATGCACGTACTCACCATAGTGCTCTGCCCCCTGCACTTACCAATAACAAACAGATGTAGGTGTCAATATTGATAGAGATGATGTGGGCATCAGCTGTATACTAGGGGAGCCCTAGCCAAGCCCCCTGATAATGAATCTGGGTTTCTGATTTGGTTTCCTGAGAATTGGTCCAGCTAGGTCAGAAGGAGGGGATGATGTAAACCTTTTTAAAATTCTATGCCTGTCTCCCCTATGCACTAGTAAGTTCCATGAGGGCAAGACTCAGATCTGATTCATCTTGGCATCACCGAACAGGTCATACTGCTCAGAGAAAGCCACCCCCACTGCCCTGGGAGAAACACCTACCCATGCTGGAGGGCTGTGCGCACAAATCCCTTGCGCTTCCGGAGGATGAGGGTGGTGGTGTTGGGCACACTTTGTAGGGCCTCTCCCACCCCTCCTACTACGATGCCCACGAGGTTGCCAGTGCCATGGCTTAGCAGGTAGTCAATGGCTGGCTGACTCACAGAGCATACACCTAAAGAGAATCAAGGAGCAGAGAGAGGAGCAAAATAAGGAGAGGGGAAAATGCTTGAGACGGAACATCCTCTGCTTTACTCCTCATTGTGATTGCCCACTGTTCCTATGAGTCCTATGAGGAGAGTCAATGAGATGGGACAAAGGGTGTGGAGAAATGAAGGCTGTGGGAAAACCCAACATGTTTCACTTTGAGGCAATATTTCCACTTCGTAGGAGGCACTGGGTCAAAACTATAGTAGGAAGGTTTCCAGAGGGATAACCAGAAGGACTTTCTGAATCCCAAATGTAATCTTACTCTTTTCTTGTCCTCTATTGCCACTAAATAGCAAAAGTTATTCTTTACTGACCATATACTCTTGTGGCAGGCACTATATTGAAAGCTTTACTTGTATTATCTCATATAGCATCACACCACATCTGAGGTTGGATTATTATCATCAATATCACCTTACAGATGAGGAAACAGAGACCAATAGGGGTACAGTAGCTTACCCAAGACCACACAGTTAGTGGCAAAGCCAAGATTCAAACCCAGACCGTTTAGCTCCAGGACACGCTTTTAACTACTATGCTATGATGGGAGTGGGTGAGATGTGGTTGAGAGGTGGGGGTGGGGCTTAAAAAGGTACATCTCTCAGCAGAGAAATGGGCCAGAAGCTCCAGTAAGTATGGTCAGAAGTACCTTTGGCCATGAGGTACTCCCTAACAAATGGGATCTTGAAGAACCAAGACAGTGTGGCTAAGTGGGGAGTGATGCCTGGGAAGATCTTCGAGAAGCCTGTGGCCTCAGTGCAGAAATTGCAGAAGGCTCCAAAGGTCAAAAGGCCATGAGGGTGAACTCCCATGAGGTAGTTGTGCTCAGGTGACAGATCTTTTGTCTTCTGGATCTGCAGCCATGGAAAGAAATGAAATGAGATCACATGAAGAAGCACAAGTGAAGACACTTCAGGGATCAGGGCACTCTCTAAATCAGAGCTTTTCAACAGATAGGCCATGAGTGGGTTTCAGGGGCCAAGATATTGGTCTCCTCAGCCCCTGGAAACCAAGCACGATCTATGGCAGCTAGAACTGCTGAGCCTCTTGCCTACAGCTGCAAGTACCTTCGGCCATTTATCTCAGTGCACTTCATGCATGGTATCATTTTGTCTGAGTGCTGCTATGTGAAAAAGTCAGAAAGCTCTGCTCTAAAAATTGAGGCAGTGTTTGTTGTCTACTCCAAAGAATGCTCAGAGGATCAGCATAGCAGTACATTTCTAGAACCTCTTCCTGATATTTTCTCTTCCCAGCCCCCTTCCAGTTTCTGCCCAAGTAACTTCTATTGAACTTTGAAAACCCTGCTTGAATATCACCATGTCTGTGAAGCTTTTTCTTACCCCTCATCTGAACTACTTGTGTACCTTGTACCAAACCATAAATACATGTCTGTCCTCATTAGATGTGAGCACCTTGATGGCAGATTGTATCCTACTCACTTCTCTGTACTCTAGACATGTGGTACAGAGTAGGCTTTCAATCAATATTTGTAAAACTGAACTGTTTTTGCATTTCTGCCTGTGCTATCTGGTAGGTCATGCCAAGGGTGTCCAAAGTATGCTAGGGGAGTAGCGAGTACCCAGTAGCAATGTTGAGTCCTGAAGAATGTCTAGCCTGCATGGAAATTTCTCTGGTATGCTTATTTTCCTTATGGACAACCCTAGTTATTTGGCATAAATGCCCAGTATTTTGGGAACTGTGGGGATGCTTCAGAAAAGACACTTACCGTAATGGGGAAATAGTCCTTGATATGGGTCCAAGCACACCAGTTCCTTACCCAAGCTGAACGCCTTCCACCTGAGAGAGAAATATCAGTAAGGGATGGTGTCTGTCTTGCTAACCCCATCCCTCCTGGTCACCCAGGGCTTTCCTAACAGCATGGAGAGACCATGGCTCTGCTAGACAGGTGGAAAAGGAAGAGACCCCAAGATGGTCCTGACTGGCCCAGCTCCTGTGGCTCTGAGAACTTGGATAAGAGGCCTGTGGCATGTTGAGTGGGACTCCCTGGTAACAGGTTAGGGTGGAACATTCATAGGCCCTGTGCTTTCTAGGTCCATGAGTCTTACCTTGCTCTGGGGTCTTCCAGTCCAGGAAAAACCAGACAAAGTAAAGCACTGGTAGTGGCCACAAGGATGTAAATAGCAGGTAAATGAAAAATGGCTGCAAGATCCAAACTGATGAGGAAGCAGGTCAGACCAAATTTGTGCTGCTGGCAGAACTTGACCACATGCATCCCCATTAAGAACCCTCCAAACTACCCAAACCCCTGGTCCTGGCCTTCTGCACAGTCCAACTCCTGGCCATCTGGTATCCATGTCTACTTGTTCTTCAGACATTTCCTTTATCATGTGCCAAACACCAGCCCTATTTGTCTACTTCCCTATCATCCCTGTCCACTTGCTTCCTTGCCCACTTACCATTCCTCTACTCTTGCTCCCTGCCTGCCACCCGCTTCCCCCACCTCCTGCACCCATTTAATCCACCATCTTTTCCTTCTTGTCTCCTGTATCCTTTGCTATCCATTATCCCTGAACCCTTGTTAAACCGTCATCCTTCCTTGCCCATATACTATCCATATCTCCCCACACCCTGCCCACTCAGCATCTGCATCCCTCTACTGTTTCCCATTCATCATTCCTGTCCTCTTGCCCATTCACCATTCCTTCCATTATCAGCATCTCCCCACACACTACCACCCCCACTCCCAAGAATGGAAAACTCTATGGTTTAAACACAGGCTATATTCCTCCAAGTCTGTAATTCTAATGCTTTCTCTGTCCCACTACCCATGCTTCCTTATGATCATGGACACATCATATGCCTATTCGTGGGCTTTATTTCCCTCTCCAGATAGGGTTAAGAAGTGGCTAAAATTAGCTGCGTCTACTCGTATCCATCATGATCCTGTTCTACCCCTCTGCCTGTTCTGTCTCCTGTGGCTCTATGTCTTCCTTCTCCAGGGCACTCGTGGAACTCAAGACTCCTTGGCTTTACTCTGTGGTACCATCTGAGATGATCACAGGTTAGAGGTGAGACTTCCCATGAACATGAAATTCACCCCAGACCTGGCCCTGGCCTCTCACTCTGGCTTCTTGCCGTGAAGTCTTGGATCAGTACTCACACATGGCAAGGTAGCTCAAGGGCCATTGCAGAAGCATCAGACTCTGGAGGTGCTTAGGCTGTTTGAAATAAGGCATGATGGTCAGGAGCCTGAGGAAGACAAAGATCCCAGAACACTCTTCCAGCCAATGGTGCCACCAGCCTCTGGAAGCTCGCTCGATAAGGAATGCATATGACCAGAAGGATTTCTACCTACCTTCTCCCTTCCTTGTCCTGCCCCACACCTACGACCCACTGCAGGGGGCAGGCTTTGGAGTATCAAGGCCTGCCCTATCAGGTTTGAGCCCTGGGCCCTGGCCATTTGCCCTTTGACTCATTCCTGAGATTATTAAGACATCAGGATGAAGAAAGATAAGAAGGACTGTCATCTAGTCCTAGTGACTCAGAGATCCAGAGAGGGGAAATACCTTTCACAGGCCACTTGAAGATTATAGAGGTTGTGGTCTCAGAGAGATGGCTGGTGGGAATGGAGCTCTGGGGGGTTGTGGGGTGAGGAGCACCTGGGATTAGGTTTTTGTTGAGATAGACTATTGCCCTGAGGCAGCCTGGTTGGGGATGTCCCCTTTTTTAACTTTCTATTACAAAAATTTCCAAATATACACAAAACCGGAGAATGCAACAAATTGTTATCTTTGTGTTCATGTTTTTTGCTCATCTTCAAGAACTATGAACATTTTGCCATACTTGTTTCATCTATTGCCCCATTCTTTTTTTGCCTTGGGATATCTTAAAGCAATTCTAAGATATCATGTCATTTCACCCCTAAATACTTCACTATGCATACAAAAATATGAATGTTTTCTTCCAGAGAGATGCCACTATCACCTTTAACAAATTTCATAAATCTTGAATAATACCTAATATCCGGTCCACATTCAAATATCTTTTTACAGTTGTTTAATTTGAATCAGAATCCAAACAATATTTACTGATTATATTTGAATGTTATGTCTCTTAAGTCTCTCTCTCTCTTTAATTTTTCATTTTAAAATAAAATTTAGATACAGAAAACTACCTAAAAAATATATGGCTTAATAAATTATTATAAGACAAATACCTTGCAGCCACCACTACATCAAAAAACTAAACCCCAGAAGCCTCTTATGTGCTCCATTTCAATCACAAACCTCTTCCTCCTCCCAAAATAACCATTATTCTGGCATTTAGCGTGATCTTCTCTTTGCATTTCTATGGTTTTATTACCCAAACATACTTCCTTAAAGATTATGGCTTCATCTTGCCTATTAAAAAATTGATATGTTCCTTAAATTTTTCTTTTTTAAAACTTTTTATTTTGGAAAGTTTTAGATTTATGGGAGAGTTGCAAAGATAGTGTGGAGAGCCCCCTATACCCTCCACCCAGCTTCCTTTTATGTTAACATCTTATGTAACCATGGTATCGATATCACAGCTAAGAAATCAATACTGGTACATTACTATTAACTCCAGAATTTATTAGCATTGTGCTAATTTTTTCTACTCATGTCCATTTTCTGTTCCAGGATTCCATTAGGTCTCACATTGCATTTAGTGATCATGTTTCCTTAGACTCCTCCAATCCGTGGTAGTTTCTTTGTCTTTCTTTTTATGACCTTAGCATTTTTGAAGAGTTTAAGTCTGTTTTCATATACAGTTTCCCCCTCCATCCCTTTCTTTTCCTGACGTTATTTACCTCTTCAAGAACCCACATATGACCTAGAGAATTTCCCACAGCCTGGACTTTGTTTCCTGCACACTCATGGTGTTCCTCTGTATTTCCTGCAGATTGACATCTGGATTCAAGGACTGGATCAGACATCCAGTTTGAGCCCTTTGGCAAGATCTAAATTTGCTTTTAATACAGAACAATCCTCCTTCCTACCCTCTTTTTTCCCCATGCCATCGGACTGTTGAAGACTGTTCTTCCTTAGAGTTAGCTAGTCTTCCAAGCCTCAGCACCAGCTCCCCTAAGCAGGGGTGATGGTGTGGAGCCTCGTCCCTAGGTGAGTCCCAAATACAGGCTAAAATGGGAAGGGGGAAGTGAAGCCTTCATTCCTCTCTCTGACTTCTGTCTCTTACCTTTTTGTAACTTCATGCCCAATGAAGCAAATTGAGTTGTAGATTTGTTTTTATTTTTTGTCTGTTTTTCACACCTGAAGTCTCTATGCTTCTAAAGGGGTAGGGACTATATCTAATTTGTCATTGCCTCTGCCCCTAAGGCCCTTAGTATTGAATGAATGATCAGTATCTTATTTGTGATCAGGATCATTTTTTATGGATAATGAAATCACAGAAGTCCTGTGGAGTAGTATAACCTAGAGACTTGAGTGGAGGCCAAGAAGCTGTGCAGAAACAGAAGACAAGGGACACATTACAAAAAGGGAGAGGAAGAATGAGAGAAAGGAAAGACAGTTGCTGACCTTTGCGTCAGTTTGGCAAAAGACGTGGAGGGCCTGCCCCACTCCAAGTCTTCCTGCTAATTGGATAGCAGCCTGGCCCTTGAGCAAATGATAGCATTCAGGTATTACAGCATCTCACCCTACACAGGTGTTGACATCCTTATGATAGAGGGTGAGGACTAGCCTCTGGCAATATAGGGGAGATTAGCATTCTGTCTTTCCATAATAGAATTTCTGAGCCTACAACAACTCCCTCTCCATATTCTCTCATCTTTCTGAATTGTCTTCTCCTGGATTAACTTTTAATAATTTGTGCATTTTCCCTCCATTTCCTCTCATCGCTTCTGAGAAAAAGGAGGTAAGCTGTCGAGAAGACACTCAGGCTACAGAGCTGATCCATACATATATTTTTCCTTTTTTAAAATAATTTTTTAACATTTATTATTGAGAAACAGAGCATGAACATGGGAGGGGAAGACAGAGACACATAGAATCTGAAGCAGGCTCTGAGCTGTCAGCACAGAGCCCGATGATGCAGGGCTCAAACTCACAAACTGCGAGATCATGACCTGAGCTGAAGTCAGATGCACCCAGGCGCCCTCATATATTTTTCCTTTTAGCAGCAAATCCCATCCCTTGCTTTAGTGTTTAAAATTTATGGACTTCCACATGATAATAGTTGTATTTTTTATATTCATTGATTGAGAAATATGTAATAAACTCAAGCACTATGGGTATACAACATGATAGTATACAACATGACATTTGAAAAAAATATATGCAAACATATTTATTCACTCTATTTTTATAAATGTTTATTTTAATTTATTTTTGAGAGAGAGAGAGAGGCAGAGAGAGGGAGACAGATAATCCCTAGCAGGCTCGTCAATGCAGAGCCTGATGTGGGGCTTGAACTCATGAACTGCGAGATCAAAAACTGAGCTGAAAACCAGAGTCAGACACTTAACTTACTGAACCATCCAGGTACCCCTTATTTATTCATTCTAGACAATGGTTGGATCATGTGGGAATTTCCAGAACCCTTGTGATAGTTTACTCCCTCCACTCCCCAGAAGTTTGCCACTTACAGGTTGGAAACAGTTGGTATTCGCTTTTTTCAAACTGGAAATTTATTGTTTTTCTTGATTATAAACATAATCCACGTAAATCACAAATGTTTCAGACTACTCAGGAAAGCATAGAGGGAACAAAAGTCACTCACAATCTCATCACCCAGAAATAACCAGTTAATGTTAACATCTTGGTACTTCTGTTTCTTGACTTTTTTTTTCTGTAGAAATATAGACATAGTATCACTGTAAAATTTGGGCTTTTTTTTTAATTAAAAAAATTTTTTTGAGAGAGAGAGACAGAGAGCATGAGCAGGGAAGGGGCAGAGAGAGAGGGAGATACAGAATCCGAAGCAGGCTCCAGGCTCTGAGCTGTCAGCCCAGAGCCTGACATGGGGCTCGAACTCATGAGCCATGAGATCATGACCTGAGCTGAAGTTGGATGCTAAACTGACTGAGCCACCCAGGCGCCCCAAATTTGGGCTCTTTTTTTTCCAATATACGAAATTTATTGTCAAATTGGTTTCCATACAACACCCAGTGCTCATCCCAAAAGGTGCCCTCCTCAATACCCATCATCCATCCTCCCCTCCCTCCCACCCCCCATCAACCCTCAGTTTGTTCTCAGTTTTTAACAGTCTCTTATGCTTTGGCTCTCTCCCACTCTAACCGCTTTTTTTTTTTCCTTCCCCTCCCCCATGGGTTTCTGTTCAGTTTCTCAGGATCCACATAAGAGTGAAAACATATGGTATCTGTCTTTCTCTGTATGACTTATTTCACTTAGCATAACACTCTCCAGTTCCATCCATGTTGCGACAAAAGGCCATATTTCATTCTTTCTCATTGCCACGTAGTATTCCATTGTGTACATAAACCACAATTTCTTTATCCATTCATCAGTTGATGGACATTTAGGCTCTTTCCATAATTTGGCTATTGTTGAGAGTGCTGCTATAAACATTGGGGTACAAGTGCCCCTATGCATCAATACTCCTGTATCCCTTGGGTAAATTCCTAGCAGTGCTACTGCTGGGTCATAGGGTAGGTCTATTTTTCATTTTTTGAGGAACCTCCACACTGTTTTCCAGAGTGGCTGCACCAGTTTGCATTCCCATCAACAGTGCAAGAGGGTTCCCGTTTCTCCACATCCTCTCCAGCATCTATAGTCTATAGTCTATAGTCCTTAGTCTCCTGATTTGTTCATTTTGGCCACTCTGGCGTGAGGTGATATCTGAGTGTGGTTTTGATTTGTATTTCCCTGATGAGAAGCGACGTTGAGCATCTTTTCATGTGTCTGTTGGCCATCTGGATGTCTTCTTTAGAGAAGTGTCTATTCATGTTTTCTGCAAATTTGGGCTCTTGAGTCCAACATATCTATGTCTGTATTTCAGCTCTGTCATTCAAGTGAACTATGGCAAATTACTTACCTTTTTCCTTCCTAGTTTCCTTATCTGTAAAAACATAATACCTGCTACCTACACCATAGGGTGGTTATGAGGATAAAATAATTAATGTAAAGCACTTTGCTCAGTGCCTTGTTCATATATATGGTTATATTTAAAGTTCAGTAAGTGTTAGTTATTATATATAATTTATTAACCAAACTGGAATCATATTCTATATAGTGTGTTGTAACCTGCTTGTTCACCCAGCCATATATTGCGGACATTTTTCATGTTAATTTTCTTCTCTAACATCATACACAGCATTTCATTGTATGGATATGGCATGGTTCATTCAAGTAATCTCCTATTATAGAGGAAGCACAAGTCTTCAGGCATGCCTTTTCCATTATCTGGTCAGACTTCTAGGTCCTCTAATAATGAAAGGTCACTGATCAGACACCCTCATGTATCTGCAGCTTTTTCAGTGGCACTGCTCAATTTCCTTTCTTCCAATAGTTTTTAGGATTTACTAGTACAGAAAGCGGGGTGCTTTCTAGAGCCTCTGTCAACCTGGGAGGTGTCCAGGTAGCCTGGTCAGCAGAATCAGCCTCTCTCTCCAAGGAGATGACTGGGTCTGAAGAGAGGGCTTGACCCTTTTCTTCAAACAACTCAGGAAACAGGATTTCATGAAGGCCCCTCCCAAATCCTACAGACCCAGTGGAGCTGCCGCTCAGATTTACCTCAGCTCAAGGTCAGGGTATATTTAAATGTAAGCCAAGTCCAGGGCTGTGATGATGTGTGGGGAAATGGAACTTGTAAGCTGGGGATCACTGAAATCAGCCTGCACCCAAGAAAATTGGGGGTAAGAAATCTGTATTATCAATACCTTGGTTTCTATGCTTTCATACTGTTTTATTTTTAAGAAAAGAATTAATCTAGTCTCACCTGAACTAAGGATGAGAGTGATCACAGTTTCCTAGGCCAACGACTTTCTTGGTATGTGGGTAGTCCTGGCCACCCTGAATTATATTGAAGAAAATGGAGTGATGGCCAAAAGAAATTAGGAAACCTGGGAATGTGAGAACTGGTTGTTAGTAAGCATACTGATCCTCCCTTTTCTTTCTCTTTTTTGTTAATATGACCTCACAGAATTACTCATGATCCTTGGCTAATGACACACTCTTATAATTGTTTTATGATGTCCCTCTTCTCTATCTGTCTATATTTATTGATTCATGTTTTTCTAGTAGGGATTTCCCTCTTGGGCACTGCACATGAGAAGTATTGTCTTGTCTCTGGGTCACAACTCAGCAGCTAATTTGTCTGGTCTTGGCCTTCACTTCCTTTTCAGAGGCCTGAAGATACCTTTTTGATGCCAGAGCTTTGGTAATAGAGTTCTTTTCCTTTTCTTCAGTCCCTGGCCTGGTAAGGATTTATCAGAGCGGTATCAAATCCTTGAGTTCGGCAACCATAGGATGTTGACATCAAATAGCCAAAGTAGGTCATGGAGAAGGATGGGCAGGCATCAATATTCCCACAAACTAATTCCTGTTCATGTGGGGATCTAGGTATCAGAAACAAGTTGAAGTTCTAAAATCTGGGACATCAACTACACGTGGAGGTCAAGGCAAGAATAAACCAAAAGGCAAGGCCATTCCAAAAAGTAACATGGCCAGTAGAAACCATTCAATTCTAGTCCTAGGTCAAAGGTGAGTGGGGATCAGAAGTGCAAGTGATCTTGACCTCCCTGTCCAGGTGATGAGAACAATCAGACAGGGATCTTGCCATTTCCCTTACTTCTTTGGCTGGCTGATCCAGCTTGTCATGCAGTATCACTAGCCAACCTCAGCTTATTCCCCAAGTGACATTGGCTGCCTCTGGATATCTGCCTATTCCTTCTAATCCTGTTTTGCATTCTAAACAATTGGATGAATTCATGCTATATGTGCAGAAATAGCTGAGCTGGGGGTGGCAGGGATCAAGGATTTGTTTAGTACAGTGTGATAGTTGCAGGAATGAAAACCAGAGTTTGCAAAGAAAGAAACTGTCATATTACAGAACATGGCAAGACAAATGCTAACTGGGAAGCTGCTTCAGTTTTTCTAATGTAATTGGTCTCTGAGCAACTAAATCCATCAGTCTGAAGAGAAATGGTTTATTGACCACAAACTTTCTGGTGTCTATGCACCCTCAAGGGATTCTTTCTAACTCACAAGTCCAGGCACAGGTAACAGCCATTTATCTCAGACATTATATACCCGATACAGTAGTTTACTCCCAATGGCCCCTTGATGTTGCTCAAAGATCTTACTTTCCCACCCTTTTCACCTTTGGTGTCAGAGAGACTACAGGAGGCATAAAGAATCATAAAATTCTTCATCTTATCTTCTGGGAGAAGCTAGCTGGTGTGGCTTGCCTGTTTCAAGGCCCCACCTGTATCTTACAATGTATAGTACAGTTGCCAAATTTACTGTAGCTGCTGGATATGGGTACTGTGGTTACTGTAGCTGATGGAGGGTCTCCTTCTCCACTGCAGGGCAGTGGTGAATTACAGCAGTTTGTATTGTCCTGAACCTGTTATAAAAAACAAAACTCCAGGTATGGTTTATTCAGCTTAAGGAAATGAGAGAAACACCTTTCATGTCCCAACACCATGACCTGCTTACATTTAGGAAGCAGGGCGATCTAGGAGGGGCCAAGATCTACAAGCTGAACCACAAATTACAAACTCCAATGTCTCTAGGGAACAGAGGTACTAGAAATGAGGGAACAGGGGTGCCTGGGTGGCTCAGAGTTAAACATCCGACTTTGGCTCAGATCATGATCTCACAGTCCGTGGGCTCGAGCCCCGCGTCAGGCTCTGTGCTGACAGCTCAGAGCCTGGAGCCTGCTTTGGATTCTGTGTCTCCCTCTCTCTCTGTCCCTCCCCCACTCACTCACTCTCTCTCTGTCTCAAAAATAAATAAACATTTAAAAAATAAAGAACTTCAGAATTGGTTTGTCCAACTTTTTTTGGTAAAAAAGTTCAAACAAATGAAAGTTGAAAGAATAGAATAATACACAGCTGTATATCATCTACCTCTTCAATTCAACAATTGTCAATACTTTGCATATGTATTTTACCTTTCTATGTTTGAATGTATGTGCATATGTGTGTGCATGTGTGTGTTTTCTTTTTCTGACCCATTTTAAAATTCAAAAACAACAATCACTATACTGTCTAAACAAAACACTACTTCAAACAGATTTGGCACAAAGGCTGATAATTTGTCACCACTGGGGAAGAACTGGTATGAAGGGCACACATCAAGTGTGGGGTGCCAGGAGGCAGTCCCAGCAGTTCAGTCGACATCAAGAAATCTGACATGAAACAAAGGGTGGACCAGCAGAAAGAAGCGTGAGCTTCCAGCTTAATGCTTTTCAGATTTTTTTCTTTGTATGATTGTGAAATATATCACATGTATAAAAGAGTTGAAAGAATAATCACGAGAATGCATGTGTATATACCACCCAGCTAAAGAAATAGTATGCTGTCAGTAGCGTCGAAGGCCCTCACATGCTTCTGCCTAATATTCCCCTCATCTCCTCCCCCCACCATGAAAAACCATTATACTGATGAGTTTGTCTATTATTCTCTTGCTTTTATTGGTAGTTGTGTCATATATGTATGTATGTGTCCCTAAACAATAAAACATTGTTTAGTTTTGCATGTATATGTATATATTTGCATATATACATATGTGTGTATGTGTGCGTGTGTATAAAATATGATATTCTGCTGTGGCTTGATTGTTTTCACTGAACACTAAGGTTTTGAGATTAATCTTTGTTGATATATGTAGTTCTGTTTTTTATATTCTATTGTATGAATATGGATGGATATACCATGATTTGTTCATTCATGCTCTTATTGATGGACATTTGGGTTGTTTCCAGCTTGTTTTTGTTATTATAAACCATGCTTCCAGAACATTCTTTTAAAAATTTTTTAATGTTTATTTATTTTTTAAAGAGAGAGACAGACAGCAAGAGGGGGAGGGGCAGAGAGAAAAGGAGACACAGAATCTGAAGCAGGCTCCAGGCTCTGAGCTGTCAGCACAGAGCCTGATGCGGGGCTCAAACGCACGAACTGTGAGATCATGACCTGAGCCAAAGTTGGACATTTAACCGACTGAGCCACTCAGGCGCCCCAACTTCCAGAATATTCTTATACATGCCTTCTGGTGCTCATGTGTAAAAGTTTCTCTAGGATATATGCCTAGGAGTGGAACTGCTGAATCATAGGTTCTGTGCATATTCAGTTTTACTTGAACTCACTTTTTAATTTTTGCCAATCAGTTTAGTGTTGAATGCTACCTGGTTGTGGTTTTAACTTGTATTTCCCCAATTACTAAAGAGGTTGAACATCAGTTAATATATTTATGGGCCATCTTTCTTCTGGAAAATACCTGCTATGTCTCTTACTCATTTTTCTGATGCTTGTTTTTCTTTTACTGCTTTGTAGGAGCTCTTTGACACAGTCCATATACTAATCCTTTGTCAGGTGCAGTGAATGCTAATATACCAATTTGTGCTAAGGTATAGAGAACATAGCCTCTAGAGCCAGACTGCCTGGGTTCAAATCCCAGCTCCACCCTTCATTAACTGTGATCTCAGGCAATTAACTTCTCTGTGCCTGTGTCCTTAACCTCTTTTAGCTTCATTTTTCTCATCTGTGGAATACCTAACTCATAGACTTGTGCCAATTACAAGAGTTAATATACGTAAAATATTTACAATGTAGTCTGTAGTAATTAACATGTAGATATAGATATAGATATAGATATAGATATAGATATAGATATAGATATATAGAATTCTCCTCAAGGGTAGGGATTTTTTGTTTGATTTGTCCATTGATTTATCCTAAGGACCATTAACAGTACCTGGCACATAGTAGGTGCTCAATAATATTTGTTGAATGAATGATTTTTCTCTTAGTTTGTAGATTGTCTTTTCCCTTTCTTTAGAATTTTTCAAAGTTATTAATTTTAATGTGGTTGAATTTATCAATCCTTTCCTTTAAGGTTTGTACTTTTTGTGTGTTGCTTAATAAATTCTTCCCCACTTTGTGGTTATGAAGATATTTTTCTATATATTTTTCTAAAAATTTAAAAGTCTATTGTTCTTAAAATTTTCATAACTTTGGGGGAAAAGACAGGGATGCAAAACTAGCAGGTTTAGTTAGTTACAGAAAACTTACTCTACATGGGGCACCTGGGTGGCTCAGTGGCTCAGTCAGTTAAGCATCTGACTTCAGATCAGGTCATGATCTCACGGCTCAGTTTGTGAGTTCAAGCCCTGCATCAGGCTCTGTGCTGACAGGTCAGAGCCTGGAGCCTGCTTTGGATTCTGTGTCTCCTTTTCTCTCTGGCCCTCCCCCACTCACATTCTGTCTGTCTGTCTCTCTCAAAAATAAACATTAAAAATTAAAAAAAAAAACAAGAAGAAAAGTTACTCCACAGTTTATCTGAATGCATTTCAGTCTGTAAATGGGACTGGGCTAAGCCTCTTAGCTCCTCTTCAATCTCCTTCCCTTATGTTTTTAGTCTCTGAGTCTTCCATCTTAGCCCTCCCCTCCTTACTTTGGTTGTCTCTTGGTTTCTCCATTCCTTGAAGTAAAATATTAGTAGAAATACTTAAGAGAAGTCTATTTTATATATCATTCATTCATTCAAAAAATATTTATTATGTGCCATCTATATTTTAATGCAATGTTCTAAGTACTGGGGTTATAGCAGCAGTGAGCTAGACAAAATCCCTGTCCTCATGATGCTTATACTCTAGGGAGGGGAGACGACAACAGCAGCAGCAACAAAATATATAGCCAAGTGGTGATACATTCTGTGAAGTACCATAAATCAGAGTAAGGGGGATGGGAAATGGGCTCCCATTTTAGGTAGATTGGTCAGGGAAGGCACGTGGCCCTCTAGGGGAAGAGTCATTCCAGACAGAGCATACAACTACAAAATCCCTGAGGCATGAGCATACTTGTTCAAGAAATTTATCCAAGAAACAGCAAGCACATCAGTGTGGCTGGAGTGGAGTTAGCAACAAGTTAAAAAAAAATATATATATATATAGTAGGAAGTAGAGTCAGAGAGGTGGTGGCAATATTCACCATGGTAAGTCTTTGAGGAAATAAATAATTTTGGCTCATCAATGACTGCCTGTTGGGTAGAATCAAGGCCTGGAGTGGATTCTTATTATGGTCTCCTAGTCTCTAGTTTATCTTCCCTTCTATAGTACTATCCATTTAATCTTCTGAAAATTCCTTTTGTACTTCTCACTTTCAGGTGCATTCTGTTGCTTGTAAGATAAAGGCCAAATTACACAGTCTCTACAACCTCACCCATGCTGTTACCTCCACCTTGAACACCCTCCTACTTCTTTGTTCAAGGTGACATGACCAATACAGTCAAGACAAGAAGCCAGTTGTTGTGACTCCCAGTGGTAATAATCAGAGCTTGTTAGAACCAGAATGATTTGTATTAGTTAGAATGTGGTTCAGTGCATGTGACAGAGATCCAAACTAAAATGTAGGCTAAATAAGGTAAATATGTATTTCTCTCTATTTTGGACACCATGAAATGTCTGAACTGCTCTGCAGGTCTACTCAGGGAAGCTGTCAAGGGCCCAGGCCCCTCCCTCCCTCATCTGAGTTGTCTTCATTTACATCATTAAAAATGGCTCATCTCCCTGGACTATTATAGCAGCCTTTTCATGATCTCTATGCTTTGGTATTTGCCATTTTCAATTCTATTTTTTCACAAGGCAGCAAGAGGAAGTCTTCTAAACTGCAAACCAGATTTTGCCATTCCCTTGTTCAAAACCAATGATGAAGATCTTCCAGTGATGGAGATCTGGAGACACAGATATGGAGTGATTTCCAGGATATATTTAAATGAAAAAAGAAAGATACAGAATAGGGGTGCCTGAGTGGCTCAGTTGGTTGAGCAACCAACTTCGGCTCAGGTCATGATCTTGCAGTCCATGAGTTCAAGCCCTGTGTCGGGCTCGGTGCTGACAGCTCAGAGCCTGGAGCCTGCTTCGGGCTCTGTGTCTCCCTCTCTCTCTGCCCCTCTTCTGCTTGTGCTGTCTCTCTGTCTCAAAAATAAATAAACATTAAAAAATAAAAAAGAAATATACAGAATAGCATATACAGTAATGTAACCTTTTGTCAAGAAGGAAGGGATACAAATATATCCATATATACAAATATATACATACAAATGTTTCTAATTGTAAGAAGACCACTAGAAAAAAACCCTCAAAATATCAAAAATACTTGCTTGTAGGGAGAGAGAAGGAGCAGGTCAGAGGAATGGAGTTGGAAGTGAGATTTATCAATATACTTCATTATGTGAGCTAATAAATGTGGATGGAATGATAGAAATAGAAAAACATTATTGTACAACCTCTGATGAAATAATTGTGTCCTGAAATGACCATCATTGACTGCTAAAATCACGGTGTGAAAGGTTGATGTGGAATGTTATGATGAAAAGATTAGGTCATCAGCACACATATTTTGGGTCAATCTTAGAAGCACTATAAGGAAGATAACTGCAATGTGCAACCTTACACCTACCTTTAGAGTATTCTCCCTTCCAAAGGTGAACCTGAATCTAAAGAAGCCTCTGGCTAGCTTCTAGTTTACAGGAAATAGGAGAAATAAAGGAACAAGTTAAAAGACACCATGAGGAGGCTAACAGACTAATCCCGAATATGGGACCTTATATAGGAAAGTTATCTAAGTTTCTTTTTTTAATTTTTTAATGTTTATTTATCTTTGAGAGAGAGAGAATGAGTGGTAGAGGGGCAGAGAAAGAAAGGGAGACACAGAATCCAAAGCAGGCTCCAGGCTCTGAGCTGTCAGCACAAAGCCCAACATGGGGCTTGAACTCACAGACTGTGAGATCATGACCTGAGCCAAAGTTGGATGCTTAACTGAGCCATCCAGGTGTCCCAGTGATCTAGTTTCTTTAAAAAATCAATGGTATAAAAAAAGGGGGGGAGTGGAGAGGCAGTGCTGCTCTAGATTAAAATAATTTATTTAAAATAATTTTAAGTCGAGCCCAAATGTCAACTGATGAATGGATAAAGAAGATGTGAGATGTACACACACATACACACACACACACACACACACACACACATCCATATACACACCATGGAATATTACTCAGCCATCAACAAGAATGAAATCTTGCCATTTGCAATGATGATGGGGGAAGGAGCTAGAGTGCATTATGCTAAGTGAAGTAAGTCAGTAAGAGAAAGACAAATACCATATGATTTCATTCATATGTGGAATTTAAAAAACAAAACAGATGAACATATGGGAAGGGGAAAAAAAGAAGAGAAAGGAAATAAACCACAAGACACTCTTAACAATAGGGAACAAACTGAGGGTTGCTGGAGGAGGTGGGTGAGGGATGGGCTAGATGGGGGATGGGTATTAAGGAGGGCAGTTGTTATGATGACCACCAGCTGTTGTATGTAAGTGATGAACCATTGAGTTCTGTTCCTGAAACCAATATTGTACTGTATGTTAACTTACTAAAATTTAAATTAAAAAAGGACTATAGAAAAAACACAATAAATAGTAATTATAAATAAACAAATAAAGAAAATAACTGAGAATATATTTACATCATAAACCAACAGTTAAAAACATTTTGAGGGGTGTCTGGGTGGTTTAGTCAGATCATGATCTCACAATTTCAAACCCATGTGTGAGGCTCCATGCTGACAGTGCAGAGCCTGCTTGGGATTCTCTCTCTCTCCCTCTTACTCTGCCCCTCCTCCACTTGTGCCTTCTCTCTCTCTCAAATAAATAAACTTAAAAATTAAAAAAAAACATTTTGAAAACAATGAGTGAAATTTGACTACGGAGCAAGTATTAGATGGTACTAGGGAATTATAGTTAATTCTTTAGGTGTGATAATAACTTTATTGTTACCTAAGAAAATGGTCATTATTTTAGATGTGACCCACATAAAGGTGAAATTTACTTTACAACACTTCAGCTAAAAAGAACCCTTTGGAATAGATGAAGCAAGCAGCAGTATCTTTTAAATTGATTAACTTATTTGAAATAATCTCTCCACCCCACGTGGGGCTCAAATTTACCACCCCAAGAACCAGAGTTGCAAGCTCCACCAACTGAGCCAGCCAAGAAGTGGCAGTGTCATGACAACTGTTGAATCTAGGTGATAGTTTATAAAGGTTCACTATTCTTCCCTTCTTTCCCTGTTCATTCCACTCCATCCAGTTACCAGGAAATCTTGCTGTTCCCTGAACCTGCCAACTAGATTTCCTCTCAGGCTTTTGTCCTTACTGGTCCCTCTGCTGGGACTGGTTTTCCTCCAACGTTAACAAGACTGGCTGCCTCTGCTTAGATCTCTATCCAAATAATACCTTTCCAAGGAAGACCTCCTTTACCAGCCTAGGTGAAGTAGGACCCCCTGTCACACACTGATCCCTTATTGGCCTTACTTTTCTTCATGGCACATATCACTATCTGATGGTGTTGCTTGCTTGCTTGTTTTTCTGTCTCCTACAATTAAGATGTAGTCTCTGAGAGGGCGGGGTCTGTTTTATTCAATGCTACAATGCTAGCATCTAGAACAGTGCCTGTCACATAGTAAGAAATCCATAACCAGTTGTTAAAATATTGACAGAATATTGTTATGATAGCTTGAAAGCACTAGTGATGTGGGACAAATAACAATTTAGGCTGACACATTTGCTGAATTGCTAATACTCTAGGAACAACTTGTGCCATAATGACCTGTATATGTCATATGGTGTGAGAGATCCTGGGGATAAAAAGGGAGGCATCTCCCAGACTCTGCTTGTCTTCTGGGAGGACTTGTTTGCACAGATGCTTTTGGGCTGTGTCACCTGGCTTACCTCCAGGCGGTTGGGTTTGTCAAGGGGGTGGAGTCCCTCTCCAGCTATTCCTATAAGCTCTCTGTTTTCTGACTCACCCATTCCTTGTCCTAGGCCATCTCTAAGCTGAGTTTTCTTCCAGTTAATGGGGAAGAGAGAAAAGCTGGTTATTAAGATAAAACTCCACCAGGTCCTGAGATCCAGAGATTAGGCTCTAAAAATATCTTAGTTTTTCCTCAGACATTATGTCTTGAGGCTGTGGTGATTTCTGTTGTGGAGGTCCAAAAATGATGGGTTTCCTACTGTAGTCTTGGACCTGGGGGCAGCAGTGAGTCTGAAGGTCTTTTTCCTCCCCCCAGCAAGGAACATTCTCCATCTATTTTCCCTCCAACCCCTCTCGATTGTCCCTCCTGATACTTTCATTATGCAGCCACCAGACATTAGTGAGCCTGGGTCTGTGACATGGGAGGGAAGCCTGTTCTGGGATGCCTGTGCAGAGACCCCAATCAACTCTAAAGCTCAACAAATTTTGACAGACCTTGACTTTGCTGCACACTCAGACAATGGAGTTGTGCCATTGGATTGGGGTCTTTCTTTGTCCTAGAAAGCACTAGGGCCAAGCAAAAATCTTTTAGCCCTCTTATTTGAGTAGCTTCCTGTTGCATCCTAGCTAATACCAGTACTATTCTATTTTAATATTTGAATATTTATAATATTTTTTAACATCAAGTTGTGCTAATTTCTCCACATTACACTTAGTTTTCAAAAATTGCCTTGTTACTTTTTGACTGTTTATTCTTTTGGATGAATTTTAGAATAGCTTTCTTTTTTTAATGTTTATTTTTGAGAGAGAGAGAGAGGGAGAGAGAGCGAGTGGGAGAGGGGCAGAGAGGGAGGGACACAGAGAGTCTGAAGCAGGCTCCGGACCCGGGGCTCCATCTCACTGTGAAATCTTGACCTGAGCTGAAGTGGATGCTCAAGTGACTGAGCCACCCATGTGCCCCTAGAATAGCTTTCTTTGTTTTTAAGTTTATTTATTTATTTTAGAGAGAGAGAGCATAAGTGGGGGAGAGGCAGAGACAGAAGGGTAGAGAGAATCCCAAGCAGACTCCATGCTGTCAGCAAGGAGCCTGATGTGGGCCTGAACCCACGACTGGTGAGATCATGACCTGAGGCAAAACTGAGTTGGATGCTTAACTGACTGAGCCACCCAGGTGCCCCTAGAATAGCTTTCTTAAGTGCTAAACAAAACTATTAGGATTTTAATTGGAAGTGCATTAAACATTCAATCTAATTTGGAAATTTTTTTTGAAATAATTAATAATTAATATCTTCACAATATTGAGTTTTCTCATCCAGGAACATGGTTTGTCTCTCCATTTATTTACACATTCCTTCATATATCTCAATAAGTTTTTGTACATCTTTTTCCTATTATATTTAATAATTGGTTATTATTAGTATACAAGAAAAATTGATTTTGCATTTATTATTTTGTATTTAGCTACTTGACTGAACTCTCTTACCAATTCTAACAATTTATCAGTTTATTCTCTTGAGTTTTAAAAGTAAACAATCATATTGTTTGCAAATAACTTGTAACCAGTTGGTTCCTGGACCAAGTTCAGGCATTAAGCTATCATAAAGTAAACTCATATCTTACTGGTGCAATATAATATGTTGTAATTTGTTTCTGAAAATTCATCTCGTTCTGTAAAAATACCAAAATTGGTAATGAAAATAAATAAAAAGAAAATCCAAATATATATTTTTTAAAAAATCTCATTAATTAAGTAAAACAAAACACTATTAACTATATAAAACAAAACACTAAATAGAAATGCTGCATTATAAATGTTTCTTTTGGGGTGTAATTATTCCTCATGGGCTGGCCTAAGCTGTCCATTGTGACTATATGAAAACCACTGAATTGTACACTTAAAAGGGTAAATTATATGGTATGTGAATTATATTCCATTTTTTTCAAAAATAAAAATATAAGTCCTTGAAGTTCAGAATGAAGATGTCATATTTTTCTGCTGAATATTCCTTAAGTAAACATCAGCATTCTTTATTTCTCTCAGGACCCTCCAAGTACATTTTAAAATAGGGTCATCTTTCTGGAATGTTTTTGTTGTCAGTGAGATGTGTATTGATGCATGACAAATATTTGGAGCAGGATAATTTCTGGAGCATCTCTAACAGTGACCCTTTGCTCTATTTCAATGAAATCTTTATGGCTGAGTTCCTTTGAGAATCTAACAGTTCAATTTCCTCCGATTTATAGCTAAGCCTTGATTTGTATTTCTTGGCATTGTAGATTTGTGACCGCATAAGATTACAAAAAACCCTGTTTTGTTGATATTAAACACCTGTTTGGAAATATTAGCCTTCCTCTTCAATGATTTCAGTTAACTTTGCCAGGAATTTCATTAATGCTTCTACAGATAACCCCGCCCCCAATTCTGATCTTACAACAAACAGTTCTCTTCCTGTAGCTATTAAACCAGAGGTATACTCTGTTCAGGATAAAATTTTTTCCTTTAATATCTCACTCTGCCGATTTTTATGTGTTATTGAGAGACAATATTTTTGTCAAAATTGTTGCTCAGCTTATTTTGTGTAATGGAGTCAAAAGTCAAAATATCATATTTTAGTTTTAAGTTATAGCTTTTCTTGATTTTTTGAATTGATTTGGCATTTCTTTTCTCATATATTACAGAAAGTGAAAAAATAGTTGTTTTAAGCCACTATAATGTAATTTGTTACAGTTGTAATACTAAACTGATACAATTCATAAAAGAAAAATTTGGTAAATTCAACCTCACTAAAAGCAAAAATATTTTCTTTGTAAAAAACCCTGTTAGGATAGAAAGACAAGCTACAGTCTGGGAAAAAGCATCTGCAAACCATATATCCAACAAAGAACTAGCATCTAGAATATATAAAGAACTCTCAACAGTAAAATTCTGAAATGGACAAAAGACATGCAGAGACATTTCACTGAAGAGGATATATAGACAGCAAATAAGTACATGAAAATATGTTTAACATGATTAGCCATTAGGACACTTGTAGTGTAAGTGCCTGACAATTAGCTTTTAATTAGCAAGACCTCCGTATCAAAGACCTTCATCTCTGGGAGCCTGGGTGGCTCAGTGGGTTAAGCGCCTGACTTCAGCTCAGGTCATTATCTCACAGCTCTTGAGTTAGTGCCCCGCATCAGGCTCTGTGCTGGCAGCTCAGAGCCCGGAGCCTGGAGCCTGCTTCAGAATCTGTCTCCCTCTCTCTCTGCCCCTCCCCAAGTAGTGCTCTGTCGGTCTCTCTCTCTGTCTCAAAAATAAATAAACATTAAAAAAAAAAAAAACCACAAAGACCTTCATCTCAAATAAACACATTACCAGCTACACAATGAGATAAAAAGCCAGGCTGCCCCAACCATGAGGCTCCCCTTTTTGAAAGCCCTGGGTGACATAAATGACTGAGCGACCCTGCTTTTCCCTTCCCAAGTTTTAATTCCCACTCATGTCTTAAATTCAATTAAGAATGAACTTGCAATGCCCTAGGCACCCCACCTTTGACCCCAGTAAAGGCAGAACTCCAGGTCTGCATGTTGTCTTTACCTATGACCTTACTGTGTGGCAACTCGTGTGTTGTGGACTCTCCAGAACCTGAGCAATAAACCTTGTTTTTTTCAAAGTTCCCTGATGGTTGCTGCTGAGGTATGTCTTGCAATCATAATAAAAACCACAAAAGCTGGGACGGCCACAACATTGGATCCAGGGGGAAATGTCTTTGTGGGATCGCTGCAAGTAGTCTGGGCCCAGGTGAGTGTCCCCAGGCATTTCTAGCTAGCAGAGACCCATCCAAAGCAAAAATGCAAATTAAAACTACCATGAGGGGGGCGCCTGGGTCAGTCAGTTAAGCTTCCGACTTCGGCTCAGGTCATGATCTCATGGTCCGTGGGGTCGAGTCCCATGTCAAGCTCTGTGCTGACCCATGGGCTTGAGCCCTGTGTCAGGCTCCATGCTGACAGCAAGGAGACTGCTTGGGATTCTTTCTCTTGCTATCTCTCTCTGTCCCTCCCATACTCATACACTCTCTGTCTCAAAATAAATAAATACACTTAAAAAAAAAACAGTGACAATACTAAATACTGGCTAAGATGCCTCATATATTGCTCATGGCAACTCAAAGTGGTACAGCCACCCTAGAAAATAGTGTGAGAGTTTCCTATAAAACTAAACGTGCAATTACCATATATCCCAGCAATTGCACTCCTAGGCATTTATCCCAGAGAAATCAAACATCCTATTTATACAAAAATTTGTACATGGATGTTAATAGCGGCTTTACTTGTAATTGCCAAAAACTGGTAACAATCCAGATGTCCTTCAATAGGTGAATGCTTAAAGAAACTCTGGTGCATCCAGACCATGGAATCTTACTCTGCAATAAAAAGGAATGAACTATTGATACATGACAATTTGGATGGATCTTAATTAAGAGCATTATGCTTAGTGAAAAAAAAACAATCTCAAAACATTACATACTGTATGATTCCATTTATATAATATTCTTGAAATGATAAAGCTAAAGAGATGGAGAATAGATCAGTGATTGCCAGGGCACAGGGATGAAGGCAGAGGTGTGTGATTATATAGGCGAGATATGCGGTAGCTACTCTATGGTGATGAAACAGTTCTATGTCATGATGGTCATGGGGGTCATACAAATCTATATTTTTTAATGTTTATTTTGAGTGAGAAGGAGAGAGAGAGACAGAGTGCATGTGTGAGCAGGGGAGGGGCAGAGAGAGAGAGGGAGAGACAGAAACCCAAGCAGGCTATATGCTGACACCCAATAGAGGGGCTTGATCCCATGAACTGTGAGAGCATGACCTGAGCTGAAATCAAGAGTTGGATGGTCAACCAACTGAGCCACCTAGGCACCCCAGTCATACAAATCTATATATGAGATCAAATTGCATGTATACACGCACACATACACACGCACAAATAAGTGTGCATAAAAATGGTGAAATTGAGTAAGGCCTATAGTCTAATCAGCAGTATTGTACTGGTGTCAATTCATGGTTTTGATTTTGTACTCAATTATAGAAGAGGTCACCATCGTGGGAAGCTGGGTAAAGGGTCCAATGGACTACTTTTGCAACTTCCTGTGAACTGGTAATCATTTCAAAATAAAAAGTATTAAAAGAATTATTGTGTTTTTTAAACTCTGATACAACTATTGTTTTTTTTAGAGAAAGAAAAAATGGGGCAGAGGGGCAGAGGGGCAGAGGGAGAGAGAGAGAATCCCAGGCAAGCTTCAAGCTCAGTGCAGAGCCCAACGTGGGGCTCAATCCTATGACCCTGGGATCATGACCTGAACCGAAATCAAGAGTTGGTCGCTCAACTGAGTGAGCCACCCAGGCACCCTGAAACATTAATACAACTTTTCATACAACCCACACGTTTTTCCTTAAATTAAAAGGCTGATTTTTCATAAACATTACTTTTTCAAGATACAGTTGACCTACTATAAAATTTGCCAGTTTAAGGTGTACAATATGGTGGGTTTTAATAATTCACAAGGTTGCACAGTCATTGTCACTATCTAATTACACAACATTTTCATGATCCCTGAAACTCCATACCCATTAGTAGTCACTCCCATTTCCCCTTTCCCCCAGTCCCTGATAACCATTAATCTACTTTATGTCTCTGTCTCTTTATCTCCATTGTTGCATATTTTGGACATTTCATAGAAATGGAATTATGTAATATACAACCTGGGTTTCTGGCTTTTTAAAATTAGCATGACGTTTGCAAGTTCATCAATGTTGTGGTGTATATCAGTACTTCATTCCTTTCATGGTTGAATAATATTCCATGGTATAACTATACCACATTTTGTTTATACATCAATTGATGGGCTTTGTGTTGTTTTCATTTTTTGCTATTATAAGTAATTGTGCTATGATCATCCATGTACAAATTTTTGTAGAATCATGTATTTTCAAAATTGGGAGTATATATGTAGGAGTGGGACTTGTGGGTCATATGATGACTCTCTGTGTAACTTTTTGAGGAACTGCCAACCTGTATTCCAAAGGGGCTGCACCACTTTATATTCCTATCAGCAATGCCTGAGGGTTCTAATTTATCCATATCGTCACTAATATTTGGTATTGTCTGTCTTTTTTGTTATAGTCATCTTAGTGAGTGTGAAATGGTATCTCATTGTGGTTTTTATTTGCATTTCCCTAATGATTAATAATATTGAGAACCTTTTCATTTGTATGTCTTATTTGGAGGAATGTCTTTCAAATCCTTTGCTCATTTTGAATTGGGTTGTCTTTTTGTCATTGAGTTGTAAGAGTTCTTTATATATTATGGATACTAGACTCTTATAGACACATGATTTGCAAATTTCTCCTGTGGGTTGTCTTTTCACTTTCTTGATAGTGTTCTTTGAAGCATAAAAGTGTTTAATTTTAATGAAGTCCAACTTAGTTATTTTTTCATTTGTTGTTTGTGCTTTTGGTGTCATATCTAAGAATCTATTGCCAAATCCAAGGCCAGCAAACTTTACTCTTATGTTTTTTTCCAATAGTTTTATACTTTTAGCTCTCACTTTAGGTCTTTGATCCACTTTGAGTTAATTTTTGTATATGGTTTGAGGCAGAGTTCCAACTTCATTCTTTTCCATATGAATATCCAGTTGTCCCTGCATCATATATTGAAAAAACTATTCTTTTTTTTAATATATGAAATTTATTGTCAAATTAGTTTCCATACAACACCCAGTGCTCATCCCAAAAGATGCCCATCACCAACCCTCCCTTCCCTCCCACCCCCCCATCAACCCTCAGTTTGTTCTCAGTTTTTAAGAGTCTCTTATGCTTTGGCTCTCTCCCACTCTAACCTCTTTTTTTTTCCCTCCCCTCCCCCATGGGTTTCTGTTAAGTTTCTCAGTATCCACATAAGAGTGAAAACATATGATATCTGTGAAAAGACTATTCTTTACCCCTGTTGAATTGTCTTGGCACCGTTGGCAATAAATCAACACCATACATGTATGGGTTTATTTCTGGATTCTCACTTCCAATCTGTTGATACAAAAAGTTTTTTTTAATTAATAAACTACTTTCCCTGAGGCCTAACCTGGATCCACTCTGAGTAGAATCCATGTCATTTTTGCCCACACTTATGAACTACTTCAAGAGGGGTGCCATGAACTACTTTAAATTTTCCTTCTTTAGGAAAATGAAGCTGATTAATAGGTTTCCAGGAAGTGAGGAATAGGATGTGTGATGGTATTAGAAAGAACTTTGGATTAGAATTAGCAAAGCCTAGGTTTGAATGCTAGTTCTATCCAAAGCTATGTGGCTTTGGGCAATTTACTTCTATGAGTTTTAGCTGCTGTGAAATGGAGGTGATGGAATCTCACAGGGTTGGCGTTAGCATTAAGAGACAAAGAGTGTGAAAATAATGGCATAATCCATGTTACACAGTAGGAATTTGACATAAAGTAAACTCACAGTCTTGAGTAAACTCATGGTCTTGTGGCTCCCTTCCTTCTGACTCTGGATGGTTATGTGGGGGTCAGGAGAGATGGGCTATTCAGTGGATACCTGTGCCAGTTCTCATGATTTTGCCTCTGTATCCTACACTGTGTAGCAGTTCTGGTTCCTCTTCATCACCTCTTCTGTCAGAGGAAGTATAAAGGGTGGATGAAGAGGAAGAAAATGGCTTTCCACAGACTAGCTTTCTGGCCAGGTTTGAGGGAAGGCCAGTAGTGAACCACAGTAATTAGAAAATAGTCATAGCCTGTTTTATACATCTAGACCTTTATTTTTAACTTTTTAAAAGTTTATTTATTCATTTTGAGAGAAACAGAGAGAGCGTGAGCAGGGGAGGGGCAGAGAGAGAGGGAGAGAAATAGAGAATCCAAAGCAGGTTCCACAGGATCAGCACAGAGCCCAACGTGGGGCTTGAACTCACAAACTGTGAAATCATGACCTGAGCCGAAATCAACACTCAGACACTTAAGCAACTGAGCCACCCAGGTGCCCATAGACCTTTATTTTTATAGAAGAAACAGCATAACTGCATGTGGCAAGCTTTTGCAGTGTAGAATTGTGTCACAACTGAGGGAATCCTTTCTGTTTGGATCAGCAGCTATAGTTCAGGTCCCTGGTTTACCTGGTTGTGGGTCCCAAATTGTAAGGAGGAGAAGGAAACAAACTATTCCTGTTCTCAACAAGGCTTCTAAGCCTAAATCTAAAGAGTGATGGTGTCACTAAGGTTTGGTAAGGGGGAGCGGTGGTGGTTTTTGGCTTCTCATTCCTTTGGTCAGAGGGTTGGCTGGAATCAGGGGGCAAAAAAAAAAAAAGAGCTTTGGATTCACAAGACTCTGCTTTCTACAGTGGGTTGTTGCCTACTCTTCTGCTCCTTTGGTTTCTTCTGCAAAACCCCATTCATTAAGTACTTTCTGGCTTGGTTGGCCTCCTCCCTCATGCCTGAGATTCTCCTCTCTCTCTAAATTCTTCCTTCTGGGTTACCCTATTTGGATCTATCAATGCTTTAGGACTTTAGTGATGGGGGAATCTAGTTCCTGTTATATGATTGTCAGCTCCTGGGCCTCAGGAAAGCCATACTGAACTTTGTGCTGGTCAAACAGCTTGCGCAGGGCACTGATGTAGAGTGCATGGTACTTGTCCACTATCTTCTTGTTTGGCTTCTTAATCCTAGGGATTGGCAGGGGCTCCCCAACTATGGAGAAGGAGAAGAGACAAGCATCTGAGCCTCCCTTCCTCAACTCAAATTACCCATCCCTCAGAGGGATCTACATACTGAAACTCAGTATCTGTGTCTCCTCCTTTTCCTCTGTTCTTTCCCTCTGCTCTAACCCCATCCCATCCCATATTCTCCAAATATCTAATCTCATGCATGCTGAGAGTAAGCTCAGAAGAGTGTTGAAGGAATGCATGTGAATAATGATGCTCTCTTGGCAGCTACTGAATGGCAACAACTCTTATCTGTTTAGTTGTCCTGCCCACCCTGCCCTCAACCATACCTACTGGAATTCCCAGTGCCCATCCCAGCTGTGTGCTGGGTCTCCTGGACTTGATGGATGACCTGGGTGGTGGGAATAAACGACCAGAGTGGTCCAGAGGTATTGGAAAGCTTACCAACAGTGGTAATGGGCAGATTGAAAGGAAGGAAGCCCCAGGATTCTCGAGTGAGGCCCCGGCCATGGAAGGTACAGAAATTTAGTCCCAGGATTTTTTTGAATGTGTCCTGGAAGGTTTTTTGGAAGAACCTTATCCATGTGCCCTCAGGGAAGGTCTCTTGATTGTGAACCTCATTCTCTCCAAAGGAATAGGAAGGGACAAGGTACGCTCTGCAAAGAAAGGAGCATAAGTATTAACTCTCCCAGGCAGCTTCCCCCCAGCAAAACCCTCTCCAAGGTGGGAAGACTTTCCAAACATCCCATTATAGGACAAGAACCCAAGCACCCAAACATCTTCATGTCTCATTCTTGCCATGCTCCACCCTTCTAAATGAACCCTTTGTGGGGAGTTGCTGCATCTTGTCCCCTGATAGGAAGAAGCAAATTTTAGACAATCTAACTGCCTTCACTGCACCCAGGATCCAGAGTGATCTTCCTAAACTGCATATCTGGACATGTCATTTCTCTCTTTAAAACTCTTCCAGAGATCCTCACTTTGTATCATGCTGCTTACCATGGCTTTTGTGCTCCAGCCCTGCCTACCTGGCAAGCTTCCTCTCTCCCCACCACTTCCTTGCAATCTGCTTAGCCATTCTTTTTTTTTTTTTAATTTTTTTCCAACGTTTTTAATTTATTTTTGGGACAGAGAGAGACAGAGCATGAACGGGGGAGGGGGAGAGAGAGAGGGAGACACAGAATCGGAAACAGGCTCCAGGCTCCGAACCATCAGCCCAGAGCCTGACGCGGGGCTCGAACTCACGGACCGGGAGATCGTGACCTGGCTGAAGTCGGACGCTTAACCGACTGCGCCACCCAGGCGCTCCTGCTTAGCCATTCTAAATGTGCCAAGTTGCTGCTTGTCTATGCTGCTTTGTACATTCTGCTCCCTCTGCCAGAAATGCTTCCTATGTCTTCACATAGTTAATTCTACTGTGCCCTTCAATGCTCAGCTCCAATTTCAATCTCTTAAAGAAACCTTTTTGACTACCTCCAGTTCCCTCCTCCACAGTGTAGATTAGGTACCCTTCATCTACTGCTCTTTCTCCACACTAACACTATTCTAACTCAGTTATTCCAGTCATCTCCTTACCTGTCTTCCTCCCTAGTTGTCTTTTAAGCTGATCAAAGGTGGGAACTGTGTCGTTCATCTTTGAATATCTAGGGCCTCACATAGTGCCTGATACATTGTAGGTCAACTGAGTTCTTTCTCCCATTTTGTCTGATTGGCAACTCCTACTATTTTAGCTCACAATTCAGATGTCACCCACTTATGAAACTTCTACATTGGGAGTGAAAATTTTTTCATTTATTATTGCTACCATAGCACTTTGTATATATCTCCATTATAGCACATCTACTGAGTTTTTTCTATGTGTCAGCACTGTTTTGAGCCATAGGGACACATCAGTGAACAAAATGGATTAAAACAATTTTTGTCAGCAAAAATGAACTACTGGGACCTTATGAAGATAAAAAGCTTCTGCACAGAAAAGGAAAAACCAACAAAACTAAAAGGCAACCAACGGAATGGGAAAAGATATTTGCAAATGACATATCGGACAAAGGGCTAGTATCCAAAATCTATAAAGAGCTCACCAAACTCCACACCCGGAAAACAAATAACCCAGTGAAGAAATGGGCAGAAAACATGAATAGACACTTCTCTAAAGAAGACATCCGGATGGCCAACAGGCACATGAAAAGATGCTCAACGTCGCTCCTTATCAGGGAAATACAAATCAAAACCACACTCAGATATCACCTCACGCCAGTCAGAGTGGCCAAAATGAACAAATCAGGAGACTATAGATGCTGGTGAGGATGTGGAGAAACGGGAACCCTCTTGCACTGTTGGTGGGAATGCAAATTGGTGCAGCCACTCTGGAAAACAGTGTGGAGGTCCCTCAGAAAATGAAAAATAGACCTACCCTATGACCCAGCAGTAGCACTGCTAGGAATTTACCCAAGGGATACAGGAGTATTGATGCATAGGGGCACTTGTACCCCAATGTTTATAGCAGCACTCTCAACAATAGCCAAATTATGGAAAGAGCCTAAATGTCCATCAACTGATGAATGGATAAAGAAATTGTGGTTTATATATACAATGGAGTACTATGTGGCAATGAGAAAGAATGAAATATGGCCCTTTGTAGCAACGTGGATGGAACTGGAGAGTGTGATGCTAAGTGAGATAAGCCATACAGAGAAAGACAGATACCATATGTTTTCACTCTTATGTGGATCCTGAGAAACTGAACAGAAGACCATGGGGGAGGAGAAGGAAAAAAAAAAGAGGTTAGAGTGGGAGAGAGCCAAAGCATAAGAGACTGTTAAAAACTGAGAACAATCTGAGGGTTGATGGGGGGTGGGAGGGAGGGAAGGGTGGGTGATGGGTATTGAGGAGGGCACCTTTTGGGATGAGCACTGGGTGTTGTATGGAAACCAATTTGACAATAAATTTCATATATTGAAGAAAAAAAATAAAAAAAATAAAATCAGAAAAAAAAAGAATTCCCCTGGGGGGGGGAAATAAAATAAAATAAAAACAATTTTGTCCTCATGGAGCTTATATTTTTTTCTTGAGGGAAGACAGACAGTAAACAATAACAAATAAACAAAAAACAGATATATAAATAAATAAAATCAGTGATATATAAGAGGATGATAAACACAACCAGAAAAAGTAGAGCAAGATGGTCAAGATAGACCTTATTGAGAAGCAACATTTGAGCAAATACCTGGAGGAGGTAAAGCAATCAAACAATTATTTGGAGGAATAATGTTCCAGGCAGAGGGGACAGCTAGAGCAAAGGTCCTAAGGCAGGAGCATGTAGCTTGTTTGAAGTATAGCAAGGAGCCCAGTGTAGCTCTGACAGAGTAAGCAAGGGTGAGACCAGGGGGTGATGAGGACTGGCTAAGGACCAGATTAGAATTCTGCAGGCCCTTGTAAAGATTTTGGCTTTTGCTCAGAGTGAAATGGGAGCCATTGGAACATTTGGAGTAGTGACATAACCTCACATTTAATGTAATCATTTTAGCTACAGTTGAGAATATTCTCTTGGATGTAGGGGAGAGAGGAAAAGAAGCAGGTAGAGCAGTTAGGAGACTATGTAATAATCTAGGGCAGAGATGATGCTAGTTTAAATCAGGGAGGGGGTTGTAGTTGAGATGATAAGTGGTTGGCTCCTGTATAGTTATATGTGTGCATGTCTGTTGTTCCCACTGGACTGTCAGTTTCTTAAAGGCAAGAACAAGGTCTTATTTATTTTTATACCCTCAATGCCTAGTACTATGCCTGACACACAGTAAGCATTAGATGACTGCTGAAGGAATGCATCCTATTCCTGAAACCAAATTATATGCTGTTTGGGGGCAACAACCATATCTTCTGTATTTTTGCAACCCCCACAACACCAAGCCTAGTGCCTTCCTTGCCCTGGGTAGGTTCTCTGGGCCTCTCAGTTAATGGGTTGATATAGAGTGAAGCTCCACTTCCCCAGACCTACAGCCAACTAGGCTAATGGGAAGGAGGTAAAGGTCTTTTCCTACTGTTCTTTCTCCAACTTCAAGTAAAAGAAATGCCTACAAATGTATCTGGAGGCCCAAACACCATTAAGACACAGTGTGAAGGTGCAGAGGGAAGCAATCAGACTAAAGAGGGAGCCCCCTTTAACAATTCCAAGGGAGGGAACCATTCTGGAGAGGTGCTACAGAGTACCTATGGCACCCTGACAATAGGGTACAGAACCTGGGGACCCACCCTGTCTTCAGTGCCAACTTCACAAAACCTTTACGTTCTTTAAGGTAGATGGTAGAGGCTCCTGGTCGGCACAAGAGGGCTTCAGCAGCTCCACCAACCACAATAACCACAGCATTTCCTGAGCCTTTTTGGGTCAGCAAATACTTCAAGGCCAACTCACTCACTGGGCACACACCTGTGAAACCAAAGAATCAAGTAGCATAACAAACTTGGTGCCTGAGATTGGGGTGAGGGGTTCCTCTGGGCTCTTCCTGCTGGAGACAGTTCTGTTTCCTGAATATTGTTTCCACTTTTCTGTCTTTTACCTCCACATCCTGGGTTAGCCGTAGCCTGAGGTTAGTCCTTAGGGTCAGCTTCTGGCATTGGAGGTTCTGTACTACTACAGTTGGGGATAACTTGAGTTCCTCTGCCTGCTTCCTCTTAGCTCAATAGTATTTAAGCCCATCCCTTCCCTTTCTACCCATAAACCATAGCCATCTTTGACTCTCCCCAATCTTACAGGTCTGGAGACTCTCCAGAGTTTTCTCCCTCAGGGGTGATCAGGACTAGCCACCACAAACCTGCTTTCTCCCTAGAGCAACCTGCCAACTGGGAGCCATTGGCTTGGGTTTCTGTAGAGTATGCAGATCCAGGAGCCTGTACAAACCAAACTGAAATGTAGACGAACTATGGAATGAGGGTAACACCCTGCTGTTCGACAACAGTCATGGAGTCTTTCCTCACTTCTGCTTTTCATCTTTACTCTGGGATTACTTTTTATTCTCTCTTGAGATGGCAGAAGTTGCCCCCAAGCCTTAATCATTTGGTTCATGCCAAACTCAGAGGGGAGCAGAACCATCCTCTGGGACTCAGTGGTCCCACCTAACCTCTCCAGATAAATGTATCTTTTTAATGTTTGGCTTCAGTTGTTTTCTGGTGTCCAGAAGTGGAATATTCATCCAGAGAGAAGGACATTTGTCACAGTACCCTGGCTTAAAGCCTGGCATGGGGAAGTTGTCTTGGATTCTGATGTATGCCTATCCTTTATTCTTTGACATCTTATGCAAGTTTGAAGGGGTTCCCAGGAAATGAAGATCATGGGCAAGGAGGGTACAAGCTAGTATGAGAGACTTTAAAATGTCTTTAAGAGATTTTGAGAGCTGCTATACAAATGGCCAAAATAAGCCAAGTGACATCCCAGAAAGAATCTAGCAAAGTTCATCTGAGCTGCCCCATTCATGTCTGATTTTTCCTACATTTGGGTTTCATATTTGGCTTTTGCCTTTTGCTTTCCACTTTTGCTTTAATCCTGAGATCCAGTCTTCTGCTTCCTCCTCTGAAAGGATTCCTGGCAACTCTTATAAATGCCTGTAACTTATCCTACTGCCTAACCAAACCCTGCCTCCCAGATCTTGGACAGAACCTGATGCTTAGCCACATATTCTTTTTATTGGCTTAGTGTGTTCTGGACTCACTTTCTACTAAGTTCTCTTCTAGCAGGATGTGAGATGTGGACTGTTAGGGCTTACTGGGGCCAGAGCCCTGAGGTAAGTCAGAGAATGGAATGATTTCTTATACTCACCCATTGACATCACATATTCTCGCACAATTGGGATCCAGAAGATCCCTTCCAAGGTCCCTACTGAAGGGGTGATGCCTGGGAAAATCCGAGAAAAGCCAGTGGCCTCAGTAGCAAAGTTGATGAACACACCATAAGAGACAATGCCATGGGGGTGATTGGCAATGATATAGTTTTGTTCCGGAGAGATGTCATGAGTCTTCACCAGCTGTTAGAGGGAAATTAACTCAGAGAAGTGGATAAGAAGAAGGAAGAGAGGACATGTGGACCCATATACTAGCACATAGCCCATTTTCCTTGGGGAGCCTCAAATCCCTGTTCATTGGGATGTAATCATTGTCATAGGATTGCCAGGGGTTATGATGCTCAGAGGATTTGCCACTGTGAAGAAAGGCTGCTATCTATCCATCTTCCCACCTGCCCATCCATCTTGGGGGCCTACTCTGCATTATGCCCTCTGGGCCTTGACCTTCACTGCTGGCCACTAAAGCGTTTGAAAACATGGAGCTAAGTGGGAAAGGTGAGTCCAGGCAACAGAAACCAAGGGCACTCAGAGGAAGGGTGGTTACCTTTATTGGGAAATAATTTTGAAAATACTTCCAGAGGGTCCAATTTCGTACCCAAGCTGAACGCCTACCACCTGTGGATACAGAAGGGAAGGAAAGAGCAGGTGAGATATTGCCAATCCCTCTACCTATCCCAGAGGTGGAGGGTTCTTTCTACAGTCCTCAGGTCACAGAGGAGTTCCCATTTTCATACTTCCATATTTCTAGAACACAGAGCTGTAGGTACTGTCCCTGAATCCAACCCCCAAGAAGATATAGGAGGTTTGTGCTCTCCAGGAGCCAGCCAAGAAGGTGATGGGAAGATATCCCAAGGCTGGGGGCACCTTCCCTGAAACCTCTTAATTCTTCTTAGGAAGCCTGGGAGAGATCTCTGTTCCTTGCTGAGATTTGCTCCCCTCTCTCCCTCTCCTTCCCTCTACCCGTATTTACTTCTTTTAATTTTTCCTGCTGTCCACCTTCCTATCTCATTTCCTTACCCTTTCCCCATCTTTCTTCTTTGCACCCCTTCTCCCTATGCCTCTTCCACTCTCTCCATCCATTTCCTTCTCCCTGTGGTTCCATCCTTGGCACAGACACGTACCACCATTCTTACCTTGACTGTGAGTATTCCAATCATAGGCGAGCCAGGTTAAGGCGAGCACAGACAAGATCCAGAATTTAGTGAACATCAGAAAGTAGGGTATAAGAATAATAGGAATTGCTCCTGAGGGGACACAAAGGGTTTATGCCCTTCAGGTTCCTTCAAGTTTAATATAATTCTAACTACCATCTCTGCTCTCTACTGAAGGAGCAGGTCAAGGCTGGTGTGAGACCCTTCTTTCCCACTTCCCTCACAAGCCCTCCCCACTCTGCTGTAGTCCAGGCTGACCTCTGAGTCCTTGGATCTGGGTCCTTTTGATGGCTGAGATCTTAACTGAGAAAAATGCATAACCATGACATTCTCAGAGCAGGCCCTCAGCTGGGGTCAAAGGACAGCAGCCCTTCTTGGCAAGTGGTTTCCCAAGAGCAGCACTTGCACCAGTGGCTGAAATCCCCATTCTGGGACTTCAGGAATTCCTTTCTAAAAGTTTAACCCTCCTTTCTTTGTGGGACAGCTAAACCAGCACATACCAGAGGAGAAGGGGCTGTCTGCAGTACACAGGCTGTTTGATGCTGAGAAGAAAACATGTATTAGAGACTGCTTTACTAGGTTCAATTTTGTCTTATTCAAAATGTTTCAGAAGTTCAGAAAGGGAAATATTATCTCTGTTAGCAAAGGGCCACAACAGGCTATGAAATGTAAACATGATGCATCTCACAGCAGTGGGAATTCCCATTTTAAAATCTGCAGTCATGAAAAAGAGGGGCTAAGTACACATATTGTTAATGAAAAAAGACCCAGCTAAGGGAATGACTTCTTTGACCAGGTAACCACATCACAAGAGATAAAATTTCCAGAGAATGGAAAGAAACTCAAAAATTACTTAGAAGTGGGTTTGTCTCTTGAATTTTGGACATAGATGAAAATAATAGGAAAAAAGATAGAACAGGCCTTTCTTTAAAGATCATGTTATGGAGTAGAAGAAATCTTAGTGATAGGCTGAATCCTCTTTGCAAGAGCTGGCTGAGATAGTTTTTATAAGCATGCCAATTAAATAGGAAATAGTGGTGGGAGAAATTTTATAGGAAGCTTGCCATCTATAAATGTCCTACTACCCCTGATCCTCATAAAAGATGAGAGTAAATTTGCTAGGTAAGCTCCAGAGGAAAACTCAGCAAGAATCATTAATTAAAGGTAGTCTGAGTGTATAATTTCTCTTATATCTTGCTTCAAATAGATTTAGTTTGCATCACCAGTATTTAGAACAGTGCCCTGCACACAGTAGGTGTTTAACAAATATCTATAGACTGGCTAGAAGATAAAATAAGTGTTTTCTCTTTTCAATAATACGTAAACTTAAATGTTAGTGTTTTGTCAGATTTGTGCTATTTTTTTTAAATTTTTTTTAACGTTTATTTATTTTTGAGACAGAGAGAGACAAAGCATGAACGGGGGAGGGTCAGAGAGAGGGAGACACAGAATCTGAAACAGGCTTCAGGCTCTGAGCTGTCAGCACAGAGCCCGATGCGGGCCCGAACTCACGGACCGCGAGATCATGACCTGGGTGAAGTCGGCCGCTCAACCGACTGAGCCACCCAGGCGCCCCAGATTTGTGCTATTTAAATGTGATGTTATTTAAAAAGCATGGATGGATTGTGTACCTTATATCTGATCTCTTTCAGTTATTCACAAGTCCTAACGGTAGTCTAAACAAGAGCCATACCTTGATAAACACCATCCTCCTTGTGGAATCTATTTGAACTGCAGGTGTGGCACCTCAGGAGACCATAAACGTCCTTTGAGGAGAAGCCTGCCAGACCTGGCCTGTACGAATGTCATTGGCATCACTCACAGAAGTGGGATTTAAAGACATAAGAGAAACAGAGGCCAAACATGGAAGAGCTAAAACTCATGGACCAAGGAGTTCTGTGACAGAAAGCAAAGGTATTTGAGGCAAGAATGATGGAGAACAACCATTGGTGTGTATGTATACGTGACCCTCCCTTAGATATTATGGCCTTGACACCAGGAGATGCTTCCAATATCTTGTCTGTGTTGAAGGGAGAAGTCGTAGTGTGGATTATCAAGGAAGAGGTTCACATAAGGTAGGCTCCTAATTTAGTTTGTATTGAAGATGGCCAAGCCATTCTAATAGATGTGTAGTGTGGTATCTCATCATAATTCTAATTTGCATTTCCCAAATACTTAATGATGCTTCCATCTGCCTTCTGTATATCCTCTTCGGTGAGGTGTCTGTTCATTTCACTTTAGTCCATTTTTCAATTGAGTTTTTTTGTTTTGTTTTGCTTTGTTTTTAGTGGTGAGTTTTAAGAAGAGTCCTTTATATATTCTGGATACAAGTTCTTTGTTGGATATGTGATTTGCAAACATTTTCTCCCGGTCTGCTTTATCTTTTCATTGTCTAAACAGGCTCTTTCTTAAGGCAAAAGCTTTTAATTTTGATGAAGACAAATGTACCATTTCCCGCCTTTCCAGATTGTGCTTTTGATGTAAAATCTAAGAACTTTTTACCTCACCTCATGTCATGAAGGTTTTCTTTTTCTTATTTTTAATGAAGGCTTCTTTGTAAGTTTTTTACTAAACGTTTTACAGTTTTGTGTTTTACATTTATGTCTCTGATCCACTTTGAGTTATTTTTTTAGTAAGATGTGAGGTTTAAATTTTTTTTATTTTATTTTTTTTCAATATATGAAATTTATTGTCAAATTGGTTTCCATACAACACCCAGTGCTCATCCCAAAAGGTGCCCTCCTCAATACCCATCACCCACCCTTCCCTCCCTCCCACCCCCCATCAACCCTCAGATTGTTCTCAGTTTTTAACAGTCTCTTATGCTTTGGCTCTCTCCCACTCTAACCTCTTTTTTTTTCCTTCCCCTCCCCCATGGGTTTCTGTTAAGTTTCTCAGGATCCCCATAAGAGTGAAAACATATGGTATCTGTCTTTCTCTGTATGGCTTATCTCACTTAGCATCACACTCTCCAGTTCCATCCACGTTGCTACAAAAGGCCATATTTCGTTCTTTCTCATTGCCCTGTAGTACTCCATTGTGTATACAAACCACAATTTCTTTATCCATTCATCAGTTGATGGACATTTAGGCTCTTTCCATAATTTGGCTATTGTTGAGAGTGCTGCTATAAACATTGGGGTACAAGTGCCCCTATGCATCAATACTCCTGTATCCCTTGGGTAAATTCCTAGCAGTGCTATTGCTGGGTCATAGGGTAGGTCTATTTTTCATTTTCTGAGGGACCTCCACACTGTTTTCCAGAGTGGCTGCACCAATTTGCATTCCCACCAACAGTGCAAGAGGGTTCCCGTTTCTCCACATCCTCTCCAGCATCTATAGTCTCCTGATTTGTTCATTTTGGCCACTCTGACTGGCGTGAGGTGATATCTGAGTGTGGTTTTGATTTGTATTTCCCTGATAAGGAGCGACGTTGAGCATCTTTTCATGTGCCTGTTGGCCATCCGGATGTCTTCTTTAGAGAAGTGTCTATTCATGTTTTCTGCCCATTTCTTCACTGGATTATTTGTTTTTCGGGTGTGGAGTTTAGTGAGCTCTTTAGAGATTTTGGATACTAGCCCTTTGTCTGATATGTCTTTTGCAAATATCTTTTCCCATTATGTTGGTTGCCTTTTAGTTTTGTTGGTTGTTTCCTTTGCTGTGCAGAAGCTTTTTATCTTCATAAGGTCCCAGTAGTTCATTTTTGCTTTTAATTCCCTTGTCTTTGAGGATGTGTCAAGTAAGAAATTGCTACGGCTGAGGTCAGAGAGGTCTTTTCCTGCTTTCTCCTCTAGGGTTTTGATGGTTTCCTGTCTCACATTCAGGTCCTGTATCCATTTTGAGTTTATTTTTGTGAATGGTGTGAGAAAGTGGTCTAGTTTCAACCTTCTGCATGTTGCTGTCCAGTTCTCCCAGCACCATTTGTTAAAGAGACTGTCTTTTTTTCCATTGGATGTTCTTTCCTGCTTTGTCAAAGATTAGTTGGCCATGCGTTTGTGGGTCTAGTTCTGGGGTTTCTATTCTATTCCATTGGTCTATGTGTCTGTTTTTGTGCCATAAATTTTTTTTTAATATTTATTCATTTCTGAGAGACAGAGAGAGAGAGAGAGAGAGAGAGAGAGAGAGTGTGAGCGGGGTAGGGGCAGAGAGAGAGGGAGACACAGAATCTGAAGCAAGCTCCACGCTCTGAGTTGTCAGCGGAGAGCCCGAGAGAGGCTTGAACCCACGAATCGCAAGATCATGACCTGAGCTGAAGTCGGACACTTAACTGACTGAGCCACTGAAGTGCCCCTAAGATGCGAGATTTTGATCAAGGTTCATTTACTACATATGGATATCCAATTGTTCCAGCATCATTTGTTTAAAACACTACCCTTCTTCCACTGAATTGCTTTTGAGTCTTTGTTAAAGATCAACTGGCCACAGGAGGGTTCAATAGAGAGATCTTGAACTCACCTTCCCCCATGAACACAGTATCTCTACAGCTACAGAAAGAACAATTCCCTCTGAAAAGGGCCTGAAGCCTAGCTGAACAGAGACTCCATGACAAAGAATAAAAGGGACACATTGAGATAGGTAGGAGAGGTGGAGACACAGTCTAGCAAGAAACCCCCACCTCAGGAACAGTGACCCACAATTGGAAGGGGTGTCAAAATCTGGAGCTCATCCCTAAGGACTGAGGGGTTTGTGCCCCATTTCAGGCCTCCCAACCCTGGGGAACTGCACCAGAGAGATGAGACCGCACAGCATCTGGTGTTAAAAATCAATGGGGTTTACTTTCAGGAGAACCATAGGGCCATAGGAAATGGAGGATTCATTCACTCTTGAAAGGGCTTATGTACAGACCCTCTTGCCCTGGGATCCAGCACAAAAGCAACAGTTTGAACAGAGCCTGGACCATATTTTGAGGACACTCATTTGTTTTTGTTTTTGTTTTATGATTTAACTTTATTTTTTTATTTTTTAAGATTTACATCCAAATTAGTATATAGTGAAGCAATGATTTCAGGAGTAAATTCTTTAATGCCCCTTACCCATTTAGCCCATCCCCCCTCCCACAACCCCTCCAGTAACCCTCAGTTTGTTCTCCATATTTATGAGTCTCTTCTGTTTTGTCCCCTTCCCTGTTTTTATATTATTTTTGTTTCCCTTCCCTTACGTTCATCTGTTTTGTCTCTTAAAGTCCTCATATGAGTGAAGTCATATGATTTTTGTCTTTCTCTGATTGACTAATTTCACTTAGCATAATACCCTCCAGTTCCATCCATGTAGTTGCAAATGGCAAGATTTCATTCTTTCTGATTGCCAAGTAATACTCCATTATATATGTATACCACATCTTCTTTATCCATTCATCCATCGATGGACATTTGGGCTCTTTCCATACTTTGGCTATTGTTGATAGTGCTGCTATAAACATGGGGGTGCATGTGTCCCTTCGAAATAGCACACCTGTATCCCTTGGATAAATGCCTAGTAGTGCAATTGCTGGGTCGTAGGGTAGTTCTATTTTTAGCTTTTTGAGAAACCTCTATACTGTTTTCCAGAGTGGCTGCACCAGCTTGAATTCCCACCAACAATGCAAAAGAGATGCTCTTTCTCTGCATCCTTGCCAACATCTGTTGTTGCCTGAGTTGTTAATGTTAGCCATTCTGACAGGTGTGAGGTGGTATCTCATTGTGGTTTTGATTTGTATTTCCCTGATGATGAGTGATGTGGAGCATTTTTTAATGTGTTGGTTGGCCATCTGGATGTCTTCTTTGGAGATGTGTCTATTCATGTCTTTTGCCCATTTCTTCACTGGATTATTTGTTTTTTGGGTGTTGAGTTTGATAAATTCTTTGTAGATTTTGGATACTAACCCTTTATCTGATAAGGACACTCATTTGTTGATCTTAAATCATCTGCTGAAGAAGCAGAAACTTGTTGGGATGCTTTCCAAGGATGGAGGCACTGGTGGGTGTCATTTTTGAGTTCTTCTGCTTTGTTGGTTGGCACTAGCAGGTGACTTTTACAAACCCTACCTCTAGCCTGCTAGCTCCACTGGGAGTGCCACCCCCCCCCCCCTTGAACTGCAGGTGTAGCCTACCCCACTGCAGCTGGGCTGGCCAAGTGCCCCACTCTCATGTTCACAGTTGTGGCCCACTGAGTCAGCAAGCACATGCAGCCCACACAAAGGACACCCCCTGAGCACCTGGTGTGGGTGGCCAGGGGGAATTGCATTTCTGGGCCCCATGAGCCCAAAATAATTGGAGAGATAGTCTTTGGCAGGCTACCACCCACAGGGCACTGCACAAACAACAGACTGAAACAAATCCCCCAGTCTTCATGTGAAAAAGTTTTATTTTCTTGTCCTCAAGTTTCAGCCTGAGGGGCAGGTTCAGGTTTGCCTCACATCCAGAGGCAGCCCCAGGGAACATGGGCAGGGAGACACCACTGTTGGGGGTAGAGTTTACTTTAAAAAAAAGAACATGGGGGGAGTAAAAATACAGTTTTTAGGATTGCTCAAAACAAAATGAAAAAAGAAAACTGCAAAGCAGAAACATACCCATAAATATAGAGAACAAACTGATGGCTATGAAGGGGGTTGGGCAAAATGTGAAGGGGAATGGGAAGCACAAGCTTTAAATCATGGAATGAGTAAGTCATGGGAATGAAAGGTACAGCATAGGGAGAATAGTAAATGGTATTGTAATAGTGTGTATGGTGACAGATGGTAGCTACACTTGTGAATATAGCATAACTATAAAGTTGCTGAATAACTATGTTGCACACCTGAAACTAATGTAACATTGTATGTCAATTGTACTTTAATAAACATAAAATAAAATGTCAAAAAAGAACCCTCAAAACAAAGACTGCAAACAAAGACAAAGAAGGACATTACTTACTGATAAAGGGGTCAATCTAACAAGAGGATATAATACTTGTAAATATTTACACACCCAACGTAGAAGCACATAAATATGTAAAACAAATATTAACAGACCTAAAGGCAGAAATTGACAGCAAGCAATAAAGTAATAGTAGGGGAGTTTAATACCTCACTAACATCATGGATAGACTATCCAGACAGAAAAGCAATAAGGAAACATCAGCCTTAATGACACATGAGACCACATGGACTTAATAGATATATACAGAATATTTCTTCCCCAAGTAGCATAATACACTTTCTTTTCAAGTGCACATGAAACATTCTCCAGGATAAATCATATTAGGCCACAAAACAAGTCTCAGTAAATTTAAAAAGATTGAGATATCAAGCATTTTCCTCCAATCACAATACTATGAAACTAGAAATCAACTACAAGAAGAAAACTGGAAGCATCCCAGTATGTAGAAGCTAAACAACATGCTACTGAACAACCAATGGGTCAATGAAGAAATCAAAGGAGAAAATTAAAAATACCTGGAGACAAATGAAAATAGAAATACAGTAGTCCAAAAATTGTGGGAAGAAGCAAAAGCAGTTTTAAGAGGGAACTTTATAGCAATACACGGTTACCTCAAGTAACAAGAAAAATGTCAAACAACCTAACGCTACATCTACTGGATCTAGAAAAAGAACAAATAAAGCTCAAAGTGAATAGAAGGAAGGAAACAGTAAATATCAGAGCAGAAATAAACGAAACAAAGAGTAAAAAGACAACAGAAAAGATCAATAAAACTAAGAGCTTGTTCTTTTTTTAAAAATGTTTATTTATTTTTGACAGAGAGAGAGAGAGAGCACGAGCAAGGGAGGGGCAGAGAGAGAGGAAGACACAGAATCTGAACCAGGCTCTGAGTTGTTAGCAGGCTCCAGGCTGTCAGCACAGAGCCCAATGTGGGGCTTGAACTCATGAGCTGTGAGGTCATAACCTAAGCCAAAGTCAGCCACTTAACCAACTGAGCCACCCAGGCACCCCAGACTAGGACTTTGTTCTTTGAAGAGATAAGCAAAATTGACAAATCTTTAGCCAGACTCATCAAGAAAAAAGAGAGGGCTCAAATAAAAATAGAAATGCAAGAGGAGCACTTTAACTGATATAGAGATACAAAAGATCACAAGAGACTATTAACAATTATTATGCCACAGGGGCACCTGGGTGGCTCAGTTGGTTGAGCGTCTGACTTCGGCTCAGGTCATGATCTCACAGTTCGTGGGTTCAAGCCCTGCATCAGGCTCTGTGCTGACAGCTTGGAGCCTGGAGCCTGCTTCACATTCTGTGTGTCCCTCTTTCTCTGCCCCTCCCCCACTTATGTTCTGTCTCTTTCTCTCTCAAAAATATATAAACATTAAAAAAATTAAAAAAAAAACAATTATGCCAACAAATTGGAAACCTAGAAGAAGTGGATAAATTCCTAGAAGCATACAATCTTCTAAGATTGAATCATGAAGAACTAGACTGACTGGTAATTAAAAATCTCTCAACAAACAAAAGTCCAGGATCAGATGGCTTCACTGGTAAATTCTACCAAACATTCACAAAAGATTTAATACCTACTCTTCTCAAACTCTTCCAAAAAACTGAAAAGGAGGGAACACTTCCAAACTCATTTCATGAGGCCAGAAGTAACCTGATACCCAAACCAGACAAGAACAACAACACACACACACACACACACACACACACACACACGAAAAAAGAAAAAAAGAAAAAGGAAAAAAATTATAGGCCAATATCCCTAGTGAACAAAACACAAAAATCCTCAATAAAATATTAGTAAATTGAATTCAGTAACACATTTAAAAGGATCATATACTATGATCAAGTGGGATTTATTTCAGAGATGCAAGGATGGTTCAGCATCCACTAATCAAACAACATGATACACCACATTAATAAAAATGAAGGATAGAAATAACATTATTATCTCAATAGATGCAGAAAAAGCACCTGACAAAATTCAATATCCATTTATGATAAAAACTCATGAGGGAATGTACCTCAATATAATAAAGACCATATATGACAAACCCACAGCTAACATCATACTCATCAGTGAAAAGCTGAAGGTTTTTCTGCTAAGATTAGGAACAAGACAAAGATGCCCATTCTCACCACTTTTATTCAACATGATATTGGAAGTCCTAATCACAGCAATTAGACCAAAAAAAAAAAAAAAAGAAAGAAAGAAATAAAAGGGATACAAATCAGAAAGGAAGTAAAATACTCACTATTTGTAGATCACATGATACTATATAGAGAAAATCCTAAAGACCACAAAAAAACTGTTAGAACTAATAAATGAATTCAGTAAAGTTGCAGGACACAAAATCAATATACAGAAATCTGCTGCATTTTTATACACTAACAACAAACCATCACAAAGAGAGTGTAAGAAAACAATCCTATTTACAACTGCATAAAAAAATACCTGGGAATAAATTTACCCAAGGAGGTGAAAGACCTGTACACTGAAAACTACAAGACATTGATAAAGGAAATTGAAGAAGACACAAATATATGGAAAGATGGTCTGTGCTCATGGATTTGAAGAATTAACATTGTTAAAATGTCCATACCACCTTAAGCAATCTACAAATTCAATGCAATCTCTATCAAAATCCCAATGACATTTTTCACAGAATTAGAATAATTCTAAAATTTGTGTGGAACTTCCAAAAATCTTGACTAGCCAAAACAATCTTGAGAAAGTAGAATAAAGCTGGAGGTATCATACTCCTGATTTCAGACTATACTACAAAGCTATAGTAATCAAGACAGTATTGTATTGGCATAAAACATATAGATCAGGGGCACCTGGGTGGCTCAGTAGGTTGAGTGTCCAACTTCAGCTCATATCACGATCTTGTTGTTGGGGGGTTTGAGCCCCATGTCAGGCTCTGTGCTGACAGCTCAGATCCTGGAGCCTGCTTCAGATTCTGTGTCTCCTTCTCTCTCTACCCCTCCCCTGCTCACACTCTGTCTCTCTCTCTCTCAAAAACAAATAAACATTTAAAAAAAAACATAGATCAATGGAATAGTATAAAGAGCCCAGAAATAAACCCACACATATATGATCAATTAACTTATGGCAAAAGAGTCAATAATATACAATGGGAAAAAGACAGTTTCTTCACCAAATGGTGTAAATATAAGAACATTGGGGAGCAAATGGTAATTTAATAATTCAACATCTAACATGGCTTCCTATGACTCTTAGGGTGAAGTCCAGTCTTGTAATCTGGGCTTCAAAGGCACTCTGTGGTGGAGTCCCGGGCCACCCCCTTGTCCTCTGCACTCCACCATACTGTTCCGTCAGTTCCTTCAATTCATTCTGCTCTCTAGCCTCTGGGCCTCTGTGCATTTTGTCCCTTTTACCTGGAAGAACCTTTCCTCAGCTCTTTCCTGGATAGTTCCTATTTATCTTTTAGGCCTCAAGATAAATGTCACAGTTTCAATTTTTTGGCACTATCTTCGACTTCTTTCTCTTTCCCATTCATTCTCCTGCCTGTATCCCCATTGCTACTGCTATGGTTGAAGGCTTGATCTCCTCGGGTTTGGACTGCAATCGTGAGTCTGTTCTTTTTGCCTGCGTGTCCCTTCCCCTCTGGTCCATTTTCCATGTTATTGCCAGATTGCTTTTTAAAGCACAGTCATAATGTTGTTTGCCTCTGAAACCTTCAATATTTTCCCACTGCAACAGAAAAAAAGTGTAAACATGTAGTCCCTCCGTGGACTAGCCCCAAACACCTTCCTCACCTCATCTCTCACTACCTGCACTCATACTGCTTATGCTCTAGCCCAGTATTTCTCAAAGCATTGTCCTTATATCACTGTAGGTACACTAGATGATCTGAGGTGGTGTATGGATGGTAAATCATTTTAATATATAGTGAATAAAAAGTGAATTTATGGTAGTGATCTAAAATATCTGTTATAATACACTAATTTAGGTAACAGCAATGAGTCAATTTGGAAAAAAATGTTAAGTCATAATAGCATAGGTGGTACTCAACTGTAGAAAAAACGAGAAGGTGGGATGTGAATGGCTGAAATATGGGAAACAGGGGCCCAACCACCTTAGTGTACTCCCCATTCCCAACTCTATACCTTTGGTGGTGCTGTTCCTTTATTCTGACTACCCTCTCTTCAACTTTCTGCCTATCAAAGTTCTTTCAGCCTTCAAGGATTTGCTCAAATGATACCCCCTTGATGATACTTTTGGTGATTCTCTGCTCAGAATGAAGGTTTCCCTCCTCCACACACCCACAGCACATTACTTATGCTTCTATTTGACCCTGTTTCACTCTGGTGCTTATGTAGTTAGTACCTCACAAGTCTAGCCCTCTCCCTATTAGACACTAAGCTTCTTTTGTTTTATAAACTTTTAAGTTTATTTATTTATTTATTTAGAGAGAGAGAGATAGAGGGAGAGAGAGAGAGAGCAGGGGAGGGATAGAGAGAGAGGAAGAGAGACAATCCCAAGGAGGCTCCATGCTGTCAGCACAGAGCCCAATGTGGGGTTCAAACTCATGAACTGTGAGATCATGATCTGAGCTGAAATAAAGAGTCAGATGCTTAACTGAGCCACTGAGGCACCCTCAGCACTTATTATTAATAAGCACTCGTTCAGGACTTAATGTACATTATCTCATTTAATTCTCTCATAACCCTGACAAGTAGATAATTTTATTATCCCCATTTTATATATGAACAAATGTGATGCTCGGAGTGGTCAAACTTTGGGGGAATAAAAAGTTCCAAGCTTTAGGAAAAAAGTAGGTAGCATTTGTAGAGTCTTTACTATGTGCCAAGAACTATTTTAGACACTTTGTGTGTGTTAGCTCATATTGATACCTGTAGGAAAGAAAGTTCATGCCTTCCAGGAACTGACAGTCTAGTGGAGAAAATTGATACCATAAATAGTGGATAGATTCCAGAGGGTAAGACTATATAGTCAAATGTTATTTTATGTGAACCCAAGCAGAAGACCATTCCTTACTGCTGGGGAACCTGGAAAGGCTTCTTGTGGAGGGTAAGATTTAAATTGAATTTTGGAGAAAGAGTAGGATTCTGACAGAGAGATTAGTGGAGGAAGGGCCTTCCATGCATGAGGAAGAACTTGAACAAAGATCTGTAGATGGAGGAGCCCAAGGCCCATAACACCATAACCTGAAAAAGTACAGGGAGACCGGGAAGACATGGAATAGGAGATGGAACTGAGAAGGAAGCTGGGGAGATTAGGCTTCATGCTAGAGGAAATATGAAGCCAGTGAAGGTTATCAAGCAGAGGAACAGCATGATCATGATCATATCTGTGTATCAGGAAGATAATTTGAGACAACTGTAGTAGCAAGAGAAACTGTAGGCACCAATTAAGAGATGCAGTAATATATTTTTAAAGTGTTTATTTATTTATATTTGAGAGAGAGAGAGAGAGAGAGAGAGAGCAGGAAAGGGGCAGAGAGAGGGAGAGAGAGAATCCAAAGCAGGCTCTGTGCTGTCAGCACAGAGCCCAGTGTGGGACTCAATCCCATGAACTGAGATCATGACCTGAGCTGAAATCAAGAGTCAGACACTCGACTGACTGAGCCATTCAGGTGCCCCAAGATGCAGTAGTTTAGATGAGAGACAATGGGAACACGAAGTAGGTTACTATCTCTCAAACCAATTTGAAAGATACTATGGAGGTAGAATTTTCAGAGTTTGGCAGTTGATCAGATGTAGGGGGTGAATGAATAATGCCTTGAAGGATCTGGGAATGCTAGGAACGTATTAAAGTCTCTATTTACCTAATTTTCTAGGATCTAGTTACTCATTATTCTTCCTGAAGGTGCAATGAAATCAGAACGTAGGGTGCTTGTCTCAGAAGTGGTTGGCTTTCCTCTGTTGATTAAATGGCAAGGTTGGCAGTGTCTTATGAGTTGGAGTGGTTGGACTTGAAGTAATGTCAATTTCTATAACAGAAAGAAAGAAAATGAACATCTATTGAGGATTTTTTGGCTCTTTGATCTTCAGAATGGTCTTTAGAGGCAGATACTATACTCTGTTTCTACAATGGTGGAGGGTGAATGGATTACTTGTGAAGATCACATAAAAAATAATATTGATGGAGGCACCTGGGTGGCTCAGTCAATTAAGTGTCCAACTCTTGATTTTGGCTCAGGTCATCATCTCACAGCTTGTGAAGTCAAACCCTGCATCAGGTTCTGCACTGAGAGTGCAGAGCCTGCTTAGCATTCTCTCTCTCCCTCTCTCTCTGCCCCCCCCCTCAAAATTAGATAGATAAACTTTAAGAAGAAATAACATTGACTTACTTGCACAAGGTCCAGTAGCAACAGGTGGCAGACCTGGCCTATCTGATTACTAAGACTATGTTCTATTTTATGTAGTATCAGAAACCAGAGAAAGAAGGCAGACCTAAAAAACGTCGGGGGTGATCAGAGGTGATCAGGTGAAAGAGAGGAAAAAGAAAAAGAGATGGACTTAATGGTCTCTACTGAGGGAGAATTTAGAATTTAGTGTCAATTTAGTGTCAGGCCTGGTCTTGTGAGAAATATAACTATGACAAGATATGGCTCCTATTCTCATGGGGCTTATTGAGTAGAGGGAGCAAAGGATACAAGGGCTGCTACCTAACCTATTTTTACAAAGTACTTTGGACTTTCAGAGGTGATATGGTCTTGGGTTGGCTAGAAAATGTTGCAGAGAAGATGTGAATTGAGCAATATTTCAAAGGACAGGTTGTCCATGATTATTAGTCCAGGGAGAGGGATCAGATCTTTCCAGTGGAGGGAATAGTCAGAGCATAGGTGAAGGAGTGGGAGAGTACCCTTTATGTTTGTTCTATGAATAGACTGCTTGGAACACAAGCTTCTTATAAGGGAAGAGTGGGGGGATGAGCCGGTTAAAGGTTAGAGCCAGAGAGTGGAGGAGGGCCTTGAATGCCCAGGCTAACACATTTGTACGTCACTGAGTAGGCAGTGGGAAATCACTGACTATTTTTGAGCAGGAGAGGACTGTAATTAAAGATGTTTTCAAAAGACTCTACTGGGAGCAAGCAGTGGAATAGATTGGAGAGGGTGAAGACTAGAGGGTAGAGAGCCAGGAAAGCGGATATTGCAACAGTTTAGATAGATGGTGACACATGCCCAGAAGAGACAGAGAGCCATCCTCCAATGGAAGCTGGCCCTCAGAGGGCCTCTCAGGGCCATTGCCTAATTCTAAGGGTCACGAATATTTGTATTTTACACCTCCCCCAAACTGTCTTTTCATTCCTCTCTTCTCCCTTCTTCCCTCCTTCTTGTTCCTCTCCTTTTTCTCCTCTTTCCCCCTATTTCCTCTCCCATTACTTTCAGGGATGCTCAGTAATCAGCCATGATTCTAAACATTATTCAGGAAAGTGGAGAGGTGCTGAGGGAGGCTCTGAGCAAGAGAGAGGAATGAAAGAAAGCCAGTGCATGAAAAAATTAAGAAGGAAATTAAGGAAGGAAGGAATTTAGGAAGGAAGAAAGGAAGAAAGGAAGGGAGGATGGAAGCTATTCTATATGGAGCATTTACTGTATACCAAGCTAAGAGGATGGGGATACTGAGGCTTAAAGCGGTCCGAATACTTGTTGGAAGTCACACAGCTAATTGTTATCCAAGTTTGACAAACTCGAGAACCCATGTCCTGTTCATCATGTTTCACTGTTTCTATTTCCTGCTTTTCCTGATCCCCTCAACTTGGTGTGATAATTTTTCCCTGAAACCCTAATATCACTTTGTTGTGACTATTTCTTTCACTTACTACAGTCTGTCTTACATCGTAGTGACTTCTGTGTGTGTCTAGCACTGATGCATAAACTGTGTACAATGGTGGAACTAATGATTGCTTTATCTTTGTTGCTAGATAGTAAGGAGTTTATATTTGATCTATGGTAGTTTCGACAAGGACCGTCACCACCTTGTAATGGGTATTTGCTCTATAACTATTGAACAGATTTGAATGTCTTAGGCACCTCTGGGGACATCTTACACTGTTACAGATGCTCCAAGACCCAGGATTCATGTTGTATTTCTAGCACAATCACTAAAATGATAGAAACAGGATGTATAACATCTAACCTAGTAGAGGAAGGCAAATGGAATGATAAAAATAATCAATGTAAAACAAGACAAGATAGAGGCACCTGGTTGGCTCTGTCGGCTAAGCATCTGACTCTTGGTTTCCACTCAGGTCATGATCTCACACTTTGTAGGACCGGGCCTGGTGTCGGGCTCCATGCTGGTGGCGCTGAGCCTGCTTGAGATTCTCTCTATACCCCTCCCTGCTCGTGCTTGCTCTCTTTCTCTCTCAAAATGAATAAACATTTTTTAGAAAGAAAAAAAATAGAAGAAGTCAAGACAAATGGCCAACAAGCATATGAAAAGATGCTTAACATCACTAATTGTTAGGGAAATGCAATCAAAATCCCACAATGAGATATCACCTCACATTCTTTAGGATGGCTCCTATTAAAAATCCCCAGAAAATAAAGAACTGTTGGAGAGAACGTGGAGAAATTGGAACCTTGTGCACTGTTGGTGCAGTTTAGATATGGGTAATATGGGTGCAGGTGCTGTGGAAAACAGTGTAGCTGTTCCTCAAAAAAATTTAAAGTGGAATTTACATGTGATCCAGCAATTCCACTTCTGGGAATATATCCAAAAGAATTGCAAACAGGATCACAGAGATATATTTGAACACTCATGTTCACAGAAGCATTATTTACAATATTCACACAATAGAATATTATTCAGCCTTAACAAGGAAGGAAATGTTGTCATGTGATACAGTGTGGGTGAAACATGAAGATATTATGTTAAGTGAAATAAGCCAGTCGCAACAGGACAAATAGTGTATGATTCCACTTATATGAAGTACCCAGAGGAGTCAAATTCACAGAGACAGAAAGTAGAAGAGTAGTTGCCAGGGGCTGTGTGGAGGGGACAATGGTGAGTTCTTGTTCAATGGGTACAGACTTCAGGAAGAGAGCTCTGGAGGTGGATGGTGGTGACAGTTGCACAACACTGAATGTACTTAATGCTGCTGAAATGTACACTGAAAAATAGTTAAAATGGTTGGTTTGATGTTATATGTATTTTACCACAATTTAAAAAAACTTTTAAAAATGCAGGTGAAAGAAAACATTCACACTTATTATTAGTGTTTTCACTTAAGACACGTAGGTGCCATCATTTGTCCATAACATCCCCACCCCACACCTCCAGCTCTTCCAGAAGAAGTGGAAGCTGGTAAGATGGGGGGGGGGGAGTGGGCATTACTAGGAGGCTAACCCTCACTTCTGGGCCCTTACATATTCAGTGTTGGATATGCCTTGTACCCTATCCCTGTCCACAGTGTCCTTTGAAAGGGGGAAAGGAAGAGAGAAGAAAATACTTAAAAACAAATCATTTTCTGGGAGAAAAATGAAAACATTTTATTGAGGAGTGCTCCCTAGAAGAGTCAGAATAATCTGGGCACTTGTGTTCGAAGACCACACAAAGGGTTTCTGGGGCAGTACAGACCCCACACCCAAAGGGAAGAACTTACCTCTTCCTGTCTCTTTTATTAAAAAAAATTTTAATGTTTATCTTTGGGGGGGGAGGGGCAGAGAAAGGGAGACGCAGAATCCAAAGCAGCTCCAGGCTCTGAGCTGTCAGCACAGAGCCAGACTTGGGGCTCAAACTCACAGAGTTGTGAGATCATGACCTGAGCCAAAGTTGGACGCTTAACTGACTGAGCCACCTAGGCGCCCCTCTTCCTCTCTTGACCTCTTTTCCCTGCTCTCTAGTCCCCAGACTTGCCCACTCTTTCTAGGATCCAGACTTGAAATGGTGGCTGCCACCGCAATACCAAGACTTTTAGGATATTCCTGTGCCCCCCTCACTTTCCTAACTGAGGGCTGCAACTTGTCAAAAAGGTCTGTTTGAGGACGTTAAGATAAACGCAAAGGAAAACAGAAAATATGAAAGACTAGAAGCAAGTTTATAGAAAAATCGCTTTTTTCCCCCTTAATACAGCTAGAGTCAGGCCATTGATGAACTAAGTGCTCAGCATGATTTGATTTCAATAAGGCTCAATAAGTCATCATCTATGGCAGTCACAGATTCCTTTGGCAGTCTGGTGAAGCCTATGGACCCCTTCTCTGAATAACATTATAAATGCACAAAATAAAATATATAGACTTACAAAGGAAATGCAACATATTAAAACACAGTTCTCAAAGCATCACCAAAAATGTGCCATAGTAACATGGGCTTCTTGGTTTATGCATCAAATAACCAGACCTAACGGAAGTTCCAATAACCACTGGCATTTTGAAGTAGTCGTGAGCATAAATGACATTTTGAGATGCCTGCAACAACTGGCAAATGAAACGCAAATCTGTGATGTCTATTACTGACAAATTCACTGGTGCTGCTAATGTTTCTGTGGCTTGTTGCTTACATTCATTATTTTAATTCGAAGCTAGTGAAAATAAAGGTAAATTTTGCTATATGAATTCAAAGTTGTCCACCCCTACCCCAAATTCTAGGTCCATAAGCCTTTGGTTAAGACCCTTTGCTCTAAGGGAACATATAGTCTCCCATAGATTGGAATTGGCTGCCTTCAGGCTGACATTTCTCCCCATCCAGTTTCCAAGCTTTGGCCCTGGAATTGGTTGCCCATGAAGTCCTAGATTCTGGTTGGGAAAAGCTTAGCACTCTCAACCCATTTGCCCAGCACTGATAATTGCCATGCTCTGAGTCCACTGCACAACTGGCCTTTTATTAAAGTTCTGTCTGGGGGCGCCTGGGTGGCGCAGTCGGTTGAGCGTCCGACTTCAGCCAGGTCACGATCTCGCGGTCCGTGAGTTCGAGCCCCGCGTCAGGCTCTGGGCTGATGGCTCGGAACCTGGAGCCTGTTTCCGATTCTGTGTCTCCTTCTCTCTCTGCCCCTCCCCCGTTCATGCTCTGTCTCTCTCTGTCCCAAAAATAAATAAAAAACGTTGAAAAAAAAAATTTAAAAGTTCTGTCTGGGGTGCCTGGGTGGCTCGGTTGGTTAAGCATCCAACTTTGGCTCAGGTCATGATCTCACGGCTTGTGGGTTCGAGCCCCACGTTGGACTCTGCTGACAGCCTGGAGCCTGGAGCCTGCTTCAGATTCTGTGTCTCCTTCTCTCCCTGCCCCATCCCCACTTGCACTGTCTCTCTCTCTCTCTCTCAAAAATAAATAATATGTTTTAAAATAAATAAATAAATAAATGTTTTAAAAACTTTTAAAAAATGTTTGTTTAATGAGTCACTAGGGCAGCTCCCAGATTTTCCAGAATTTTCTCCCCATAGTTTTAGACTAGAAAATCACGTTATGCCTACCTAGCAATACCAACTCTGCAAGCCACCATCACCTTTGCCCCCAACCCTGAATAGGACTCTTTTTGGCAAGTTCAGAGGGGGTGAACAGGGGGATGCATAAAATGGGTGATGGGCATTAAGGAGAGCACTTGTTGGGGTGAGCACTGAGTGCTGTAAGTGATGAATCACTACATTCTACTCCTGAAAGTGATATTACACTATATGTTAACTAACTGGAATTTAAATAAAATCTTGAAATTAACAAAAAAAAGAGGGGGCAGTCCTGGGAAGGCTGTGGTGATCTTTAAAACCAGAACAACCAAAGGCTCACTCATGGCCTTCATGTCCTCAGTTGGAAAGAGGGAAATCTGATGATTTCATTAGAAATCTAATGATTTCATTCTTGCTCAACAGCATCCATCTTTCTGGGTGAGAAGCAATAGTCCTTTCAGAGAGGGCGGGAGGGGTGGGGGGGGGGGGAAACCAGCCAAATGATCTCTTTGGAGCCTTCCTCATCTGGGGATTCTTGCCCTCATTCTTGGCCTGTTCTCATGTGCTCTCCAACCCCTGGTGTTCACTTACCTAAAAATACGTAGACGGGGAGCCACTGCAAAACAGACAGGGTTTGGAGGCATTCGTGAAGATCCAGTCGGGAAAGGAAGACCATGGCTATTGTGGCAAGAAGCCCAAACAGAAGGCCAGCACTTCTAAAGCTGTGCTGCTTACAGGTGCTTTGCTTTCATCTCTTATCACTGAGTCCCTTTAGCTGCTGAAGGTTTTAGGCTTGACCTAACCTTTCCTCCAGTCTTCCTTGTTCTCTGTCCCGCCCTGGCTTCCTACACACACATGAGGTTTCAGATCATGCTATCTAATCTCCCTAATATATATCCCTTCTCCTTGTGTGCTTCATTGCAATAAGGCAGATATCGCTTAGGGGTGGTTCTTGCTGTGTGTGGGGAGGTCCCTGATAGATGAGTGCAGGAAAAGAGAATGGCTTAGACCCCAAATAAGACCTCTGAAAAGCAACCTACTTCCCTGCTTAAGAAAGGAGACCTGGTGACTCCACTTGTTTCTGCCCTAGTGGCTGCTCTTTGGCTCCTCCTGTCCTCTGCTGAGAGCCACCTCGTCAACTTGGGCCTTTTTCTGCACAGATATCTTAACTTCTCAGATCCCTCCTTGTGCCTCTATTTCACAGGGGCTCGGTATCAGCGGCCAGATACCACATGGTAGAGTGGGAGAGGCACTGTACAGAGAACAGATCTTGGGTTCCAGTCCGAAGTCCACCATGTTATTCCCGTGACACCTTTGCCAATTGCTCCATCTCTCTAGATCTCAGCTTGAGCATTCGTTGTTGGAAGGCAGTGTAGTGGTTAGGAGCACAGATTTTAGAGCCAGATAGCTGGGGTTCAAATATCAGCTCTGCCACTTACAAGTTGGTGAACTCCTGTGCCTCGGTTTCCCCATCTGTAAAACAAGGATGATAGTAGTACCTACTTCATAGGGCTTTTATGAGGATGGGATGAGTGAATGAGTGTAAAGTGCTTAGCATAGTACCTGGCACACAGTAAGCATTATGTGTTCCCTGTTATTATTTTTTGCGTTCAGTTCATGTCTATTGAATATCTACTATGTTTCAGGCTAAGAGGCTTACTTCTACACACTGGCCTTTACAAAATTAAAGATTGTTCCCAGGTCCCAGAACTCTGGATTTATAATTTTTTTCTGCAACTATCTATGGAGTGACTACTGTTTGCCAGGCATTGCTGTAGATACTGAAAATTCAGTGGGGAAGAACATGGACATGATTTCTGCCTTCATTGACCTTACAGTCCAGTGGGGGAGACAGACATTAAGCAAAAGAAAACCATAAAAGTGTCTATGCACTTGAATTTGTGGTAAGTGTCTTAAACAAAAAGGCCAGTATTGTCAGCATAAGGCCTTGGATATAGAAGGTGCTCAAAAAATATTTTGAATGTAATCAAAAAGGCTGCTAGGAAAATCAAATACAAAAATGGTATCAAGTACCCAACAAGTGCAAGGAAATAGATTCCTTAGGCTTTTCCATGCAGATTAGCAGAATTCTGTCTTCCTCCCTAAACTCCACTCTGGTTTTCACCTGCCTGATTAGACTGACTAAGATTTTGCAGAGTTAAGCTTAGGGAACATTTTTGGTATGTTGTGGGGGTGGTGTGATTTCATTCCCCAATGTACTCTAGATGGCCACCAAGCATGTCACCCCATTTTGTCTAATTCCTCTTTCTTTTCTTCCCCTGGCTTCCTGGGGTTCTCAATTTGCTTATTGGGGCTACTTGGCCACATACAGGGTGAGATGTATTGGAGCATGTCCGCTCAGAATTTTCATAAGAGGAGGGAGAGAGTTGTTAGGTGGGCCTCGGTCTTCTAGGGGAAAGCACAGATGTAGAAGGCTGGAGTATCCAGAATGGACAAGATACACAATGTTGAGAGCTCCATGTCCCCTTATAGATCAGGTCTCTACCCTCCTTCACCTTCAGATGGGTAAATGGAAGAGGCCTAGAAAGGACTCAAGGTCACACAGGGTGTCCAAGGCAGGGCAAGGACAGATCAATTTCCATTTCTCTCTCCCTAATGTCCAGCTCAGGGCCTGGTACAGAGTAGATACTCAAGTAAATATTTGTGGAACAAATGAAGGAGATCTGGTCTCCTGGTTCATCAAGCAAGGTGGACAGGCAGGGATGGGTCAAGCCCCTGATTGGTCACCCTTTTCTCCCCAAAGCAGAAATCATGCTTTGGAGCTGGAGCTTTCTATAGCCAAGTGGACAAGTGTAACATAAATACCAGGTAATGCAGAAAAGGCAGGACAAAGTGAAGTAAGCCAGCAGACAAACCCTGAACAGTCAGCACTCATGATTTCCCAATTACAGTTCATTCAACCAACAAACAAAAGCTTAGCTGTCTCAGAGTAAGCAGTACCAAAATAAAGGTGGCCAAGAAGCACAAAGGTCTGCCAATTTCATTCACAAACATTTAAGGCTGACATGATTCTACCCCTCAAGAAAGTCACAGTCCAGGATGTGAGGTAGACATAATCACCAACACCTCTGGGGTACTATGAGGTGCGCAGAAGAGAGAAGCACCTACTAGCCTGAGAAGATAAGGGAGGACTTTATGGAAGAGGAGGTGCTGCAGTGAAGGGAAATGGACTAGGCACAAAAGCCATGAAGGACAGTCCAGGAAAGACTGCAATTAGTTTCTCAAACCAACAGGAATGGGGTTCTGGGATAAGCTGGCAAGCTAAGGAGTGTCTAGGGAGCAACAGAAAAACAAAGACAGGAGAAAAATGGAAGGAAGAGAAGGTCAAGGGGACTGGGGGGTTCAAAAGGAATGGTGGAAGTGAGGGAAGCTCTGAGAAAGAAGCAGTCCCAGGATTCTTCTTCCTGGATTCAAAGGTCCACCCTCAGCCTTCAGAATGACTCATTTCCAGAAAGCTTTGGATAGCTGAGGTTTTACCATAGTGCTCTATCCTCTGATCTTTCCCCTTCTGCCATACTTTTTTCCTAAGTTTATTTTTTGAGAGAAAGAGAGAAAGAGAGAGGGGGGAGGGGCAGAAACAGAGGGAGAAAGAGAATCCCAAGCAGCCTCCATGCTGTCAGCACAGAGCCTGACAGGGGGCTCAAACTCATGGACCATAAGATCATGACCTGAGCTGAAATCAAGAGTCGGATGCTCAACCAACTGAGCCACCCAGGTGCCCCCTTCCCCCGCCTTCTGCCATATTCTTATTGGGTTAGGTGTTGCAATTTCAGTTCAATTAAAAGTACATATGGAGAACCTATTTAATAGCAAGCACCAGACTAGGTACTATAGAAGGTACACACATAGTCCTTCATTCACCAAATTTTTATTGAGGTCTGGTTATAAGCCTGGTATTGTTCTAGGCTGACAACTGTGCATGTGTGGTGTGTCAGGGAAGACAGGCAGAGAGTAAAAGAAGTGCATAGGTCATCAATACAAGGATTAGGGCCATCGGAAAATTACAAAGACAGAGGGAAAGGCTAGTGACCTTGGACAAGATACTTCTCCAAGTCTCAGTTTTCTAATCTGGTAAAAAAAAAAAGGACTAATCATATTTATTCACTGTGACGATTAGTGATAATGATTGAAAAGCTCCTTGGGCAGTGTCTGACACCCAGGAACTGCTTGATAGGACTGGTATTCAGCTGTAGGGAGGTGGTGTTTGCAGTGGGCTCCAACAGGCAGAGAAGTAGGGAATATGATCCTTCCTGTGGTGCCCAGTAGAGACAAAAGTCTGGAGGGTTTTGCTTTGGCACAGAGACTGGTTTAGTTTGACTGGAATCTCAGGTTCATGGAAGGGAAGAGGACAGAAGGCTGGAAATCATACGTGGGATGTTTTTCTTACAAATCTCTTCACATCTGGAGGTCAGGGGGTCTAGAATCTAGTGAAAGTAGATCCTGGAGAGGTGGTTCCAAGGAAGGGCCTGCAAAGGTGGAAGGTAGGGCAGAATAGGGTGGGTATTTCAAAATCTCATGAATGTCAGTGGATCACTTCTCAGAGCAGGCAGGCCTTGGAGTACAGTGGCATCTGGTACCTTGTTCAGGCTAAGGTGACCAGCCATGTCTGTTTGCCAGGCACTAAGGATGTGGGATTTTCAATGCTAAACCCAGGATGGTCTTGGGCAAACCAGGCGGTTGGTCCCCTAGTTCAAGTGATTGTCACTGTCTCCTGGACTTTAGCTTCCGCAGGTCTCCCATCCTTTTCAGTCTCCATGCTGCTGCTAGAGGATGTCTGTCAAATACAGTTCTTTGCATCTGTCCTGTTTCAAACCCTCCAAGGTTTCCCATGGTCTTTGGGATCAAGTTGGAATCCTAGAGCCTGGCATCCAGAGCCCTTTCTACACTGGTCTCTGCCTTCCTTGAGAGTCTCATTTCCCATCGCTTTCACAACCCATTAAATACAGCCTCCTTCCCCAAACAGGAAGTGCCCTCTCCTCTTCTGGGCCTTACCAGCTCGACTAACTCCTACCCTTGCTATCATTACCCTGCTCTCCCCTCTGGATTCCCAGGGTACATTATACCTATTTTGGGGAGAGTATATATCAGGGAGTTAGTCTGGGATTGTGGACCCTACCTCTACACCCACCTTCTAGTACAATGCTTGGTAGGCTTTTGGTGTATATATTTTGAATAGTTACTATATTCATGTGATTCAAAATTCAAAAGGGACTATGAGGAATTCAGTGAAAAATCTCCTTCCCACTCCTGGCCTCTAAGCACCCAACGCTGTTTTCCCCTCCAGGGATATTTCATGAGCACAAGGCAAATAAGGTAATTTACTTTGTTAAATGAATACAGGAGCAAACCAGTAAAACACGGAAATAATTCAAATGCTCACAATCTGGAGCTGGCTAAGTAAGCTATTATATAGCAACATTACAGACAAACCTGCAGTCATTAAAAGTCACTAAAATTATTGTAAGACAGACTCTGTAGTATGCGATATGTTATGCTGTAAAAGCAGAATATAAAGCAGGCCTCTTTGTTGAATGCACTTTGTACAAATGTGGTCTCTTCGGTGATAGGATGAAAGGATATCTGAGAGAGAAAAATGAACCCTGCTGTAAGGTGAAGAGATTCTGGGTTGTCTTTTATGTCAAGTTGTTTGAATATGAAAAGAGAGAGGCTGGATTATTATGAATCTGACTGATGAAGAAGTGTGATTCATGATGGGACTCATTCACTCAGTAATTCATTCCACAAACACTGACGGCTTGCTTTGTCAGGAGGAAAGAGTGTGAAACAATGTGGAGCTTCTTGGGATGAGCACTAAGTAGTCTGTGGGCACCTAAGAAGCTCTGATGGAGTGAGAGGGGTGGGAATGTGATGATTTCATTTCAAGACAGATTCATTTGAATCTGAGTTGTGTTTGTTTGTCAAGAGAAGCTGTGTAGTAGATGGTAGGATCTAGCTCTGGGAGCTCAGCAGAGAGGTAGTGGCTAGCACTAGCCATCAGGGTACCTGTGGTCAGGGAAGCTAGAGGTGGGTGGAGCTCACCCAGGGAGAAGGTAGACAGGTAAGGAGAAGACAGGTTACATAAAGCTGGTGATAGGTCATTCTGCAAACCTCTCAATGTGTCTGAGCCAGGGCCAAGGGCACCAGGATAGAAGAGGTGGTATCTGTTGCTGAGTGTTCAAAGGCCCAGAGTCCAGGAAAGAAATCCTTCCTGCCAGCACCTGGCCTCTAAGCCTCTTGCACTTATGGCCTGGGTCTGGTTTCAATTGTTTAGAAAGGCCTTGGACCAAGGGGGGCTTTGACAGGCTTAAAAATATGTAGAAGTCCCTAAGCCAGAGGCTAGGGTAAAGGGTTTAAATTTTTTTAATGCTTATTTATTTTTGAGAGAGAGAATGAGACAGAGAGAGAGACAGAGACAGAGCATGACTGGGGGAGGGGCAGAGAGGGAGACACAGAATCCAAAGCAGGATCCAGGCTCTGAGGTCTCAGCACAGGGCCCAATGTGAGGCTCAAACACATGAAACATGAGATGGCGACCTGAGCTGAAGTCAGATGCTTAACTGACTGAGCCACCCAGGTGCCCCTGGGGTAGAGGGTTTAAAAGATTAAAGATCAGCTAGGACTGGAAGGGGAGAGCAGGTGGGCCTGGCATTGGGAGTAGGAATGTTCCCTCCTCCAACAGACTGTGGGATGTGGGGGCCCCAGGAAGGGGAGGTTTCTAGGAAGGGGGTGTTTCCCCCACTGAGCAGGTCTCAGATGTGCCCTGGAGTGCCTGTCAGGCAAAACTGATAGAATTGTTGCTCAAAACTTAGAGAAAGGGAAAGGGTTACTCCCAGAGCAGTGTGCCACCAGGGTGTTATTGCCCACCTGCATAGGTCCCCTGTGCTTTGTGCTTTCTAGGGAGGCACTGAGGCTGACTAGAAGGGTGTGGCCTTTGGAGTCAGGCCAACCTGGAATCCAGGCCTACCTGTACCACTTAGGGCTGAGTGATCTTTGGGAAATCACTTCTCTGAGCCTCAACCTCCTCATTTCTTTTTTTTTTTTTTAATGTTTATTTATTTACTTTGAGAGAGAGAGTGAGCAAGCAGGAGAGGTGCAGAGAGAAGGAGAAAAGAGAATCCCAAGCAGACTCCAAGCTGTCAGCACAGAGCCCAATGGCAGTGCTCGAACCCATGAACTGTGAGATCATGACCTGAGCTAAAACCAAGAGTTTCTTAACTGCCTGAGTCACCCAGGTGCCCTTCAGTCTCCTCACTTCTAAATTGAGGTTATAATATCTTATTTGGGCTGTTGTTTGTGAGGATTAGAAATAACGTAAATCTCCTGGTATATAGTATAGTATAGCATAGCATAGCATAGCATAGCATAGCAACTATTATTTTTATTGGTGTTACCACACGGGAGTAGGCTAGCCTAAGTTATTGCTGAGTCATCCTGTCTTTGAGGGATTTATTGCCAGTTGTGAAAAGGAACTGAAATCTAAGACTTTGTTCACCATCCTACACATACATCTGTCAAAGGTAGCCTGGGGAACAGATGTGTAAAAACTGGTTCTCAGGTTCCACTGCACATAACCGTGCTCTCTTGGGCTGGTCATTTCAGCCCACAAAGCAGAGCATTTCACAAACCCTTTTGCTGGTGTTGATATATAGACAACAGATTGAGAAAGCATTAGAAGGGCAGGGGTTACAATAAAGTTGTGAAAGACTGAATAAAAAAAAATGCATCCCCTCCTCTGTCCCCCTAGCTTACCAGCAGCCTACCACTCTTATTCCTCACTCTTGTGCCATGCTTTGTCACTGTTTGAAGTGTGCTCACATATTTGATTTCACTTGCCCCTCACTTCTGCCTGTGAGGTAAGTAGGGCAGATGTTGTCTGCATCTGGATGGGGCTAAGGCAATGACACAGATGGGATTAGAACCCACGTCTCCTTGTTGTGGAACATGAGTTAAGCTGTACCTTCAATGAATGGGTTAAAAACAAACTGTGAGGAAATGATGTGCAGGTGTTGTAGGGGTGTTTGGGCAAGGAGATAATAGTAACAATACTATCTTGCTGTAGGGCATCCAACAGAAATGGGTGGCAAGATGTCTGTGGTGCTGATAAGCAAACTGCAAGGCCCAGAGTAAGCAGAGGAGGACTGTGGTGTTTAGGTGATACAGAGAGGTGGATTTAGTTCCAAAAGTTCCCCCACCCTTTGCAAGTTGTTTTAAATGACAGAAGTGACCTGAGTGACCAGGGTGGCCTGGGGTGATTCTGCTAGGGAGTGGCAGATTGAGACCCTAGCTTAGTACTCAACACCAACCTCTTGGTCTTGAAATCAGCTCATTCAGTCCTCTGCCCCATCTTTCTCACAGGCACGTCTGGAGGAACAAGAGTGGAAGGGACAGATCACTGCAGAATGGCACGAAAAGACAGTGCTCAGCACTCATCTTTTATTTTTTTAAGCTTATTTATTGAGAGAGAGAGAGAGAGAGAGAGAGAGAGAGAGTGAGAGAGCACCAGCATGTGAGTAGGGGAAGAGCAGAGAGAAAGGAAGAGGGAGGATCCCAAGCAGGCTGTCAGAGAAGAGGGAAGAGGGTGAGGCTGGACTCCATCTCATGAACCGTGAGATCAAGAGTCTCACGCTTAACTGAGTGAACCACACAGGTGCCCCTCAGCATTCACCTTTTAAAAATCCCATTGGCCTCCGGGCACGTGGGTGGCTCAGTCAGTTAAGGATTGGACTCTTGATTTTGGTTCAGGTCATGATCTCTCAGTTCATGAGTTGGAGCTCCCCACTGGGCTGTGACAGTGTGGAGCCTGCTTGGGATTCTCTCTCTCTCTGCCCCTCCCCTACTCACTCCCTCTCAAAATAAATAAATAAACTTAAAAAATAATCTGGCCTCCATGTGAGAGCTACTGAGGGCAAACATTTTGGCTACACTGATAGGTTTGCACTTTCTACGTATTAGCTGTGTGACTGAGCCGTTTTTCCTGAACCTGTTTCCTTCTTTGTAAAACAAAGATATCACCTCCTTCCTGACAGGTTGTTAGAATGAAATAAGCAGTCTGTGTGAAAGCATTTGGTAAACCATGATGCAGTATTACTATCTGGTGAACTCACCTCCGGGAGTACATCAAACCCAGCTCTCTCTAGGACCCTGAAAGGGCCAGCTGTGGTGGGAGTAGAGAAGGTGGTTCTTTTTTGGGGCTGACTGTGGCGAGGAGGAAAATGGAGGAAGCTGGGCTTGCTCACCGCCTCTGTCTTCATATCCCCCAGCTGGGGGGGAAATGGCAGGGGAGCTGACATAACCTTTTCCTTGGTGAGTCAGCTAAGAAGGAATTTCTAGAGCTCCAATAATGTATAAGTGGTGGTTTGGGGTTGGGTTTTTAAAGCTGCTCCCTCTTTTTAAGCAGCTTTAAGACACAAAAAAGCACAAGCAACTGGGAAGCTTATGGAAAATGACAGAAGCACAGCTTAATAGTGTGAACTTGGGGAAATCAGTATTCTGGAGCCAGTGCTACCTATTTTGCAGGGCCATTGTATTAATAGTATGTGAAAGCGCTGGGTTCAGTGCCCAATACTTGTCTGTCTCCTTTCCCTTCCTAGTGAACAGACTATAATCATGGAGCTCAGACGAACAGAAAGCATTTACTCTTCAGCTGCTCGAGTGTATTATAATGGCTGCCACTATTGAACATCCCCATGATACAGCTCATGTCTAGACACCGAGGAAACAGGAGCAGTTCAGAGAAATTTTATCACCCGAGATCACATAGCTTGCGATTTGTAAAGCCAGGATTCAAACTCACCTCGTCTAATTTACCTCTTAGGTATCAGAATGTGTGAAGGGGTTAATCAAGCTGGATCTTCTAGGAGGCCCATCTTTAGATAGACTCAGAACACCCTGGTCCATTTTGAGAATGAACTCTGGGTGGAGTTTCAAGAGCAGGAAATGGGCCATTACTACAGGAAACCGGGTAGTAATTGGAAGAGAGCTAAAAACAAATGTTTGCAGGGCACCTGGGTGGCTCAGTTGGTTGAGTGCCTGACTTCAGCTCAGGTCATGATCTCACTGTTGGTTTGTGAGTTTGAGCCCCATATCAGACTCTGCTGTCTAGACGAAGCCTGCTTCCCATCCTCTGTCTCCCTCTCTCTCTGCCCCTCCCCCGCACCTGCTCTCTCTCAAAAAATAAACATTAAAAAAAAAAAAACAACAAATGTTTGCTTCCCAAATTCTTGGGGAACTTAATCTGTGCTCTCCCAGTTTCAGGAGCTTATGTTGTGAGGGTGAGGTCAGTCCTTTATTAAACAGTATACAAATGGGGCACCTGGGTGGGTGGTTCAGGTCGTCAGTCGGTTAAGCGTTTGACTCTTGATTTCAGCTCAGGTCTTGATCTCATGGTTTGTGAGTTCGAGTGCCACATCAGTCTCTATGCTGGCAGTTCCAGCCTGCTTGGGATTCTCTCTCTCTGCCCCTCCCCTGCTTTAACTCTCAAAATAAATAAACTTTAAAAAATATATTTAAAAAACAGTATACAAATATATTATTGGTAGTCTTCTGTCTGCTCCCACTAAACACAAACCTATTTCTTGTCTGACAGCCCTCCACTTACCACTCCAGAAATAAGAGGGACGTGAGTCTCCTGTTCAAACCCCTCTCCTAAGTTAGATGGCAGAAGCTAGAATAGGAAGGCCGAGTCATCTCCCTCTTAAAAGAAAACCTAAGTGTACCTAAGCCACATAGAACAAAAGTATGTTTTCTATACAGATCATGCCTCGACACATGGCTGCTTTTTTTTTTCCTGTATTAACCCAAGAGCTGAGGACTTCCACAACAGAAAGTAGGTACCCTTCCATGTCATCTGAGCCATTGTCCTTCCACCACACCCACTTATTGACATGGCTGCAGGCACCTCACCAACAGCACAGTGACTGCCATGGCACATTTACCATGGCAGACTGTGCCAGCACAGCATCGCACAGCACAGACAAGGAGGGCCCAAATGGTCTTTTTTTTCAAGTCTTTATTTAAATTCCAGTTAGTTAACACACAGTGTAATATTAGTTTCAGGAGAATTTAGTGATTCATCAATTACATATAACACCCAGTGCTCATCTCAACAAGTGCCCTCCTTAATACTCATCACCCATCTAGCCCAAACCCCACCTGCATCCCTCCATCAACCCTTGGTGTGTTCTCTTACAGTTAAGCATCTGTTTTATGGTTTGCCTTCCCCCCCGCCCCGCCCATGCTCGTTTCACTTTTTAAATTCCACATGAGTGAAATCATGTGGCATTTGTCTTTCTTTAACTGACTTATTTCACTTAGCATAATAGTCTCTAACTCTATCCATGTCATTGCAAATGGCAAGCTTTTTTTCTTGTGGCTAAGTAATGTTCCATTATACTACATCTTCTTTATCCATTCATCATTCGACGGAAATTTGGGCTCTTTCTATAATTTTGCTATTATTGGTAATGCTTCTATAAATGCTGGGGTACATGTATCCCTTTTTTAAAATTTTATTTAGTTTTTAATTTACATCCAAGTTAGTTAGCATATAGTGCAATAATGGTTCAAAGAGTATATTCCAGTGTTTCATCCCCTATGTATAACACCCGGTCTCATCCCAACAAGTGTCTTCCTTAATGCCCCTTACCCACCAACTGGTCTTCTTGATGAGGTTTTGGAGTGGTGGGGGTTCAGAGCTGATGGCCAAGAAAGAATTCTCCAGAAGTCTTTCGTGGAAAAATGTGATTTTATTAAAGCACTGGTACAGGACCCGTGAGCAGAAAGAGCTGCACTGGGGTTGTGAAGAGTGACTGGTTGTATACAATGGAGTTGGGGAGGTAAAGGCATAAGGAGGCCTCCAGAAGGACTTTGATCTGCTAAAGAAGACTCCTTAGAGGCCCTGCTGTTGTCAAGCTAAGGTTGTTTTTCCTCTGGTAAGGCATTAATGTTAGGACAGTAGGGGGTTCTTGGAGACATGTTATACTCTGTATTTGCCTCAAGTATTTGTCAATGGGCAGCAGGTGATAAAGAAATTTAATTTTACCTGCCATTTCCTTGCCTTGTTTCCCCACATCACTATGGAGGGGAAGGCAATATTACGGGATCCAGGAAATTGAGTGTAGAAGTTTCTGGAGATTAGGCTATTGATAAGATTGGCTTTTTCTTATAATTTACTAAGGTATTTGTAAACTGATGGAGATTCATGTCCTGCATGACTGTGATCTCTATCAGTTAACCATTTTTTTCCCTTCCTCTCCTTTGTTCTTGGGCAGCCAGGAGTGACTGAGGAATATCACACATATCCCACCTGGGGGGGTTGCGGTATGCTAGCTTGTACTTTGCCCTCAGTTTGCCTTATGCTCCCTCATCATTAAGACAGCCCACTTAAGAGCTGGGCTACAGCCTGAGCTGCTTTTTACCCTAAGGGTTCCGGCAAATAGTTCCAGGAGAGTAAAGGCCCCAGCCCCAGCCGTGTACACAAGGATGACTCTCACAGCACCTTATCTGCTTCCCTCATTTCTACCAGTCAAGGCAAGGAAGACTAGGTAGATAGGACTGTTATGGTCCATTCATTTACAGCTCTAATAATTCCTGAACACAGTGCTGTGTCTCAGGCAGGGAAATTCCCAGCTTTCACACCTGCCCCTTGTCAAGCCATGTTGGGTTATTTCACAGTGCTACGGTAGGAAGGAGAAAGCAAGTGCCAGCTCATCTAGGTGGTTTTGATGCTGGGAAAGTCACTGCCCACGTCAAAGATGATCAGGATCCCCTTCAAAAGCCCGGGGGACCCACAGTTGACTCTCTCCCCCTCAAAAAAAAAAAAAAAAAAAAAACAACAAAAAACTGATACCTCAATTTCTGCACAGGCTCCTGTAATAGAAGGGACTTTATTATTTTTTTAAAGATAATTCATACAGCCATTGATTATACAGAGCAATTTCTCAGTACTTTTGTCTTTCTACTTAAGAAATTGGAAATACACCATGATGAGGATGATAATGCCAAAACAAGATTGCTGGCTCATCACCTAAAGTACAAATACATACTTAAATTGGCTGACACTTTATTGAACGCAAAGCAAGATTAAGCATCTTTTCCTTCATTGAACACAGCTGAAGCAGGAGTCCAGGGAGAGGAAGACAGCACGGCTTTCCTTGTTGCAGAAGGTGTGAGCCCCTGTAGTCCTGTCTTGTTGTGGGAAGACTAACCCATGTTCTGTCGGTTGCCATACCCTCTGGGATGGGTGTCCTTCCAGTCATCCCACTCTCGAGCTCTGTGGAGTGTGTGTTCATCATCTTCTTCCTCCTTTTGTTCCTGATCTTCATGTTCCTGAGCAGTTCTTTTGAGCTCTGCCAGAGTGGAAAAATGGGAAAGCAGGGGTGAGGAACTGAGGGTATGTCAGGAGTCTCAGCTCTACTCTGAACACAGCTGCCCAAAATGAGAACAAGGACTAGTACCTAGCTGCCTACCCCGGGGCCAGCAGAGTCTCAGAGGATACTTCTATTACTTAATCAGTGACATGTTAAATGATAGATAAGAAATGATGCGCTGAGTGGTTTTCACAAGAAGGCAAAAACATAACAGTTGAATTCTCAAAATCAGTTCTATATTGGGAAAGAATTCTTGCTGAAAAGGCCAAACACCACCCCTTACACACACTCCAAAAACACCAACTGCCCAACAGAACCCCAGCAAGCCAAAAACACTAAAGTAAAAAATATTTATGATGTACTGATTTATGGTATGTCTGGAAGGAGGGACTGCAGGTGACTTTTTCTCCTCCATCCAGTTTATTACGGTTCTACAGTTCTGTGTGTGTGTGTGTGTGTGTGTGTGTGTGTGTGTGTGATATTGTAAATCACAGGGCAGTTGAACCTACCAGAAAAGAGTATCTGTGCTATTTGACACTTGTTTGGAACAGGGTCTGAAATCCAAAAGGCACACCCAAAAGAAATTAAACCAACTGCTACGTCCCTCTTTTGCATTGTGTTTTCTCTTTGTGAGGTAAAGGAGAGTTTCTTGGCTACCCTGACTTTGCCCACGAGAAAGATGCTCATTACTATGATAACAAATGAAATACATGGGAATCTAATCTCTTCCAATCTGATCTATGTTTTTTTTAAACACTTTTTATTGTAAAATAAAAGATACTGGAAATCACACAAAAATATGTATAACTTTAAGTTTTTATAGGGAGGCTATACCTTTGTAGCCTCCACTTGGGCCAAGAAATAGAGCTTCTGGGGGCACCTGGGTGGCTCAGTTGATTAAGCATCCGACTTCGGCTCAGGTCATGATCTCACACTTCGTGAGTTCAAGCCCCACACTGGGCTCTGTGCTGACAGCTCAGAGCCTGGAGCCTACTTCAGATTCTGTCTCCCTCTCTTTCTGCCCCTCCCCTGCTCATGCTCTCTCTCTCTCAAAAATAAAAACATTAAAAAAAGAAAAGAAATAGAGCTTCTGTACTTATCCCAAAAGCTTCTTCAGGAGCATCTTCCAAATAGGAATGCCCCCTTTCTCCTCCCAAAAGGTAACCACTAAACCAACTTTTATAGTAATAACTTCCTGGTGTTTATTAAAGCTTTACTACCCAAGTGTGCATCCCTAGACACCAGAGTTGTCCACTTGTACATTTTTGTGGTCAATGATCTTTTGTACAGAGTTGTGAAACTATCAGCGAGAAATGATTTCCTTTACCTCAAAAAGATCCCTTGTGCCCACGTTCTGTTGATTCCCTTTCCTTCCCTCCCCATAGCCCCTGGCCACCAGCAATCTACTTTCTGTCTCTATAGATGTGCCTATTTTGGAAATTTCGCATAAATGGAATCAAACACTATACGGTGTTTGTGTCTGCCTTCTTTCGCTTAAGCGTAATGTTTTTAAGGTTAGTCTTGCTCATTTAAACATGTTTTCAGATCGGGGCACCTGGGTGGCTCAGTTAGTTAAGCATCCAACTTTGGCTTGGGTCATGATCTCACAGCTCGTGAGTTCAAGCCCCTCGTCAGGTTCTGTGTTGACAGCTCAGAGCCTGGAGCCTGCTTTGGATTCTGTGTCTCCCTCTCTCTCTGCTCCTCTCCCACTCACACTCTTTAAGAATAAAAAATAAAAACATTAAAAAAATATGCAAAGAAATAAAAATGTTTTGTGATCTTCTTAATCTACAGGCACCAATCCCACCCTTTTCTTTCCTTACAAGTTATCTATTGAAGAAACTGGGGCATCCGACCTGTATAGTTTCCCCAAATCTGGATTTTGCTGTGTACTTGTGCTGCAGTACAACAGGGTCTTCTGTATTTCTGCACATTGGCAAGTGGATACAGAGGCTTGATCTGACTCAGGGTTGAGCCCTTCCACATGACTCCAGCTGGTGCTGTATTCCCTCATCAGGTGGCGCATAACATCTATATCTCATGTGTGGTGATGTTAGCAATTGACACTTGATGCCTGGACTCGCTGACTTTCTGGAGGTTTCAAAAAGTTGATACTCCTCATTTTAACATTTCTTTTTTATTAACTAGAACACTTTTATGAAGATAGGCTTCCCCTCATCTCCTACTATTTAGTTACTCAAGAAAAAAAGACAATGTAAATGCTTCTTTCACTTTGTTTACCACTTGCGAAGGTAATCAATTGGTTCCTTATCATCTTCTGAAATTGAACAATTTCTACTTTAAAATATAATTATGACTCATGGATTTAAATATATATATATATATATATATATATATATATATATATATATATATATATATATATAATTTTAAGTAGGCTTCATGCCCAGTGGCCCAGTGTGGAGCCCAATGTGGGGTCTGAACTCACGACCCTAGATCATGACCTGAGCTGAGATCAAGAGTTGAATGCTTAACCGACTGAGCCACCCAGGTGCCCCAACATATTTGAAGGGTTTTAACCCACTGCAATGATTTCTTACAAAATAAGTAAATAAGCTTTTAATAGAATAGTTTTATATTTACAGAAAAATTTAGAAGATAGTATGGAATTCCTATATATCTGTACCCAATTTCCCCTATGACTAGCATCTTACACTACTTTTTCCCTGAGGTTTTATCTAGTGTCCTTTTTTTGCCCCAGGATCCCATCCAGAGCGCCACATTACATTTAGTCCTCTGTCTCTTTAGTCTCATCTTGGCTGTGACAATTTCTCAGATATTCCTTGTTTTTGAGGACCTGAGCAGTTTTGGTGAGTGCTGATCAGATATTTTGCAGAATGTCCCTCAATTTAGGGGTACCTGATGTTTTTCTCCTAATTAGACTGGGGTTATGGGTTTTGGAAGAGAATATCATAAAGGCTGAAGCGCCCTTCTCATCACATCAAATCTAGGCTACACAACCATCAACATGCCTTCTCACTGTTGATATTAATTAACCTGGATCATCTGAATAAGACAGCATTTGTAAGGTTCCTAACTGTGAAGTCTCTCCGTCCCCTTCCACACTGTAGTCTTTGGAAGTCACTAAACAGCCCACACTTAAAGGGGAGAGGGAGTTGTGCTCCATGTCTTTGAGACAGGAGTATATACACAAATTATGTAGCACTTTCCTGTCTCTTCTCCATTTATTTATGTCATCATTTATTTCTATTGTTATAGACTTATGCATATTTATATATATTTTTTGTAATCCAATACTGTTATTTTCCCACTCAAATTCTTCCAGTTTCAGCCAGCAAGAGTTCTTTCAGCCGGCCCTTGTGTCCATTAACATACTTAAATTGTTTTGTTTTTTGAGTCCTTCTTCATTTTCTAGTACTAAAAGATTCTTCGGGGTCATCTTGTTTATTCTCTGCCTCAGCCTAGAAGCAGCCATTTCTCTAATGGGCTCTGGTTTTTCAAACTTTTTTTTAACATTTATTTATTTTTGAGACAGAGAGAGACAGAGCATGAACAGGGGAGGGGCAGAGAGAGAGGGAGACACAGAATCTGAAACAGGCTCCAGGCTCTGAGCTGTCAGCACAGAGCCCAACGCGGGGCTCGAACTCACTGACCTTGGGACCTGAGCCAAAGTCGGACGCCTAACCGACTGAGCCACCCAAGCGCCCGGGCTCCGATTTTTTAAAATTAGAGAATGATATTAGAAATCCAAATTTGTGCCCTGGATATGCTTGTTGCTACTGACAATTACCCTTTTTGAAGCCAAACTGTCTCTGGCTAGTGGAAACTTTCAAATTGGCTTCTGAGTCCTTTTGATAGGAGCCTAGTTGTCTTTCAAAATGTCTTCCCTGGACTCGGAGGGAAGATGGCGGTGTAGGAGGACGCTGGGCTCACCGTGCGTCCTGCTGATCACTTAGATTCCACCTACACCTGCCTAAATAACCCAGAAAACCGCCAGAGGATTAGCAGAACAGAGTCTCCGGAGCCAAGCGCAGAGGAGAGGCCCACGGAGGAGGGTAGGAAGGGCGGCGAGGCGGTGCGCGCTCCACAGACTGGCAGGAGGGAGCCGGGGCGGAGGGGCGGCTCACCAGCCAAGCAGAGCCCCCGAGTCTGGCTGGCAAAAGCGGAGGGGCCAGACGGACTGTGTTCCGACAGCAAGCGTGACTTAGCGTCTGGGAGGTCATAAGTTAACAGCTCTGCTCAGAAAGCGGGAAGGCTGGAGGACAAAGGGAGGGAGAGCTGCTGAGCCCCCGGAAGACAGAGCTCAGTTTGGTGAGGAACAAAGGCGCTCGCCAGCGCCATCTCCCCCGCCCATCCCCCAGCCAAAATCCCAAAGGGAACCAGTTCCTGCCAGGGAACTTGCTCGCTCTGCGCAAAGACCCAACTCTGTGCTTCTTCAGAGCCAAACCTCTGGCAGCGGATCTGACTCCCTCCCGCTGCCACAGGGCCCCTCCTGAAGTGGATCACCTAAGGAGAAGCGAGCTAAGCCTGCCCCTCCTGCCCCCGTGCACCTTGCCTACCCAACCCAGCTAATAGGCCAGATCCCCAGCACCACAAGCCTGGCAGTGTGCAAGTATCCCAGACGGGCCACGCCACCCCAGAGTGAATCCTGCCCCTAGGAGAGGGGAAGAGAAGGCACACACCAGTCTGACTGTGGCCCCAGCGGTGGGCTGGGGGCAGATATCAGGTCGGACTGCGGCCCCGCCCACCAACTCCAGTTATACACCACAGCACAGGGGAAGTGCCCTGCAGGACCTCACCACTCCAGGGACTATCCAAAATCACCAAACAGAAGAATTCCCCTCAGAAGAATCTCCAAGAAATAACAACAGCTAATGAACTGATCAAAAAGGATTTAAATAATATAACAGAAAGTGAATTTAGAATAATAGTCATAAAATTAATCGCTGGGCTTGAAAACAGTATAGAGGACAGCAGAGAATCTCTTGCTACAGAGATCAAGGGACTAAGGAACAGTCACGAGGAGCTGAAAAGTGCTTTAAACAAAATCCAAAACAAAATGGAAACGACGACAGCTCGGATTGAAGAGGCAGAGGAGAGAATAGGTGAATTAGAAGATAAAGTTATGGAAAAAGAGGAAGCTGAGAGAAAGAGAGATAAAAAAATCCAGGAGTATGAGGGGAAAATTAGAGAACAAAGTGATACACTGAAAAGAAATAATATACGCATAATTGGTATCCCAGAGGAGGAAGAGAGAGAGAAAGGTGCTGAAGGGTTACTTGAAGAAATTATAGCTGAGAACTTCCCTGAACTGGGGAAGGAAAAAGGTATTGAAATCCAAGAGGCACAGAGAACTCCCTTCAGACGTAACTTGAATCGATCTTCTGCACAACATATCATAGTGAAACTGGCAAAATACAAGGATAAAGAGAAAATTCTGAAAGCAGCAAGGGATAAACGTGCCCTCACATATAAAGGGAGGCCTATAAGACCCGTGACTGATCTCTCTTTTGAAACTTGGCAGGCCAGAAAGGATTGGCACGAGATCTTCAGTGTGCTAAACAGAAAAAATATGCAGCCGAGAATCCTTTATCCAGCAAGTCTGTCATTTAGAATAGAAGGAGAGATAAAGGTCTTCCCAAACAAACAAAAACTGAAGGAATTCGTCACCACTAAACCAGCCCTACAAGAGATCCTAAGGGGGATCCTGTGAGACAAAGTACCAGAGACATCACTACAAGCATAAAACATACAGACATCACAATGACTCTAAACCCATATCTTTCTATAATAACACTGAATGTAAATGGATTAAATGCGCCAACCAAAAGACATAGGGTATCAGAATGGATAAAAAAACAAGACCCATCTATTTGCTGTCTACAAGAGACTCATTTTAGATCTGAGGACACCTTTAGATTGAGAGTGAGGGGATGGAGAACTATTTATCATGCTACTGGAAGCCAAAAGAAAGCTGGAGTAGCCATACTTATATCAGACAAACTAGACTTTAAATTAAAGGCTGTAACAAGAGATGAAGAAGGGCATTATATAATAATCACAGGGTCTATCCATCAGGAAGAGCTAACAATTATACATGTCTATGTGCCGAATACCAGAGCCCCCAAATATATAAAACAATTACTCATAAACATAAGCAACCTTATTGATAAGAATGTGGTAATTGCAGGGGACTTTAACACCCCACTTACAGAAATGGATAGATCATCTAGACACACGGTCAATAAAGAAACAAGGGCCCTGAATGATACACTGGATCAGATGGACTTGACAGATCTATTTAGAACGCTGCATCCCAAAGAAACAGAATATACTTTCTTCTCGAGTGCACATGGAACATTCTCCAAGATAGATCATATACTGGGTCACAAAACAGCCCTTCATAAGTTTACAAGAATTGAAATCATACCATGCATACTTTCAGACCACAATGCCATGAAGCTTGAAATCAACCACAGGAAAAAGTCTGGAAAACTTCCAAAAGCATGGAGGTTAAAGAACACCCTACTAACGAATGAGTGGGTCAACCAGGCAATTAGAGAAGAAATTAAAAAATATATGGAAACAAACGAAAATGAAAAGACAACAATCCAAACGCTTTGGGACACAGCGAAGGCAGTCCTGAGAGGAAAATACATTGCAATCCAGGCCTATCTCAAGAAACAAGAAAAATCCCAAATACAAAATCTAACAGCACACCTAAAGGAAATAGAAGAAGAACAGCAAAGGCAGCCAAAACCCAGCAGAAGAAGAGAAACAATAAAGATCAGAGCAGAAATAAACAGTATAGAATCTAAAAAAACTGTAGAGCAGATCAACGAAACCAAGAGTTGGTTTTTTGAAAAAATAAACAAAATTGACAAACCTCTAGCCAGGCTTCTCAAAAAGAAAAGGGAGATGACCCAAATAGGTAAAATCATGAATGAAAATGGAATTATTACAACCAATCCCTCAGAGATACAAACAATTATCAGGGAATACTATGGAAAATTATATGCCGACAAACTGGACAACCTGGAAGAAATGGACAAATTCCTAAACACCCACACTCTTCCAAAACTCAATCAGGAGGAAATAGAAAGCTTGAACAGACCCATAACCAGCGAAGAAATTGAATCGGTTATCAAAAATCTCCCAACAAATAAGAGTCCAGGACCAGATGGCTTCCCAGGGGAGTTCTACCAGATGTTTAAAGCAGAGATAATACCTATCCTTCTCAAGCTATTCCAAGAAATAGAAAGGGAAGGAAAACTTCCAGACTCATTCTATGAAGCCAGTATGACTTTGATTCCTAAACCTGACAGAGACCCAGTAAAAAAAGAGAACTACAGGCCAACATCCCTGATGAATATGGATGCAAAAATTCTCAATAAGATACTAGCAAACCAAATTCAATGGCATATAAAAAGAATTATTCACCATGATCAAGTGGGATTCATTCCTGGGATGCAGGGCTGGTTCAACATTCACAAATCAATCAACGTGATACATCACATTAACAAAAAAAAAGAGAAGAATCATATGATCCTGTCAATCGATGCAGAAAAGGCCTTTGACAAAATCCAGCACCCTTTCTTAATAAAAACCCTTGAGAAAGTCTGGATAGAAGGAACATACTTAAAGATCATAAAAGCCATTTATGAAAAGCCCACAGCTAACATCATCCTCAATGGGGAAAAACTGAGAGCTTTTTCCCTGAGATCAGGAACACGACAGGGATGCCCACTCTCACCGCTGTTGTTGAACATAGTGCTGGAAGTTCCAGCATCAGCAATCAGACAACAAAAGGAAATCAAAGGCATCAAAATTGGCAAAGATGAAGTCAAGCTTTCGCTTTTTGCAGATGACATGATATTATACATAGAAAATCCGATAGACTCCACCAAAAGTCTGCTAGAACGGATACATGAATTCAGCAAAGTTGCAGGATACAAAATCAATGTACAGAAATCAGTTGCATTCTTATACACTAACAATGAAGCAACAGAAAGACAAAGAAAGAAACTGATCCCATTCACAATTGCACCAAGAAGCATAAAATACCTAGGAATAAATCTAACCAAAGATGTAAAAGATCTGTATGCTGAAAACTATAGAAAGCTTATGAAGGTAATTGAAGAAGATACAAAGAAATGGAAAGACATTCCCTGCTCATGGATTGGAAGAATAAATATTGTCAAAATGTCCATACTACCCAAAGCTATCTACACATTCAATGCAATCCCAATCAAAATTGCACCAGCATTCTTCTCGAAACTAGAACAAGCAATTCTAAAATTCATATGGAACCACAAAAGGCCCCGAATAGCCAAAGTAATTTTGAAGAAGACCAAGGCAGGAGGCAGCACAATCCCAGACTTTAGCCTCTACTACAAACCTGTCATCATCAAGACAGCATGGTATTGGCACAAAAACAGACACACAGACCAATGGAATAGAATAGAAACCCCAGAACTAGACCCACAAACGTATGGCCAACTCATCTTTGACAAAGCAGGAAAGAACATCCAATGGAAAAAAGACAGTCTCTTTAACAAATGGTGCTGGGAGAACTGGACAGCAACATGCAGAAGGTTGAAACTAGACCACTTTCTCACACCATTTACAAAAATAAACTCAAAATGGATAAAGGACCTGAATGTGAGACAGGAAACCATCAAAACCTTAGAGGAGAAAGCAGGAAAAGACCTCTCTGACCTCAGCCGTAGCAATCTCTTACTTGACACATCCCCAAAGGCAAGGGAATTAAAAGCAAAAGTGAATTACTGGGACCTTATGAAGATAAAAAGCTCTGCACAGCAAAGGAAACAACCAACAAAACTAAAAGGCAACCAACGGAATGGGAAAAGATATTTGCAAATGACATATCGGACAAAGGGCTAGTATCCAAAATCTATAAAGAGCTCACCAAACTCCACACCCGGAAAACAAATAACCCAGTGAAGAAATGGGCAGAAAACATGAATAGACACTTCTCTAAAGAAGACATCCGGATGGCCAACAGGCACATGAAAAGATGTTCAACGTCGCTCCTTATCAGGGAAATACAAATCAAAACCACACTCAGATATCACCTCACGCCAGTCAGAGTGGCCAAAATGAACAAATCAGGAGACTATAGATGCTGGAGAGGATGTGGAGAAACGGGAACCCTCTTACACTCTTGGTGGGAATTCAAATTGGTGCAGCCGCTCTGGAAAGCAGTGTGGAGGTTCCTCAGAAAATTAAAAATAGACCTACCCTATGACCCAGCAATAGCACTGCTAGGAATTTACCCAAGGGATACAGGAGTACTGATGCATAGGGGCACTTGTACCCCAATGTTTACAGCAGCACTCCCAACAATAGCCAAATTATGGAAAGAGCCTAAATGTCCATCAACGGATGAATGGATAAAGAAATTGTGGTTTATGTACACAATGGAATACTACGTGGCAATGAGAAAGAATGAAATATGGCCTTTTGTAGCAACGTGGATGGAAATGGAGAGTGTGATGCTAAGTGAAATAAGCCATACAGAGAAAGACAGATAGCATATGGTTTCACTCTTATGTGGATCCTGAGAAACGTAACAGAAACCCATGGGGGAGGGGAAGGAAAAAAAAAAAAAGAGGTTAGAGTGGGAGAGAGCCAAAGCATAAGAGACTGTTAAAAACTGAGAACAAACTGAGGGTTGATGGGGGGTGGGAGGGAGGGGATGGTGGGTGATGGGTATTGAGGAGGGCACCTTTTGGGATGAGCACTGGGTGTTGTATGGAAACCAATTTGACAATAAATTTCATATATTAAAAAAAAATGTCTTCCCTGTCCTTTTTTTAAGGATGTATGTACGTATGTACGTATGTATGCATGCGTGTGTGTATGTATTTAGAGGCAGTAGGGAGAAAAGGCAGAGAGGGAGAGAGAGAAATTCCCAAGCAGGCTCCCCACCATCGGCACAGAGCCTGAACTCACAAACGAACTGTGAGATCGCAACTGGAGCCGAAATCAAGAGTCAGATACGTAACCGACTGAGCCACCCAGGCGCCCCTCTTCCCTATCTAACAAGATGTTTCCAGCTCATCTTGTACATTTCCTGCCCCAGACTTGGAATTAGCTATTTCTCTAAGACATCATGGTTTCTTTTAATGGGAATGGTATTTCAAGACCACAAGCTGTATGCATGTATTTACTTATAAATAAAATTTCTCATGAGCTCCTATTCAGTACTTTATTTCTAACTTAAGGAAATTTTGAATTTCACCTGTGTTCTTCCACACTAAAAGTCTTACTTTTCAAAGACAGAAGATGATAGAATTAGACTATCTCATAATTACATTATTTCACACACAGTCTTAGAATAACACTAACGTTGTCACCAATGTAATTGCTGAGAACAGTTCATTGTTTTTTGCATATGCTTTCCCCAATTCTCCATTTAAAAAAATAGTTGTACTGTATCTACATTATCTGAGCACTGAACATATAAACATTACATACTCTACTGTCTCCCTGTTAACCCCTATTTAGTCTTGGTTCTACAAGTAACTAGTGCTCACCACCAGTACTTAGTTAAGGTCTTTCTCATCATTTTGGCTATCTGAAGCTCATTCTCTAGTAAATTCCTTAGGAAGGGATCCTGGGAACAGTAAGTATTTCCTGAGCTCCTCTATGTTGATAAATGTCTGTACCCTTTATACCTAACAGTTTTACCTGATATAGTGTCCTTGGCTCATATTCTTCCCCTTGAGTATGTTAAATATATGTTACTCCATTTTATTCTGGCATAAAAGCGCTGGTGTCACAAGAGTTTAAAATCACAGGCTATTTTTGCTGAAATGTCTAAGGCATTTTTTCCTCTTCTTTAAAGTCTAGTAATTTTATTATAACATGTCTTCTTGTCAGTCTCAGGGACACGGTGTGCTTTATCAAATTGTATCTTTTTTTTTTTTTACCACCAGGAAAGCTTCCTTTAGTTTTTGGCATTTATTCTTTCTCCTTGCTTTGGTTTTCTTCTGTAGATAATCCTATTACCCATAAGCCAGGTCTCCTCTGCTATCTTTAACACTGGCCACTTTCCTCCCACCCCCAGTCCTGTTTATCTTTCTTTTTTATGTAAAACATTTTTTTACCTTAGTAAGGCATTTTCTGGTTTGTTCACCCATTCTTGCTTGTTTCCGGTCTAGCTTTTACTTCTGAAATAATTCTTACGTCTCCCAAGTTGTCACCGCATTTCTGTGTTTTATGAATCCTGATTTGTATGGTTCTCCTATGTCTTACACAGTTTTCCTAATGCCTTCCAACTAATTTTCAAACAGTATGTATTTTTTAGCGGTAAAAATATATTAAAATTTTAAAAACAGCATATATTTTAGATTTGTTGTTTTTTTGAGTGTCTTTCTGGAATGCTTTTGATTCCCCCCCCCCCCACCTTTATAATAATTTTGTGTGGGATCTGACCTTGATAATTTTGTGTTCAAATTTTTTACAGCTTTATTGAGATAGATTTCACATACCATAAACCTCAGCCATTTAAAGTGTACAGTTCAGTGGTTTGAGGATATTCAGAGCTGTGCAACCATCACCACCATCTGTTGTTCATTCTTACGTGTAATAAGCTTTCCTGAACTTTCAGAAAGTATGGTTCAGGGTAGCTTTTCTCACTTCACAGAGGCTCCCTTTCTGCTATTTGTATGTACGTTAAAGAGATAAGATGACTCTTGCTTCATTGGAGTTCTTGGCTCCAGTCCTCTCTCCCACTTTCATCTGACCCTTCTCTTTCTTTTTTAAAAAATTTTTTTAATGTTTGTTTATTTTTGAGAGATAGAGTGTGAGTGGGGGAGGGGAGGGCAGGCAGACACACACACACACACACAGAATCTGAAGCAGGCTCCAGGCCCTGAGCTGTCAGCACAGAGCCCGACACGGGGCTCAAACTCAGAATCCGTGAGATCATGACCTGAGCTGAAGTTGGACGCTTAACCTACTGAGCCACCCAGGTGCCCCTCTCTTTCCTTCTTTATGGTCCCTGTTCTACTCAGTTTCAATGTTACTGTCAGCAATTTCTCCTTAGTGTGGCACCTTGTCTTGGAAGCAAGATCTGCTGGGTCATTTTCAAGAGTTCATGGAAGATTAGACTTCTCCATATCTTTCGGACCCTCTGGTCCTTTGTATTTACCCAGTTTTTGTTGGAGTGAAAAACCCCTCCCATTTCAACTGCTGTCCTTAAACTGGACTGCCACATGCTTAGTACCTGTTTGCTGTTTGGGGATTCTGCTGTTTGTCAGCTCTTTCAGATGATCTGTCAATGCTTCCTGATTTCTCCTACACAGATGCCAATCACATGCTCATCTTGTGGTTATGAGTGACTTGCCCTTACTGTTTTTCTTGTGAAGTTCATGGGGATGTGCTGTCTCCTGGTTTATTGAAAATGTTGCTCATGAGGTTTTTTTGGTGTGTTATTATTGAAACATACATGTACACATAGACACAAACATAGCATTGCCCAAAAAATCTTCACATCTGAACACATCCATGTAATCGGTACTCAGATTAGATGCAAACACTAACTCCACAGAAGTCCCCCTTAGGTCCAATTCCACTCATGATCCCCCACTAAGGGTAAACATTATGCTGGCCTTTGACCAGCATATACAAGTTTCACCAGCCTGTGTACTTTATATGAATGGAATCCTATAGTATATCCTGTTTTGTGTCCGGCTTGTCTCACTCATAATTACATTTGCAAAATTCTGCTATATTTGCCACTGATACCTCAAAAACTAGAGTTAGTTTAATTTTTGCTAAACAATAGTTTGTTATGTGAACACACCAGAATTTCTTTATCCATTCTATTATGTAAAGGCATTTGGGAAGTATCCAGCTTGGGGTATCACAAATAATGCTGCTATAAACATTCTTGCACAAGCCTTTTGAGGACATACGGTCTCATTACTCTCAGGTATGTACCTATGAGCAAAACCGCCAGGCCATGAGGGTACACATACGGGCGACCTTTGTGCATCACCACCACCACCTCTAGATTCTCCACGTCTTTATTTTTTCTTTTCTTCTATTTACTTTGGGTTTCTTGGGGCGCCTGGGTGGCGCAGTCGGTTAAGCGTCCGACTTCAGCCAGGTCACGATCTCGCGGTCCGTGAGTTCGAGCCCTGCGTCAGGCTCTGGGCTGATGGCTCGGAGCCCGGAGCCTGTTTCCGATTCTGTGTCTCCCTCTCTCTGCCCCTCCCCCATTCATGCTCTGTCTGTCTCTCTCTGTCCCAAAAATAAATAAAAAAACGTTAAAAAAAAATTACTTTGGGTTTCTTTTGTTCCTGTTTTTCCCAATTTCTTAATGTAGAACCATAAGTGATTAATTTTATCTTTCTCTTTTTCCTAACATAAGCACTGAAAGTTCTACATTTCCCACTCAGCACTGCTTTAGTCGTATGCCACAAATTGTAATGTATTTTCATTGTTACTCAGTTAAAAGTATTTTCTCACTTTCTTTGTGATTTCTTTTTTGACCCATGAGTTATGTAGAAGCATGCTTTTTAACTTAAAAATATTTGGAGGGGTAGGGGCACCTGGGTGGTCTCAGTCAGCTGAGCTTCCGACTTCGGCTCAGGTCATGATCTCAGTTTGTGAGTTCGAGCTCCACTTTGGGCTCTGTGCTGACAGCTCAGAGCCTGGAGCCTGCTTCAGATTCTGTGTCTCCCTCTCTCTCTGCCTCTCCCCCACTCATGCTCTGTTTCTCTCTCTCTCAAAAATAAACATAAAAAAATTACAAAAAAGTATTTGGAGGGGCGCCAGGGTGACTCAGTCGGTTAAGCATCCAACTTCAGCTCAGGTCATGATCTCACACACAGTTTGTGAGTTTGAGCCCCGTGTTGGGCTCTGTGCTGACAGCTCAGAGCCTGGAACCTACTTTGGATTCTGTGTCTCCCTGTCTCTCTCTGCCCCTCCCCTGCTCATGCTGTCCGTCTCTCTCTCAAAAATGAATAAATATTAAAAAAAATATTTGGAGGGTGCCTGGGTGGCTCAGTCTGTTAAGTGTCTGACTTTGGCTCGGGTCATGATCTTGCGGTTTGTGGGTTTGAGCCCCACACCAGGCTCTCTGCTGTCAGCACAGAGCCCACTTTGGATCCTCTGTCCCCCCTCTCTGCCCCTCCCACATCATGCTCACTTTCTCAAAAATAAAATAAGCATTAAAAAAAAAACCTATATTCTTGGGAATGCAAATTGGTGCAGCCACTCTGGAAAACAGTATGGAGGTTCCTCAAAAAATTAAAAACAGAACTACCCTACGACCCAGCAATTGCACTACTAGGTATTTATCCAAGGGATACAGGTGTGTGGATTCAAAGGGGCACATGCACCCCAATGTTTATAGCAGCGCTATTGACAATAGCCAAAATATGGAAAGAGCCCAAATGTCCATCGATGGATGAATGGATAAAGAAGATGTGGTATATATAATATAATGGAATACTACTCAGCAATCAAAAAGAATGAAATCTTGCCATTTGCAACTACGTGGATGGAACTAGAGAGTATTATACTAAGTGAAATTAGTCAGAGAAAGACAAATATATGACTTCACTCATATGAGGAATTTAAGATACAAAACAGATGAACATAAGGGAAGCAAAAATAATATAAAAACATTACTTTTTGTTTATATATATACAAATATATATAAGATATATATAAGACCTTAAGATATATATACACATTAAATATAGATTTATATTTTATAATTTATATATATTAAATATAAAGAAACAGAGAGTTGCTGAAGGAGTTGTGGGAGGGGGGATGGGCTAAATGGGCAAGGGGCATTAAGGAATCCACTCCTGAAATCATTGTTGCACTATATGCTAACTTGGATATAAATTAAGAAAAAAAACAACTATAGTCTAAAAATATTTGAAGACTTCCTAGGTATATTGTTATTGATAATTCCATTGTGTCAGAGAACATATTTAGTGTGATTTCAATCCTTAAAACATATTGAGACTTATTTGATGGCCCAGAATATCATCTCTCTTGGTGAATGTACCATGTGCATTTGAAAAATGGTGTATTTTGCAATTGTTGGATTTATTGTTCTGTAAATATAAAACAGGTTAAGGTGGCTGCTAGTGTTGTCCAGATCATCTACATCCTTACTGATTTTCTGTCTAGTAATTCTTTCAATTAGTTACAGAGAAGTATTAAAATCTCCAACTATGAGTGTAGATTTGTCTATTTCTCCATTTTGGTCTGACAATTTTTAATTCTTGTAATTTAAAGCCTGTTATTAGACATGAAGATGTTTATTACTGCTAGATCTTCCTGATAAATTTCCCCTTTTATTGGTATGAAATGCTCTTGTTTACATCCAGTAACACCTTTTGTCTTGAAGTCTACTTTATCTGACTTTACTGTAGCTACTACAGCTTTCTTATGTTTACTGTCAGTATGGTATATTCTTTTTCATCTTTTCACTTTTAACCAATCTGTGCCTTTACATTTAAAATGCATCTCTTGAGGTGCCAGGGTGGCTCAGTTGGTTGATTGTCTGACTCTTGATTTCAGCTCAGGTCATGATCTGATGATCTGTGATCTCACGAACTGTGAGACCAAGCCCTGTGTCGGGCTCTGTGCTGACAGTGCAGAGCCTGCTTGGGATTCTCTCTCTCCCTCTCTCTTTACCCCTCCCCCACATGTGCTCACTCTTGCTCTCTCAAAATAAATAAACATTTAATAAAATCAAATGCATCTCTTGTAGACAGCATGTGGCTGAATCTGAAATCAATTTCTGATTTCTAATTTGGAGGTTTATTCCATTTAAAGTAAGAATAATTACTGATATGACTGGAATGGGATCTATTATTCTGCTATTGGTTTTCTGTTCACCGTATCTATTTTTCTTGTTTGTTTCTCTATTTTTTCTTTTTTGCTTTCTTCTCTTTTAATTTCTCCACTGACTTTATAGCTTTGTCTATCTGCATTATTTTTAAAAACAAACAATACACAGTGTTGCCATATACTTCCTGCCCCCACAGAGGCATAGCTTCCCCCACTATCAGCATCTTGCACCAGAGTGAAATACTTGTTACAATCAGCAAATCTACACAGACACATCAGTATCATCCAAAGTCCATAATTTATGTTAGAGTTCATTCTTGGTGTTGTACCTTCTGTGGGTTTGGAAAAATGTATACAATGACATGTACTCACTAGTATACAAGCAATAGTTTCACTGCCCTAAAAATCCTCTGTGCTCCACCTGTTCATCCTTCCTCCTCTAACTCCCGGCAACCACTGATCCTTTTACTATCTCTCCAGTTTTGCCTTTTCCAGAAAGTCATATAGTTGGAATTGGATTAGCATGTAGCCTTTTCAGACCAGCTTCTTTCACTTAGTAATATGTTATTTAAGATTTTTCCAAGTCTTTCTACGGCTTGATAAGCTCATTTTTTTTTTTATAGCAATGAATACTATTCTATTGTCTGGATGTACCACACTTTATCCTTTCAAGCTACTGAGGACATCTTGGTTGCTTCCAAGTTTGGCAATTATGAATAAAGCTGCCATAACCACTTGTGTGCAGGGTTTTATGTAGACCTAAATTTTCAACTCATTTGGGTAAATACCAAGGAACAGGATTGCTGGATTGTCTGGTAAGAGCATGTTTAAGTTTTGTAAGAAATGGTCTTCCCAGGTGGCTGTACCACTTGGCATCCTCATCAGTAGTGAATAAGTCCCCGTTGTTCCATACCCATGTCAGCTTTTGGTGTTGTCAGTGTTTTGGATTTTGGCCATTCTTCTAGGGGTGTAGTGGTATCACTGTTGTTTTAATTTGCAATGCCCTAATGACATATGATGTTGAGCTTCTTTTCATATACTTATTTGTCCTCTGTAGATCTTCTCTGATGAGATGTCTATTCAGGTCTTCTGCCTATTTTTTAATTGGGTATTTGTTTCCTTATTGTTGAGTTTTAAGAATTCTTTGTATGTTTTGGAGAAGAGTCTTTTATCAGATTTGTCTTTTGCAAATATTTTCTGCCAGTCTGTGTCTTGTCTTCTCATTCTCTTGATCCATTATTTTTTAAGTGGCTGCTCTAGGTAATACAATATTCCTTCCTAACTTCCCAGTGTACTTGGAGTTAATACCGAACCATGTCAGAGACAGCCTCAAAGATGGACTCTATCTGTCTCAGCCTTCTGGTATTCACGCTTTTCTGTAGTCCCCTCCCATACTTTGTGACCCCCAGAATATGGCAGAAGTCATGGTATGTCACTTCCAATGTTAGGTTATATAAGATACTCAGGCTTCTGTCCTGGTCATTCTCACTCAGATCATTTGCTTTGGGGAAAGGAAGCTCTTAGCTGTGAGCAACCTCAGAGAGAGACCCACAAGGGGAGGCCTCCTGCCAATAGCCACATGAATGATGAGTCCACGAGTGGGAAGCAGATCCTCCCGCCTCAGTCCAGCTATACAAGACTGTATAGCTTACGTGTCAGCTGACACCCTGACTGCAACCTCAAGAGATCCTAAGTCAAAGTCACCCAGTAAAGTTGATCCTGGATTCCTCACCCTCAGAAAATATGTGAGACAATAAATGTTTATTATTTTAAATTGCTACATTTTGCAGTAACCTGTTACACAGCAATAGATAAAATGTACCACTTCACATAAAACAGAAGAATCTCACAAAACAAGATCGCATTTACTCTGTTCTTTTTGCTATAGCCATCATATGTATTCCATCTACATACATTATAATCCCCACAGGACGCTATTATAATTTTTGCCTTAAGGAAGTCTTTTTTCAAAAAGCCCTTTCAAAAAGTTGGGAGGGAGATAGTCCTTTGTATTTACCCACATAATTACCATTTCTGCTTCACCTTATTCCTTGAATATCCAAGTTTCCATCTGGTATCATTCTCTTTAGCCTAAAGAACTTCCTTCAGAATTTTTCATAATGCCAGTTTCCTGGTGAAGAATTCCTTCAGTCTTATCTGAAAATGCATTATGCCTTCATATTGATGTATATTTTCACTGGGTATAAAATTCTGGAGTGACATGTCTTCCTCTTCCCCCAAAACTTTACAGATGTTGCTCCACTGTCTCTGGCTCCCACTGCTTTCTAATGGGAAGTCAGAAACAACTCCCATTGTTGTTCTTCTAAATGTAATGTGTACTTTATCCCTGGATGCTTTCAAGGTTTTCTCTTTTCCTTTGGTTTTCAGCCGTTTGGCAATGATGTGCCTATGTGTGTCTTTCTTTGTATTTAACTTGCTTGCGGCTTGATACAATTTCTGAATCTGTAAATTTGTGTTTCATTGATTTAGGGAACATTTCAGCCATCATTTCTTCAAAAAATTTTTTTCCTGGCCCCTTCTCTGTCTCACTCCTTTCCTAATGGTATTTCAACTGTACATATCGTGGACCTTTTAACCTTGTTCCACAGGTCACAGAGGCTCTGTTCACCTTTTTTCCCCCCCAATTTGTTGTCAGACTAATTGGAATTAATCTATTGTCAAATTCACTGACACTTTCTTCTGTCACTGCCAATTTGCTATTAAGCTTATCCAATGTTTGTAAACTTCAGATATTGTATTTTTCAGTTTCAGAATTTGTGGATAGTTCGCACTTCTCCACTGAGAGTTCTTTCCTTTCTTTTCTTTTTTTGAGCATGAAAATAAAATCTTTATTTTTGGTTATTACTCACCAATAACAGAAAGTTAGGTTCACAGTTTTAGCTCCTGACACAAAGTGAACTAGGAGACAAATCTACATCCATTGGATACAACTAAATGGACCAACTTTTTAAAGTTCAGGCTATCTTGAAAGCTTGCAACACACTAGATATCACTGTATTCTCTAGGGACAGAATGTCAGCAATGGCTGACACAAAGTAGAACTTGTGAAGTGTTTTTGATTGGAGATGTTTCTATATGTTGCTAAAACTTGAGAGGTTTATCAACATGTTACATGTCCAGGAACAAGTTAGGATACTTGAAAGTCCAACCACAATGATTTAGGAGCATGTATGTTGTAATCTCAAGACGGTTCAAGAGTCCATATGGGCTACATTAATACTTGTCTCTGGGTAGCAGGTACTGTTTGTAAATACAAAGTTAGTGGATAATAGATATTATCTACTAAGACTTCTTATCTTCTCACTTATTACAAGCATATTTTCCCCTCTGTCCTTGAACATGTAAATAAGCTGCTTTAAAGTCCCTGTCTGCTAATTTCAACATCTGTGTCATCTGGGGTTTGTCTCCACTGATTGCTTTTCCTCTTGAGCAGAAGTCCCATTTTCCTGTTTCTCTCTATGTATAATAGTTTGGAATTAAATCCCAGACTTTATGAATGGTATGTTGTAGAGATTCTGAGTTCTGTTTCATTTTAGCAGGCACTTCATTTGTCTAGAACCAAAATTCCAAATTCTATTTCCTCTGCACTGGGCAGCAGTTGAATCCTGCATTGTTACTTTAGCCTTATCTAGAGTGCTTGGAATCTATCCTGGGCACACATAGCTTAGGTGTCAGCCTGAGATTTGGGCAAGGTTTATACAGAGAATCAGGGCTCCTCCTCTGAGGTTCTTTCCTTTATGAGATATCATCTCATTTTTCAGTTGCTATGGTCACCTTGAAGTCATTTCTCTCATTCCTCAACCAGTAAGGCTCTAAGTTTCTATCCAAGTTTCACCTACCCCCACATCACAGTAACTGCAGACTGCCAGTGGGTGAGAAGATGTAAGAAACAGGAAACCCTTTCAAATGACTTCTCATGACTTCTCTTCTCTTCTCTTCTCTTCTCTTCTCTTCTCTTCTCTCTTCTCTTCTCTTCTCTTCTCTTCTCTTCTCTTCTCTTCTCTTCTCTTCTCTTCTCTTCTCTTCTCTTCTCTTCTCTGTGCTATAGTGGAAATAGCACTGGAACTGGGTGTTTTAAGACCTGAATTCAAATCCTAGCCTGGCCACTTTCTAGCTATGTTGCGTTTGAGTACATCAGTTCTCAGACACCATTTCCTCATCCTAAAACGGGGATATGGATGTTTGCTTCATAGGGTTGTTAAGAGGATCAAATGATATAAGAAACAGGCTCAGAGGGGCTAGGTGATGTCCTATCTATTAAGTAGCAGGAGTAATTGGTTACCCCAGGTCTGTCCACACTTTTTCTAATATACCATGTTGCTTCCATCTTTATAGGGACACCCCTCTCCATCTCTCCCTTCCAAAGATGACTCCAAGTATGTACTGTGATCTAATTACCGAGTTGGACACCAAGAATACAGTAAGTCAAAGTCCCTGTCCTCAAGAAATTCCAAGTACCATTCCCTTCTTCTAAGTGTTGACTACTCTCCAGTCTATGTCTGCTTTTGGTCACTCTCTAGTTCCTTTAGGTAGAGGTTTTATTTTCTTCAGTTTGTAATTATTATTTGTGGGAGGGATTGGCCTGATACAACCTACTCTGCCATTACCAGAGGTGCAAATGCAGTCCATGGATTTTTGGTTTTGCTACCTAGATGCTCAGTCTGTTTTTATGCCACGACATCTGGAAAGATTCCAGAATCATACAGCTGCTCCCTACATCTTTCCCAAATCATCTGCTATTTATCTTAATAATATATAACATAAAATATTGCCTAGAATCTCTGTTCAGATTCCTTCTGCTCCTAAAGGGCAATAATACTTGGTCTGAATTTAACTGCTAGGGAGTAAGGACCAATAATAGTGTAACTGCTTTCCTCCTACCCCTTCATACCTGGTGTTGTCACGGCTATGCCCTGATCTGGTAATGCTCCATATTTCCGATGCTGATCATACCAGTCATTCACTGTCATAGATGCCAGGCTTGGATAACCAGCTCCAAATACTCTGCAAGAATCACACTGCATTTAGAAAACTAAACATGCACAGCACTATTAAAAAGCCTCTTCTCTTTAGTGACAAAGGCTGAGTTTATTTCATCCTGGCTCCCCTGCCCAGCTATCTCCTGAGGAGCTATGTAAACTGGAGGATATGTAACAAGAAGCATCCAGGAAGGGGCATTATAGTCAAGAGCTTTCATGAGAAGATAAATAGCTCAGGATCATCACTCAGAAAGCAATCCCAGAGGCCAGTGTCCCACAAAGCAGATGCTTTGTATTTATAGTTGGTGGGTCTGAACAGTACACAGAGGAAAGGAGATTCTCCTGCCACCCAATGGAAGAGTGTCTTCTTTCAAGAACTCAGAATTAAATCCAAAACAGGCCAATATGTCCTTTTGAAAATTGTAGCTGAAGGCAATGGGAAACAATTGAAGTGTACAATTCTCCACCAGATTCCTTTCCTCTGTTTTATTTTTGTTAGTTTTCTTTTCAGCCTACTTTTAAGCTTGAGTTTGAGTGATATGTCTGATGAAGACAGACATATAGAAAATATTAGAGGTAACATCGCATTGATGAAAGAACAGCCACCACAGATGAGGACATGGCCTTTTAACATGCACTGTAACTGAACCATAAAACAGGGTGCCTACAAAGGCAACCCACTTTTTAGTACTACCTACTTGGCTTGGGTCATGTTCCGAGTGAGAATGAAGGGTTTCATTGGAGGCCTGTCCTGACGAGGTGAGTAAGAAGTTGATACCTGGAAAGGAAATTCATTATCAGAAAGACATTTGCCATTCTGCTTACCCCATGATACAGGCTCTTAAGGCTTCAGGTGCCTGAAAAGCCCTGGATTCAAACGTTGCCCACTCCCTATTTATCAGTCTCTAAAATACAACAGCAGAATACTAATGGTGGAGGCTGTTTAGCTCCCCTGAGTACCTTGCTGAAAAGGGAGGAAAAGAAAGTTCTCCCAGAAATCATCTCGCCAAAAGTAAAAAATCATTTGGCTTTAAAATATTCCCCTCTAGGGCGACCCGCCGGCCAAGCAGAGCCCCCGAGTCTGGCTTGCAAAAGCGGAGGGGCCAGACGGAGTGTGTTCTGACAGCAAGCGGGACTTGACATCTGGAAGGTTATAAGCTAACAGCTCTGCTCGGAGAACAGGAGGGCTGGAGGACAACGGGAGGGAGAGTTGCTGAGCCCCTGATGACAGAGCTCAGCTTGGCGGGGAACAAAGGCGCTCGCCAGCGCCATCTCCCTCGCCCATCCCCGAGCCAAAATCCCAAAGGGAACCAGTTCCTGCCAGGGAACTTGCTTGTACTGCACAAATACCCAACACTGTGCTTCTGCGGATCCATCCCTCCGGCGGGTCTGACTCCCTCCCGGTGCCGCAGGGCCCCTCCCAAAGCGGATCTCCGAAGGAAAACCGAGCTGAGCCTGCCCCTCCCGCCCCTGTGCACCTTGCCCATCCACCCCAGCTAATACGCCAGATCCCCAGCACCACAAGCCTGGCAGTGTGCAAGTAGCCCAGACGGGCCACGCCACCCCACAGTGAATCCCGCCCCTAGCAGAGGCGAAGAGAAGTCACACACCAGTGTGACTGTGGCCCCAGCGGTGGGATAGGGGCAGACCTCAGGTCTGATTGCGGCCCCGCCCACCAATGCAAGTTATTCAAGACAGCACAGGGGAAGTAACCCGAAGTCCAGCACCACTCCAGGGACTATCCAAAATGACGAAACCGAAGAATTCCCCTCAAAAAAACGTGCGGGAAATAACAACAGCTAACGAACTGATCAAAAACGATTTAAACAATATAACAGAAAGTGAATTTAGAATAACAGTCAAAAATTAATCGCTGGGCTTGAAAAGAGTATAAAGGACAGCAGAGAATCTATTGCTACAGAGATGAAGGGACTAAGGAACAGCTAGGAGGAGCTAAAAAATGCTATTAATGAGCTGCAAAATAAAATGGAGACAACCACAGCTCGGACTGAAGAAGCAGAGGAGAGAATAGGTGAACTGGAAGATAAAATTATGGAAAAAGAGGAAGCTGAGAAAAAGAGAGATAAAAAAATCCAGGAGTATGAGGGGAAAATTAGAGAACTAAGTGATGCAGTAAAGAGAAATAATGTACGCATAATTGGTATTCCAGAGGAGGAAGAGAGAGGGAAAGGTGCTGAAGGTGTACTTGAAGAAATCATAGCTGAGAACTTCCCGGATCTGGGGAAAGAAAAAGGCAATGAAATCCAAGAGGCACAGAGAACTCCCTTCAGACGTAACTTGAATCGATCTTCTGCACGACATATCATAGTGAAACTGGCAAAATACAAGGATAAAGAGAAAATTCTGAAAGCAGCTAGAGATAAACGTGCTCTAACATATAAAGGGAGACCTATAAGACTCGTGACTGATCTCTCTACTGAAACTTGGCAGGCCAGAAAGGAATGGCAGAAGATCTTCAATGTGCTGAACAGAAAAAAATATGCAGCTGAGAATCCTTTATCCAGCAAGTCTGTCATTTAGAATAGAAGGAGAGATAAAGGTCTTCCCAAACAAACAAAAACTGAAGGAATTCGTCACCACTAAACCAGCCCTACAAGAGATCCTAAGGGGGATCCTGTGAGACAAAGTACCAGAGACATCACTACAAGCATGAAATCTACGGACATCACAATGACTCTAAACCCATATCTTTCTATAATAACACTGAATGTAAATGGACTAAATGGGCCAACCAAAAGACATAGGGTATCAGAATGGATAAAAAAACAAGACCCATCTATTTGCTGTCTACAAGAGACTCATTTTAGATCTGAGGACACCTTCAGATTGAGAGTGAGAGGACGGAGAACTATTTATCATGCCACTGGAAGTAAAAAAAAAAAAGCTGGAATAGCCATACTTATATCAGACAAACCAGACTTTAAATTAAAGGCTGTAACAAGAGATGAAGAAGGGCATTATATAATAATCACAGGGTCTATCCATCAGGAAGAGCTAACAATTATAAATGTCTATGCACCAAATACGGGACCCCCAAATATATAAGACAATTACTCACAAACATAAGGAACCTTATTGATAAGAATGTGGTAATTGCAGGGGACTTTAACACTCCACTTACAGAAATGGATAGATCATCTAGACACATGGTCAATAAAGAAACAAGGGCCCTGAATGATACATTGGATCAGATGGACTTGACAGATCTATTTAGAACGCTGCATCCCAAAGAAACAGAATATACTTTCTTCTCGAGTGCACATGGAACATTCTCCAAGATAGATCACATACTGGGTCACAAAACAGCCCTTCATAAGTATACAAGAATTGAAATCATACCATGCATACTTTCAGACCACAATGCTATGAAGCTTGAAATCAACCACAGGAAAAAGTCTGGAAAACCTCCAAAAGCATGGAGCTTAAAGAACACCCTACTAAAGAATGAATGGGTCAACCAGGCAATTAAAGAAGAAATTAAAAAATATATGGAAACAAATGAAAATGAAAAGACAACAAACCAAACGCTTTGGGATGCAGCGAAGGCAGTCCTGAGAGGAAAATACACTGCAATCCAGGCCTATCTCAAGAAACAAGAAAAATCCCCAATACAAAATCTAACAGCACACCTAAAGGAAATAGAAGCAGAACAGCAAAGACAGCCTAAATCCAGCAGAAGAAGAGAAATAATAAAGATCAGAGCAGAAATAAACAATATAGAATCTAAAAAAACTGTAGAGCAGATCAATGAAACCAAGAGTTGGTTTTTTGAAAAAATAAACAAAATTGATAAACCTCTAGCCAGGCTTCTCAAAAAGAAAAGGGAGATGACCCAAATAGATAAAATCATGAATGAAAATGGAATTATTACAACCAATCCCTCAGAAATACAAGCAATTATCAGGGAATACTATGAAAAATTATATGCCAACAAACTGGACAACCTGGAAGAAATGGACAAATTCCTAAACACCCACACACTTCCAAAACTCAAACAGGAAGAAATCGAAAGCTTGAACAGACCCATAATCAGCGAAGAAATTGAATCAGTCATCAAAAATCTCCCAACAAATAAGAGTCCAGGACCAGATGGCTTCCCAGGGGAGTTCTACCAGACGTTTAAAGCAGAGATAATACCTATCCTTCTCAAGCTATTCCAAGAAATAGAAAGGGAAGGAAACTTCCAGACTCATTCTATGAAGCCAGTATTACTTTGATTCCTAAACCAGACAGAGACCCAGTAAAAAAAGAGAACTACAGGCCAATATCCCTGATGAATATGGATGCAAAAATTCTCAGTAAGATACTAGCAAATCGAATTCAACAGCATATAAAAAGAATGATTCACCATGATCAAGTGGGATTCATTCCTGGGATGCAGGGCTGGTTCAACATTCGCAATCAATCAACGTGACACATCACATTAATAAAAGAAAAGATAAGAATCATATGATCCTGTCAATCGATGCAGAAAAGGCCTTTGACAAAGTTCAGCAACCTTTCTTAATAAAAACCCTCAAGAAAGTCGGGATAGAAGGAACATACTTAAAGATCACAAAAGCCATTTATGAAAAGCCCACAGCTAACATCATCCTCAATGGGGAAAAACTGAGAGCTTTTTCCCTGAGATCAGGAACACGACAGGGATGTCCACTCTTAACGCTGTTGTTTAACATAGTGTTGGAAGTTCTAGCATCAGCAATCAGACAACAAAAGGAAATCAAAGGCATCAAAATTGGCAAAGATGAAGTTAAGCTTTCACTTTTTGTAGATGACATGATATTATACATGGAAAATCCGACAGACTCCACCAAAAGTCTGCTAGAACTCATACATGAATTCAGCAAAGTTGCAGGATACAAAATCAATGTACAGAAATCAGTTGCATTCTTATACACTAATAATGAAGCAACAGAAAGACAAATAAGAAACGGATCCCATTCACAATTGCACCAAAAAGCATAAAATACCTAGGAATAAATCTAACCAAAGATGTAAAAGATCTGTATGCTGAAAACTACAGAAAGCTTATGAAGGAAACTGAAGATATAAAGAAATGGAAAAACATTCCCTGCTCACGGATTGGAAGAATAAATATTGTCAAAATGTCAATACTACCCAAAGCTATCTACACATTCAATGCAATCCCAATCAAAATTGCACCAGCATTCTTCTCGAAACTAGAACAAGCAATCCTAAAATTCATATGGAACCACAAAAGGCCCCGAATAGCCAAAGTAATTTTGAAGAAGAAGACCAAAGCAGGAGGCAGCACAATCCCAGACTTTAGCCTCTACCACAAAGCTGTAATCATCAAGACAGCATGGTATTGGCACAAAAACAGACACACAGACCAATGGAATAGAATAGAAACCCTGGAACTAGACCCACAAACGTATGGCCAACTCATCTTTGACAAAGCAGGAATGAACATCCAATGGAAAAAAGACAGTCTCTTTAACAAATGGTGCTGGGAGAACTGGACAGCAACATGCAGAAGGTTGAAACTAGACCACTTTCTCACACCATTTACAAAAATAAACTCAAAATGGATAAAGGACCTGAATGTGAGACAGGAAACCATCAAAACCTTAGAGGAGAAAGCAGGAAAAGACCTCTCTGACCTCAGCCGTAGCAATCTCTTACTTGACACATCCCCAAAGGCAAGGGAATTAAAAGCAAAAGTGAATTACTGGGACCTTATGAAGATAAAAAGCTTCTGCACAGCAAAGGAAACAACCAACAAAACTAAAAGGCAACCAACGGAATGGGAAAAGATATTTGCAAATGACATATCGGACAAAATCTATAAAGAGCTCACCAAACTCCACACCCGAAAAACAAATAACCCAGTGAAGAAATGGGCAGAAAACATGAATAGACACTTCTCTAAAGAAGACATCCGGATGGCCAACAGGCACATGAAAAGATGCTCAACGTCGCTCCTTATCAGGGAAATACAAATCAAAACCACACTCAGATATCACCTCACGCCAGTCAGAGTGGCCAAAATGAACAAATCAGGAGACTATAGATGCTGGAGAGGATGTGGAGAAACGGGAACCCTCTTGCACTGTTGGTGGGAATGCAAATTGGTGCAGCCACTCTGGAAAACAGTGTGGAAGTTCCTCAAAAAATTAAAAATAGACCTACCCTATGACCCAGCAATAGCACTGCTAGGAATTTACCCAAGGGATACAGGAGTATTGATGCATAGGGGCACTTGTACCCCAATGTTTATAGCAGCACTCTCAACAATAGCCAAATTATGGAAAGAGCCTAAATGTCCATCAACTGATGAATGGATAAAGAAATTGTGGTTGATATACACAATGGAGTACTACGTGGCAATGAGAAAGAATGAAATATAGCCCTTTGTAGCAACATGGATGGAACTGGAGAGTGTTATGCCAAGTGAAATAAGCCATACAGAGAAAGACAGATAGCATATGGTTTCACTCTTATGTGGATCCTGAGAAACTTAACAGAAACCCATGGGGGAGGGGAAGGAAAAAAAAAAGAGGTTAGAGAGGGAGAGAGCCAAAGCACAAGAGACTCTTAAAATCTGAGAACAAACTGAGGGTTGATGGACGGTGGGAGTGAGGGGAGGGTGGGTGATGGGTATTGAGGAGGGCACCTTTTGGGATGAGCACTGGGTGTTGTATGGAAACCAATTTGACAATAAACTTCATATATTGAAAAAAAAAGGAAAGAAACTGAAAAACAATGATTTGCATTATTAAAAAAATTTTTAAAAAAATATTCCCCTCTAAAGAAGGACATTCCAAAGGCTTTTCCGTGTTCCAGATAAATCCCTCGAGGTGATTTTGAAGTCCCTTTCCTCAGCCTGGCCTTCAGTGCTAAAGTTGAATGATTAAGACCCTTTCCAATGTAACTATGCAATTAACTGTCAAGAACTTCCAGGTCTTTAGAAGACGGTGTTCCTAAATGCAAGGGGGGCGGGTGGGGGGGGGGGAAGACTGTGTTAGTAACTTTCATACAGTGTCCTATAACAATGTTTCAGGGAACCTCAGCTGTAGGGAGCATACTGAAACAAAGTATCATCAGAGAAAAGGTGTTCACTTGGGTCTACGTCCATCACTTCCAGAGCTGATCCCAACACCAAATAAGGGAGTGTTTAACAACAACAACAACAACAACAACAACAACAACAACAACAGCAACAAAGAAGGGGGCAGGAGAGGATCCAGAAGAGTCCAGCCTCAAAATGCTTGAAAACCATTCATCTAGAGATGCTCAAGGGGCCTCCTGGCCTTAGAATATTGTTTATTCTTTGATGGTTTAACATGAGGAACTAGGTTAATGTTACCTGGAGGCATAAGCTCCTGGGCTAATAATTAGCACAAATCCAATTTGGAAGAGGTTTCTCTGAGGACCAAAATAAATGCTTGCGACTAGCTGATAAATTCAACTCAATCCATGCTTGTATCTTGAACCAAAAAGTAAGTGGCAGAGGAGCCTAATCTTTTGAAGCAGCAGCTCCAAAACACAGTGATGATCTTCAAAGATGGCCAAAGCTGTCTTACATCAGGTTTTATCAGTACACCCAGTATTTTGAGCATGGAAATGTCCTTCTGTGTCTCCTACTTGGGAGATCTAAGGGTGTAAGAGAGCATCATTGTCTAAGGTGAAGATTCCTCCCCGAACCTAAATATATTCCTGATCTTTCCTTTGATCTTCTTCCTACACTTTTCTTTCTCTCCTCCAGTGCCACTTTCCTTCTCAGTTCCCATCCCATCCCTTTTCCCATTTGTTTATTACAGTCAAACACAGATTTTAAAGGCCCACCTCCCTGTGCATTCCTTAGGCAGTCATGACCTCTCATGGCCAAAACCAATTTTTACTTTAAAGAAGTCTCCCTACCTGTGGCATGTCACAAAATTACAAATGGCTAGAAGTGTTCTACAGGTTAGAAATCCCTGGGAAACAACACTGTAAGCTAGAGAAAAGGCTACCCCTAGTGAATCTTCAGCCTTCTCCACTGATCTTAAGAAGAACAATGATTTTATGGAGACTTAAAAGGATTTTAATTCGATTATTCTCCTGTAGAACGTCCAAATCTCTAACAGCTTTTTGAGCTATATGGGCAGTGACCAGGCTTACCTGTTTTGAGGAGTCTTTTTCTCTCAGGATCTTCATCTCCTGGTCAATGCTCTCAATCTCTTCTAAGCTGATACCAATCCACCTTTGAAGGTGAAGGAGGTAATATTCACGAACACGCTCATCATCTGCTTGACCACTTTCCACAGCAGATTTCAGTGCGGACAACCTATGCTCCACCTCCTTCTTCTGCTTGTATCTGTTGCACAGAAAAGCATTACCCATGAACTCAAAAACAGCGCTATTCCATCAAAGGAGGCCACAATAAGAGTTTACCTTTGCTGATGACCAGGCAGTGAGTATGCCAGTTTCCCCTTTGGCAAAAATACAGATTATTTACCCCAGAACTCACCACCAGGGCAGTTCCCTCAAGACTGCAAGGCAAGGAATGGATGAATAGGGGCTCAGAAATACATTCTAAAGCTGGAAAATTACAGATATAACCTGATCTGAGCAACTCCTCCCATCATCTTCCAGGTGGAAGCTCAAGGCTTAGTAGGTTAGATATTTAGTATCAAACAATGTCCACTTGGGAAGTACCACTTCAAGGAGTCACAGATTGCAAAACAGTCCCAGCTCTTCTGGCTCCTCCTTTTGCTAAGGGAATCATATGGTTTGAACCAAGGAAATACTCTATTATATTTTTCTCAAGTACAAGGTGCTACACTAAGTGCTTTTATTTACACTATCACATTTTTTAAAAGGTAAGCTTTATGCTTAACATGGAGCTTAAACTCACCATCTGACCCAGCCAGGTGCCTAATATAAAGACTCACAACCATCCTGCTTGCCTTTTTCAGGATACATTCTACATGTCATCTATCACTCATCTGAAAAATATTTACTGAGTACCTATTGTGTGACAGGCACTCTTCTCAGTGCTGGATACACAGCAGTGTATACAAGAAAGTCCTTGCTCTCCTGAAGTTTTCGTTCTAGTGGAAGCAGACAAAAAGAGATGATGAGTCAGGATGTGATAAGTGCCATGAAGCGGCAGCAAAAAGCAAGGTAAGGTGAAGAGAATGATGGCACAGAAGTAGAAGTGCTATTATATACAAGGTGATCAGGAAGAGGTGACATCTGAGCAAAGACTTCAGTAAGGAAGCAAGCCATGCCAATACCCATAAAAGTATTCTAAGGTGGAAAAGCAAATACGAAGGTCCTGGAGTGGGAGAGAGCCTGACCTGACATGTTTGCAAAACAGATAGGAGGCCGGTGTGGCTGGCGTGAAGAAGAATGACAGTAAATGAGGTAAGAGAGATAGCCAGGACCACAATTTGTAGAACCCTGTGTGCTCTAAGACCCCAAATATTAAACACCAGGATATTTTGAGATAGGAAAGCCACTGGAGGCTTTTGAAGAGAACACATGACATGAATAGAGTGACATGAAAATTTTTTTTATAAGGGCCAGTCTGGCTGCTGTACTGAGTATAGAATGTAGGGCGGGAGGTGGGAGGCAAGGATGGAAGCAGGGACATCAATTAAGAGGATATTGTCACAATATAAATGAGACAGTGACTTGAAACAGGGAGGTGGAGAGATGTGGATGTATTTAAAATAGAAAACAGATTTATTGGATGTAAGGGCTTGAGAGAGAAAAGTCAAGGAAAAGAATCTGGAGTTCTTAACCTGAGGTCCATGGATAGAGTTTGAGGGGAGGAGGTCCTTGAATTCCCTGAAATTTAATATAGAATTCTACCTTTTTATTTTTACAATTTTTTTGGCCTGGGAGAGATCTGTAGTTTTTATCAGATTATCAACAAGGTCCATGACCCATGTAAAGTCAAGAACCACTGCTCTGGAGACATTCTTTATTATACAAACTTTTAGGATCTTCTGATCCTTTTACCCAACAAATGGGGCAGTTTATATGTTACAAATAACTGTCACAGCATCGTCATTGGCAGCTTCTGAGCAAAAACAGCACAAAGGTCAATTTCTAGTTCATGAATGCTATTACAGACATTGATTGAGAACATTTCATTCTGGTCCCAATCCTACCCCCACCCTCTTTCCTGGATGTACCTACATCAGGAAAAAACATACCAGGGGCTTAGAATGTATACAATCCAGGGTAAATTCTGGGTCAGTTTACTGGTCCTCTGAGTAACGTTCTTGTGCTTCCTCTCCCATTCTCTGAATGCAGTGTAACCGTGCTCTCCAGCTGCTTCTTCACTGCCTCACTCCTACAATTTCACTCCTTGTCATCTTTGAAACTTCTAGCTCTTCCACTCCTGCTTTTTTGGCCAGCGTTTTTAAAACCTTTTTGTTTTAGTAAAAGAACCCTTTCTTCCTTCTCCTCCTTCTTTAAAGTAGGCTTCACACCCAGAGCGGAGCCCAATGTGGGGCTTGAACTCACGACCCTGAGATCAAGACCTGAGCTGAGATCAAGAGTCAGACCCTTAACCAACTGAGCCACCTAGGCACTCCAAGAACCCTTTCTTCTTGTGAGAGTTTATTTGGAACTCCGTAAGTAATAAACAGATAAAAATCCACCCTAGTTAAAATAGAGGAGGGCTCCCAACATCCCCCCTTACCCAGGCACTGTGGTGGAATCTTACAGTTCCAAGGGACAGATTGAAAATCACCATCCTAGACCTTCACCACTGTTCTAGATTTCCCATGGTGAGCCATTACATGGAAACACTCCCTACCATCCTAGGATCCCCAATGCCTGTCACCCTTCTGACTCTGGACAACTTTCCCCATTCCTTTTTTCTGGTCTCAGGCTGCTGCAGAGAGCTCATGAATTACAGATTTGTGTCAAATGAGTCAACAACAAATTCAAATGATCAAACTCTGGCCAAGCGGTCACTCTTGCTCATCTCTTTTTATTCATCTTTTGTGGATTCTATGCCACCATCACACGTGCCAGATGGCCAGACAATGGCCATCAATCTCCCTCTTTCCCTTAAAATCTCTGTAGTTTCACCTTTCCTCCTTCCCTCGTCTTTAAGGAGCTAATGTTGTTTTTACCAGGGCGATGTCTTTACCGTTCCACTTTTGCTATGAAACCTGTCACTACCCACATTTTCCCAGGCCTCACGCTATCAATCATCCTGGCATCAGCAGTTACAATTTCTCACTCTACTGGTGCCTTTCCCCCATCCTAGAAACACCTTCCTTCAATCCATAGTCTATCCTTTCAAATGACCATTCTTTTCTTTCTGTGCCTTGCTGGAATGAGCACAAGAACTGGGAATTTGAAGATCTGCGTTTAAATCCTAGCCCGAACACTTATGAGGTAACTCTGGACAAACAAATTCTCATATCCCATTTCCTTATCTCTAAAATAGAGATAATAAGCTACATGTCCTGGGGTTGTTAACAGAATCATATGGAACAATACACACGAAAGTACTTCGTAAGCAGCAACAGAATATAAATATTGTTAGAGGATGGGAAAATGGAGGCCAGGAGTGGCTAGATGATGCCCCACTTATTAAGTGGAGGAAATCAGATTGGTTACTCCAAGTCCAGGCTTTATGTGCAATACTGTATTGCTTCAATTTGTCTTATGACTACCGTGTAACTGTTTCTCCCACAGAAATTTCATGTACTTACTATAATCCTCTTGTTGTCTCAGGCTCTAGGGATACAGTAATACAATTATGATACTAAAGATACAATTAGTCAAGGTCTCTGACCTTTAGGAGTTCCTGGTTTACAGAATGACAGATAGTTACACTGTGATAAGTAACAAAAACTAAATGTTACAGTATTTAGGAGGAGAGCTTGGCAGGGAGAAGCTTCAAAGAGTACTTAACATTTGCTCTCTTTCCCAGGCTTCTAAAAGCACTTCTATCTATACTTTGCTGAGTGTCTTACTTCTGATTGCTCTTTCCTGCCTCTTTCTTCTCCCTTAATTTGCCCCAAGGTTTTATCCTTGGCATTTTTTCCCTCTCTGCACGTTTTTCCTTGGTAAACTATCCATACCCACCAAAAGCTCCTAAAGTTTTAGCACTAGCCACCAGTCTCCTCCTAGTTTTAGTTACATTGCCCTCTGTCTATGGACATGGCTACCCAGCTGGCACTTCGGAATCTAAGTTCAGTGAATCTAACACTAGACCCATCCATTACTTACCTAGCTTCTACTTCTCTATTTCTGTCACAAGAATGGAGGTGCAGATAATCAAACCAGACTCATACTTACTGTCAAAGTTGAGAATCAGTAGAGAGGATATGTGAAGAAACAGGTTTTGAGAGAGAAGATATACCATTTAGATGTTTTATGTAGGATGGCCTCAGTAGGTAAAGAGGGAAGACTTACAGAAAATAAAAAAGGATCTCAACAATGTGTTTTCTAAGCATACAAATGTTTCCTGCAAAACTAATGTCTTTGATAGCTGTCACTTCATTTTTATCTCTTCTTCCCAGCTGAAATACTATTATAACATGTCAATTTGTCTTTCTGCCTCTCACTTTCAGGATTCTATACACACATTACTTCCTTGTGCAGACCTCCGACCACAGTACTTTTAGCTTCTGCCCAACTGGACCATTCTGCATTCCCTGTACATACCTCAAGCGCCTTGGGCTTCTGCTCATGTTGTTCCCCCTGCTTGTCAACAATAAATATTTCTTGAGCACCTCGTCTTTGCCAGGCCCTGTGCTAGGCATACCACAGTGAATAAGAGAGAAATAGCTTCTGCCCTCAAGGAGTACACATTCTAGAGTAGAGGAGAAAGACAAAGCCCAGGACGACAGAAAAGTGAGGAGCATGTCATGCAAGGAGAACACATACAAAGACTGTAGTAGGAAGGAACTGGGTCTGTGCAAAGAACTGAAAGAAAAGGCAACTGGGGCTGGAACCTAGTGGAGAGGGTAAGCCTGAAGAGAAGCAGGTGCCAGACTGTGCAGGGCCTCATAGTTAGTGGTTTGGCTATTTCAGGTGAAGTGCTATTGGCCTACACTAAGGTATGATAGTGGAGATCCAGAGAAACAGAAGGACAGAAGATTCGTTTTGTAGCTAGAACTGGCAGGCCTGTCTGGTGGATGGGATGTAGAGATTCAGAAGGGAGGAAGTGAAGCTAACTCCTAAGTGAATGGTGGTGCACTCAATGAGATGAAGACCTAGGTGTGGGGGCACATTGGGAGTTAAAAAACCAAGGGTTCAACTTAGGCCATGTTAAATCTTAGATGTCTGTGAGTCTGAAGGTCAGGAAAGCTCTGGGTTCATGACATAAATGTGGGAGCCATTAGCATAAAGATAACGTTGTTATCTTGTCTGGTAGACATTTTTAGAAAATGTTCAAAGACCAAGCTTTCCAGCCAAAGAAATGCAAGTAAAAACAATGAGATACCTTTTTTGGTTTTGCCAACTGGATTTTCTAAGTGTTAACGTGCAAGCCCAGTGTGGTGGGGCATATTCTAAAACTTTGTTATTGTGGAAAGCAATGTTGCTACCATCAAGTCTTAAAATATTCAAACCCTTTGATCTAGTCACTGGTCCTTCTAGAAATCTATCCTAATGAAACAGTGACAGATGCAGTTAAAGATGTCTGTTCATACCACTACTTACAAGAGCAAAACCAAAAGAAACAAACGAGCCCCCCCCCAATCTATACATAGTGTAAATATTTGACAATAAAAGATTAGTTTAAATAATTGTGGCACAACTATAGGATGGAATATTATGTAACCATTAAATATCATGGTTTCAAAAGACACAGGGAAATGCTCACAATATGATGTTAGGCTTGAAGAGGATAAAAAAACTATATATACAGTATTATTCCACATTTATTAACTAAAGTAACTATATATCTGGAAGCAAATACATCAGGAAGTTAACAAAGATCATCTTTGAGTGCCAGGATTAAGGCCTTTTTTTCAATTCAAAAAATACTGGTTTTCCAATTTTCTACAATCAGTATTTCTTTTACATTCAGGAAAATCTGTAATTTCCATTTTTGACCATAATTCAAGGCTCTTCTCAAGTGCATTGCATCCTGAAACTTCATCCTCATCCCTCCAACCAGATGTGCTCACTCCTTGGTCTTTCTCTACAACACTGTATCTCTATGGCATTTATAGTCCTTTTGGGGTAAAGTATAATTATTTGGATACCAAACTCACTGCTTAAACTACCTGTTACGTGCCAATGGGCTGCCCCCACCTTCTTACAAAAGACATGATGAATTCCACTTCCTATCAGTTTATCCCATTTCCTCAAAAATTATTCACTGTCACTAACCCTGAACTATATATACCACCTGAAATTATATTATTATTTACTAGCTTATTGTCTGTCTCCTCCACCAAAATAAAAGCTTCATGAGGCCATTGACTTCATCTGGTTCTCCATTACCTAGAACAGTTCCTGGTGCACAAGAAAGGCTCAATACATATTGGCCAAGTGAATGAACCAATTTTCACCTCTCTAGACCAGGCCTCTCCTCTGAGCTACATACTACCAGATACCTCTATCTGGAGGACTCCTAAACACCTTAAACGGCTCAATACCGAATTTTTACACTTCCCTCTCCCCTGATTTGTTCTTCCTCCTCTATTCCCCATCTTAATGAGTTCCACAAGCCATCTACCTATCACACAAACGTGGACATCTTCCTTGTGTTGCTTCCATCTACCCCACCTCTCAGAACTAACTGATCACCAAGTTTTCTGCCGATTCAACCCTTCTAAATAAATCTATCCCATATCTTCTGCCACTGCTGTAGTGAGGCCTCATTACTTGTGACCTAACTGGATCTAATATTCTCCCTCACACTGCTTCCTAACTGCTGCCAGTGTATGCTAGTTAAAATGCAAATATGATCGTGCTACTCTTTAAAAAAAAAAAAACCCAAACTTCCAGTGAATCCCAGTCAGCAACTGAAGTTTAGGTTCTTTAGCATGGCCTACTGGTAAGTGACATTTATAGACTAGTGACTATGTGCCAGATACTGTGCTAGCTGTTTTATGTGCTCTTATTTATGTTTCTTAATCCTATAAAACAGGTACAATTATTATTTTTACATGATTTCACATGAGGAACGCTGAGGCTCAGACAGGTTATATAAGTTACCCAAAGTCCAATGGCTTACAGGTAAAGCTGGGTCTCAAACCCCACTCTCTGACTCCACAACCTGTACTCAGCTACTAAGATATAACAGTAGCTGACTTTGAGTACTTACTGTATCAGACACTGTGCTAAGCGCTTTTTGTGTATTTCTCTTTTCATCTTCAAAACTACTTTATGAAGAAAGACCTATTGTTATCTAATTTTACAGCTGGGGAAATTAAGGCACCAAGTGATTAAGCAACTTACCCCAAGCCAGAGTGATAAAATGGTGGAACTGAGACTAAAACCCCTCCCCACATTCTTAGCAGTAGGGCTGTTCCTTCACCTTCCTCACACCCCAAGTCTCCTTGGTCTGGACCCCACAACATTCTTCAGCATCGTTCCTTCCCCTTCTCCCTCACCCCTTTCATGTTCTAGCATTATCTGATTGCTTACAGTAGTTCCCCACATACATTCCAAGCCCAGCACTGTGCTCTTTCATGTCCCTGTAGCTTTACTAACACTATTACCTCTGCTGGATAATACCCTCCTTTCCTCTTCCTCTAGAGGATACTCCTATCCATCCTTAAACAACTCATCACAGGAGTCACCTCCTTCAGGGAGACTTCTGTCTCTCCTGCTCCTTCTTTGGTTAGGTGCCCCTCCTGTCTGTTCTCACAGTACCTGTGCATTTCTCCATCACATCCTTTTATATTGCTACTCTGTTTCTACGCCTCTTTTCCTCACCACACTGTATACTCCTCCAAGGTGGAGACCACCCATATTCCTACAAACACACTCAGTTTGTACCCCCAGTGCCTAGCTTAGATCCTGGACACTGTGAGCACTCATCAAATGTTTTTTTACACTAAACTGAGAGTAAGCAACTTCAAGGTCACATGATGAAGCTGTGCAGGACTAACATTAGTTCAGGATGTTACACACCTGAGCCATTACTCAGAACAGAACTTCTCACTCAGTGGACCATAAATGGATTATAGCTACAAGACACTGTGCCCTTCAGAGATATCTACCCCATTGTACCATATGAATATTGCTGTGCTGTGGGATATGATTGGGAGACGCTATGCTAAAGAACGTTCTGCTGTTGGCAACCACAGGGTAGCAGAGGTCCGACAGGTATGACCATCTCAACAAAGGCAGAAGCTTCTTGAAAAACTCAGGAGAACTTACTCTCACCAGGCCTAATGCTCAACAGGAACCAAAAGAGTGACAGACACCACTGTTCCCCTCCCTCCCAAAAACATGCACACACACCCCCACAATAGCACTGCCATTGGGCAGTCCTCAAATTATAGCTATTGACCCACCTCTTTATTTTAGCCTGTCTTTGAGATGCCATTGCAACGAGGCTAGGATAGGCCATGGAGGAACTAGCAGTATTATTATCAGGTGAGTTGTTCTTGGTTTTGGGCAGCTCAAACTCTGCCACATGATAGTATTGGCACTGAGTTAAGTAGTTTAAAAAGTGTTCTCGAGCCCACTGCAAATGATCTAGACGCTTGCTGGGGTTGACTTGTTTCATGGCGAGCGCTCCTTGAAATGCTGGCACCAGCAGGTACTTCAGGTCGGTGGAAGCAATCTCTTCCAAATCTTCATTTTGGCTGGAAAGAGCAAAGAGGAGGCTGTGAAGCCTGGATGGGCAATCACACTGTAGCCCCTTGCTGCCTGGGGGAGGGGAGGGCTGCGGTGGGTGTGCGAAGGGAGAAGGCCTGAGGAACAGTGGCCGGTTTTCTTGAATGAAGGTGGCTGGCTGATGGCTCACACCCAATGCCTTTGCAAAGAGTCGACACTAGGGAGCAGAGTCGCGGGATATCAACTATCTCGAAGCCAGGTGGAGAACGTAAACAAGGTACACAAGATCGCAGCGGGAGGTGGGAATGAAAGGTTCCTAGTCCTTTTTAAAAGGGTCTCCTCTACCCAGACTCAATGCCTCCACCCTTGGTAACCATTATTACCTCCGTTCTTAGCCATTATTACCCTGTCCCCCATACCTGAACAAGTCGAGCTGTGTTAACATTTCAACAGCCTTCTTAAGGAGGTCTAGTCCCTTGAACACCTTATCTTGGATTATCCGGGAACCGGTGGGCTCAGTCGCTACTTCCACTTCGTCCAGAAGCTGCTTGCTGGTTTCAAACAGCTCGGGAAGCCGCGGTGGCAGTAACTCGTCCTCTGCTGTTGCCATCTTGGTGGGAGGAAGGTACGCGGAAAACCTCACTTCCGGGGTCAAAGGCAATCTTGGAAAAGGAGAACTCGGCGAGTGTGAACGAGACCGGAAAGAGCGCCGTATTGGTCCAGTCGCTCCGTCGTTACCAAAGCGACAAAGAACTTCCGGAAGCCACAGGTTGCAGACACTAGCCACCGGTTCCATAGGCTTATTTTTTGCAGGCTGCTGCCTATCACAAGTAGTAGGGATCTGCTAAAAACAAGCAAACAGGCACATCCCTGGGTGCTGTTTTACGGTTTGCTCCTCGTGGCCGACGCCGAGCCGGGATGTTCCGTGGGTTCTGAGCTTAGCCCCGGCCAGACGAGGCTGAATTCACTGCGGGGGCAGGCTAGGCGCACGCCTCACGTCGCGAGGCGCTCCCTTTGTTGAGGGGCCGGGGCAGACAGGGGCTCCAGGCGCCCCCTCGCTCCCTAGGTTTGGTCGTCTGTGCGCTTGAGTGCGAAGTGCAAAGGGCGCCCCCCTGCGGCTTCCATGCATCCAGCCTCGGGAGCCCCAGGCTTCTCCCAGCCAATTCTGGGGCCCGCCCTCTTCCCATTCACGTCACCCTCCTCCAGACACACACACGCACGCACGCACGCACGCACGCACGCATGCACACTCTACACCCCTCCCCCACACCCCTGCGACCTATCGGCGGGGCTCCTACACGCACCCACCCCTCCCTCACACACCCCTGGTAACCTGCAACTCTAGTCACTCCACAGTTTCCTTTCAAAAGTTACTTATTTTGTGTAACCTTCTTTTATACCCCCCCCCACCCAAGCCACTGAAAATTTTCACTTTCTGTGAATCTGTCAAGACACCAACGACAATGGATTACAGCTAGCGATTTACAACTCTATTTCCCTTACAAGAATGAGTCCGATTAAGTTTTACACCCTCCCAGCTAACCCACTGCCTGGGTCTTATCTAGTGCTCAGTGTCGTAAGAATAGAAAAAAAAAGTGGTCGGTTTGGAAAGCAACCCAATCATGCGGAACTGCGGTGTTCAATAGGGTAGCCTCTAGCTACATGGGGCTACTGAGCCCGCGGATGTGGCTATTTTGAAACGAAATGTGCTGTAGGCATAAAATACACAACCAATTTCGAAAACTTACTACGAAAAAGTAATATAAAATATCTCGATTTTCACACTGATATGTTTAAGTGCTAATATTTTGTATATGTTTGGGTTAAAGATAGGGTTACAATTTCACTTGTGTCTTTTCACTTTTTTAACGTGCCCACTAGAAAACTTAAAATTAGATATCGGGATCACATTATATTTGTACTGGACAGCAATGATGTAAAAACAGAACTCCAGGTCTTTGAAAGAACGGATGTCATTGCTTCGAATGAATCAATATACTGATTGCCTTCGGACACACCACAAGTTGCCCTAGGGGATTTAAGTTAAGCAGAATGCACACTGCCTAACCTGGAAAATAAGTTCTTCAACTAAATATATTTTAAACTAACTTTGGTTGAGAAGAAAAAAAATTCATGTGAAAACAACTAGAGGGCAACATAGGACAGTACAGAACTAGGGGATACGCTGTATTGCACAGGCTGTTGGAAAACTAAGAAATGACAAGTCATTCTACGCTAAGAGTACTTCAGAAAGCTTCTTAGACAGGATATGCAGTCTGAGAATTTCAAAGCTGGAAGGGGACCTCAAAGAGCAGAGGAAAAAACTGAGACCAGAAAGAAGTGACTTGCCCAACCAGTTGTGACAAAGCCAGTGTCTTCTATGTTCACTTGTTTTTAACCTATATCTATCTTAGATCAAGTAGGATTTAAAAAGATGGACAGGCCCTTTTAAGCGGGACTCCATGAAGCCCCAAGCTAAAACAGCGCTTTGCAGGAGGGAGAGGGGTGTGGGGCGCACTAAGTGTAGGTTGGAAAGGCTTCCCAGGTGATTCTAAGAAACCTCCCCTGACAACCCCCCAGCTTTAGAAGCTGAGGAAGAAAGGTGGCTCTGGCAAATTACTTATTTGATTTGTCTGGCACCTCTAATTACTCTAGTAAACTGAACTTTCAGGGTCAGTGACTACAGGAATACAAAGAAGATACAAAGAAGATAGTACTTGTGGAGGAGACTTGGAAGCTCAGTAATTGTGGGACTACAATAATGTGTTTCTGTGCATTTGCTTGGATTAAGACACAGCTTTGCTGTCGCCTCAGAGAAAAAAAAAAGTATGCAGAAATTGAATTTGCTCCTCAACTTTGTAAGCCCTTTTTCTATGGCTTTCAAAATAATAGTCTTTATGGGAGTTGCCAATTGCATTCAGAGTGCATATTCAAATTGTTGTGCTAAGTAGTGCACTGCATCCTATTCTGAGGTGATCCCCAGATTAAAAAGTGGTTAGAAAAAAAAGCAACAATAAAAATGAGTTGTTTACTGTGTTTCTGTGTGTAAACACTATCACATTAAAACATCCTAGTGATTTTAATTTTAAGTCCTAGTTTAAGGGAACAAGAAGGGCTCTTGGAAATCATGGAAATAAACTTTTTGAAATAGCAGAACTGGCTTTCCAAACCAGGTTTTAGGCAGGCCCATAACTTCTTTTTCTTTAAAAAAAAAAATTTTTTTTAATGTTTATTTCTGAGAGAGAGAGAGTGCGAGTGGGGAGGATCAGAGAGAGAGAGGGAGACACAGAATATGAAGCAGACTCCAGGCTCTGAGCGTCAGCACAGAGCCCGACATGGGGCTCAAACCCACAAACTGTGAGATTATGACCTTAGCCGAAGTCAGACACTCAACCGACTGAGCCACCCAGGTGTCCCAGGCCTATAATTTCTAAAAGGGCTGCTGTATTTGAATGGATACACGGAGGCCTGCCAACTCAGCCTCTGGCCCACCTTTCCTCCAACCTGCTCAGTGGCACCAAAGGCACCAAGGTAACTCTGTGGGATTCGAGGACTCTAACTAACACAGTAGAAAGGACGGTAATCTAGCACAGCCACCTCATTTAGCAGATAACGAAACAGACCGAGAGGTTTGGTGATTTGTCCAAGGTCACACAGCTGAGACAACTGACTAAGCAACAGTATACAGAGCGAGTTGGGATGAGGAGAAACTAGAGTCCAGGAGAATAGTAGAAAGCATTTTAAGTAATCTATATATGACTGCAGAAATGAGATGACTTTTCAAGTATTTTCTGATGTGACTCCCTGATAGACATGACAGATATTCATTTGTCATGTTTGACTCTTTTTAAAAAATTTTTTTGATGTTTATTTTTGAGAGAGAGAGACAGAGCACGAGTGGGGTGGGGGCAGAGTGACGGAGATACAGAATCCGAAGCAGGCTCCAAGGTCGGAGCTGTCAGCACAGAGCCCAATGCAGGGCTTGAACTCACAAACCCACAAACCGTGAGATCATGACTCGAGCTGAAGTTGGATGCTCAACCGACTATGCCACCCAGGCACCCCTGTCATGTTTGATTCTTAACACAAATTTGTCAACTTAGTAAACCAGTTGTGTGATTCAAGAGAAATGTTAAAGCAGACCTTTTCCTGCCTATCTGAATTGGTGTGCTTGGCAGCTTAGACCTTCTCCAGTCTGCTTTAGAGGATCAACTGCTGTTTTGTCCTGAGTGAGTAACATTCTACTGATACTTGTACCTGTAATGCCAGCAACAGCACTAGATGAGATCTACTTGTGTAGGGGGCAAAGCCAAGAGCAGGCTGTAACTGGCCAAAAATTATTTGTGGAATAATTACTTTCTCGTTCTTAGTGTTTAAACTATCTTCAGCAAGTTTTTTTTTAAGTAATCTCTATGTCCAACGTGGGGCTTGACCTTATGACCCCAAGGTCAAGAGTCACATGCCCTACCAACTGAGCCAGCCAGACGCCCCTTCACCAATTGTTTTTGAGATTAGAATTTGTCTGACTAATGGCAAGAAGCTTACTGAGCCATGAAAGGAAAAACTCCAAAACAGCAAAGACTGCATTAAATCAAAGATTTCAGTTCCTACTTCTATATCTAACTTTTAGGAATGTGGTTCTGCAGTTAAAAATACTCTGGACACTCAGATTTGAGTTCCACCTCCTCTGCTACTGAGTAACTGTATGACTTTGCAGAAGCCCCTTCCATCCTTCTTTCTACATTCTTTGTTTGCTACCACAATGTTAGGCACTGGGAATTCAAAGAGAAAGGAAACAGGGTTTGAGCCCTTAAGGGGCCCATAGTTCAATGGAAGAGACTTGTAAACAAATAACCAAATAGTGATTGGGTAAGAATGGAGGGAATAAGTTTGGCTCTGAGTGGGGGGCATTCCCATATAGGTCAAATTCTATACCTGACTTACAAGATCCTTTCTGATCTAATGCTGACATCTTTTTCATTCTCTTCCTCCATGGACTCTAAGCTCTACCTTTAGCAAACTCCTTGTTCTCCAACACCTATTGTGCTACCTTAGGCCTTCATGCATTGATAGGGGCTGTGCCTTCTGCCTGGAATGTCCTTCTCTCCCTTGTCTGCCTGGAAAATTTCTATTCATTACTCATGACCTAACTCAAGAATCCCTTCTTTCAGGATGTATTTCCTGATCTTTCACCTGTAGGTGAGACACCCTCCTCTAAGCTCTTACAACACTTCACTTATCTCCCTATGATAGGTAGTACTGGGTAATGGTTTTCTCTATCCACAGCTGTCTTTCACTAGACTGAGAGCTCCTTGAGGCCAGGTAGAGTGTCTTATTAGTCTCTGTTTACCTCAGCATAGCACTTCACACCTGTTCAGCAGGGACTCAGTGTTAAAGGAAAAATGTTCCATAACAACAACACTTAACCTTCTCCAAGCACTCACTACTGCCAGGTGACCATGCAGAGTTCTTCACATGCATTTTCTCAACGGATTCTCACAACTTCCATTAAGAAGCTGATGTTACAACCTTGTTTTACAGAAGAGGAAACTGGCTCAGAGACGCTGAAGTAACTGGCCTAATGGTGTTGGCTTATACTGGGATTTGAACCCAACTCATTGAATTGAGATCCGATTTTAGAGCTCAAGCTCTTAACCACTATATTGTACTATAGAAAAGGGGGGGATTTACAGACCTAGTGAAGAACAATTTACAGACGTAGGCCTGAACATGACATGACAGACCTAGGCCTGAACATGAGGACATGGACATGTAACAGACTTGTGTTAACAGTAAAAGGAAGTAAGATCAAATCAGTAGGCTGGTCCGCATTATGGAGAACATACAGTCAGCCAGCGGAGTGTAGATGTGGTATAAACAATAGGAAGGCATTTGGTTCAATTAAAAATTTATTGAGGACCTATTACATGCCAGCCACTGTGCTAGCTACTGGGATATAAATTTGCATAGTCTTTGTTCTCGAGGCTCTAACAGCTAAGGTGAAGGAGAGAAAGACAACAAATGATTTCGGTGTAATGTGGTAAATGCCTTTATAGTGACACATGGACGGCATGATGGAAACACCCAGGAAGAAAGCCTAGCCAGGGGGGTTCACAGAAGGACTCTTAAAGGAGATGATGCCGAAACTGAGTCTTGAATGGTGACAGCATGTGTAGGGGAGCTTGAACCATGCTGTTATTATTGGAACATACAGTCAGAGGCAACAGCAAATAGGTGATTAATTTATTCACGATGTATTTACTGAATGCCTGCTATATGTAAGACACTGTTCTAGGCACTGGAATGAACAAGACAGACAAAACCCCTGTCCTCATGGATCACGAAAAGCAAGCAGGGGCTACTGCATGCTCATTTGTATAACCCTTAATTTCTAAGAACTTAGATAAACAATGTCTTAACTGAGCTCCATAGTAGCTCTGAGAGACTACAGTAGATATACTTGTCCAGCCTTTCCCAAAGTATGGAGGCATACAGGTGATGTGACAGACGAATTTAGGTGGTACACAGAACAGTGAAAACATTTCAATAGGTCTAAGTGAACCCCTAGTAGCCCTCTAAGCACCAGAGATAGAAAGCTTCACTTCCCACGGTTCCCTAGGTGACTCCACTCCACCCCCATCTGTCGCCATGGAGATGAGGGGCTTCATTTCTCCAATTCCCCTCCTCCACCCCTAGGTGAGCCTCAGAAAGCCCCCTCCCCATCTTCATGGAAAGAACTCCACACTCCCCAACCTTTCTTCCAAATCACATCCCCACTTCTCAAGCTGTCTCCATAGAAACTAAAAGCCTCTGAGAACAAACTGAGGGTTGATAGGGGGTGGGAGGGAGGGGTGGGTGGGTGATGGGCATTGAGGAGGGCACCTGTTGGGATGAGCACTGGGTGTTGTATGGAAACCAATTTGACAATCAATTTCATTAAAAAAAAAAAAAGAAAAGAAACTAAAAGCCTCATTCATCCCCCTTCCTCACTCATCTCCATGGTGACCCTCAGCCCTACCCCCGGGACAGTACCAGGATCAATCTCTACTACAGGTCTAGAACTCAGGGAGGGCTGGAAGGAAGGTAAGGGTGACTCCTTGCTGTGGTTTCAGTCTCTGTCTCTCCCAGCTTTGAAGGCATGGTGACCCCTCTTTCAAACAAAGGGGGTTAGGAAACTACAGTTTACAGAGTATCAGTTAATTAGGTGCCAGGCACTGGGCTAGGTACTTAAACTCATAACCAGCCATTTTACAGAGCTTAAGGAAGAGAAGCTCACAGAGACGAAGGCACTTGGCCTTGTTGCCCCCACCGAGCCCCTTATCATCCTCACTGAAACTGGGCACCAAGAGGATTTTATTTCCAACATTCTCCTTTGCTATATATGACCTTGGGCAAGTAGCTTCCTGTCTCCATGCGTCACTTTCCCCATCTGTAAAATAAGACTGTTGGACAAATTGTCATCTTGAATATCCCCCTTATTAATGTCAGGTCATAATAGTTCTGATTTTTTCATTGATTTTTCAGGTATGAACACTGGAAAATCTTTTAAGGTGTTTTTGTTGTTTTTTAAACTGTCACAGTGGAGGTCTCCAAACTTTTTTGATCAAAACACTCCAAGTTTTTGTTTAGAGTCTCTCATGGTTTCTTCTAGGGCTTTTGGTTTTGTTTCAAAATTTCTATTTTGAAGTAATTCATAGGAAGCTGCAGGGTCCCGGTCTCGTGCATCCTTCACCCCACTTCTGACAATGTTGGCATCTTGTATGACTGTAGGACAGTATCACAACCAGTTGACTGACAGAGAGACATTCCACGGAGCTTATTCAGATTGCACCAGTTTTACATGAACTTATTTGGGTGTGTGTGTGGAGTTCTGTGCAGTTTTGTCACACAGGGAGGTCCATGCATCACAGCCCCAGTCAAGGTACAGTACTGCTCAGCATTCACAAGGAGTCTTCCTGTTGTCTTTTTTATAACCACATTCACCTACTTCCTTCCCCTCATCTCTAGTCTCTGGCAACCATGTATCTGTTTTCCTATCTATAATTTTGTTTCTTCAAGATTGTTACACAAATGGAATCATGTATATATCCTTTTGGGATTGGCTTTTTTCACTCAGCATAGTTCCCTGGAGATTCATGCCAGTTGTTGCCTGTATCAATAGTTCATCCTTTTCATTGCTGAGTAGTATTCCATGAATGTACCAGTTTGTTTAACCATTCACCCGATGAAGGACATCTTGGTGCTATCATAAACAAAACTGATAGTTTTGTTTTTTATTTTGGTGTGTTGTGAACAAGAGATGTCTTTCACAGAGCAGAAATTTTTACTTTTGATGAGGTCCAATTTATCAATTTTTCTTTTTGTGAATTATGCTTTTGGTGTCAAGCATAAAAAAGCATTAAAAAAAGCATAAAAATCCTTTCCCTAGCCCCAGGTCCCAAAGATGCTCTCCTAATTTTTTCTAAGAGTTTTACAATTTTATGTTTTACATTTAGGTAATGCATTTTATATTTGAAGTTATCCGTAACCGATCCATCGTGGGTTCTGTTTTGTATAAGGTGTGAGGTTTAGGTCAAGGATTATTTTTTTTGCCTATGACTGTCCGACTGCTCTAGCACCATCTGTTGGAAAGACTATCCTTCCTCTACTGAACTGCTTTTGTGCCTTTGTCAAAACTCACTTGGGCAGATTTGTGTGCCGCTACTTCTGGGTTCTCATTCCTGTTCTGGTCTATGTGTCTATCCTATCAGTATTGCAGAGGATAGGCTTTTGAGACAGAATGCCTAGTGCCACTTGCCAGCTTGGGTGACCCTGAGCAAGGTACTCTCCCATAGCTCCCCATGTCACTCAGTATAGAAAACAGGCCTTCAGAGCCCCACACGATCTAACTGCTGCCTACCTCTCTGTGCTTATTTCCTATTATCCCACCCCTTACTCACTCTGCTCCAGCCACACTGGCCTCCTGACTGTTCCTCAATCACATCACATGTGCTCCTACCTTAGGGTCTTTCCTGGGCTGTTTCCTTATTGTCACACGCTGTTTCCTTATTGTAGAATCTTCTTCCCACAGACATCTCCATGGCTAACTTTCTCACCTCCTTCAGGTATTTTCTCAAATTTTCCCTTCTCGGTGAGGCTGTATTTAAAATGGCAAAGCCTCTGCCGCTCCCCTTTCCCTGATTTTCCTCCATAGTATTCATCACCATCTAACATACTATGTCATGTACTTATTTTTTGTCTGTCTTCCACAGCAAGAATATGAGCTCAGTGACAGCAGGCATTTTTGTACTATTCACTGCTGTATTCCTAGTGCCTAGACTGTGCCTGGTATTAATACACCTTTGTTGAATGAAGTGGAAAGATGGATGGATGAATGGGTGACCGAATGAATGCTGTGAACCAGGGCCCACCTCACTTGAGCAGCCTCTCTGCCCTTTGGCTTGTGCCAAGACAGGACCCTAGCCCCATCTACTTATCTCTCTAAGGCTGACCACCAGGTGGCAGTTGGAGCCTGAACTCTAGCTTCATTTGCTCCTCCCTACCCCTTCTCCTAGCCACCTGTCAGTCTTGCTCAGGACTGTTTGACCTTCTCTGTCTAGGCATGGCCAGGGGATACTGTGTGAGCTGTTGAACAGCGTCAGTACCTCAAGCTTTGCATCTTTTTCTCCTGGTTTCTTTCCTCACCCTGCTCTCTGTCTCAGATTCTGGCCATTAGGCTGCCCCAAGGTCACTTCTGTAGCCTCTAGGACATCAGGACACATGGACCTAAAGAATTTCATCTCTGCTTCTGCTCAGCCTCAGCAAGCCTCTCCCAGTATTATTACACACCTTGAAGGAATAAAGACTTGATACTTTAGTGCCAGGGTCAAGCCTTTTGAGTTAGCCTGCATTTGGATCTCCACTGTGCTATTTATTAACCCTATATCCTGGGTGATGTTGGGTAAATGACCTAGATTCTTCAAGCCTTAGTTTTCTTAGCTGTAAAACGAGGATGATAATGGTACCAAACTCACAGGGTTATGTGAAGATTCAATGGGATAAATGTGTACACTGTTACCAGAGTGCCTGGTATAGAATAAAGGTCATGAGAAAAACCATTACGGGCTGGGGTGGAGATAAACGAGACCAGATGTGACAAGAACTGGCCAGGTAGTATGAGGAGGGTGCCACCTAGGTGACAAGGAGCCTGAAGCAAAGAAAAAAAAAGATAGAAGATCAAGGAAGGCTTCATGAGAGAAAACACATTTCAGCTGCAGCTTATAGAAAAGTCAAACTGCCAGACAGTCAAGCTGGAAAGAGCATTCCAAGGAGAAAGAATGGTATGTGCAAACAGAGAGAGGTATCAAAAAGTGTGGGCACATTCCAGTAACTGTAATTAGTTAAGTATGACTGAAATGTATGTTTCTTGTGGGAGAGTGACAAGAAATAAGGACAGATAAGCAGGGGCCAGATCACAAAGGGTGTCATGTGCCAGGTGAAGGAGGGGGCACTTGATCTTGTGGACAGTGGGGAGTCATCAAAGAGCTTAAAGCAAGGAAGTAGATGGTCATAATTGCCGGCTTGGCGGTCCAGCTGCTATGAAGGAGACAAGAGACTAGAGGCAGGTGAGAGAAGAGTTGGGCTTTGCCTAGAGAAGTATTAGAGATGGAGACCAAGGGATAAAGTCCAAGGACTGTTCTTCAGAAGAAGAAATCAGCAATCAAGTTTTTCTAAGAGCTTGCCTGAAAAGGGAAGGAGAGCTAGGGCCAGAGAAGGATGTCATAGAACAGTTGTTATGTTTTAACACATGTGAGACTTGAGGCTCTTCTACCCCCACGGAGCTTGGAATAAATGAATTGAGTGAGTGGGTGGAAGACACCCAGCACAACACCTACTAAGTGGTGCTATCCCAGATCCAACCTGGCCACCACCCTCAGACTTTCCTCTCATCTCTGAGCCAGAGTCCCATGATACAGCGGCTGAGAGGCTGGGCAATTTACTCAGAGCTTCAATTTCCCTTCCTCTGAAGGAATTTCCCTATGACAGCCCCATAGAGCCGAGGAAAACATAGGCCAGTCAGGGAAGGGATCCCATGTTGCTCATTTCCTGGCACCTCGAGATGTTAGAAAAGCCTGGCAACTGTCCTCTATTTCCTTTTCACTTTCAAAGGCCTTCATCCCCATCCCCAAGTTCTCTGCCTTATGAGAATTGTTGGTTCTTGGTCTCTAAGGCCTCCTGCAGCTCTAACAGTCAAGGACTGTACTGAGTGTAAGATCCCCTGATTCATTCATGGATAGAAACACATTTCCTGTTGCCATAGATAACAAGGGACTTTTGAACTAGAAAAAGATGCACTTGTTTGTTCTTGTGGAAAAAGCACTTCCTGCCCTGGCATGGGCCTATTTAAAAGTACTCAAGGTCCATCCAGGTTCAGGTTTTGGAGGAAAACTGAAGGAGCCTAATGGCAAGGCCCAACCAGAACTCAGCCTGCTCCCTGCCTTGCTGTCTCTGAAGCTCATGGGTGGCAGCCCCAAGCTTGCTACCTTTCCCATGTTGGGGACCTTTGCCTTTCTGGCCCAGTCTGGGGTGAAAATATGCGAGTCTGTGGTGGATAGGACAGAGACAAATGAATATCTATACTTATGTACTCTGTGTTAAGAGCTTTATAGGTATCACTGAATTTTATTTGCACAGCAAGCCTATGAAAGAGGTATTTGTATCGTTATTCTACAGATGAGCAAACTGAGGCTCAGGGAAATTACAGAATTTGCCTAAGATTATTAAGCTAGTTACTGGTAAAGTGAAGAGTTGAACCTCGTTTGTTTTTACCTCAAAACTCATTTTTACCCAGTAAGTTATATTTGTGGGGCAGGGTGGGCAATGGGGGTGAGCTGGAGGATGGGAAAAGAACCTCCCAGGATGACCCTTTTCCCAGGAGAAGGGGCTAGAAATAGGGTTCTCCTGTCCTGGGTGGATATCCCATCTCTAAGAAAGAGTAACTAGGAGTAGGCAGTATCCACCCAAGGAATCCAGAAATGGATTCATTGTTGCCTCTCTCCTTTCTTCTCCAGCCCCGATGAACTCCTGGGGCAGCAGGTGAGCGGGCAGACTCAGGTTTGCTGTTCCCTTAAACAAGCCTCTTCCCCCTCTCTGAGCCTTTTGTTCCAGCTATAAAATGAGAGTGTTTTCAGGGAGACATGGTCTCTAAGGTCTCTTCCAGCTCTAACACTCAAGGACTATATCGATTGTATTGTACTGTAGGATCCCCTGATTCATTTGCAGATAGAAACAAATTTCCTGTTGCCATAGAGAACAAGGGCCTTTTGAACTAGAACAAGATACACTCAAGGAGGCAAGATAAGTAATGTAAAGGGCATGGGCTTTGAGTCAGTGAGACTTGGGTTAAAATTCTGTACACTGGGCAGGTCACTTTGCTTCTCTGAGTGTCTTTCATCATCTCTAAAGCACGAACAACCACCCCTACTTCTTGGAGCAAGGTCATGTATGTGACAGTGCCACAGGAGGTACTCAAAAGTAAATGGGGTTCAGCTCTTGTTCCCTGACTCCACCTCACTGTCTAGCTCACAGGATACTCTTTTCTCTCCCCCACCCTGATGGCCAGGCTATATTTGCCTGGCCTGGGGCACCTTGTTGGATCCCCTTTGCTGTTGGACATCCACCTGAGCAACAACAACATTCTGTGGTTCTTCTGGCTTGCTCCTGCTGTAGGAGCTCAACTTGGCCAGGAATTCTCTTCAGTGCATCTCTGCTTCCAAAACTTGTGGCAGCTCCACTTGAGCCCCAATGGCCTGCAGTTACCTGCAGCCGAGGAATGGGATGGGGCATACCAGTCTTAGGTATTAGACCTGAGTCATAACTGACTGAGTACCTTTCTGTTTCTCCCCATCCAATACCATCTCCTCTATCTTAATCTCTCTGACAGCTCCCTGGCCTTTCTAGAATTAAATCCCTTGTCCCCAGCTTAAGGAGGCTGCCAGTTGGTACCAAGAGATGACTAGGTGGAATCTCAGAGTGGCCATGACATAACATACAATCTAAATGGCATCATCTTGACATATCCCACTTGGCCAAAGTAGGCAGAATTCCCAAGACACTTTCTTGGTAAGCTTCCTGCCCTTCAGCACCTCAGCTTGGCCTAGAACTGTCTCCAGAATGTGACAACCCACTGCCTCATGGCATCCCCAGTTTTGAGGCCAGTCCCTATTTCTATACTGTCCTTCTGCCCTTGACATCTCTGGATATCCAGAAGAATATTATTATTTGCTCAGCTAGTTCTTTGAGATTATGCCCAGGCTGGAGACTGTGGACTCAGGGGGCCAGAACCTGCACCTGTGTTGGAAGTATGGTTCCATGGGGGAAGAACCCTTCAAAAGGTACCCCCAGCCCTTCAGGACAGCTTTCCTAGTGAACCCTTAGGGCCTTCAAAGGAACAAGCCCACAGTCTTATGTTCAGGAGTCTGCTCTTGCCTCCCTTCATTCCATAGATCTCTCTGGCAATGCAGGGGTGACTTTAACCACGAACACCTTTCAGGGTCTGTAGTCCTCTTTAAGCCATGGAAGATTTTTCTGTAGCACAATGAAATGAAAAACTCCCAGGCATGGCCCCCTTGCCTGCAGGAGCTCAGACCCTTGGCTTCTCTGACTACAAAGTGATTAGCCTTCCCAGGGGCCTTGGTTGCTCTTGCTTGGCCAGTCTGGACTTTCCCTACCATAGCCTGCAAGCCCTGAAAGGGGTGACCTTGAGGAATGTGCCTGGCCACCTCACGAGCTTGACCATTTCTCACAATCTTCTCCACTGCTGGATGCTTTGGTTAGCTGCCAATGTGAGTGTGCCAGACTTAGAGTATGTATCTTGGGTGCCAGGAAGTCTCTTGGGCCAGACTAATGGGTGACCACAGTTCACCCTGTATGAGGCATGAGAGTCTGTGGGCTTCATGGACCTGGGTGGTGGTGACTGGCTTGTTAGTCACCTGCTATGGTTTGATCATCCTGAGAAAGAGCCAATGTCTGTCAGCTCAAGGCCTGACTAGGAAACTGTTGGGGGGGGGATACTGGGGGGAATTCTTTTGCAAGGCATGGCCCCAAACACTTTGGGAGCAGACAAATGAAGAGAATTAGGAAATATGTGATGGAGGATGAGCACAAGCAGGCCACAGGTGCTCCCTATATATAGAGGTAGACACATGGCAGCTACAGTGTGAATCCCTAGAGGACTTTAAAGAAGTCATGTTTGGGTCTTTAAGCCAGTATGTAGCCTCTGAGAACTATAAGAGACCTTTAGGCACATCTTCCCTTCCCTCCTACCTGAATGCTCATGCAGCCTCTGCTTAGACATCTCCCTCCCTTTCCAGGAAGCCTGTTCTAGCTATGGACAGTTCTGACTCCTAAGACAGGTTTTTTCCTTGTATGAAGTCCAGATCTGCTTCCACTCTTGGGTTCCAGCTCTGCCCTCTGGGGCCACATACAAATACGTCTGTTCTCTCAAACTCTGATGGAAGTCTGAAGCAAAAGACCCACGTTCCCTTGAATCCTCTCTCCTCCAGGCTAGGCAGCCGTAGCTCTTTCAATCAATCCTTATGGTGCTGAAGTGTCACCAAATGTAACCTGTGTGTCAGTTTCCTCATCTGTAAAATGGGGACTAAACCAGATAACACATGGAAAAAACTTAGACCAGTATGTGGCACATTTGTAAGCACTCAGTAAATGTGGGTTATTATCATTAAACTTGTATGTCTAGATTTGATCACTCTTTGAAGTCAAAAGATTGTGCCTTATTAATCTCCATATGGCCAATGCTTTGTCCAGTGTCTGGCACACAGAGGCATTTAATTTTATGTTGGCTGTGAGACAGTGATGTGGTCTCTAGTCCTTGTTCCATTCTACTCACTCTCCTTTGAACGTATTCTAGTTTGTAATACTTAATGTACGAAGCCTAGAACTGACCCCCGTCTAGTCATTTCAGGGTCAAGTAAATCACAAGTGTAAAATCTCAGAATCCCAGAATCTCACATTGGGGATAGACCTTAAAAGTCATTAATCTACTCCATGGAGTCCACCTTCATTCATCCCCCAGCTCCTCCATCTGATGCTACAGGCCCCAGCAAGTTGTCATCCATCTCATGGATATCCCAGTGAACCAGTTTCTGGGAGGACAATAGTTCCTTGGGGGGTTGGAGCCCTGTGACCTCAACACACACCAAAGGAAGAGTCAAGGGGCTTGGTTGAGCATCCTGACTAAAGCAGACATCTGTGCTTTGAGCCACTTCCTTTCCCTTCATTTCTAATTACCTTTTTAAATGTATGTTTGTCAAAGGGACAAAATGGGTTTCTGTGTCTGGGCATGTGGAGTAAGCAGTGATGAGTGAGTGAAAGAGGAGTAGTGAGTGGGGGTGGAAGAGAGAGGGAGACAGACAGAAAGCCGCAGAGAGAAACAAAAAGAGACACATGTACACATACAGAAACAGAGAGAGCCAGAGAGGGGAAAGACACACATACACACACATGCACACACACACACACACACACACACACACACACAGAGAAAGAGCAAAGAAAGAAATGTAGACAGTGGAGAGGGAGACTGAGACACATATATAGTCAGAGACAAAAAGAGCAAACGAGTGAGAGGGAGAGAAAGGGAGAGAGAGACACCTAAGTCACCAAGGGCAAGTGAGCATGGGATTCAGGCTGTCTATGTGTGGAACCTGGAACCCTTTCCCGCCCAAATGATGTCCCTGAAGCCTCTTGGGAAAAGGTAATCAGGCTCCTAGATTTTCCAACCAGAAAAACTCCAAAGGCCAGACCCTATAACTAGCCACATTCTTGTCTCCCTCCTATCAGCTGCCTCCTAAATGCAGTTCCCTCAGGTCTTGGTCAATAGACTGGGCATCACAGGGAACAGTCAGACAGTCCTTTCTCCAGCCACCCCAAGGCAAGAATATACATGCAGGCATCTCTGGTGATGCTGGCCTGCAAAAAGTACGCCAGTTTTCCAGACCAGAGTGAAACTGTGGCACGTAGACCCACTGACCAGACAAAAATATCCCTTGTGCCTGAAGTCCAGGAGAGCTTGGACTCCCTGCCACATATTGTCCCTACAATCAAGTGGCTTGGCCTATGGCTCCCTGAGCTTTCATTCTCAAAGGACCCATATTAAGCACCTGGACAGGAGTGGGGTGGGGATGAGCCCTGCATGAGAGGAATCCAAGGCCAGGCCTATGCTCACAAAGGGGTCCCAGAAAGAAAACAGCCAAAGCACTTTTCAGGCATAAAAGACATGTGATAAACTGAGCGAACAGGTAAGCGAGGCAGAATGAATAATCGACAAACACATCTACATTATGTACGAGAATAAGGATAAATGAATACCTGACAGCAGAGTGTGAACAGGCAGGGAAGAGCCAGCAAATTGGCCTCTCTTCTAACTAATCAGGAAAGGCTCTCTAGATAAGGTGGAATTTCAGATTGCTGAGCATGTCTGCCCTCTCTGTAATGTGATTAAAATTGGTTTAGAAATTTGTGCTATATTTCAAGTGAGTGCTGTGCTTAAAATGTAATTGCATTTGGCCGCATATTTGACATTCTTGAAATTAGAGCAGCTTGCATGCAATAAGGAAATTTGTCTAGAATGGAATTTGATTTTTAAGCCAACGCACAGAAGAGCAGTTGCAATCTGAGCCTCTGATGGATGGTTCCTTCAGGGCTGACTCTCTCTTTGCACTTCCCGTTCATTCGTTCATTCGGGGACTCTTCTCCAGCACTCAGCAGGAGGGAAGCTTCTTGACCTCTGACTACAGAAACCGCATTTCTGCTGGCAGTCAGAGTCTGAGTTATCGTGACTCCCTGATCTAGGCCTCTCTTACACATCTGCCAGCCTCAGACTGTATGCCAGGCTGAGGCAGTTAGTCTTTGTCACCCAGGATTTAAGACCTTGTTCTGGGATCTGAAACACCCAGATCTGGCGCTATGTTCATCCTGGTTTGTTCTTCTTTGTCAGAACCCAAAAGAGCTGCTGGGATTGCAGGCTAATTCTCTCTCTTCACTGTGGTGGAGGCTACATGGCTGCTCAAGATTAAGAGAGAGGAGAGGAAAGGAGAGAAAAAAAGAGGTGTCACATTTCAGGGTGTCCCAAACCCTTTTCAGACTAGACTCTGGCTGGTCAGCTGTGCCCATGCCATTGGTGGTTATAGAGGAACAGCCCACCTGGGTGATCCTAGACTCCTAAGGCTGAGAGGACTGCAGGGATCGTCTAGTCAGTCACCAAATATTTGAGCACGTATCATGTGCCAGGCACTGTGCCAGGTGCTGGGGTTATGGAGCTTTGTCCCTCTCTCAGGAGCTTCCAGTGCAGTGGGGATTACAGCCTTGATACACAAATGCACAATCATTTCATTATTTGCAGGTGTGTAAAGTGTTCAGGCAAAGTACATGTACTTGGCCTAGTTTACTAGTCTGGAAGACTTCCCTGCAGAATTAATAATTAAGGTCGAGGCTAGTAGGAGGAGAAGTTACCCAGGAGAAAGAAGGGTAGGGGATGGGAATTTGTAAGGGCTCAACGTAGAAGGGAGCGAAGTTCAAAGTACTTCACAGACTGATTAGCTTCGCATAGAAAAACTGTCTTGCAAATAACTGCTTTTAGTCACAAGAAGACCAGACTGCAGTGAGCCTGGTGTAGAGACATGATCCCCTGCCTAAGCAAGCCCATGGCTCAGGAACATCAGCTACGTATCTGATGGACAGTACACTGTCAAGCTGGCAGGTGGGTGGAGAGCAGCTTTACCTAACCTTTTTCTAACCTTGTTTTTCTTTCCTAGGCATAGCACCTAAAAGCCTCTAAGCTGGCACCACTCCAGGGGATAAGGCTGGCCTTTGTGTATCTCAACTTACCCTAGTAAACATATTCTGCCAAGCCACGGGAAAGGAAGGAACACTTACTAAGCACGTGCTCTGTGTCAATTATCTTTACAAATACCTCATTAAATCCTCACAGTGCACTTAAGAGGTAAGTACCTCTTTGTTTTTGTGGGTAGGGAAACTGAGGCACAGAGTAGTGAAGTAACTTGCCCAAGGTCACAGGACTAGAAAGTGGGCATGTTGAGAGGCGCCCAAGTGGCTCAGTCGGTTAAGTGTCTGACTCCTGACTTTGGCTCAGGTCATGATCTCACGGTTTGTGAGATTGAGTCCCATGTCGGGCTCTGTGCTGACAGTGCAGAGCCTGCTTCGGCTTCTCTCTCTCCCTCTCTCTGCCTCTCCCTTGTTCGCACTGTCTCTCTCTCTCTCTCTCTCTCTCTCTCTGAAAATAAAGAAAAGGAAGTGGGGGAGTTGGAACTCCAACCTGATGGGATTGATTCTCAGAGCAAGCTTTTCCTGCAGTTCGACAGCCCCTGTGACAGCTGTGATGTTCCTACCAAGCAGAAGTTTATCTGGGAGCAGACCTCACTAGGTCCTGTTAGCTGTCCATCCTGGGGCCTAACTTCAAGCCCAGCTGGAGGTGCCATCACCATTCTCATCACACCTGTGAAGGACCAGCTGCCAGAGAACTTGGCTCGTCAAATTCTAATCAGGCTTGATCTAGCACAGAGGTGCAATCTGCCAGGGAGGGTGCCAAGACAAAGGCTTGTAAAGATATCATTTGATGTCCCTGGGGGGGGGGTGGTGAGACTCCCTCCACGTGTCCAGAGCATAGTGTGAAAGGGATAATGCTCTGGAGACTTGCCAGCAGCTCCTCCTTCCCTCAGAGGAGACAGTGAGTTCTTGGAGTCCTTTCCACTCCTTGGGATCCTTGTTGTTTCCCACTCCTGGCTCATCTGGCTCTGTGCCCAGGTTGTGCGCAATGTTGGACTGCCCACTTTTAAAAGTTAGCACAATTTTTGGGGAGGTATTTGTGCTTTTATTATGAAAGAGGTTTGAGAAAATACAGCACAACATCCTATCTCTTCTGTAGAGTGAGCTGGGTTTTACTCTCTAATGCCACTTCCCAAGGGTCCCAAGGGAGTTGAGGTAGGCTTTCCTATCAGTGATTATATACCTGGGCTTTTTTCCTTATTGTCGTTTTTCTTACTGGATGTGTTTCTTGTGGAAGAACAGTGCTTTCACTTAGCATTGTGACTTCTAGCACCTGATTCTGACAGTAAATAGTGGACCCTGAAATAAAGGGCTTGTGCTTATTGAAGACTGACCCATACCCATGAACTGAGCCCAAGAACAGTGCTTCCCTGGCAGGTAAAATTCTTGTCAGTGGGAGAAAGATCACTTGGGAAAATAAATGCCAACTCAAAAAAGCCACCTGAGGAACAGAGAAGACATTGGGGCGTTGCTGAGTGGGAGGTGACAGTGGTACACTGGACTAAAAGCCATACTCTAAGATCTCTTCCAAAGAGATCACAAGCTTGTTTAAAGAAGAGTCAAAGTTGTCACAAAAATCAGAGCAAAGGCAAATGTTCACAGTGATCCTTTGATCCGACTTGAGTGACAGCTTGAGAAACCATCTTTTCCCTTCTCAAATGAGTTTCTCTCCCCAAACCTAGAGACAGAGTACTGGGCTTGGGACTGGATTTCTAGAATTAGGACACAGTCTCTTGGCAAAATATGTTTTCCCATCACCAAGTGTCCACATCATTACAACCACTATCTTTTCATATTTCCCCCTTTTCTGGAGGGAGAACTAATGTGCAGGATTCTCCTGTGGCTCAGAGCCCAAACCTAATTCACTTCTTACCCCTCTGACCTGGGGTCTGTTCCGTAGTCTACTGGCCAAAATTGACCACAGCAAACCTTCTGTTTAACATGTGCGTACAGGGGAGGGGGGAGTTTGAAATAGAGATACCCATTGCTAATTGTGTTGAATGAAGATAAATGAGTCCTTTGTTTCAATGAGAGAAATTTGAGGAAAGTGCCCAAGAAACCTTCACTTGGACAAATGAGGGGGGATGTCTAGGTTCCAGGAGTCCAGAGGCACCTGAAGAGCAAATGGTTTATCCTTTTATTCTCTTCTCAGAACCCCTAGGGCCTCTGCCAAATTGAGATCAAGATGAGGGGCTTCTCACAAAGAATTAAATACATATACACATACACACAGTGTGGATGTAGACTCATAGAGCTCCCAGACTGATGGCTGCTGGTGTCTACCCTCTGTATTTGCTGTTAGGTTGGGTCTCAACCCAAACAGCTCGGAATTCACTGTGTTAGTGGCTTCCCTCACCCATTTATATTGATCCTGACAAGCATTTGAGTTTGCAACCCTTATTACAACTCTGCCATGGAACAATGTGATAACTGCAAACATAGCAACAACCCTGATATTTGTATAAGGATTTTGATCTGTGGACCAGCAACATCAGTAGCACCTGGAAGCTTGTTTAAATGCAGAATCTCAGGCTCCTGAATCAGAATCTGCAGTTTAACAAGATCCTCAGGTGATTCAATTCACATTGAAATTTGAGAAGCACTTGTTTAATAGACCATGGACAATGGCCATGGGAACCTGGGCAGAGTTCTTGGGCCTCTGGATTACTTGTTTCGTGTTTTGTCACCTCCCATCAGTGACTCTATATTCTAAATCCTAAAAGGCCTATGAGTTTGTTTCAGGGACCGCAAGAAAACAGAGAGCCAGAGAAATGTATCCGATGTTGTAGGCAGTCTGGAAAGGGAGGTGATGATAGCTAAAAGGGAGAGACACACATGGAGCCAATCAATTCCTGGGTCCTATGGGATACTTAGAGTGCTCCCCAACATCCACTCCCTAGTATATTAAATATGACCTGGCTACCAGATACTAAAGCAGGACTAAGAAAGCCAAGGGTTATAGAAATGAAACCAGGCTGCTGAAAACAAACACAGGACAAGGGTTTTAGCCATAAAGTTCAACCAGCCACTTAACTGTTGTCTGCTATAAAGTTGTCACCCAATCACAGCTTGCACTCCTCCAGTGACGAGGAGCTCATTACCTCACAAGGTATCTATTCTGATTCATGGTTGATCAGTTAGTTCTGTGAAAAAGTTAATTCCTTGTGTTGGGGTGAAATATGCTTCCCCATGGTTTCTATCCATTTATGGGTCCTAGTTCTGCCCCTCAGGCCCCCCACCCCACCCCATCTGCTCTTGCTGTCTTGTGACAGCCTTTCGAAGGTACAGAAACCACACTGCCTTCAGTCCTCTCTAAGATAAACAGCCTCAGCTCTTTCAACTGTTTCTCATGGGACCTGAGTTCCAGCTCTCTCCCCAGCCAGTCTGTGCCCGGGGGGTAGGTGGGGAGGGAAGCACGATTGAGTGCAAAAGGTGCATAAAGAGAGACAAGAGGCTAAGCAACAGCCTGAACCCACAGCTGGAGACAGAGCTCCAAGTACCTGATCAAGAGGCTCAGTGTAGAATCTAAGGGCAGGCCTCTCGACAGAAAAGTAATAAAGGACTTCTGTTCACGGGGAACATTTTTAGAATGTGGGCTTCCCATCAGAGGGAAAACAAGGCAGGTTTTAAGCAGTTAGCCCTTGATGCAGTACTGGTTCCTTGGGGAAGACAGAGCAGTAGTTTTATCTCCACCTCCCCACCACTCTCACCAACCCCACTTTGTTTTCCATCACTAACTTTGTAGGGAGTAGCTCTGGTGCACCTTGTCGGTGGCTATCTCTGCCAGCCAGGGAACCCAGTAAGTGGGTACAGCCCTCACTTTGCCATGTCCCGTTTGCCTTGTGAGCTCTTTTCTGGTCACAGGACTGTCTTTTCCACTCTCTGGGTGATTTTCACGAATCTGCTCAAACATTCCATTGCCTAACCTACTTTTCATAGGTTACACTGTCAGTCACCTTCGGCCCTCCAACTATGGTGAATAATAACCAGAGCAATACTAAGAGCTAATATTTATTGAGTATTGAGTGTTTATTATGTTTCAAGCACTTTACATGCATTAATTTATTTAATCATCACAACAACGCAATGAAGGTACCATTAGCCCCATTTTCCAGATGAGGAAATTGAGGCACAGAGGGGTTAACTAACTTGCCAAAGGTAGCATGGGAAATAAATAGTAGTATTCAGACTCTAGCTCCAAAGCCCACATGCTTAGCCACTGTCACCTTTGAGACAAGTTTCCTCACTGTATCCACAGACCACCTATGTCAGAATCACTTGGAGAGTTTATTTAAAACTTCCAATTCCTGAGGAAAACTATCCCTTCATGCTCTATCTCACAGGTTGGACCCATCTTCCCTTGATCTTCTGAGGCCTGTGGGTCTCATAAACCAATATGTTTCTCACACTCAGGGGTCATCAGAACTGCCTTTAGAGTTTGTTAAAACACACACACACACACACACACACACACACACACACACACACACAGGCACTGGGGCTCTACCTCCAGAGTCTGATTCAGTAGGCCTGGGGTGGGATCCAGAAATGAGCAATTACCATCATTTTAGCTGTCATAAACACTGAGTAATCCTCACTTCAAATTTTCTTCAGCTTTCTTTATCCACTCCTGGCCTCCCTATGGCTCAGCAAAGGTCCTTACCATGTCTTTTAGCTGATGTGGGATCTCTCAACTCTCCACTGCACAGACCTCTCCTTTCTTCAGCTCTTAGAAGGCACCTTTCCCTTGGACAAAAGTGTATGTATATGGGTTCTTGATCCACCCTCTGCTGGCCTCCTGGGTGAGAATCAAGCATTTTTGCTCTCTTTCCTGTTCTCTCTCGCTTCTCTCCTAAATCATAAATGCGCTCAACACTGCCTGCAACAACAAAAAACCCAAACATCCTTTCTGCGTGAATTACTGTTCTGTCTTTTCATTTAGCATAAATTTCTTGAAAGAGTAGTTTATAACCTCCTTGGACAACTTACTAAGCCACTCTCTACATCAGTCTCTTTATCTGTGAATGAGGATTATAATAGTACGTACCTCATGATTAGAGAGGATTACGTTTATTAATATATGTAAAGTGCTTAGAGCACATGGTTAAGTGTTCATTGTAATTATTTGTCATATACATGGTAGCTATTATTTTATTATTATTATTTTTTATTTTTATGTTTATTTTTGAAAGAGAGAGAGACAGACTGCAAACAGGGGAGGGGCAGAAAGAGAGGGAGACACAGAATCTAAAGCAGGCTCCAGGCTCTGAGCTGTCAGCACAGAGCCCAATGTGGGGCTCAAACCCACGAACTGTGAGATCATGACCTGAGTGGAAGTTGGACACTTAACCACCTGAGCCACCCAGGTGCCCCTATTTTATTATTATTATCCACAATATCTATCAACCAAGTCTCAATCCTCCTCCTGAAATTCTGTGACTTTCAATTCTGTTTGACTTACCCCTCTGTTTTGTTTTTAATACTATTTATTGAAGAATAACACACATACAGAAAAGTGCCCATTTCATAAGGACACAACTCTATGAGTTTTTCCAAAAGAATATACCTGTTATGGGCTCAGATCAATAAATAGAGCAGTATCACTACCTGTAGAAGCCACCTTTTGTAAAAATTTACTTTTTAACCTATTATGGTTTTTATGTAACACCTAAAAATTTAGAAGGACAATGAATTTTATCGTAAATTACCTATTTGCTTGTATGATATTATTTTACAAATTACTTTGTAGCCTCATTTTTCTATTAAGTTCTGAAAACATAAAGCTATTTGTAGGAAAACATTGAATTAAAAAATTTTAAACTATTCATTATAATGATGTAGTGTCTTAAGGAAGATTTTCACTTAACAATTTTTTTAAATGTTTTATTTATTTTTGAGAGAAAGAGAGACATGGCATGAGCAGGGGGAGGGGGGCAAAGAGAGAGGGAGACACAGAATCTGAAGCAAGCTACAGGTGTTGAGCTATCAGTATAGGGCCCAATGTGAGGCTCGAACCCACAAACCACGAGATCATGACCTGAGCCAAAGTCAGATGCTCAACTGACTGAGCCACCCAGGTGCCCCAGGAACATTTTCACTTTTAATCATGTTAGCTATTATAGAGTTAGCATACTACAACACTGAAATGTTTAAAATTTAAATTTTATAGCAAGCCTGTTCGGGGAAATTTTTACTCACTGAAAAATATCATAGCTGATTATTTTTTCATTAAAAAAAAAAGAAAGCATTTGAAATTAAAATGTCTTTTTTTTCTTATTTAAATAAAGGTATTTTGTTTGAAGAAAAAAATACTACAAAATCCTTTTAATGAGTCACGGTATCTAGGAATTTTTACGTTGACTTGTTTTTACCGAAATACAATGTGAAATAACGTGAAATATGCTCACTGGTAATAATCTGGAGAAACTCAATTCACCTCTAATTCCACTGGGAGAAAACCTCTGTTAATATTTGGTGTCTATTCTTGCCAGGCTTATTCTATGCAAATGGAACTATGAGAGCTGCTCCTGATTCCAATCTGCCTATCACCCTTTCTGCTTTGGTCTCTGAGAACTTTCCTTTCATTTTTAAAGATGAGTGAGGGGGACACATCAAGGCTAAAAGAACTTGACCTGACTCAAAGTAAAGAAAAAACAAAAACAAAATAATAAAGCAAACAAAAAGTTCTTAAATTTCAAAACTTCTGGTGCAGTTTGTGTCTAAACCAGGGTTTAATGAATCTGCTTTTAGACAGGGCATTGTAGTTGGCCTCAGGTCTAGAGTAGCAGAAGCAGAAGAAAGAAACAGAAACTGCTTTGCAAACTATTTAAAACTCAAAATCCGTTGTGGATCTGAATTCAGAAAAAAATTATTTGCTTTTAAAATGTTGAATTAGACTTTATTATCTCTGAGAACTGGTGCTTTCTTGAAAGGGGTGGGATGTACGTATGACAAAGAGAGAATGTGAACTCTGATCAAACAGTTTATCCACTGGAGAATTATGGGGAAAAAGATGCAGAGCATATTACATCTGCAGAAAGTGCCAGAGCCCTCCCTCCATTATCCTGCTGAAGTTCCTGTCTTATTATTATCAACTGAATAATTCTGAGTTTGGTGACAGTACTGTTGAGAATTACAGCTGGGTGACTGCTGACATATGCTTGCCTTGCGACTGACTTTATATAATTTTAATTATATATTTAAAATTTGAAACTACATTTTGAATAAGCAATGTATTCACACCCTATTCTCAGCACTGAGTTTGTCTCCTTGGAGTTTCTTGTGTATCCATTCTAAGATAGTCTGTGTTCACTCATTCTTACATATGCCTCCTTTTAGTTTGGCTGGAAGGTACAAAAAGCTTTAGGGTACAAAGGTGGTATACATGAAACTGGGGATACTCTACTTCATTGGCAGGTTTAAAGTATTAAAAAATTTTTTAGGTTTACTTATTTTTGAGAGAGAGAGAGTGAGAGAGAGTGTGCAGGCCCTCACTTGAGCGGGGGAAGGGCAGAGAGAAAGGGAGAGAGAGAATCCCAAGCAGGCTCCATGCTGCCAGCACAGAGCCTGACCCAGGGCTCAATCCCACCAACCCTGAGATCACAACTTGAGCTGAAATCAAGAGTCAGGCGCTTAACCAAGAAACCAACAAAGGCACCCTGGGTACCCCTGCAGTTTAAGGGATGTTTAAGGACCAATCTCAGTGAACCATTTCCTGAATTACTCCAGCCAAAAGCAGGGAATCACCTCTGATCCTGCCTTTCTCCTTACTCTCCACACAAAACAAATGTTAATTCTACTCCCAGTGTCCATCACTGGTCCCCTCTTCTCTCCTTGCTGCCACAGCCCCAGGTCAGGTCAGTGTCCTCTGTCATGGGTTTAAAAAGAGCCTCTCAAATCACCTTCTTGCCTCCAATCTCTCTCCTCGCAATCCATTCTTTCCCCCAAATGCCATCAGATCCCTTATCCCTAAAGCATAGCTTTGATGTGTCATTCCTTCTGAAAAACACTTTTAACAGATTTTATCGCCTCTACAGCAACATTCTAACTCCTCAGTAGGGAAGATTTTTTTCCTCAAAGGGTGGAGCAAGTTGCAGACTTGCTCAGCTGGTCGCTGAGTCTGGGCCCTATAGGAACACAGCTCATGAATCTGCAACAGAAGCTGGTCCTCAGGATCAGAAACTAGATACTTCCAGAACCAAGCTGCCCATCCCTCGCAGTCATGCTTGCATTCCCAGGAATGCTGCCTGGGAAACTAACTGCCACAGACCCCACAGTTCCCACAAACTACTTAGAGAGGGCACTCCCCATGAACTAGAATACCCTGAGTATTCCCTTCTTGGTTTCGAGGTAGCAGAGAAACCCAGCTCAAGTGGCTACATGAACAAGGGGAAACTGTTGTTGCTGCTCGTTTCCATCCTACTGTCTTTCAAACAAAATTATGATTGAGATTCTTCAAGAACTTAGAACTCACCTCCAATTCCATAGGCCTTGCTAGCCTCTTCCTAAGAACTAATTCAATTTGGTGATTTCCCTTGGTGGCATCACCAGAGGCCGCCCTGTAACTGCAATCCTAGACTGCCCACCCCACCCAACGGTTGCAAGATGGCTGGGCCCCAGTTTCTCACAGGTTTGAAACAGCAACAAAGCACATGTGCTCACCAAATTCTGGGCTTCACTCTGATTGGACAAACCAAGCCACAGATTTAGCTTGAGCCAGCCATTGTCCAGGAAGAAGCAGTGCTTTGATTGGTGGGCCAGAAGGGAGCGGGCCCTGGTGATGAACCCTTTTTCACACCAAGTAGGTGACAGAGGGATGAAAGCCCAAAAGGAAGGTGGGAACTTTTGCAGGAATGGGGGAATACAGATGAGGAGATGTGAACAACTGTTCTCTACTCATGTCTCATGCACTGCCACTTCTGTGGGTTTGCCTAATGCGGTCCTCTCAGCCTGAAGCGCCCTTCCCTTTAGGGCTGCCCACCTAAATCTGAGCTGACCTTTCAAGGCTCCCAATTCCCTCTTCCACCTGGCTCCAATCAGTCCCAAGCTGGCCCAGAGCATTCCCACTTCGTTTCCTCATCTTCTTACAGGACCACAACACCTATTGGTGGACCTTTGGTAGGCAGTCGCTTGGATTTGTGTGGGTTTCACCTCTGAGGCCCTAAGGCTACCTTAGAGAGCAGGAACGCAGTCTTTGGGGCTCCTCGCTTGGACTTCTGGGGCCCTACTCAGCCAGCTGTGCCTGCTATTGGAGATACTCAGTACATTTAGTTGAACTGAATAGGACACTTAAGAGAACACGTTGTTTTCAAGCCCCCTCAAATATTTCCAGAAGCATTATTTACACACTTGAGAATGTGTCCCAGTCATTCTAGGCTATTCATTAGAACAAGTGTCTGGAGCAACGCTCCAAGTGGGCTGAAGCAACGGTTTTGTATTTACGAACAAGGGCCAGAGTCAACAATGCAGTTCTGGCTACTCCTACAGCTCAACAATACTGGTGTGTTCCTAAACTCCTCAAGACTGATCAGGGCCTGGGAGAGGGAATAACATTTGCGTGGTTCTAGAAGGAGGGCTCAACTGGTTAAAAGAGGCCTATCAAACCTCCTTTAGGGCTCCCTTAGCTCCCAGCTCAGACTTGCCATGCCCTGGGGCTTTCTGTGCTTCCCTTCTGGTTCATACCCCACCACCAAGCAAAAACAAACAAACAACAACAGCAACAAAAAAACGACCCTTTTTCATTTTCTAATTTCTCAGGTGAGGTGGAAAGCTTCTAAGTGCCCATGAGACACTTGAATTACCTGAAAACCTCTTTGAGGTGGTGGTTATCCAGCCTGGGCTTACACACCTCCAATAACACAACCTCACTGCCTTGTGAGATGGTTCTTTATATTGTCAAATACCTCTGATTATTAGCACATTCTTTCTTATGCCAAACTCAAACTGGCTTCTGCCTTGTAGTGTTGTGAGGTCACACACCATGTTCAGAGATTTCTGTGTATGCGGGTGTATGAAAAGGAATGAGAGAGACAGGCACAAAGACAGACCGAAAAAGACATGGAGAGAGCTGGAAGGGCCCAGAGAAGGCCTTAGGTCGGTGTTCAAAATGGTTTTGGCAAAAGTAATTGAGAAGTAATAAACATATCTAGGGGGCACATTTCCCATTCAAACTGGAGTTCAGGTGTGATGGTTGAGTAAATGTGTATTTGTGTAATTGCCCTAGGGAATACCCACTGAAATAAAAAGGAACCAAAAAGATGGGGCACCTGGGTGGCTCAGCTGGTTAAGCACCAACTCTTGATTTTGGCACAGGTCATGATCTTACAGTTCATGAGATAGAGCCCCACGTCGGGCTCTGCACTGACAGCACAGAACCTGCTGGGGATTCTCTCTCTCCCTCTCTCTCTGCCCCTCTCCCACAGGCACGTGCATACACATCTGCTCTCTCTCTCTCTCAAAATAAATAAATAAACTTTTAAAAAAGGAGCCAAAAACAGATAAGAAGACATCTTTCTGAAAGTAGGTATAGGCCATGGAGGCCTAGAACAACCTCTGTATTTTCATATGCAAAATAACTGAAACCAAAGTAAAAACAAGACACCAGGAGAAAAATGCATAAGCTACCCTACTCCTCTATAACTCCCCACCCTCACTCCATGACAAAAGGCCAGTAAACTGTTTTTTTCCATCTCCTTTGTTTTCTATTTGTTGTTCCAAGGGCTAGGTTTTCTTTTCTTTCTTTTTCGTTTTATTAAAAAATCTTCTAAATGGGAACATAGGCATGTTTTGTTTTAGTTGTACTGGTGGTTATTTTTATGATGTTAAGCACCATGCTTAAGCCTATCATTCCCAATTGTTCAACTTCGAAAGTGAAATGGTATCCTTGATTTACCCTCTGAGAAATAAACTTGTCACATGTACTCTTTACCTCCTGATTTTTTGTTCTTCCATCTTTGTCCCTATCTAGTTTAGATAAATTGTGATTGTTTTCATATTGCATACCTTTTCTTCCCAGGACTGTACCTGACTGCCAAAGACTCTCACTTTCAAAAAGGCCCAGACCCAGTTTCAAGAGTGAATGGGTTATTTCAAACTTTCAAGGAACAGATCACTCCTATGCTACTTAAAATATTCCAGAGCAAGAAGATAAGAAAACTGTCTTAGCTTTTTAAAATTATTTTTTCAATTTTTAGACACAATTTTCTATGTAAAAATTCAACAATATTATGGATAGATGAAATGTGATATATACACATAATGGAATATTCAGCTTTAAAAAGGAAGGAAATTTGGGGCACCTGGGTGGCTCAGTCGGTTAAGCGTCTGACTTCGGCTCAGGTCATGATCTCACAGTTTGTGGGTTTGAGCCCCGCGTTGGGCTCTGTGCTGACAGCTTAGAACCTGGAGCCTGTTTCAGATTCTGTGTCTCCGCCTCTTTCTGCCCCTCCCCTGTTCATGCTCTGTCTCTGTCTCAAGAATAAATAAACATTAAAAAAATTTTTTTTAAAAAAGAAGGAAATTCTTACGCTACAATGTGGGTGAAAGTTGAGGATATTATGCTCTGTGAAATAAACCAGTCACAAAAGGACAAATATTGTATGATTCCATTTATATGAGGTACCCAGAGTAGTAAGACTGAGAGACTGAAAGTAGAATGTTGGTATGATATATATATCATAAAACTATATATCTAAAATATAAATATATATCTCATAAAAGTTATACACTTATATAAGTGTATATTTATATACATTTTTATATCTATAAAATTTTATAAATATAAATTTAATATAAATCTAAATATTTTATATTTATAAAAGTATATATATTATATATAACCACAAATGTATATGTAACCACAATAAATAAATTCAACCCTATAAAAGTATATAGTTTAAAAGTAAGAGCTCACCATATTTCTCCTTCCACCCACCCATTTTTACCCCACTCCCAACATGAAACAATTCATATGGAAGATTCAAAAATTATTCAACTAGTCTTTACCAAAGATATTTAGGTTGTATCTAGATTTTTGCTTTGACAAACAATGCTGTAGTGAACATCCTTGAAATATAATGTCTTGTAATATGTATATATCTGTAGTATATATCCCTGGATATAGGCTTCTAGGTCAAAGCTATGTGCATTTTATTTAGTGAGTTAGGTTTAGATTTATTTATTAATTCATATAGTTCAAAATATCAGACGTTCACGAGATTATATGGTGAAAAGCTGCCACCCATTCTTTTCCCCCAGCACCTGGTTCCCCTTCTCAAAAGCAACAAGTATTATCATTTTTAATATATACTTTAGTCATGCACAAGTGAAACTGTGTATTTATATCCATAAAAATACAACTGAGGGTGGTTTATGTGCTTTAAATTTGGTAGTTATTGCCAAATTGTCCTCCATAGAGACTGTACCTGTTTGCACACCATCCACAGTGTTTGAGGGTGCCTGTTTATGCATTTCCCCATCAACATATTGTCAAACCTTATTTCTTTGCTAATCGGATGAAAGTGGTATCTCATTAATTTATAATATTGTGAGTAAAACTCATGTTTATTTAGTAAGACCAGGCCACTAGGCCTGTCTCCTCCAGACTCTTCCTATAACTATCTCATCTCTCACATCCACCCCTCAGCTCCACTGAATAGGGAGACACGGTGTTCTTTCACTCCCACCTCCCCTCTCTGGCCTTGTTCTCTGGAAACTCCTCCTAAGCCTCCCTGAGGCCCCAGGTGCGATGAGATGTCATTCCTCTGTGCCTCCTTCCATCACAGCACTGGACAGGCTGCTTTCAGTTGATTTCTGTCTGTTTTCCTGTGTGCCATCTCCACTAGATGGTGAGGGCTGGGACTGGATCTTTTATCTCTCTTTATCTATTGTTTATCACTTCTATTGTTTATTCTTGTCAGTAAATATGGAATGAATGGATGAATAGACAGCTGGCAGTTGTAGACTGAGGTCACTGGAATGCAGCTGTTCTGTGTGACTGACTGAAAAAATTTACCCTCGTACTATAAGAATGTAATATGTGGAAGGTTGTACTTCAAATCAGGGGTGAAATGGTGGATTATTCAATAAATGGTTAATTACTATAATTGGGGAAAATCAATGTACATCCTTATCTTACACCCAACTAATTTACAGATGAGTTTGGTTTGTTAAATATTAAGAGAAAGCATAGGGGTGTCTTGTTGGCTCAGGCAATTAAGCATTCGACTCCTGATCTGAGCACAGGTCATATTCTCATGGTTTGTGAGATTGAGCTCCGCATTGGGACACTGCCAGTGTAAAGCCTACCTGGAATTCTCTCTCTTCCTCTTTCTCTGCCCCTCCCCTACTTGTTCTCTCCCCCGCCCTCAAAATAAATAGATCAACTTAAAAAATAAGAGAAAGCATAAAAATCTGAAGAAAAGAAAAGAATATTGATTCAAACTGAAGATGGGGAACTTTCTAAGCATGATACCAAAAAAAGAAACCATAAGGTTGATAGACTCCATTACAATTTTTTAAATTATTTTTTTAAGTTTATTCATTTATTTTGAGAGAGAGAGAGAGAGAGAGAGAGCAGGGGAGGGGCAGAGAGAGAGGGAGAGAGAGAATCCCAAGCAGGCTCCATACTGCCAGCATGGAGCCCGATGTGAGGCTCGAACCCATGAACTGTGAGATCACGACCTGAACTGAAATCAAGAGTCAGACGCTCAACTGACTGAGCCACCCAGACGCCCCACTCCATTACAATTTTAAACTCAGCATATGCAAAAAGTCAGAAACAAAACTGAAAGGCTAATAAAGTACGAGAAAAAAATTTTATAAATATCCAAATGACAACTGGAAAGACCTGTTAAAACTCCATAAGAAAAAGACAAATAGAAAATTAAGCAAAGTTCAGGAATAGGCAATAAAATAAGACTTATTTGCCCTTGCATGAATGAAATGAACATGCTAATAAACACTCAGAGAAATATTTCCCCTCACTAGTAGTCAACAGAGGGTCAACTAACATCACATTTTTCATCTAACAAATTAGCAAAGATGATCATTTTCAGTGTTGGCAACTATATGGGAAAATAACACTCTCATACCCCAAGAGTATAAATTGGTGCAACCTTTCCAGAGGACAATTTACCAGTATGCATGAAAAGACTCCTTTTGACCTAGATCACTTGTAGAAACCCTACCAAAAGGAAATAATGAGAAATATAGATGAAAATTCAGCTACAAGGATATTACAGTGGCATATTTATAGTAGTGAGAAATTGAAAGCAATCTAAATGTCCAACAAAAGAATAGGATAAATTATGGTACATTCATAGGCCAGAATGCAGGCACTAAAACCATCATATTGAAGACTGTTTAAGGACACAGGGAAATGCTTATAATATATTGTTAAGTAGGGAGGAAAAAGTACCTTGAATATAATGAATGATACCAATTTTTTTTAAATGTGTATCTATGTGTTTGTGTAGGAAAAGTCTAGAAAGAAGATACTGACTGGTGGGGGGGGGGGGAGTCCCTGCATGTAGGCCATCCTGTCCCCAGGAGGGCCCTTGGGGTAAGCTCCAGTGGTTTCTGCTTTCACACTACAGCCCAGGAAGCTCTGGCTGCAACAGCTGGGGCAGGTAGCCCTGGCAGAAGCTTTGCTTCCACTGTGAGATGTGGGAAGAGGCCAAGGGGCCCCCAAAGTTGCCATAGACTAAATCAAGGCTCTTAGATAAGGATACTAACAGCAGCTAACATTTATTGGGCACTTCGCGTGGATTTTCATTTAATGCACATCCCCAGAGATAATTTCTAATACAGGTTTTAATTTTCCCATATTATGGATGAGGAAACTGAGGCCCAGAAAGATTAGGTGACTGATCCAAGTCACAAGGCTAGGAAGTAGGTAGATGAGCTGAGCTTCAAACCCAGATAAGTACATGCACCTTATATTTGGCTGCTATGGCAAGAAGGGGAGGGCATGACAGAGAGCAAATGAAAAATAGTAAATGAATGAAAGTTGCTTCTGGAATTGGATCCCCTTGGGAACAATGCTCATGGCTTTTGCACACGAAATTGCCCAGAACAGTGTCTTCAGTGACTGTGGTCACACAAATGGAACAGACCGTACATGCCTCATGTCCTAGCAGATCCCACAATGAAGACTCTCTCTTGGTTTGTGCTCTGTGGGCCTGTTTAGGATCTGGCCTGGGAAAACTCCCCTCCTCCTCTACAGGCCGTGTGAGATTTTAAGGGTTCCCAAGATAGGAACAGTTATTTCTCTATTCAGGGATAGCTTGTAAAATGGGACTCGGCTGTCTTTATTTAGTACCTTCTGCCACAAAATTCTTTGGGCAGCACCAGCCCTCCCTCCCCACTCCCAGCAAGGCCCACATCATCCAGGAGTGCCTGCTTTCCCAGACAGAGCCCTTGCCCAGCCCGTGCTGCATTGCTCAGCCAGCGTACCCTTTCACCTCAACCCATCCCCATCCCATCCAGTAACCCCCTACTTTATGCACAGAGAACTCTCCAGTATCCTTTCCCTAGCAAGTATCTCCTCCCCTAGCCAGGTCCCACTCCCTAGCCCTTCCTCCTTCAAGAGCCAGGAATCCTTTTTTTTACCCTATATTAATTTATACCATATATCAGCCAAGCCCATGGTCCTCGTCACCAGCCTATTCCCCGTTCCTCACCCAGGTCCAATTCCCTAACCCTGTTTGTCCCATCAATACCCCCTTAGAGCTAGGCCCCCTTTTCTAGGTAGTCCTCCTTCCCCATGTTATGCAGCCTGCCCCAGCAGATTACCCCTCCCCCATCAGAAGCCCTTAACCTACCTACAGTGTAGAACCCAGCCATGCCTTCTTTTTCTCAGCCAGGTCCCCTCACTTGGTCAGGCTCTCTTCATCTACTTATGCCTTCCTCCCCGGCTCTCTTCATCTACTTATGCCTTCCTCCCCAACTAAGGCCCCTTCCCCAGCCATGGCCAGGTCCCCAGGTGGGCTCCCTTTCCCTGCTAGGCAGGCTTCCCCTATACCTACCTACACCCACCCACACCCACCCCCTCTGCAACTGAGCCACGTTCCCAGCCAGTATCCCCATCTGCAGCAACCCTCCCTGGGCCCCATGGCTCAGCTAGTTATTCCTCCTTAGCCTGTGCCCAGCTTTTCCCTCTTCAGCTGGATCACTGTCCCAAGGAGCTGCCCCTTCACTGGCCTTTCAGAGCCCGTTCCTCATTCCCCAGCCAAACATCCTCCTCTTGAAGCTCTGAATCACCTTTCAAGTCCCTCCCCAGCTATGTGACCTTTCCCTGCCAAGACCCTTTCACCAGCAGGTGCCCCCATGCTGAGCCAAGTCTCCTTCTCCAGATAGGAGCTCTTTCCCAGCCAGACTCCTCCCCTCCAGCCAGGGTCTCTTCACTGAAGGACCCACATCCTCTTCCTCAGTCTATGCTCATCTTCCCAGACAAGCCTCTTCTCCAGTAAGGCCCCCTTCCTCAGCCAAGTCCCTTTTCTAGCTTATTCTTCCTCCTTGGCCAGACCTCTTCTCATCCCTATCCTGTGCCCCCCCTCCTCAGCTAGGTTCCTTTTCTCAACCATGTGCCCTCCCTCAGTCATGACCTCCGTGAGGGCACATGCCTTCATTAGAAGGCAGAATCCCTTCCCTGGCAGGCTCCTCCACCTGCTAGGTCCCCTCTTCTAGCTAGGTCCACTAACTTGCCTACTATTTCTTGCCCAGTTTATGTGGTTCTCAGCATTCAAACCTCTCCCACCACCAGCTTCCTTTCTTAGCCTGTCTGTACCTCCCCAGGGAGATCTCCCCCAGGTTCTATTCCCCTGCCAGAGCCCCTCCCCAGTCAGGCCACCCTTCCCTGCCAGGGTATTTTCACCACCTCCCCCCCCCAGTGCTCCCTATTCCAACCAGTCTCCTGTCCTCAGCTTGTGCCACCCTATCATGCCTATGTTCCCTTTACAAGACAGGCACATTCCACATCTAGGTCCCTTCCCCAGCTGATGTTCTACTCCCCAGCTTATGCCTACTTTCCCAGCCAGATTTCTTTCCCTGGCTGGGTGTCATTCCCCAGGCTTTCCCTCCTTTAACAGTCAAGAACTCTTTTATTATCCTTTGCCCCCCAACTCAACTAGGTCTCTTTCCCTTGACAACCCCTCCCCCTTAGCCCCTTCCTGGCCATACTACTTCCCCACCATGTGCCCCAGTCCAAAGGCAGGTTCCCTTGCCCACTCCTGTCCCTTTCCCCTGCCTGTTCCCTTTTCCCCAAGATATTCCTCCTTGCTCTGCCGGGTCTACTCTCCAGATAAACATGCATTCCTGGCCTGGCATCATTTGGCCACCTAAGCCCCTATTCCCAGGCCACCTTTCCCAGCTAGTGCTCCCCAGACATTTCCCCAGTACCAGCCAGCCTCCCTTCTCCTTCCAGGACCTCTTCCACACCATATGGCCCTTCTCCAGCCTGTGTCCCTTACTATCTAAGCTCTCTTCCCCATCTAGGCCCAATTTCCCAGCAAGGACCCCCTCTGCTGCCTCTACCCCCTTCTGGGGCAGGTCCCTTTTCCCAGCCACCCCCCTTCTCAAGCTGGGTCCCCCTTCCAGCCTGGTCCCTTTCTCCAGCATTGTGCAACTTTCTAAGCCTGGTGGCTCCTTCATCACCCAGGTTTCTTTCTCTGTTCAGTCCTCCCCCAATCAGACCCTGTTTCCTAGTCAATGCCTCTTTCCCCAAGAAGGCCCCTTTTCCTTCCAGACCCCTTTCCCAGGCAAGTGTCTCTCCCTTGGATAGGCAGCCTGGCCCAGCCATTTCCCCATCCAACAGCCATGGACCCCTTTATCATCCAGTGTGCCCTTCCAACCAGGCCTCTTGCCCCAATGGGCAGTCCCTTCACCAGTCTATTCCTCCTTCCAGTGTGTCCTTCCCCACCCAGCCTCCTTTCCAGTCCTATTCTCACTCCCTACCCTGATCCCTTACCCAGAATGTGACCTAGTTCCCAGCCAGCTTCCCTTCCCCTCCCTGTATAACCCACCTCAGCTGGGCCACCTTCTTCTACCAGAAGCCCTTCACTAGCCTATGCTCCTGCTGACAGCCTGGACCACTAGGGAAGTGGAATCCTCCTGCAGCCAGGCACACTTCCCCAGCTGTGTCCCCTTATCCATCAAGGTCCCCTACCCTAGCCAGCCCCTTCCCCTACCCAATGCAACTCATCCCAGTGGAGCACCCTTCCCATTTCTGGAGCCCGTTACCAGCCTCTACCTATATCCCCACTCAGGTCCTGCTCACCCACTTGTGTCCTATACCCCATGCAGCTTCCCTCCTCTACCCAGGCCTATGCTTTGTTTGCCAGCTAGTCCCCTTCCTCAGCCTCTGCCCCTTTCCCCTGCCATGTCCCATTCTTCCTCCTAGGCTGACCCCTTCCCCAATTATCACCCTCCTTCCCAGCCAGGCACCCTTTTATAGGTTATGCCTCCCTTCTGGGCCTTGTCTCCCTTCCACAGCCAGGATTTTCACCCTTATAAAAGGCCTTCTTGTTACAATGCACCCCAATCCCCGGTTTTCTCAGGGGCCCTCTTCTCCTCAGCTAGCTGGCCATCTGAAATTTATCTGATGCACATTTACACAGTGAGCTATCTGGTAAGATTTCCCTATTTGCATTTTGGGACCCCCCCCCCCCCAAACAGTGGTACTTCTTTCCCTTCTGCAATGTAGCCCTGGATCGGTGAGTTTTGGGAAGTGGGAGTTCTTTTTCATGCATAGCAATGAGAACATCCCTAAACAAAACCATTTCATGATGTTTTTCACCGAGTGAAACATCAAATCAGGGCAGCCTCTAGATAAAGCTCCTCCCTAAATCCTTTTCTGGGAAACACTCCACTCCAGGCTGCCACCAAGACCTTGGGCCAGGCCTCCTCTCCAAACTCTCATCTGTCTCCCAACTCCTCTCCCTAACCCTCAAAGATTCCTCTGCTGAAGTAAATCCTGGGATGCAAACTCTATGTAAACTAAGTCAGCTACACAAAAATAGAGAACTAGATATTTTTAAAACTTTTATTTTTAAAACAAGTTGCATAATATTTAAAAAATTCTTTTGAATTTATATATTTTGTTTTACAGCATTTGCTGTGTACAATAAACTTTTTCAATGAATTTAAGTAAACTCACTGAAATACAGGATCTAAAGATTTACAACATTGTAAGTTGTTTATTGCAAATCATTTCACTTATACTATTCTATTGGCAAATTCAAGATATCAATGAGCCTCAACCAACAAAAGATACCAACAAAACTATCTTGCTCACTTTTTTTGCCTCATGCCAGTTGTAGATGTAACAAAATGGATCAACTATTTTTACTTCTTAAAATCTTCTAAAAATTTTTTCTATCTCTAAGAATTAAGGAAAACATGCTAAGTTCAGATCTTTCAAACTTTATACCACTTGTAGACACAACAAACTGGATCAACTATTTGAATAAAGTTGTATCCTTTTATGTCACAGACTAAAGAAAACTTACTGGTTCAGATCTCAGCCTTGTAGTAGGTTAAGCTACTTATCAGTATGTCTCTTTTTGCCTCATACTTGGTGTAGACACAATGAAATGGATCAACTACTTGAATGAAGTCATATCCCTTCCTATCTTTAATAAAGGAAATTAAATTGATATCTTTTGCATCTTAGAGCAAACCTTATCTAACCTGCCAATTTTTGTAAATTTAATTATTTAACTTCTATGTTTAGCACTTACATTTAATTTCTAAGTTTAACAAACGCTTTAAGCAGAATTTAGCAAATACCTAAATAACTAAAATTAATTGGGAACCACACAAGTTTGTATGGAAAAAAACAAAGCAAAATACTAGAGGAGCTCTTATCCATAACTTGAGACATCTCTAGAAGAGCCCAACTGGGCTTTAAAAAGTAACCGTCAAAATAGACCAGGATACATTTTTTCCCAAAGAACTAGTAAGCAAAAGGCATTCACAAAGCATTTCGATCACAGAAACTCCAACTTTATCTAAGTAATCCAATATAATACATTCATTGGACAATCTGAAGATCCTGAGCTCCACTGCTCTTTCCCAAGTTAAGAAGGCATCAAACCAAATTTCTATTTTTATCTCAAAGGTAAGTGCAACGCGAACAATTCTCATTGGTAAGGGAGGCGAAGCCCCCTAAGGGCGAGAGGCGGTTCAACTTTAGCAAACCTACTCCCTCCCCTTGGGTAGAACAATACAGATATTATATTACCCGTGTGCTGAGCCTCCCCGCCCCCCTACCCCTCAAAAGCAACACAAGGGTGAGAGAAGAAAGAACTGCCAGGTAGGAGAGCGCGGGCGTGGGGGTGGGGGAGGGGAGGGAGAGAGGGGGTGGACATTCGAGTGAAACGAACCAAGAAAAAAACCGAGAAAACCGAAAGCAAAAAAAAACCGGAGCCTACTGGGGAGGTGCGGCGGTGGCTTCGGCTCTGGCTCCAGTGGCCACGGCAGTGGCGCGGGGGCCTAGAAGAGCCGCGGGGCCGCGCCCCCGACGGCGCCGGCCTCCAGCGGCCTCACCGAGTTGTAGTGCTCCCCGAGGTTGCAGGTGTAGTGCAAGTAGACGAGGGTGAGCGGCTTCTTGGTATACTCCTTCCCAATGACGATGATGGGCGATTCGGCCTGGATCACCTCGATGGGGGTCTGCAGGACGTGCGAGAGGGCCCTCAGCTCCAGCTGGCTTCCCCACAACGACTTGCGCACGATGTCGTCGCAGTAGCTCAAGAAGTCATCGCGGCTGTAGGCGTCGCCGGTTTCGGGGTCGCTGAAGAAGGGCAGAAAGTCGTCGACATGCTTGCGCATGTACAGGGCGGTGCGGTTCCGCAGGCTCTCCACGGTCACGGAGAACACCAGCTGGTCTTGGATGGCGCGGTACATACAGTGGCGGTCGGCCGGGATGTCCTTCATCTCCAGGTTCTTGGGTCCCAGTATGGCGGCAAGCTTCTCCTCCTCTTCACGGCGGAAGCTGGCCAGATGCTCCATCTCCACCTCAGCGATGCTCCCCTGGCGCTCTCTCTGGAGGGCCGCCCTTCTTTCGCGCCTTTTCTGTGCCCTCGACACGCTGGGAGGCCGGTTCTCAAGATCCATCTTGGCAAGATCTTCTGTGATGGAATCGAGGTTGCCGTTATCAGGGCAACTCGCTTGGAACCTCTCCATTTCCTGCCGGTGCTTCTGCTCCATCTCAGCCTCGAGGCGGGCCACATCTAGGAGCAACTGCTTTCTTCTCTTCTTGTCACTCTTGGGGACCGAGTTCTTCATGCCCTGGATGCGGGCCTGAAGCTCTTCCTTCTCGCGAAGGTGGCGTCGTATCATCCGCTCTTGCTCTCTCTGAGAATCTTCCATGATGTTTAACGGCAGCTGAGACTCGAAGTTTGGTGGTAGCTGAAGTACCAGCTACACTTAAAACTAACAGCTCAAGAGACGGAGCACGCTACGGGTCCTCACGTCCTCAGCCTCGCCCAATTGCTGCACTGGGCTCTCTTCACCGGCTGGTTGCCCCACCCTATTCACGGCCCTGTCATTGGCTACTGTCTCCCCACGGCCATGCCCCCTTGAGAACGTTTGGCACTAGGATTGGCTGTTGAGAGCCCCTAAACACGCCCCCGTTAAACCCCGTAGCAACCGTTTTTTTCTGCTTTTAGCACGGCCCCAAATCCCGTGCCAAAAATCTCGCCTTTGAATACTACGCGCAGCAATTAGTCTTGTAGAATTGTTAACGGACTCTGACTCCCTACTTCATTTCCAAACCTGAACACAGTTTATACACTGGTCAGGCTTGAATCACGTGACAAATACTATCCCACCAGACAAATGTGCTCTGACAATGGACTTCCCATCACTCCTAGTGTTCAGATGGCAATGCTGCCTTCTCGTTTTTTCAGGTCCCTTGAATGGTGAACCTTTACATTTCCTTATGTTCCTGGGAACACAGACTCCTTTCATGTTAGGTCTCACAGTAATTCACACTGTCCCATCTCAGTGTAGAAGGCAACAGCCACAATTCTTTTTTTTTTTTCCAATGTTTATTTATTTTGAGAGAGAAAGAGAGAGGGCTGAAGGGGCAGAGAGAGAGAGAGAGAGAGAGAGAATCACAAGTAGGCTCTGCACCATCAGCACGGAACCCCATGTGGGGCTCAAAAATCACCAACCCTGAGATCATGACCTGGGTGGAAATCAAGAGTCCCACCCTTAACTGACTGAGCCACCCAGGCACCCCTATGAAACATAACAGCTGGCATTCATTGAGGCACTCCTGATAATTTTGAATCTCTAAAAGTTCTAAAACATAAAATAAAATATAAAATAAATATAAACCCTAAGCTATTCCAAATATGCTCTCATCCTGCCCCAATCTGGTCACCTGTATCTTGAATTCTGAACCAGGAAGACCCTCGAGACCCACCCCCTCCACACCTTTTTACAAATGAGGAAAGTATTTGTCCAAGTTGTTGCGTATATTAAATTTCACACCTTTTAATTTTTTCTTGAGAGAGAGGCCACAAGTAAGCAAGGAGCAGAGAGAGAGGGTAAGAGAGAGAGAGAGAAGCAGGGCTCACCCGAAGTGGGGCTCATGCTCACTCAAAGCGGGACTCAGGTCAGGAAATGTAGGATCATGACCTGAGCCGAAGTCAGACGGTTAACCAACTGAGCCACCCAGGCGCCCCTAAGTTTTTGCTTTATTTTATTTTATTTTATTTTATTTTATTTTATTTTATTTTATTTTTTAACTTAAATTTTAGTTAGCCAACATACAGTGCAATATTGGTTTCAGGAGTAGAATTCAGTGATTCATCACTTATATACAACACCCAGTGCTCATCACAACTCATGCCCTGCTTAATACCCATCACCCATCTAGCTTATCACCCCCACCTCCCTCCATCAACCCTCAATGTGTTCTCTATTGTTAAGAGTCTTTTGTGGTTTATTTCCCTTTCTCCTCTTTCATCTGCCTTCCCATATGTTCATCAGTTTTGTTTCTTAAATTCCACATATGAGTGAATTCATATGATATTTTTCTTTCTCTGCCTGACTTATTTTGCTTAGCATAATACCTGCTAGCTCCATCCATGTCTTTGCAAATAGCAAGATTTCATTCCTTTTGATAGATGAATAATATTCCATTGTATATGTGTACCACAACTTCTTTATACATTCATTAGTTGATAGACATTTGGGGTCTCTCCATACTTTGGCTATTGTTGGTAATGCTGCTATAAACATTGGGGTGAATGTACTCCTTTGAATCCATATTTTTGTATCCTCTGTGTAAATACATAATAGTACAATTGGTGGATCATGGGGTAGTTCTATTTTTAGTTTCTTGAGGAACCTCCATACTGTTCTCCAGAGTGGCTGCACCAGTTTGAATTCCCACCAACAGTGTAAGAGTGTTGTAAGAGTGTTGAATTCCCACCAACAGTTGTAAGAGTGTTTCTCCACATCCTTGCCAACACTTGTTGTTTCTTGTATTGTTAATTTTAGACATTCTGACAGGTGTGAGGTGGTATCTCATCGTGGTTTTGATTTATATTTCCCTGATGATGAGTGATGTTGAGCATCTTTTCATGTGTCTGTTAGCCATCTGGAAAAGTGTCTATATATGTCTTCTGCTCGTTTCTTAACTGGATTATTTCTTTTTCGGTGTTAAGTTTGAGAAATTCTTTATAGATTTTGGATACTAAACCTTTATCAGATAAGTCATTTGCAAATATCTTCTCTCATCCCATGGGCTGCCTTTTAGTTTTATTGATTGTTTCCTTCACTGTGTAGAAGCTTTTTATCTGGATAAAGTCCCAATAGTTCATCCATGCTTTTGTTTCCCTTGCCTTCAGCGATGTGTCCAGTAAGAAGGTGTTCTGACAGAGGTGAAAGAGGTTGCAAAATCCTCTAGGATTTTGATGGTTTCCTGTCTCACATTTAGGTCTTTGAGCCATTTTGAATTTATTTTTATGTATGGTATAGGAAAGTGGTCCAGTTTCATTCTTTTGCATGTCGCCATCCAGTTATCAAGAAGATACTGTCTTTTTTCCATTGGATATTCTTTCCTGCTTTGCCAAAGATTAGCTGACCATATACTTGAGGGTCCATTTCTGGGTTTTCTATTCTGTTCTATTGATCTATGTGTCTGTTTTTGTGCCAGGACCATACTGTCTTGTGACTACAGCTTTGTGATATAGCTTGAAATCTGGAATCATGATGCCTCCAATTTTGTTTTTCACTTTCAGAACTGCTATGGCTACTCAGGGTGTTTTATAGTTCCATACTAATTTTACGATTGTTTGTTCTACCTCTGCAAAAAATGCTGATGGTATTTTGGTAGGGATTGCATTAAATATATAGATTGCTTTGAGTAGTATAGACATTTTAACAATGTTTGTTCTTCCAATCCATGAGCATGGGATGCTTTTCCATTTCTTTGTGTCCTCTTCAATTGCTTTCATAACTGTTCCATAGTTTTCAGAGTACAGATCTTTCACCTCTTTCTTTAAGTTTATTCCTGGGTATCTTACTGTTTTTATTGCAGTTGCAAATGGGATCGATTCCTTGATTTCCTTTTCTGCTGCTTTATTATCAGTGTATAGAAATGCAACAGATTTCTTCTGTACATGGATTTTATATCCTGCGACTTTGCTGAATTCATGTATTAGTTCTAGCAATTTTTGGTGGAGTCTTGTGTTTTCTACATAGAGTAGTATTATGTCATCTGCAAAGAATGAAAGTTTGATTTCTTCCTTGCTGATTTGGATGCCTTTTGTTTCTTTTTGTTGTCTGATTGCTGATGCTAAGATTTCCAGTACTATGTTAAGTAGTAATGGTGAGAGTGGACATCCTTATCTTGTCCCTGACCATAGGGGAAAGGCTCTCAGTTTTTCCTCATTGAGGATGATATTAGCTGTGGGTCTTTCCTATATGGCCTTTATGACGTTGAGGTATGTTCCATCTATCGCTATTTTGTTGAGGGCTTTTATCAAGAATGGGTGCTGTATTTTATCAAATGCTTTTTTTTTTTGCATCTATTGAGATGATCGTATGGTTCTTTTATGAATGTGGTGTATCACATTGATTCATGAATATTGAACCAGCCCTGCAGCCCAGGAATAAATCTCACTTGACTGTGGTGAATAATTCTTTTAATGTACTGTTAAATTCAATTTGCTAGTATTTTACTGAGAGTGATGCAAACATCCATGTTCATCAAGGATACTGGCCTGTAATTCTCCTTTTTAGTGGGGTCTTTGGTTTTAGTAATGCTGGCTTTATAGAATGTGTTTGGAAGTTTTCCTTTCATTTCTATTTTTTTTTTTGGAACAGTTTTAGAAGGATAGGTATTAACTTTTCTTTAAATATCTGGTAGAATTTCCCTGGGAAACGATCTGGCCTAGGACTCTTGTTTATTGGGAGAGTTTTGATTACTGATTCAATTTCTTTGCTGGCTATGGGTCTGTTCAAATTTTCTATTTCTTCCTATTTCCGTTTTGGAAGTTTGTGAGTTTCTTGGAATTTTTCCATTTCTTCCAGATTGTTCAGTTTGTTGGTATATAATTTGTCATAGTATTCTCTTATAATTATTGGTATTTCTGTTGTGTTAGTTGTGATCACTCCTTTTTATTGCTAAGTGGTAGTCCATGATATGAATATATTGTAGTGTGTTTAACCATTCACCTGTTGAAGACATCTTGGTTGTTTCCAGTTTGGGGTTATTGTGAATAAACCTACTATAAACATTTGTGTACAGGTTTTTGTGTGAACATGTCTTTATTTCTCTGGGGAAAATGCCCAAGAGTGCAATTGCTGAGTCATATATTTTTTAATTAATTTATTTTTGAATTTACATCCAAATTAGTTAGCACATGATACAACAATGATTTCAGGAGTAGATTCCTTAAGTCCCTTACCCATTTAGCCCATCCCTCCTCCCACAACCCCTCCAGCAACACTCTGTTCTCTATATTTAAGAGTCTCTTATGTTTTGTCCCCCTCCCTGTTTTTATATTATTTTTGCTTCCTTTCCTTTATGTTCATCTGTTTTGTATCTTTAAGATACAACGTCTTTCTCTGCCTGACTAATTTCACTTAGCATAATACCCTCTAGTTCCATCCATGTAGTTGCAAATGGCAAGATTTCATTCTTTTTGATTGCTGAGTAATACTCCATTGTGTATATATATATATATATATATATATACCACATCTTCTTTATCCATTCATCCATCGATGGACATTTGGGCTCTTTCCATACTTTGGCTATTGTTGATAGTGCTGCTATAAACATTGGGGTGCATGTGCTCCTTTGAAACAGCATACCTGTATCCTTTGGATAAATACGTAGTAGTATAATTGTTGGGTCATAAGGTAGTTCTATTTTTAATTTTTTGAGGAACCTCCATACTGTTTTCCAGAATGGCTGCACCAGTTTGTATCCCCAGCTTGGTTATATTTTAAGGGTATTTTAGTTTTTTAAGAAACTATTTTCCAGAGTGGCTGCACCATTATACATTTCCACCAGCAGTATATGAGGAATCCAGTTTTTCTGCATCCTCACCAGCATTTGGTGTTGTCATTATTTTTTATTTTAGTCATTCTGATGCATGTGTAGTGACATCTCACTGTGGTTTTAACTTTGATTTCCCTACTGGCTAATCATGTTCATTTTTGCATGTGCTCACTTACCATCTGTACCATACCCTCTTGGGTAAAATATTTATGTCATTTGTCATAATTGGAATGTTTTTTACAGTTGAGCTTTGAGAGCTGTTTATATATTATAGATACTAGTTCTTTGTTGGATATGTGGTTGGCAAATATTTTGTATCACACTGTGACTTGTCTTTTACATCGTTTTACCTGCTATTTCTCAGAGCAAATGCTTTACATTTTGATGAAGTCCTATCTATCAATTTTTCCTCCTCTGGGTCATGTTTTTGGTGTCAAGAACTCTTTGTCTAACTGTAGATCCCAAAGATTTTGTTCCTGTCTTTTACTCAAAGATTTATAGCTTTAAGTTGTAAATTTAAATATGTGATCTACTTTGTGTTTATTTTTGTGTACTTTTTGAAGCTTAGGTCTCTGTTCTTTTGCCTGTGGTTGTTCAGTTGCTCCAGCATCATTTGTTGGAAAGGCCATGCTTCCTCCATTGAACTGGTTTTGCACCTTTGTCAAAAGTCACAAGTTTTGATATATTGTATTTCCATTCTCATTCTGTTCAATATATGTCTTGGATTCCCTTGAGACTCTTTGGCCTGTGGGTTATTCAGGAGTGAATGATTAGTTTCCAAGTGTTTGCAGATTTTCCTGTTATCTTTCTGATTTTGATTTCTACTTTGATTCCTTTGTGTTTGGAGAACATATGCATTTAAACACAGTTCATTTACATTTGTTAGATTGGGGGCACCTGGGTGGCTCAGTCCGTGGAGCATGCGACTCTTCATCTTGGGGTTGTGAGTTTAAGCCCCATGTTGGGCATAGAGCTTACTTAAAAAAATAATATAAATTTGTTGGGGTTTGTTCATGACGAAGAATATGTTCTATCTTGCTATATGTTCCATGGGCACTTGAAAAGAATGTGTATTCTGCTGTGGTTGAGTGACATGTTCTATAAATGTTTTTCAGATCACATTGGTTGATAGTGTTGTTGACTTCTATATCCTTCCTGATCTTCTGTCCAATTCTGTTATTGACAGAGGAATGTTGGATGTCTCCCACTGTAATTGTGGCTTTTTCTATTTCTCCTTTCAGTTCTATCAGGTTTTGCATCACATATTTTGCACCTCTGTTGCAAATTCCAAATACCTAGGATTGCTTTGTCTTTTTGGTAGATTCACTCCTTTCATCATTATGTAATGCCCCTCTCTGTCTTTGATAATTTTCTTTGCTCTAACATCTACTTTATTTGATATTAATCAAATCCTTTTCATTTATTAATGTTTGCATGATATATATTTCCATACTTTTACTCTCAACCTCTCAATATTATTTTACTTGAAGTGTATTTTTTGTAGATAGCATGGAATTGGGTCATGTTTTTAAATCCATTCTGCCAAGCTCTGTTTTTCAATTGGTGTACACAGATCATTTACATTTAAGCTAATTATTAATATGTCATGGCCTAACTCTGCAATTTAATATTTTTGTCCGTTTGTTCTGTGTGCATTTCTGTTTTCTTTTTTCTGCCTTCCTTTGGGTTCCTTGAATATTTTTTAGAATTCAGTTTTGATTTATCTATGGTGTTTTTGAGTGTAACTCTGTATAACTTTTTAAGTGCACGTTCTAGGTACATTTGTGTGTGTGTGTGTGTGTGTGATCAAAAATCTATGATGTTGTCATTTTTACCAGTTTGAGTGAAGCACAGAAACTGTATCTCCTTTTGCATCTCTTTACCCTCACCCATTTATAATACAATTGTCTTAAATGTCCTCTATGTAAATTTAGAACCACATTAGTTTTCTAATTTTGGCCTTGACCTTCAAACAATAGATAACACAAGGGGAGAAGGAAAGTCTATTACATTTGCCGATAGTTTTGCTTGTCATGTTTTTTCTTCCCAAATTTCTAAAATTTCTTCTTTTATTTTTACTGTTTAGAAAACTTCAGTTAGCCATTCCTTCAGGTAAGTCTCTTTGTCACAAATCCTCTGAGGTTTCATTTGAGAATGCCTTGATTTCCCCTTCATTTCTGAGGGACAGTTTCACTGGAGATAGAACTCTAGGTTCACTATTTTCTTTCAGTTCTTGAAAAAGGTCGTGTCACTTTTTGTTGCCTCCGTGGTGATGGGTGTCAGAGTGATGGTGGGTTCAGAGCCGATGACCAAGAAAGTTCTTGGATATCTTTGGTGCAAAAAAGGTGATTTTATTAAAGTATGGGGACAGGACCCGTGGGCAGAAAGAGCTGCAGTAGGGTTGTGAGGTGTGACTGGTTATATACTATGGAGTTGGGGGAGACAAAGGCAAAATGGAGGACTCCAGAAGGACTTTCATATGCTAAAAGGACTCAGAAGATGCCAAGGGCCCTGCTGTTGTCAAGCTAAGGTTGTTTTTCCTCTAGTAAGGCATTAATGTTAGGACAGTAAGGGGTTCCTGGAGACATGTTATACTCTGTATTTGCCTTAAGTGTTTGTCAATGGGCTGCAGGTTATAAGGAAATTTAATTTTACCTGTCATTTCCTTCTTTCCTTTGTTCCCCACCTCACTATGGAGGGAAGGGTGATGTTGGGGCTCCAGGAAACTTGAGTCTACAGGTTTCTGGAGATTAGGCTACTGATAAGATTGTCCTTTTCTTATCATTTACTAAGACATTTGAAAACTGGTGGAGACTCCTGTCCTATGGTCTCTATCAGTTAACCATTTGTTTTCTTTCTTTTCCTTTGTCCTTGGCAGCCAGGAGTGACTGAGGAACATCACACATAGCCCACCTGCAGGGGATGGCGTATGCTAGCTTGTTCTTTGTCTTCAGCTTGCCTTATGCTCCCTCATCATTAGGATGGTAGGACACTTGCAGGTGCATCAGCTGGGCACGTGGCTTTCTCTGTGCCCATGCAGAGTGAGTTTCTAGAAGATTCCAAATGCTCACACTTGTTGATTCTGTTTCTCTGAGGTAACACTGCTTGGAGGGAAGTTCAGCCCAGGGCAGGCCCAGCTGAACTCTGGGCCTTCTTTCCTCAGTGCCCTGTATTCCCCTCCCCACTCTTCTCAATCATAGTGATAGCAGCAACCTACATGTGAACACCATTTCACAGTTCACAAAGTGGCCATCACTTGTCTGGATTCTCACAAGTCCAAGAGGCAATACTCATCTCTTATTTACATTTGAGGAAACCAAGCCCCAGAGATTTGCCCAGTGCCTTCCACACAGGCCGAGCCTCACCCTACTTGGGCATTTTTATAACTCATGTCAGTGTCTGCTACTGTGTGGCTTGTGTTAGGAGTTGGGCATATGAGAACAGTAAGACCCAGTACCACCCAGTTTCTGCCCCCAAGAACTCCCAGACTAGGTTGCAGGGGCTGGAGGGTGGTGAGGAATCAGGGTTGGTGGACAGATGCATGAAGAGGCACTGGAATAACAAAACAAGTCCTCAGGGCCAGGCTTAATGTGAATGATGACTCCCTCAGGGATGGCTCAATAGAGGAGGTAGCATACACCGCCCCCACCCCGCCCTAGCCCCCTCCCTACATTCTTCCTCTGTAGCAGGCAGCTCTTCCTCTTTTCAGGCAGGCCACAATCTCCACTTGCTGCTGTATTGCTGGCCCTTGGGACTGTCCCTGGGCCCCACGCGCTTGGTACAACAGCCCATCCTGGCCACTTCTCCTTGGCAAGGAAGTACAGATCCTTTCCCTGCTAACTCCCCAAAGGCCTTGCAGCACCTTCCCCTCACCCACTAGCTCTTTTGTCAAATACTATCTTCTGTGGAATTCCAATTGAAAGCAGATTAAAAGAGAGCTGGTGCTCTCTTTCAAGTGGGATATGGCAAGTCCAGAATCCTATGCTTGGTTTCCACTGTAGTTGTCCCTGGAGCATGTCTCTGAAAGCCTGGGGTCAGCAGGACACATTTTAGAGACCAGCAACTAGCTTTGCTAGCCATCATAGGTCCTGCTCTTCTCACAGACCCCTCTCCCAAATGGTGGCGCAAACTAGGCTTACCATTTGCTCCACCCACCCTACAAGAAGTGCTCCTCCTCCAACATTCCCCATCCCCACTATCTACCTAGGGTTGGAGCCAGAACTTTGGCCGTCACTTGTGTGGCTCCTCTTCCCCCTCACCTCCACAGCAAATACTCAGGCTGGACTATTTCCTATTGGTTGGGCCTTCTCTATCCCTCACCACTCATCTGTATTCAATGTTCATGGAGTTTTCTTCCCCAATAGGGGATAGTCTCAGAAAGTTTCCCTAGCAGGAGCCTAAATAAAAAGTGGGCTACCTCTACCCCAAACCATAAAGTCAGTCTAATGAAGAGAGAGATTTGGGCCAGCAGGCTTTTCTGTCCTAGGTAAGGTCCCCATGAGCCAATCAACTCACAGTCCATGGACGTGGAGCTGGTCCTGCAAGTCTGCATTAGAAAGTTGAAAAGGGTGAGCCTATGTGTCAATCACAGGGACATATGGGACCCTAGGCTTTGACATTCATCCCATGCCCTGTAGTAGTCCTCATGTAGTATTTGGCACAAGTCACCATCCCTGCTCACAAGCTGATCTTGCCTCCTCGGCGTCCACATGATTAAGACCAAACTCCTCATCCCTGTGCCAGGCTCTTTTGGAGACTGGCTCTGCTGCCCTTTGCAGCCTGAATTCCCACCAGCCCCTTCAACAGAACCACTATTCCAGCCAAGAAGGTGAATTGCACCTAACACCCTGCACATACTTCTTGCAAAACTGGACAGGACAAGGCTGAATGCAAGGAAGTTACCCAGGCCAAGACCCAGGGGAGCTGCTCCCCAATGGGACTCCCCTGTAGAGGCATCAGAGCATCAGAGAGGAGAGTGCCCACATGGGATCTCTGCTTCAGAAGAGACATCCAGAATCCAGCCACTTCTCACCATCCTGACTACCACCAATCTGGCCCGAGCCACCATCATCTCTCACATGGATTATTGCCCTAGCCCCTCAAAAGCCTCCTTCTTCTTCACTGGCCTTTTAAAACCATAAGGAATCCTGTCTCTGTTTGAATCTGTCACTCAAAACCTCACAACAGTTTCCCATTTCAATCAAAGTAAATGGCCAAGGCTGTACACCATCTGACCCTACCATGTTCTCTGGCCTCTCCTTCCTCCTCCTTTCTCCTCATTCAGCTCAAGTCTTCTGCTTCTTGAAACCTGTCAGACACACCCCATCTTAGGGTGTGTGCATTGGTTGTGCCCTCATCACAGAACATTCTCAGTCCAGATGGCCATGTGGCTTGCTTCCTCATCTCTTTCAAGCCTTTGCCCAAATGCCAACTTTTCAGTGGCCTTTTAAAATTGTAGAGTCTGCTCTCCCTACCTAATCCCCACCCCCACCCCCAGCACTCTGGCTCCTTCTTACTCGGTTCAAACTATTTTTCTTTTCTCATAGCACTTACCACCTTAGAACACCCTATATAGTTAGGTAATTAATTAATTTCTATCATCTGTCTTTGCCTATCAAAATGTAAACTTTACAAAAGCAGGAATTTTTAAAATGTTTTGCTCACTGATATAACCCAGCTGCCTAGAACAGTCCCTGGCATATACTGTGCCCTCATTAATTGTATGTTGCTTTAAGAAACCCTTCCAATCTTTCACAATTTCATCTACTTGGCCCATAGCACACACCTGGCTGGACTTAGATGCTTTCACAGTCACACATCCCCAGAGCACAGAGACACGTGCTCAGAGATGCCAGATATATATGTGGATATATAACTGTAAGTTGACAACTAGATACTTTTTTTTACCTTTTTACATATATTCACATATGCAAAATCACATGTACATGCGTGGACAAATCACATTTTTGAAATTAATTTTTTATTATGATTTTGAGGCACTTTTTTGGCAAAATTCTATTATAAAATATTTCAAACCTACAGAATAGTTGAAAGAATTGTGAAGTGAATACCCACTACGTGGATTGTACAGATAAAATTTTGCTAATTTGACTTATTGTACATTTATCTATGAATGTATTTCTCTATCCATCCATCAATACATTCTATATGCATTTAAGTATTCTTTCCCCCTAAATACTTTAGCATTAGAGATAACTCAATATTTGTTTGCTTTTTAGGTAAACTTTACATACAGAGAAATGCACAAATCTTAAGTGTACATTTACTGAGCTCTGAAAAATGAGTTTTTGACTTGTGTAACTCAGTTTTTTTTATTTAAAAAAATTTTTAATGTTTATTTTTGAGAGAGGAAGGGACACAAAGCATGAGTGGGGAAGGGGCAGAGAGAGAGGGAGACACAGAACCCAAAGCAGGCTCCAGGCTCTGGGTTGAGAGCAGAGAGCCCAATGTGGGGCTCAAGCTCATGAACCGTGAGATCATGACCTGAGGTGAAGTTGGATACTTAACCAGCTGAGCCACCCAGGTGCCCTGATTTCACCTGTGTAACTCAAAGCTCCATCAAGATAGCATTGTTGTCACTCCCAACATTTCCATCATGCCCATTCCTGGTCAATTCACTAGCTGAGGCAACCACTACTCTGATTTTTTTCACGATGGGTTAGTTTTTGTCTGTTCTAGAATTTTATTTACACAGAATAATTTGATATGTACTTACATTTATTTATTCATTCAATAAAAAAATCATGCAGCACCTACCATATGCTCAGAGACCTATATCTGATGTCTGTCTGTTCACGGGGAATAATGAGTTCTCCCGGACTGACCAAAGACCAAAGCTATTTCTAGGCATGACCTATGACCTTCTCTCTCCTGCAATCACATTGTCACTGAGAGATTATGCACACACAACTGGGTGTCGTGAATGGAAATGCAGGCCACCAGGCAGGTGGGTGCCCTGGGCTCCTCCCTGCCTGCCTCTCCCCACCAATGACACTGGCTCTGGAGGCCTCTCATCAGCCCCAAAACCCCCTCCCACTCACTTCCCACACCAGAGCTTCGTCTGCATTTCTCTACGCAGGTGTGCAAGGGGGTGTCACAATCTCAGCCTAGGCTGTGCCCAAGTAGGTAAAAGTGCATGTGGGTAGACTGCTGGAAGGAGCTGGGCAGGCAGAGGTGGCATGCGTCCCTGCTGTCATGTGGGGGGTGGAGACTACCTAGGGGTTGGAGAAGAAAGCATGAAAAGAGGAAATATTGAAGGCTCCTGAGCAATCAAGCCTAGGAAACCAAAGGAACAGCACTCACCTGGAGTCTCTGGAGACCGCGAGGATGATGTTCTTGCCCTCTAAGAAGGACCTTAAGACTGCCCTGGAGGTCTTTGCTGTTTTTCAGTGGCCCCTAAGTGTCTTCCTTATTGGTGAGTCTTCAGCCTTTGGTAGGGTGACCAACTGCCCTGGTATGCCTGGGACTGAGGGGTTTTAGGGTTTAGCAGGATTTTGAATGCCAAAACCCGGGTCGTCCCAGGCATTGCCTGACATGCCTGGTGGTGGTACTCATGGAATCTCTGAGTGTATATGAGTGTGTGTATGTGTGTGTGTGTGTGTGTGTGTGCGCATAGAGGTGTGTGCCTATGCAAGGGTGCATATGCGTGTGTGCAAGCGAGCCTTGATGCAGACGTGAATGGGGAGCTCTCCTGGGTCTACGCTGGGGCATGCCGGGCATGTTTTGGGAAGATGTGGAGCAGTTTCACTGAGGCTAGTCAAGGAAAAGGACTTAGCTGCAAAAGGACTTAGCTGTTCATGAACCACCAGTGGGGAATAGCAGCCTGGTGGCAGACGAAGGCTCTGAAAACCTCTTGTCCAGAGCAATTCATCCATTTATCCAGCCATTTTTCCCGCTACTATCTATACCACAAACACTTTGTGAGTTACTTAGATGCTGGCCACTGTATTCTAGGTGCTGAAGCAAAGCATCCCTGTGGGAGGGGGAGGGGCTGGGAAAAAATTCTCAGTTGTCAGGTGGTTTGAGTACTAGCTGGAGGCAAGGGTGTGAACCAAATAACCTTGTAAGATATCTGGGAAGTACTGCAGGTAGGCCTTGAGAGTCCGGGGCTTGCCAGTGAATAGGGAGCGTGGGCTAGAGGACAGGCAATGGGAGGCTAGGAGGCCTGCCTGGGGTGGGCACCAGGACCCTTCTGTGCTGAAAAGAGCAGTGTTAACCTAGGAATGATTAGCAATCAGAGCAGGAAGAGACCAGCAGAAATAAATTCATATGTATTAGGTAATTTGTACCTGGTATTTTCACACCTATTTCTTCATTTTAGCCTCACACCAGCTTCATGATGTAGAAGCTATTATTATGCATAATAATACTATATATGTATAATGCACATATATATTTACATAATATATATAGTATTTTATATTACATAGTATTACATATTGTTATATATTATAATTATATATAATTATAAATTATATATTCATTATATTATATAATATCAAATATTATATAATAATCATTATATTGTAATGTATTATATATTATATATTAATATATAATATATAATTATATAACTAGTTATATATTAATTAATATTAATATTATAATTATATATTATTATATATAATATATACTATTATATATAGTGTAGTATTATATATAGTAATATATATTATATATATATAATATATACATATATATTATGTATGTGTGGCTATTGGTGTGTGTGTATATATATATATATATATATATATATATATATATATACATTGGCATATATATATATAGGTATATATATACCAATAGCCACACATACATAATAAGCGCTAATACTCATATTAGCTAACATTAATTGCACTCTTTTATCGTGTCAGGCACTGTTCTAAGCACCTTATGTGTCAAATAATCTCCATTGTACAGATGAGGAAGCTGAGGTACATGTAGTGTAAGTGGTCTGTCCAAGATCACACAGCTTAGGAAGCAGAGTAACTGGCCTGGGAATTGAGCCCACAAGGGCCTGATTCCAGCTTAGGAATTCCTTTCCCTACCTCTTGCCTCAGCTCACTCAATGCTGATTGGGAGGTTGGATCTGGATGTGTCCCTGGAGCACATGCTAGTCCAGGGTGCAGTCTAATTCATAATTGCCTCATTTAAAATTTCTGGTAACTGCCCATTCATAATCTTTGCCCATTTTTTTTCTGTTGAATGAGTTGACTCTTGAACTAGGAGAACTAGGAACTAGGTGAAGAAGGAGCAGTGTTCAGGGCAGAGAGTGGGTGACACATGACAAGGCTACGATGAGGGAGAGCAACAAAGCATTCAAGGAGCTGACAGTGGTTAAGTGGGATGAGGGGCAAGAGACACAGAACTGATGCCCAATCCATATCGAGTGAATGAATGGGAGACAGAAGAAAGAGGATACTGGAGAAGCAGGCAGTTTGGGGATGATGGTGCAGGGCATTGTAAACTAAGGAATAGGGTTTGGACTTTTTCCTGAGGGCCATGTGGAGCCATGATAGGGTTTGGCACAGGACAACAGCATCAGATTTGTGTTTTCAAGAGATCACTATAGCTCTGTGTAGCAAATTGGTTATAGGAAGAGGCTGTTGAAATCATCCAGGTGAGAGATGGTAGTGATTCATACCAGACCAGTAGTAATTGGGATGGAGACAAGAGGGGAAAAAAAGGAGAGATTTGAGAAATTGGAACAGAATTAATAAGGCTTGATGATCAGAAGATATGGGCAAGAGAAACGGAAAAGGCAAGACGGAGGGCTTAGGGCCCAGTTTGAGGTGGAGCAGAGGAGGCTGAAGGAGGTGTGTGACAGAAAGGGAGATGAGTGCAGAGGGCAAACTGTCCCAGAGAGGTCTTAATTAGAGTCTGCCTGTGGGACATACAGAGAGGTAGTATGGAACAGGCAGGAGGGCTCTAGGCCTGGGCCTTAGGAAATGTGGGTTCCAGCACTCCCCCTTCCCTTGCTAGCTCACATGGGGTGGGTGGAACAAATGGCCCCTTGGAACCTTCCAAGCTCTTCACTCTGTTCATGGAATCATATCCCTTTGGACCCTAAAGGCCTTGAGAGAAGACCCTCACAATAAGTCTATGAGGAAGATAAGGCAGACATTGGTAGTGTAATTCCCACTTGGCAGATGAAGTTCAGTGACTAGTCTGAGAGCAGACTCATGGTAAATGGCAGAGCCAGGATTCATCTCACTGTCAGGGCACTCTACCTGAGGCCACATTGCCTCACAAGATGTCCCCAACACCATCTGGGTTGAGCAAAGCCCAAGGGAAACAGGGAGGTGTCCTCTGGACTAGACCCATGACTCTATTTCTTGAAAGGTCCAATAGTTTTATAAGGAGTATATCAAAAGCTAAAAACTGCTGGCCTTTGTTTCACCCTTACATCTGTTCCCTAGAGGTAGCCATTTTCAGCTTTGTTAGCTTTTTCTTCTGGTATTTATCTCCACGTGTCTACATTTTACTGTTTAAAATGTCTAAATATTGCTAGTTTCTGATTTAACAACTTTAGATATTGTCACTGACTTTCTAATATGGAAGATGAGATTTTGGTTCTATACACTATTGCAGTCCTCTATTGCTAGATCTGTCCATTTCCTTCATCCTTCAGAGATTGTTGTAGCACAGGTTTGGTTAAATGCCTGACTATGACTAGGAATATCCCTAGGTGAGCCATTTAGTGTACTGAGAGTATATTTCCTTTCCTGCACAATTTTCTGTTTCTCTGGAACTTACAATTGCCTCATTTTAAATTTCTTTTATGCTCTATTAGCTATCTATTAGTTACACCAATTCATCTTCAAACTCTCCACAGACATATTAATCTCTCAATATCAGTGAACACATCAGGAATCTGTAAGGTCCTCTCCCATCCCCCATTGTTTATTTCCTTGAGGATATTGTTGCTGGAGCCCAGCATCTTCCTGTTACAATCTGGTCTTACGCATAGCTCTCACCTCCAGGGCCCTTGAGGTACCTTGGGTGCATAATTTAAGAAGGTGCTCACTCTCCGGGTTGTGCAAGTATTCAGTCAGTACTTGCCTGACCCTGAGAGTGTCTTCTTAAATTTTGTGTCCTAAGCACCTTGCTTGCCTCACCCTAGCCCTGGCCCTGGTCAGTTCTTCCTCCGTTGGCTCCTTTTTTTCCTGGATCCCATGCCTTCCTCTGTCTTGGTTTACTCTCTTACCTTGATGGACCACATACATCCTCCAGTAGTTTCCTGAGAAACAGACATGGGAGATAAACTCTCTGAGACTATATGTCTGAGATGGTCCTTATTCTTTCATACTGGATTCACAATTTGGCTGCATATAGAATGTCTTAGCTGTGTCTACTATAAGTGTCTGAGTTTAGAGTCTCTTCGGTTCAATTTTTCAGAGAATAGTCCTCCCATTGTCCAATGGTGTAGGGGCGGGGATGGGACCTGGGGTTCTAACTACTTCTTTGATAGACTTTCAATCAAGCCTTGTGCCTCACAGTGCTTTTTGTCACATCTAATGACTCCAAATTATGAGTCTTTCCTATATTTTCTACAACAAACAGGCTTGCTCTTGTAGCCATTCCCCTTGCAGGTAACTAGGTTTCAGCTTTCTTTCCTTGAAATCACTTACTCCTTCCTTCAACTACTTTCAAGCATGCAAACATTTTGCTGGTATCTCTTGTCCACTCTTGTTGGTATCTCTCTAATTCTTTTTCTTCTTGCAGATCTATACTTTTTAAAACATTCTTATGGTAACTTTAGCGAGGCCTTGGCAAGGAGTCAAGATAGAAACTTGTGGGACGCCTGGGTGGCTCAGTCAGTTAAGCATCTGACTTCAGCTCAGGTCATGATCTCACAGCTTGTGGGTTTGAGCCCTGCATCAGGCTCTGTGTTGACAACTCAGAGCCTGGAGCTTGCTTCAAATTCTGTGCCTCCCTCTCTCTCTGCCCTTCCCCCACTCACACTCTCTTTCTCTCTCTCAAAAATAAATAAACATTAAAAAAAAGATAAAAACTTGTGTTCAATCTGCCATGTCCAGTTGGAAGTGTTTTTTGTCTTTTCTAACCTTTATTTTGACCCACTTTCTCTCACACAGCCTCATTCACAGCTGTTTTAAAAACTGAGTCTGGTAATAATTCTAAGTGAGTGCGGCTCCCTAGTACTCATCTCCATTAAGTCTCTCCTAATTACTCTACCTTACAGTGCTCCTGTCTTACTGGAGCTTGACACAGTCCAGTATCTGATTCTGTCCCACCTTGCCCTTTCCTTTGTTTCTCGTTTGCGAACTTGTGTACTCCCAACCTGGCTGATACTGGGTCTTCTCTTTCTCTTGTATTCCCTCCACCAATGCCTCACAGAGAAGATCTGGAGAAGAAAATGTGAGTTGGAGGAAAACTGCTCCTGGCTCTATTGTCCCAGGACTCCCAACCTCTAGTACTTGGATCAATGTGACCCCATCGTTGGCTCCCTGACATTGAACACAGCCCAGAGCAGTGCTGGAGTAGGTCCTGGGGAGTAGAGGGCTTACTGCATGGACCACAGCTGGAGAGGAAAACATCTGTTTTTCCAGACCTGAAGCAGGTTCCCAAGGACAGAGAGGAGATGGAGGGCTGGGGACGTGGGCACAGAGACCATGTGCTAAGGAGAGGAAGCAAGAGCACTGAGTGAGCATGTGGGCAGAGTGTGTGTGACCTTGAGGTGGAGAGACCCCAAGAGGGAGGGCAAGTGTGAAAGACTGTTCATAATTCATTAACTCTGGGCTGGGCTTCCCTGCAGTAATCAACGTAATCTTTGTCAACCTGTACCTGGTGGCGTTCACATCGTACTGGCCGGTCACTGTGCTCATTCTCACCTGGCTGGCTTATGACTGGAAGACCCCCGAGCGAGGTAGGGGCCCCCCTGGGGGCTGCGTTGCTACCTGCCACAGGCTTTTTCCTCTTCTCTTATTATAGTTCTAAGAGACTCTGGCCAATTCCCGAGAAGTCCTCAAGCCTGTCCCTACCTGGCTTAGAGAAGCTGAGGGAAGGGGGTCTTTTTAAAAGTGCTAGAAAGGCCCAGATCAGAACTGGAGTAGGTTAGGGGAAAGGCAGCTAATAAAGCAGAAATGCAGGCCTGTCCTAAATTGGCCCGAATGTGACATAGCCCATCCTGATTGTCACAAGGCCAGGAAACAGTAGGGGGTGAGGGGCCCCCCTATGGCTCCTTGACAAGGGCTCTGAAGAAGACAGTGGGGGTGGGGAAAACTTGGCTGCATTGGCTCCTTTTTCAGGTGGCCGCCGGGTTACCTCTGTGAGGAATTGGCGCCTGTGGAAACACTACTGTGATTACTTCCCCCTCAGGGTAAGTAGCCCCAGATTCCCACTTGGGTCCCAGGCCCAGCCCCAACTCCAATGCCAGTGGTTGGGCCAGGGTGGAGGTTGGGGGCATCATTCCCATTGAGGCCCACATGAATTATGCCCCCTGGAGCTGTGTGTTACCCAACCTGTGTGGCTGGACACAGCAGCCTTTTCCCCTTCCAGGTCTCTGGCCATAAAGAGGAATACTCTTCCTTGGCTATGTGCCTTCTGACTCCACTTTCCTCTACAGCTGTTGAAGACTCATGATATCTCCCCCAGCCACAACTATATCCTTGTCTGCCATCCTCATGGGGTCTTGTCCCACTCGTGGTTTGGCCAGTTTGCCACAAACGGCTTATGCTTCTCCAAGATCTTTCCTGGTATCACCCCTTATGTTCTCACACTGGGAGCCTTTTTCTGGGTGCCGTTGCTCAGAGACTATGTCATGTCTTCAGGTGAGTTGGCTCCTAGGACGTAAAGCCAAAGGAAACATGGTTCCTTAAGGGAGAAGTGTTGGGGGAATGGGTGAGAGCAAGGCCAACTCAGTGATCCTCTCTGGTCTTAAAAAGCTACCTAAGGCTCACCTGCCTGACGTGAGGCTCTCCCCTCTTTGAAGATGTAGGGAGGAAAGTTAGGAGGTGTGGGAAGTGGCCAATCAGCTTTTGGCATTTTCTGCCTACCAGGGACCTGCTCTGTGAGCCAATCCTCCATGGACTTTCTGCTTACCCACAGAGGCACAGGCAACATGCTGATTGTGGTGGTTGGTGGCCTGGCTGAGTGCAAATACAGCCTTCCAGGCTCTACCACCCTGGTCTTGAAGAACCGAACTGGCTTTGTACGCATGGCCCTTCGGCATGGGTAAGGACACCTCTGGTCCAGAATGGGCAGAAGGGCTCCAAAAGCCTAGCAGGGAAGGAGCAAGGGGTTTTGAAGAAATTATATCCAAAAAGGGAGGTAGAAAGTTGCTTCTGTGTTGGAGTAGAGCCTGGGCCATGTCCTGGAGGCATTTCTGCTTATGAAGAAAGGCTAGAGGGCTAGCCCTGAGCTGCTCTGCCTCACACGAGCCTCTCATCTGGGCCAGTACCTATACGAAAGTACCTCGACAAAAGGCTGTAGCCTCATGTCAGAGAGAACCAACATTACTGTCTGGGTTAAAGGGAGGAAAGCTAAATGAGATGGCCCTTGGGTCTTATCTTCTAGTGTTTCAGACCTGTGGGTTCACAGGAGGGTCTGGACTTGCTTCCTTTAGCTTACTGATATTTTGCCCCTACAGGCAGCCTGGGGTAGACAGTGGGGCCCTCACACTTAGTCTGGACGTAGGCCCAGCTAAGTTAGGTGCTGAGAAACCTATAGGGAGACCTAGGGACCACTGGTAGCACATCTGGCTTTCAGCAGGGTACCTACCTTTCTGGCCATCAAAGTATATGCCTTTCCTCTGCAGAGTGCCTCTAATCCCTGCCTATGCCTTTGGGGAGGCAGACCTCTACAGTCAGCACATTTTCACTCCTGGGGGCTTGGTGAATCGATTCCAGAAGTGGTTCCAGAGTATGGTACACATCTACCCTTGTGCTTTCTATGGACGTGGCTTCACTGAGAACTCCTGGGGCTTACTGCCCTATGCTCAGCCTGTAACCACCATTGGTGAGTGAGCCTTTCCACTGGCAGCCACATCTAGGATATAGGCTCCAGTTCTGAGGCTGAGCCTTGGGTTTGGCTGTGTCTGGAGGCAGAGAGGCTGGCCAGGATAAGGGGCATGGTTGCAGTAAGGGTGGGGAGAAACTGGGCATGAGGGCCGAGGCCCATTCTAAGGAGTGAGCTGTTCTGATGCTTTCCCCTTTTCCTTCTCTGTCTCCTCTGGCAGTTGGGAAGCCTCTACCACTGCCCAAGATTGAGAACCCGAGCCAGGAGACTGTGGCTAAATACCACGCACTCTATACTGATGCCCTACGCAAACTGTTTGACCAGCATAAGACCAAGTTTGGCATCTCAGAGACCCAGGAACTGGTGATAGTTTGACAGACATCCAGCAGCTTCTCAGCCTGGAACCTGTGAAATAGGACAAAAGTCACCTATGGGCCTCCTGTTCCCGATTTGGCCAGACCTCAATATGAGGCGGGGCTGTCCATTTGGCTGTTCTCTAGACCCCTCTTCTTCCTCCATCTCTCTCCTCCTTCCAGCACTTCTCTGATTTTTCCTTGCGATTACAAGGGAAATAGTCCCAAAGCTCAGGGAAAGCCCTAAGAGAGAAGTACCCCGAGGTTTCCCATGCTCACTCAGCATCAGTACTGAGGAAAATAATGGACAGAATAAAAAGCTTTTCTTCTGAAACTCATTGTGCCCCAAGTAGTCTGTTTTAAGGGCCTAGGATCCCTGATCATGGCTTTGCTTCTCTAGCTCTCACGCAGCCCCATCTCCTGGCATCGAGACTCCTACAGGACTGGGTGCCTTGAGATCCTGTGTGCTTGGAGTTCAGACTCCACCACCCTCAAGCCATAGGACATGGAACAATCTGTCATCTCTGGGCCTGAGTTTCCTCATCTGTAGGATGAAGAATCCCTCCCCTGCTTACCTCAGAGGCCATTGGGAAGATCAAATGATACTGAATGTGATTGAACTTTGGAAATTGGACAGCTATACGAAATTATTCTCCTCCAGTTATTTTGCCCATTTCCTATCCTTGAGCAAACTATGCCCTAAATTCCATGGCATCTGAATGTTTAAAAGAGCATTTACAGTGTAAGATCTTGTCAACAGCCCTTCGGAAGTTTAAGTAACCTTTCTAGTTGGGCATTATTCCTTAAGCATTGGTCTCCTCATCTGCAAAATGGGATGATACATCATGGGGGGCTGGAGGCTGGATCTACCCAAGCTGTTATGGGCTCAGGCATGAAATATCCATTACAGATACCACAGTGTCAAGCTAAGGGTAACTCTGTGCTGTGTCTCTGCCTCGGGACGATGTTCCTTTCTTTGTAGGACCTCTGGCTTACTGGACAGGCAATTACAGGAAAAGACCTAAGGTGTTAGGGATGGGGAATGTGTGATCTGATGCACAGAGAGGATGTGGGATGTTGGGACAGGAAATTCAGACCTCCTTCCTTCTGTTGCCTCCTCTGACATGAGTGCCTTGGTCCTTCCCCTAGCTCATGTGTGGCAACGCTTGCAAAGAAGCACCTAGCATATAGGTAGTGCTTAAGTCTATTTCAAGAATGGGGAAAAAGCTTTATTTGCAAAGAATGAACCATTAATTTACACAAACTTACATCCCAGTTTATATACATTATATATAGTTTATGTACATAGTATCTCACACTGGATGGTGACCCCCCAAAGCAGCACTGGGCCTGCTCCAGGCCAATCTCCCCATGAAGCCCACCCTCCACCCCTAGTGGAAGTTTTTTGAATAAAGAAATGACACACCCCAAGTCCTCTTAGAGGGAGCCCTGACATGAATTAAAAGAAAGAGTCTGGTTCCTTCTTTGTGCTTACATGGCCTAGGGGAGCCTCTAGGCTGGGAGGTGGGGGATGAGGCAGTTCCAGGGCAGCCTCAGGACATCCTGGTATTAGGCCAGTGGAGAGCCTTTCAGTCCAGAGGCCGGAGCAGGGAAAATGAATGCCTTGGGGGAAGAGTTCTGACAAAGGCTACATCTACTCTTTTCCCTGCCTGGCCAGGATCCTGAAGGGGGCCAAGTACTTCTAGTCTGAAGTCTGTGGGTAGAAGAAAGAAGGGGTTCCGTGTGGGACAGGGACTGCTCCACCCCCTTGCTCTTTTGTGTCAGCAGGTCAGGGCTCCTTCACCTTGGGTAGGTCACCTTCCACCTCTGGGCCTCTGTTTCTAGCTCTAAATTTCTCTGAATCTATTTGCACCCACCGGAAGTTATAGGAAACACATGTACTTGCACATGGATTGAAGTCTTTGTTCACCTCCAGGGTTCTTAACCATTTCCTACTCAGGAAAAGAGATTTGGCTCAGGATGGATGAAGGGGGACCTAAGGCCAAGACTACATTTCCCAAGGAGCCAGTAGCTGAACAGCCCCCCAAAGCTATCTTTTATGCCAGCTTTGGCTGTTGAACCCCAAGTAGCTGGCAAAGGCCCCTGCCATGCAATTCTCTTTCAAACCTCTGCCATCTGCTCACTCACAAATGTCCTCGTCCCATCATCCACGCTAGCCTTGGCCCTCTGGTGAACTCACATCAGCAGAATTCCAGACTATAAATCTATTTCCACATCCTCTTACTAGTAAATTGCTTCACCACTTTGCCAATGACTGCTGCAACTGGGCTCCCCAGCTATCTGTTGCTTCCTTCATCACCTCCCTCCCTCTAGGGTTCCTTTTGGGGCTTCACAATGAATAAAGCGTCCTGTGCAAATCCTCTTCCCCCTATAATCCCCTCTATGTCTGGAGAATAGAATGGGTTTCACAATGTCCTTTAGGGGTACAATTAGGAAGCCTTCTCCTTCTCTCTCCTCACACACATCCTCTCGGGTCTTTCCTCCATTAGGACAGATCCTGGTAGACAGAGCTCTCTGTGGTATGGTAGAAAGACATAAGGAATCATTTAGTAGCTGTGGGAAGTGGACCAGCTCCTATAAACTGTCTATAGGATAACCAATGGAAGACCTCACCTGCAGCAGGGGCTGGATACATGATGGGTGGCTGGATTACCAGGTGAGTGGAAAAACATGAGGGGTACAGTTCTGTTGGTACTAGAGGCCTGCTGCTTAGACATGGTACCAAGACAATTCTTCTGAGCTCTCATAAGAGCTCTATGGCTGATGGCTATTTCCCAAGGAAATGGCCTACTCTTTTTCCATGAAGCCCCTGGCAGCCAAAAGAACATCAAGGAATTGCCATCAAGGAATGGGAATGAGCATTCCTGGGTTTCTCTTAGGGACGCTGAAGGATTTGGGGTCCTCATTCCCATTTTTATTGGTTCTTTCTAGACCACAAATACAACGCAATGGTGTAGCACCATGGAATAGCTTTGGAGTCTGACCTGGCTGAGATCCTGGTCAAAGCACGTAACTTCTCTGAGCCTTGTCTAAATGATGGGAGTTATAGTATCATCGAAGGACATAATAAGAAAGTACTTTCCAAACTTTAAGGAGAGGTTCCCTTCAGTTCTTGCTATAACTGAGGACTGTCTAAGGCACTTTAGAGGAGCCTGGGCCAGACACATGCCTACAGTTTGCCCTACTTGGGGTTGTAAGGCTCTCATTAGCAACCAGATGATGGTGTCATAGCCCACCACCTCTTACCCTGACCCTTGAAGGGCCAAGCACTGTAGTTGTTTGGAAAGGGAAGGTACAGCTGAGAAATGAGTCCCTGTTCTTGGGGGGTTTCCATTGCCTGAAGGGCTTTATCCCCAATCTCTCCAAAGGGAAACTTGTTTCAGGAGCAGAGGTAGCAGACTATACAAGATTGGCCCTCCCCAGCTTTGGACTAGACCCAGAATCCAGAAACTGGATTCCAGTCTGGAATCCAGACTGGTCCCAGGCAGTTAGAAATAAGGCCTTTGAATGGTCCCACTCTATGATTCAGTGGGAAACTTGGGGTGGGGGGGGGCGAAGGGTCTTTGGACCTGGGTACAGGGCAGAGCTTTGCCCAGTGCCTAGATGCTGGCTTCTCTTGAGCTTGGATTCAGGGAAGCAGCACTGGAATCCATGGTGACTCTGCTGTGGCTTTTCTAAAGCCAGAGTGAAGAAAGGTGGGTCAGTAGGACATCAGGTGCTGCCCTTTTGGATAAGGCCTAGGTTAATGACCACTTGGGTTGCAGCTAACTTGAAAAAACTCCACTGTCCTCTCCTCTTTCTTGCCCTTTTGGGGTCATGCAGAAAAGTTCTGCCTTGTTGATGCCCAGGGGCAGGCTAGGGTTTGGGAGTTTTTGTAGACTATCATGGAAGCTAAATATTAGAATTTGAAGGGACTCCTGGAGGCCATCCAGTCCAACCCATTGCCCCCAGACACAACTTGACTAGATGAATATTTGTGTTGCTTAATAAACGGGAAAGTCTCTTTATGCCCAGGTCATCTAAAGAGTATCCCAGACTTGAATAAGCACAGGTCCCAGGTTAGGCACCTGTCTCAGACAGAGGTAGGCTCTGTGGAGAAAGAAGACAGGAGTTCTGGTCAGGCTGGGAAAGAGAACAATTGGAAAGGGAGCCAGGGATTTTTCTGAGCGTGGAGTGTGGCTGTAAACAAAGTGAAAGACGTGTGGCCCCCAGTATGCCTTCAGGTTCTTAGGCAGGCTGGTTTCTGGCCATTTTCTGCAACTGCTCCAAGAGCAAACCTCCTGTCCCCAAAGCCCAGTGAGTTGCCGCAAAGTGGCTCTCAGCCTGAGTGGGAAGAGCACTCTGACCCTCTGGCAGGCTGTGGCGCAGAGCAGCAAGGATGCTTCCACTGTTGAGGATGCCCTGCTTGGCAGGTTTCTCCTTCAGTCTCTGCCTCAAGCACATGCCTTTCCCCTCCCTTCCTCTGTGCTCTGGCTTCAGCACTCTGCTCTCATCCCACAATTGCCCCTAGCCCTACCCAAGAGAGGAACAGCAGCCCCTTAGGCTCAGAGGTTTGCCCCCCCCTCCCCGCAGTCTGGCGTACACCTTTGCTTTCTCTTGCCTGCTGCCCTGGAACCCCACTTTAGTGCAAGAAACAATAAAACTTTGACAATAGGGACCTTGAGGTTGAAGAGTCACGCCAGGAGCCAGTGAACATGAAGCCAAGGAAGAAGGTCCTGCTTCATGCAAACTCTGGGGCTCTATCAACTGTCCTGTTAACTCAAGGCCGTTCTGGAAAGTCAAGCAGGCCTTGTCATCCTGGAGTCACTGGGGAATAAATAGCACTGGGGTATTTGTCTCTGGCTGCAACACCCATATACCTCACTCCACAGCAGCATGTAGAGGTTCTGGGAGTCCTGGCTCCCAAACCTGGGGCAGGGGCAAGAGCAGGGGCAAAACAGAGGGCAGGGGAAATCTAGGACGCAGGGGCCTCGCCCAGCCTGATGGCCCCAAAGAAGGTGGTGTGCTTGCTCATATTGATAGAGATGTCAGCATGCACCATCTTCACGGCAATCTTCTGCCGGGCTTTGAGGAGGCAGACGCCGGCGGTGTAACAAGTGTTGTAGTTGGTCTTCCCTGTCTCGATGCTGCGGGTGCACTGAAGGAAGGGTTTCTCGTCCACCACCACCTCATAGCTGGCAAAGTCAGTGAAGTTGATGTAGTATACCTGGGTGAGAGGCAACGAGAAGGGATTGGGGGAGAGAGGAAAGAGAGGGTGGGGCCCTTCCCTACGACAACAGACAGGACTGTCTCAGATGAGCTGCGAGCACACCTCATGAAGGGGGCAGTGCCACTGAGGGCATGTTAGTTGGTCAACAGGAAAGGCAAGATGATGGGCTTATACACGGTGCTTCCCTCACTCCATGGGGCTTCGGTGGCTGAGCAAATCTTTTTTCAATAGCACACGGGCTGTAAACTCTGTGAGGGCAGGAACCATGCCCTTATCACCCCTCTGCCTCCCCCTAACCCCTCCCCTGCCCTCTGCCCTCCTCAGCTCTGGCATGAAGCACAGTGCTCTGCACACAGTAGGTGCTCAGTTGGAGCTACAGACAAATGAATACAAATTAACTGCCAAATTCAAGCCCCAAGGGCTATTTGTGGCTGAACTTAGAAGTCACTGATTCCCCAGACAGGGTGGAGTAACAACCTGCCATTCCTTAGGCTCTTTAAGGATGGCCACTCACTCAGCTTGTGGCGCCCCCTCCCCGTGACTGGATTTTTCTCACTGGTTTTGACAGTTGCCTCTTGGCCCCCTGATGATTAAGGAAACATCCAGAGAGTTGGAGTGCTATCCACCACGAATGAGATAAAGGACAAAACCCAGGCCCGGAGGAAGTGCTAACCTATGTTCAAAGGTCTGGTGTCAAGGGAAATTTTCCCAGTTGTCAAGGTGTTCAAGGCCTGAGACCACTCCCAGTTCTATTCAAGGCCCAGAAAACACCCCAGCCCAAGCTTTGAGTCCCCTTCTCCCCCTGCCAATGGAGTTTAGAAGAAATGGCCTATAGGACATTGGGATTATACCTATGGGCCCCCTGGACACTGGAACCCTCATCTGTCATCCTAAATCACTTTATGAAAGGTTGCTCCCTCCATAGGCTCTTTAGGAAGGAGTAATGTATTTGGGTGCCATATGATTTCTTGGGTCAGGACCCAGGCTGTGCCAGAATGCTTGGTGGGCTTAGCAAGTGCTGGTTAACCCACCTTCTCTGGCCACTGTCCAGTGAGACCCTTCTGTTGGCTCTGTAGTCTTTCTGTCCATCTGCCTGCTTGCTGCCCACCCCACAGAAGCCCCAACCTCAGGGCTCATCTACCTCTAGCTTGGAGGAGCCACCACAGTGGAGGCAAACAACAGGCGTGGAAGTGGATGGGCATTGGCAGATGTGGGGAATAGGCCCAGGGCAGGACAAGGACAGAAACTGGGGGTGAAAGGGGCTGGGAGAATGATGGCAGGAAGGAGGAGGGAATGACAGAGAAACAGAAAGGTAGACAAGCAAATGGGAGAGAGAGGAAGGAAAGACTGTCAAAAATGTTTTCGAGGTGGAGAGAAAGTCTGCAGGACCACTATTTATTGTAAAGCTGGCCGTGTGTGTGGCGGGGGGAAGGGGTGCTCAGCAGCCCTGCAACTGACTTTCAAAGAATACATGGAGACAGAGATCAAGTTTGGCAGTAGAACCAAACAGCTCGGTGGGGAAACAAGGGCCCTGTGGCCCCGCAGGAGGGAATCAGATGGCAGGGTGTGGGAAGGGCCTCTTTTCAGTTTTTCAAGGATATCTCGCTAGGGGGCAAAAAATCCAAACCAAAACAGTCCCTTTTCTCTCCCCTCCTTTCAACTCTCTCCTAGTGAAGGGCCCCCACCCCAGTCACCCTAGAAAGCAGGAAGTTAGCTGGTCTTGGCTGGCTCCACAGTGCCCCTATGTGGCCTGCACCGGATCTGCATTCTGGATGTAAGAAGAGTTAGGCCTGAGACCGTACTCACTTCTACCTGACTATAGATGAAGTAGGTGCCGTCCACCAGTACCTCCAACTCCCCGCTGCGGGGATGTAGCTTAAACACCTTGGGGTTCATAGTGATGCGAGACCAGTCATTGAGCACTCCACCTGAAAGATCTCAGTATGAGAGAAGGGCAGTCACTCAGTACATGTCAGAATAATCTGGGCAACAGAAACAAGAAATATCAAGCAGCAACCCCATACCCCTATCCCAATGCAACCTGGGTAGCCCAGGGGGCCAAGCTTTAAGAACAGCATTTGGAAGCAGACAGCATTCAGTTTGTGAAGCAGCTGCCAGGCCTGCCTCAGGCCCCTGGGGTCCACTTGTTTGTCTCCCTCTCTCCTTTCCTGACCCCTCCATCTGGAAGGGTCTGTAACTAACACCTTCTGGCTGGAATTGGGAGTAGGGGTAAGAAGAGAGTGGGCATGCTGCCCTATTTTCTTTGTTGTTCTGGGGACTGCACAGGCAAAATTCAGACACTGAGTGGCAGGCTAGGTCTTATTATTCCATTCTACTTCTTCAGCCATAGCTCCTGAATCTCTCTCCTGTCTTACAGGTTCGTGGATGTTGTCTGTCCTTTTCCTTAAAAGATTCCTTTTTATAGCTCTTTCATGCCCATTCCTTTTTGGAAGGCTTCCCTGGGCCCTCCAGGAAACCACTCAGCCCAAGGAATTGTCCACCTGAAGAACCTTAGGGATCAGGAGTGAGTCAGATTTCATGGCAGCTGGGATGGGTGACCACTGGTAATAGAACCCCACAGGAGAGGGGGATCTTTTATGAGAGTGAGGGATAGCCCACCAAGCAGCACTAGAATGAGCCAAAAGGATGTTGAGGGTATCTGGGACCTGAGGCACCCTTGGTAAAGCATCTGTCTGTCAGCCCAACCCCATTTGGGGCAGAGGGAGAATCCTACCACCTTTGCTGGACAGTGAGATGCGAGGGCAGAGGACAAGCTTCTATTTCAATCCTGCACAGAGAGGGATGTTCCTTTCTACCACCAGAGGAGGGAGTCCAAGCCCATGGGGTCTTTACCCATCAAAACCTTCTGTTCTTCACCCAAGAAATTATGATTTGAACGTCCATGTTAGGCTAGTCTCAGGAGGCCTGGTTCTCTGAGGTGTGAGGAAACTGGCCTTCTGGAAGACCTCATCTTCCCTCGAGGTGAAAGTGGGCGGGATAGGAGTTAGGAAGCGAGCCCTGGCTCTACCCCTTCAAATGACTGCTCTGCATCATGTCCTTCCTCCCCTGCCTCCCTCCCTTCTGCTTGTGGTAGAACTGAAGATCAGCATAAACTACTATTAGGGATTGGCCCAGAGGGGCTGGAATCAGTCTTGCTGTGTGGTAGTGGGAGCAAAATCTGTAGCTTCCGGCATAGAATAAGCACAGAGGCCACCCGTCCACCCAGACAAATCTATTTCCTGCCTGTCTCACTCCTCCCTGGACAGATGGTGATTATGGCCCATCCAAGACCCCAGGACCCAAGGCACCTGGTCCCAGCATGATTGTTTGGGTTTTGCTACTATTCTGTTCCTACTTATACTTGTGAGGCTATTAAATTCCAGGCATCCAGGTGGCAGTCCAGGATGTGGCTAAGCCCAATCATTAAGGAAGCTCAGCACAGCCAATTCAGGACTGACTGGGCTCTCAGGAGCTGTCGCCATGCAGCAGGTTTCTTAAGCTTCATTTACTGTTTCTGCACTCAGAGCCCCTCCCTTCCTCTCCAAGCTCTGTAAGCATTTGGCATCTTGGCTGGCTTGCTGCTTCCCAAGGCTCCTGCGGGTTCATGCATTTTAGGCTTTGTGCACCCTGGGGACTGGACATTATTTTAAAGTGCTGTTTGTTAATGAATGTTCATGTCTCTTTGGGGGAAATGATGAACCTAGTCGTTCAGGGGAGTGTACATACATCACCGAAGTAGCATAGTGCAGTGGAAAGAATCAGATGGACATAATTTTGAATCTTGGCTCCTCCACTTAGCTGAAAACCTGGGCCAGCTAATTAGCCTCTCTGAGCTTCAGTTTCTGTCTCTGCACAAAGGAGCTAATACCTATATCATAGGGTTGTTGTGAGGATCATATAACATAAAAGACAAAGAAAGTATGTTGAAAATTTTAAAGTACATACAAATATAAGGCAGTATGATTTCTTATGGTATTTTTGAATCTCTCTGGGACTCTGGTTCCCCATCTTTTAAATGTAGGGGTTACATTAAATCCGTTTTTTAACCTCCTTAAACCTGTTTCCGTGGAGAGGTTTAATATGCTCCCACCTCACCCCGAGAGGAGTGGAGAGTCTAATATGCTCCCACCTCACCCCGAGAAAAACTCCCTCCACCCATTTTCTGTGGAGACCCGTCAGACAAGAATTTAATTTTCTGTAGTTTTACCTTCTCTAGTTTGTATTGGGAAAATGTTGATCAAACTACACATATCCCCATGGTGACTCTGATACAACCTGCTTCTCCCAGGAGTTCCCAGGTTCGATGATGTCTCAAGTTCCTTTTAGCTTCCTCCTCAGTGATTGTAAATGGAATTGGTATGTAGCGATGGGTCTCAGTGCAAGCAATTACCCAGGACGGCCAGTAGAGGGCAAATGGCATGCAGAATGGCCCCCTACTGCCAAGGGTACTTAGGAGCCCAGGAGGAGCTAGGCTGGTGATTACCTGAAGGCTAGGGGTAAGGAAGAGAAGAAGCTCCTCTTAGAGAGAGAGTCTATTTGGACTCTTACCATTCTTGACTTGAATTGCTGACCCTTGGCCCTGTAGATGCACCACAGCTGGCTGGGAGGATGAGAAGGACAGAAAGAGTAGTCACTGGGAGTAATGGCTTCTTGCTTAGCCACCAGTTGCCATATTTTCACCTCTGACTTCTACTCTCCTTTCATATCCCAATTCTGATTCGTTTCTCCTGTCATGGGATGCCAGTGACCACATCTCTGCTAGTGAGTAATATGATTTGTAGCTGTGCCACTTCCTAGCTATGTGACCTCAGCAGAATGGAATGCCTCTGAGCCTCATTTCCCTAACTGTAAAATGGGGATTTTAAAGAATCTCTGTCTGGCCTCTCTCACAGGGATGTCTGAAGATCAAATGAGGTGATGGATATAAAATTCCCTGCAAGCCATCAAGCACTGTGCAGCTGTGTACATTTATAACTGTGGCCAAACAGCTGTAGTGAGGGAGGGCTGAGATGAGATGAGGCAAGGCAGCAGAACTTGCCAATAGACAAAGATTAGGAAGCTCTAAAGACAAGGGAGGATCCCTTTGGGCCTTTAAGGCAGAAGCCCAGGCTGCGTTTGGCTTGGAGCTGGTTGGCTGATTTTCAAGCTCCTGATCCTAGGCGGTCTGAGTGCCTGAGTGCCGACAAGGTGTCTGGGGTAGCTGGGAAGTTGGAGGCTCAGGTGGATAGGCCTGACTGGCATCTCATTTCAGCTGACTCCTGAGCTTGGATATGGTGACCCTCTGTCTTCTGTGCAGTGAGGGGTGGGGGGGGGGATGGCCTTGGCAAGACTCAGTTCCCTTAGTTAATGGCAGGCCCTGGGGAAAAGCTTTTCTGCTCATAGACATGAGAGGGGGCTGTGAGTGAACCATCTCAGGAGCTCCAGGGTATCCTTACAAAACAAAGCCTCAGCAATTTTAATAGGGAGCAAATTCTAAGGTGGTTCTAGCCTGTGGCCTTCCCTCCTCCCCAGGAAGAAAGCAATTCCCAGCCAACCTGGTTTTCTCGAGGTCCAGCTTTATCAGCAGCACCTGCAAAATAGGACAGGACAATCAGAGGGCATGCTCCTTCTACTTCCCTTTCCCCTCATCTAGGCAGCCAGTGGCAGTGAGACTTGCTTTGGGCAGCCAGGCCTGGGGATGGGAGAGGATACCACTTCCTTCTGTTACTTGTCCCTGACCTGTCTCTTCAGAGGGCCTAGCATCCAGCAGGGAAACTGGCCTCTTGCTAATGCTGGCCCAAGGCAAGCCTCACTGTGCACCCATAAAGACAGATGAGAGAGCAGTCCTGCCACTGTGTGACCCTGAGACAATGTTACTTGCTTCCTTAGTCTTTTGTTCCCTTTCTTTAATTTTCTTCATAGACAGTTTGCCATTTGTAAACATCTTGCTTCTTTAATCAGGTCTCTCCTCTTCTAGGACATGAACTCCATGGGAACAGGGACCACTTATCAATCTATCTCTTGTATGTAGAAAATGCTCAGTATCTGTGGAAAGATTGGATAAAGAAAAAAAAAACCCTCTATCTCCTTCTCTTGTGGTCACAGTAATGCTGATTAGCCCCACTTGAACTATGAGTCAAAGACCCAGAATTTTGGGGCCTAGAGAAATCAGTTTTGTAGAGAGTCCATTTCTTTAAAGCCCCAAGATACAAGAGGGGAGCAGGAGGAGGAAATAACAACTGACCTAAGCCCTGGCAGTCTGACTCCTGTCAATTCCAATTAGGCAGGTTTGGACTGGCATCTATACCTTTTGGATGCCCTTCTGGGCCCAAGGGAAAAGATGCAAAGAGATTAGATGCTATGTGAATGGGCAATGTGGTGCAGTAATGATGTAGTGCAAGAGGCACTTGGTTCCTCAGTCTCAGTGACTGCATTTGCTTCTTCCACAGTCTGAGGGACTTGTAAGTTTCCAACTGCTTGACCACCAGTGACTATTTTTCTACCTCTATGGGAAAGGCACGTCAGAGTTCATGGGAGGAGACTATTATAAAGCTTGCCACTTTTTCTAGTCCCCAACATTCCTCTCCATAGCCTGCTTCTAATCAGACACCGGCCATGTGGTGATAGATGCTGAAAATCAGAACAGACCAAATCCACCCCCCACTGGAACTCTGATATATACGAGTTTACTTGCTCAATACAGGGAGGCCTAGAGTCAGGGAGGGATTGCGATGAAAAGGTTGAGAACAGGTGGCCTGTCCTTGACATGTTGGTATACACAGGAAGTTAGAGTAGGGCAGGCCCTCCTGCCTTCTTATATTCCCAGCTTTCCACAGAGCTGGGAGCTGGGAGACCTGCTTTTCTTACTGCTCACCAAAGCCATCACCACCATTTGAAACTTCTCTCAGGATCACCTACACCTGCTCTTTTAAGGTACTTGCAGAGAGCCTGGGGGCAGGTGGAGAGACAGAGGAACTCACCAGAAGGTCCCTGGAGGCCAGGGGGTCCTTGAGGACCAGGAGGACCTGGAGGGCCAGGTGGTCCCATAACAGTTGTTCCTGGAATTCCAGGAATTCCAGGAATTCCTGGGGGTCCTTGGGGTCCTGGAGGTCCTGGAGGTCCTGGAGGGCCATTGGGCCCAGGAGGTCCTGCCTTCTTTCCTAAAAGACAAGATTTAGTGTTAAATTTGTAGTTATTGACTGATAATATACTGTCAGGAATTCTACAGACTTCTAAGGAAACAAGGTCAGCCCTCTGGGAATTCCTGCTGTAATAAAGGTAAACACCTTTATTACACTATACAACACACACACACACACACACACACCCCTACCCTCTTTCATGAATAATTATTTACAGAACTGGTTTGAAGATATAGAAATAAATGACCCTTAAGGAGCTCAGTCTACTAGGAAACAGACACAGTCACAGGATAGTATAAGTGCTATATTAGTGGCAAAATTAGTAGACAAAATTTTTAAGAGGTCAGAGAAGGCTTCAAAAAACAGGTTACATTTCAGCTGAGTCCAAAGATTAGAATTACCAAGTGGCCAGACTTGTGGGTCACTTTTTAGAATTGAGAATTAGGCTATAGTTAAAGAGTGTGGCTTTCATATTTACTGCTCAGTTTGGTGGAATTGATGCAGATGACAAGAGGGAGCTAGGAGGATGGCCTGACCTTGGGAATAATATCAACTCCAGGAAGGTTTCCTAGAGAAGTCAGGATGTATAGGAATTAGGGCTTGGTATAGAGGTGGTTGTAGCTGCAAAAGAGAAGGAGTTTGGGAGATGAGAGGTTGGGGGGAATGGGGAGAGAAGGAGGGAGGGAGGGAGAGTGGGAGAGAGAGAAAGAGAGATTAAAGGAAAGAAGGGGAGGTGGAGAGTAGAAAAAGCTAAAGAGGCAGTTGGCAGGTTTTGCTTTTTCAGCTGACCTCTCTAAACCCTATTTTTAAAGATCTCTGGGAAAGGCACTTCTGCAAACTCCCTTGGTAACATGTTCCAGTGTTTATCACCCCCTCACTGTTAGGAAGTTCTTCCATATATTTAACTGAAATTTCCTCCTGTGGCAATTGAAGCTCTTATTCTATTCTTTGTGTAGATAGGGAAGAATAGTTACCATCATACACATAATCACCCTCATATGCTCAAAGACATTAAATCACCTATCAACCTCCATTTTTATAGGCTGCATAATGTAGCTTCCCAGCATCTCTCCTCAGAGGGCTTATTCTCTCGAATGTGTTATTAATCAAACCCACCAACTCCTCCCCTTTTCCTCCTCACTATCCTTTCAGAAAAATCCTAGCCCTTCTATTCTATATTCCAGTCTTTCCAACATTCCCACCAGGATGTAGCTATTTGACTGAGTCATAACTGTGGTCTTGAACCAAAACCTGCAAGTCCTGTTTACTTCCTTGGCTCTGTGCAGCCCAATTTACCCACTGCAGGTAGCCATAGAAGGGGTGTCTTCTTTCCTTCACTACTTTCTCACAATTTTGTAGAAATCCTAGGAATACAGGGCTTTGATCAGAGACTCCATGACAGTATCTCCACCGGTGGTACTCTCTTAGTTTTAAATGTAACCTTCTTAAATCTCACTTAAACATCTCCTTAATAACTCTGACTCCTTACTCCCCAGACTCTTAGGCAGGAGAATCGTAACCTAGTTTATCAGGCCCTCCTTTAAAAATAATGCTGCATGTTCAAGAAACTCAATCCCTATGGCAATGCCATTCAAGAGGCCAGTTGTCCACGTCTAACTACATCTGCATTTGGAATGAAACAATGGGGTCACTGTGGGGCTCCTTCCCCAGGGAGGAAAGGAAGGTCCAAAGAGCTTCTCTCCCATGGAGTGTCCCTGGAGCCTTAAAGACCTAGAGGCAGGAAGGAGCTTTAGTGTTTTCCCTGCACGTAGCAGCAGCAAAAGATTGGATCTGCCCAGTTTCTAGATTAGCCAATTTCAAGATGCTGAACAGGAAAGCCATCTCCCTTCAGATTTGGGTGGCTTCCAAGTCAGGCTTATTCAGTGCCCAAGTTTCAATTCCAGCTAGTGCAGTGGAAAGAACACAAAATCTGTAGTCAGAAGATAAGACCGTAAGCCCCAGCTCTGCCACAGACGCACTTTGGGCAAATCCCTTCCTCTCCCTGAGCCTTAGTTTCTCCATTGGTGAAACGAGGAGCTTGGCCTTGATGATTTCTCTCAGTTTCCTCCTAAGACTGAGGTTCCATAAGGAAGAGTGACTTAACCCTGGCAGTCAGGAAACTGCCCTAGCCTGGTTGTAAGGTTTGTTTCTCCATATTGTTCTCTGGGTGGCATAGATGTAGAGGAAGGTGCATATTAGACTGTTCTAAGTCCCAGAATTTTCAGGCCTAGCTGATTTTCAAGCTAGAGGGTATTCTTTGGGTACAAACTTCAGTGTCAAGACTGTGAATCTCTTGTGATTGCTAATGTAATGTTGGAAGAATTACAGCCAGAAACTCCTCTAGTCAAAAAGAATAATGGTTGCAGCATAAACAGAGGATGTTCACTTATGAAAATGTTGGAAAGCATTTGGAAAAAAGCTCCTGCTGGGATCCAGTTCTGCAGCTGGTTCTCTTTGCTCCTCTGTAACCAGGTTTAGGCATGTGTGCTTCTCACACTTGTGTAACTTCCAGAAAGTTGGCCCAGAGAGAAGCATGTGCAAAATGACCTCTGGACGAGAGGATGCATTTAGAAGGTTGAATTCCTTCTCCAGGTTTCCTTACTTTAACAGGACGCTTCATGACACAAAAGCCCGGAGATTTCTGTACTTAGAAAATTATCCTGTGCAGTCTTAGATGGAAGAGTAATCTCATTCTTTTCAAAGCTAAACTTCACAGAAGGGGCATTTCCCCAACCTTTTAGTGAAAACCAAATTGTTGAAAAAACAAATCAAAGCAAGTGAGTGAGAATGAGAGAGATGGAGGCAGGGAGGGAGGGAGAGGGAGAGACAGAGAATGAGTGTGAATGAGTTAGTTATAGAAGGGGAAAATTCTATTAGAGATGGAAATTAAATGAACAACTCAATTTACCTCTTCACGCATGTGCCTATTCACTGTGTCCAAGGAAATCTGTGGCTTCTAAATCACTTTCAGTCAAAGTAAATGTTTAAGGTCTATGTGCATTCTCCTTCCAATAATGGCCCATACAAGGTAGCAGTGCTAAGCAGCAATCCGAGTCCCTGCCAGAGGCATTGCATTCTATGGATTGTAATTACAGGGCTTCTAGCCTGGACAATTGCCTTCTATTGTCACTAGCAGGTGTGTTCTCTCAGTGCTCACTCACTGGAGAACATTACAACTGGGTGCCACTCCCCACCACACACATGGCCTATAGTATATCACTAGCCTACTTGCAGTTCCACCAAACATGCCATGCTCTCTCATCCTTCTGGGGGATTTGAATATGCGGTTCCCTTTACTGGAATGTTTTTCCCCTTCTTTCTTCCCCTCTCCTTCAAAGTCCAGGTTAAATACTGCTTTTTCCCTTTCTTTCTTTCTTTCTTTCTTTCTTTCTTTCTTTCTTTCTTTCTTTCTTTTTTTCTTTCCTATTTGTTCTTGAAGAAGAGAGAGAGCACAAGCAGGGGAGGAGAAAAGAAAGAGGGAGACACAGATTTTGAAGCAGGCTCCAGGCTCTGAGCTGTCAGCACAGAGCCTGACACGGGGGCTCGAACTGACAAGTCTTGAGATCATGACCTGAGCCAAAGTCAGACATCCAACTGAGCCACTCAGGCACCCCTTTTCTTTCTTTCTTTTTTAATGCTTATTTATTTATTTATTTTGAGGGGGGGCTAGGGGCAGAGAGAAGATCCCAAGCAGGCTCAGCACTGTCAGTGCAGAGCCTGACACAGGGCTTGAACTCATGAACTGAGATCCTGACCTGAGCCAAAATCAAGAGTTGGACAGATGCTTAACCAACTGAGTCACCCAGGCAGCCCTGTTTTTTTTTTTTTTTCTTAGATGTGGTTCCTTACTCCACCAGGGAGAACTACATGTTCTTTCTCTGTGCTCCCACAGCACGCTGTTCATGCTTCTATGATAGCATTTTTTATACTGTAATTATTTGTGTGTACTTCCACTATTCAAGATAGAGGGCAGGCACCACTTTTCTTTTTTCTTTCTTTTTTTTCCCACTTTTTTTTTTTTAACCTCAGTATCTCTATTCCTGATAAATATAACATGCTTATTCATTATTTAGTGAATGGGTGAAAAAAAACCAAAACAAAACTAGTAGCTGTAATTAGAAAGTGTTCCCAAGTCTACCTATTAAGAAAGAAAGTCATCCCTGGACTTGTGTTAGGAGCAGAGAGTATCCTTGTTAAAGCCAGGTGAGCTTTCTACATTTATTATAATTTCCATTTTTAAAAATTAATTTATTTTTTAATTTACATCCAAGTTAGTTAGCATATAGTGCAACAATGATTTCAGGAGTAGATTCCCTTAGTGCCCCTTACCCATTTAGCCCATCCCCCCCCCCACAACCCCTCTAGCAACTGTTTGTTCTCCATATTTGAGTCTCTTATGTTTTGTCCCCCCTCCCTCTTTTTATATTATTTTTGCTTTCCTTCCCTTATGTTCATCTGTTTTGCATCTTAAATTCCTTATGAGTGAAGTCATATGATATTTGTCTTTAATTTTACTTAACATAATACCCTTTAGTTCCATCCACGTAGTTGCAAATGGCAAGATTTCATTCTTTTTGATTGCCGAGAAACACTCCATTGTGTGTATATAGATACACACACACACACACACACACACACACACACACACACACACACACCACGTCTTCTTTATCCATTCATCCATCAATGGACATTTGGGCTCTTTCCATACTTTGGCTATTGTTGATAGCACTGCTATAAACATTGGGGGTGCATGTGCCCCTTTGAAACAGCACACCTGTATTCCTTGGATAAATACCTAGTAGTGCAATTGCTGGGTTGTAGGGTAGTTCTAGTTTTAATTTTTTGAGGAACCTCCATACTGCTTTCCAGAGTGGCTGCACCAGTTTGCATTCCCACCAGCAGTGCAAAAGAGATCCTCTTTCTCTGCATCCTTGCCAACATCTTTTGTTGGCTGAGTTGTTAATGTTAGCCATTCTGACAGGTGCGAGGTGGTATCTCATTGTGGTTTTGATTTCTATTTCTCTGATGATGACTGATGTTGAGCATTTCTTTCGTGTGTCGGTTGGCCATCTGGATGTCTTTTTTGGAGAAGTGTCTATTCATGTCTTTTGCCCATTTCTTCACTGGATTATTCATTTCTTGGGTGTTGAGTTTGATAAGTTCTTTATAGATTTTGGGTACTAACCCTTCATCTGATCTGTCATTTGCAAATACCTTCTCCCGTTATGTCAGTTGCCTTTTAGTTTTGCTGATTGTCCCCTTCACTGTGCAAAAGCTTTTTATTTTGATGAGGTCCTGATAATTCATTTTTGCTTTTGTTTCCCTTGCCTCCAGGGATGTGTTGAGTAAGAAGTTGCTGTGGCCAAGGTCAAAAAGGTTTTAGCTTGCTTTCTCCTCTAGGATTCTGATGGCTTCCTGTCTTATGTTTAGGTCTTTCATTCATTTTGAGTTTATTTTTGTGTATGGTGTAAGAAAGTGGTCCAAGTTCATTTTTCTGCATGTCACTGTCTGGTTTTCCCAGCACCATTTGCTGAAGAGACTGTCTTTATTCCATTGGGTATTATTTCCTGCTTTGTGAAAGATTAGTTGGCCATACGTTTGTGGGTCCATTTCTGGGTTCTCTATTCTGTTCCATTGATCTGAGTGTCTGTTTTTGTGCCAGTACCATACTGTCTTGATGATTACAGCTTTGTAATACATCTTGAAGTCTGGGATTATGATGCCTTCAGCTTTGGTTTTCTTTTTCAAGATTGCTTTGGCTATTTGGGGTCTTTTCTGGTTCCACACAAATTTTAAGATTGTTTGTTCTAGCTCCGTGAAGAGTTCTGGTGTTATTTTGATAGGAATTGCACTGAATATGTAGATTGCTTTGGATAGTACTGACATTTTAACAATATTTGTTTTTCCTATTGAGGAGCATGGAATATATTTCCATTTTTTTGTGTCTTCTTCAATTTCTTTCATAAGCTTTCTATAGTTTCTGGTGTGTATAGATTTTTTCATTTCTTTGGTTAGATTTGTTCCTAGGCATTTTATAGTTTTTGGTGCAATTGTAAATGTGATTGATTTCTTGATTTCTCTTTCTGTTGCTTCATTATTGGTGTATAGGAATGCAACCGATTTCTGTGCATTGATTTTATATCCTGTAACTTTGCTGAATTCATGGATTGGTTTTAGCAGTTTTTTGGTGGAATATTTTGGGTTTTCCATATAGAGTATCATGTCATCTGTGAAGAGTGAAAGTTTGACCTCCTCCTGGCTGATTTAGATGCCTTTTATTCCTTTCTGTTGTCTGATTGCTGAGGCTAAGACTTTCAATACTATGTTGAATAACAGCGGTGAGAGTGGACATCCCTGTCGTGTTCCTGACCTTAGGGGGAAAGCTCTCAGCTTTTCCCCATTGAGGATGATATTAGCAGTGGGTCTTTCATATATGGCTTTTATGATCTGCAGGTATGATCCTTCTATCCCTACTTTCTTGAGGGTTTTTATCAAGAAAGGATGCTGTATTTTTTCAAATGCTTTTCTGCATCTATTGAGAGGATGATATGGTTCTTGCCTTTTTTTTTATTGATGTGATGAATCATGGTAACTGTTTTGCGGATATTGAACCAGCCCTGCATCCCAGGTATAAATCCTATTTGGTCGTGGTGAATAATTTTTTAAATGTATTGTTTGATCCAGTTGGCTAGTATATAATTTCTATTTTAAAGGAGATATGACAAAAGTTAAAAACTACCTGCTTGATGTAGTAATCAAAGCAGTATGGTACTGTAATAGACACATAGATTAATAGAACAGAATAGGAAACCCAGAAATGAACCCACAATTATATGGTCAATTAATCTTTGACAAAGCAAGAAAGAATAACCAGTAGGAAAAAGAATGCCTCTTTAACAAATGGGGTTGGAAAACTGGACAGCAACATGCATAAGAATGAAATTGGACCACTTTCTTACACCATACACAAAAATAAATTAAAAATGGATTAAAGACTTAAATGTGAGACCTAAAACCATAAAAATCCTAGAAGAGAACACAGGCAGTAACTTCTCTGACATTGGCCATAGCAACTTCTCTCTAGGTATGTCTCGTGAGGCAAGGGAAACAAAATAAAAAATAAACTATTGGGACTACATCAAAATAAAAATCTTCTTCACAGCAAAGGAAACAATGAACACAACTAAAAGGCAACCTACAGAATAGGAGAAGATAATTGCAAATGACATATCTGATAAAGGGTTAGTATCCAAAATATGTAAAGAACTTATAAAACTTAACACATAAAAGCAAATAATCTGATTAAAAAATGAGTGGAAGACATGAAGAGACATTTTCCCAAAGAAGACATACTGATGGACAACAGACACATGAAAAGATGGTCAACATCACTCATCATCAGGGAAATGCAAGTCAAAACTACAATGAGGTATCACCTCACACCTGTCAGAATGGCTAAAATTAATGACACAGGAAACAACAGGTGTTGGTGAGGATGTGGAGAAAGGGGAACCCTCTGGCCTTGTTGGTGGGAATGCAAACTGGTACATCCACTCTGGAAAACAGTATGGAGGTTCCTGAAAAGGTTACAAATAAAACTGCCCTAAAGTCCAGCAATTGTGCTACTAGGTATTTACCCAAAGAATACAAAAATGCTAATTCAAATGAATACATGCACCCCGATGTTTATAGCAGTATTATCTACAGTAGCCAAATTATGGAAATAGCACAAGTGTCCACTGACTGATGAATTGAGAAAGAAGATGTGATATGGATGGAGCTAGAGAGTACTAGACTAAGCAAAATAAGTCAGTCAGAGAAAGACAAATACCATATGATTTCACTCACATGTGGAATTTAAGAAACAAAGCAAACAAGCAAAAGGAAAGAGAAAGAGAGAGAGAAAGACAAACCAAGAAACAGATTCTTATCTATAGACAACAAACTGATGGTACCAGAGGGGAGGGGGTATAGGTGAAATAGAGGCTGGGGATTACTGACATTTTGGAAAAGGCAAAACTAAAAAGACAATAGAAATATTAGTGGTTGCCAGTGCTTAGGGCAGAGGCAATGATGAAGAGGCAAAGAACAGAGGATTTTTAGAGCAGTTAAACTATTCTGTATAATACTGTAATCTATGGGGATCTATGTCATTATACATTTGTCAAAACCCATAGAATGTACAGCACCAAGATGAAGTCTAACGTAAACTATGGACTTTGAGTGATAATGGTATATGTCAATGGAGGTTCATCAATTACAGCAAATGTACTACTCTGGTCCAAGAAAAAACTTGACAGTGGGGGAGGTTGTCCACATGTGGGGGCAGGGAATATATGGGAACACTCTGTACTTTCCCCTCAATTTTGTTGTGAACCTAAACCTGCTCTTTAAAAAAAAAAAACTATTAGAAAAAAACATACATGCTTAAAAGTCAAATTTACTTTCTTAAATACATAATATCTTGGTGAGTGCCCAGGCCCAATGGAGAAAGATTTCCTCACTGATCCCAGCTCTTGGCTTCTTTTCCACCTTTGCTCAGATCAGGTCCTCAGGAGGCCAGACTATTCCTCAGTTTCTTTACAGTAGCAACATAGGTTTTCCATGTGGGCCATGGTACTTCAAGCCACCAGAGTACCCTAGTGCTCAGAGAAGTGGCAGGCGGTGGCTGAAACCAGTCTTTTTGGCCTACTCTGGGATTGGCGTACTATGAAGCTCCAGAAATCTTAACCGAACCATTTTGGTTAAAGCGTTTTAATGAAAAATCATTAATTTCACTCTTTTTTCTTTCTATGTAGGAAAACAGAAACAAATAGGTATTTAAAACTGGTTTTGTAGTTTCTTTTTCTTTCTTTTTTTTTAGTCCTAAGGAGTGGACCATATTGCCATGTTGCCTACTTTTGTGTTTTGGAACTTGTTCTGTCTTTGGGTACTCTTTGTATGTATGTTTGTATACTCTTCAAGTATGCAAGTGCTTATACAAGCTCTTGGACCAGTCCTGTTGGAGGTATATCAGAAACTTACTGACCCAACAATGGCAAAATGGATCTGCTCAATGAGAAGCTTCTTTGAAAAGACTAAAAGATCAGGGTAATACTTCAGCCTAGTTTTTCCATCACAGAGAAAATGATATTGAAACTCCAAAGCAAGAAACATCTTCCCTGACTGAGACATAGGATGGGGATAGCTTTTAGGCCAAGAATAGGGTACTGACATCTTTCAGAAGGTAGTGTACCTAGTCCCCACAAGCTGTCTCAGGACTTAATTCATCAGGACTTAATTTACAGATGATCAGTGATTTGATAAAGGAGAGCAAAAAAAGGACAAAGGAGGACAGGGAAAAGAGTAAGGAAGAATGAAGAAAAGAGATGTAAATTTAATTGTATGAAAGAGGGAGCAAGAAAGAAAAATAAAAACAACTTTCATACGCTGCTAGAGAAGCAATTTCATGGATCATCACCAAAACACAATCTCTATTTCTTGTTCCACAGAAGCTACAATACTCGAGAAGATCACAGGTGATTGAATAAATCAATGAACAAACAGCATTGAAAGAACATATAAAAATCCTACTCCCTTTTTTTCTTCTAAATTTATTTATTTACTTATTTATTTAATTTTTAAATTAAATGTTTATTTACTTGAGAGAGGGAGAGAGAGAGAGGGAGGGAGGGGGAGGAGCAGAGAGAGAAGGGACAGAGGATCCCAAGTGTGCTCTGTACTGAGAGCAGACAGCCTGATGTGAGGCTTGAACTCACGAACTGTGAGATCATGACCTGAGCTGAAGTCAGATGCTTAACTGACTGAGCCACCCTGGTGCCCCTTTTCTTCTAATTTTAGAAAAGACATGAGAGCAATTTCATAAAATCAGGAGCTTAACTTACCCTTTTTCTTGTTTTTAACTGGACCTGTTAAAAAAAGAAAATGGAAAATTAAGTCACTGGACATTAACAGAGAGTGTTTATTCTCCAAGACAGTCACAGGAGAAACTCCCATGACATTGTAGAGTTGGAGGGAGCTGCACACCAAGGGTCAGGTTATTGGCAAGGTATCTCCCAACTATCAGACCTCCCCAGTTTGTTTGTGTTTTTTGACTACTGTAACAAGAAAGTTATAAGAAAGATTCTTCCTTAGAAAAATCTTTCAGGCTCAGTCTTTGCAGCGAGGGAATGGGTACTTCTTCATGGGGATGAAATGCCCATAAACACAGAACTCAACAACCATTCCTGAGATTGAAGACTCGTGCATTCAGATGAAGAACTGATATGAAATCTCATGCATTGAAGCTAAATGGAAAAAAGGGTCATTTTCATGGAAGGAGCAGAAGCAGCAGCAGTTTACTTTTTAGTCACTTACTGTGATTTAAATTGTTAGTTATTAAAACAGTGTGACCATAATACATTCATGTGGGGACCACATGCACTCCCACTGTAATTTACTATAAGTTAACAGACACTTTTAAAGAAGTGTCAACAGTTTCACTGAAAATGAGATCACAGGCATTTTCTTGGAAATTACTTCTAAAGAAAACAATTCTCATCAATTGAGGACACTCAGGAAACCCAAGGCTTTTCTTATATGGTTAGGTAACGACCACTCCCCAGACACAATTTAGGTATCTCCCAGACATGTTTTTCCCTCCTGGGGACCCAATTCTCTTCATTCTGTAGGTGGATTTGATTTTCTTCAGATACAGGTGTTTAAAATCTGTTCCAAACTCCCATGAAGACACTATTGGACAATATTAAACCACTGTCAGTGCCTTCAGGAGCTTACAAAAAGAACACCAAGCATTTGCATATTGTTTTATAGTCTATAAAACCAATTTTCATGTATCATCTCATTTTATCCTTGCAACAAGCCTAGAATGATCTTTATAAGAGCAGGCTCTAACAGAGGCAGGCTCAATCTGAAGTCAACCTGGAGGGCCACCAGTGTGGCCATGAAACCTTATAGAGGTCCCTTGAAACCAATGTCTGTGTAGACTCCCCTTGCAAAATAATTTTATTTTCATAATTTTCCTGCTAAATTTCATGTGTAACAGTAGGAATTATTATGTGCAGGGGGTGTTTTAGGTTGGGTTTAGCAACCTGCACACTTAAGGTCATAATTCTCCATTCTTTTTCCTCCTCCCAGTCCTTTGTATTCTTTCTCTGGGGCTTATCCTTTATGTTTCTAATGGCATTGACAGCTCTTGACAATGTGCAGGGAGGTTCTGGCAGGGAAGTATGGCTACACAAATACTGCCGACTAAGAGGCAGCACTCAACATGAGAAGGGCCATGTCCTTGAACAAAAAAGCTATTTGAGGAACACTTTACACAGAAAAGCCCAGTCCCATCAGCCAGCTACCAGCCAGCTGCTCAGCTACCTCAGCCTGGCAGAATGGTGATATGGTAGCCATTGCAGCAACACTGCACTCATAGACAAGTTGTGCTAGCCCTGGACAAGTTTCTGACCATTTTAGCTGGCTAGAGGTAGCATTGTTACATCATACTTCAAAGCAGGTTTTGAGGAAATCAGACCATCACCAAGCAACCAGCCCTCACCAAGCATGACTATGGAAGGCAGCACAGTAAATAATGAAACACAACTCTATCCTGAAAGAACTTACAATTGGATACGAAAATACTAAAGGGGGAGACCTAAGGGAATATACTGGCCAGTTGAAAAAAAAAGCTTCCTGGAGAAAGTCTGAACTAAATCAACAACAGAGAAGAGGGAAAGGGAAGTTTAAAAAAATGTTCTAACTTCTATTGTGTTTATATTGTACATATATAAATGCATACATATGTACATAAAAAGGAAGAGAAAAAAGAAAAAAATATTTTTTAAACACAACTATTTTTATTCCATTCTTTTCTTCTTTTTTTCAGTGATTCTTATTTTTAACTGAAGTATAGTTGACACAATGTTACATTAGTTTCAGGTGTATGACAGTGATTGGACAACTCTATAAGTTATGTTCACCACAAGTGTAGCTACCATCTGTCACCATACATCTCTATTAAGATATTATTGACTATACTCCCTATGCTGTATCTTTTTATTTTTTAAATTTTTAATGTTTATTTTTGAGAGAGAGAGAAAGAGAGTGCGACAGGGGAGGGTCCAAGAGAGAGGGAGACACAGAATCCGAAGCAGGCTCCAGGCTCCGAGCCTTCAGCACAGGGCCTGATTCCCTATGCTGTATCTTTTACCCCTGTGACTTATTCATTCCATAACTGGAAGCCTGTATCTTCCACTCCCCTTCAACCATTGCCCATCGCCCTACCTCTCTTGCCTCTGGCAACTCTCACCTTGTTTTCTGTATTTATAGCTCTGATTCTGCTCTTTGTTTATTTATTAATTAGTTTTACTTTTAGATTCCACATGTAAGTGAAATCTATGGTATTTATCTTTCCTTGTCCGACTTATTTCACTTAGCATCATTATACCTTCTAGGACCATCAATGTCACAATTTGCAGGATCACACTCTTCTGTGGCTGAGTAATATTATTTCTTATTGTTTTGATTCTAGTGATTCTGACAAGTGGTATCTTCTTGTGTTTTTGATTTATATTTCCTTAGTGATTAGTGATGTTGAGCATCTTTTCATGTGTCTCTTGGCTATCTGTATGTCTTCTATGGAAAAATGTCTATTCAGGTCACCTGCCCATTTTAAATTATATTTTTTGGGGGTTGAATTGTAAAAGTTCTTTTTTTAAGTTTTTATTTTAGTTTCAGTTAGTAAAATACAGTGTTATATTAGTTTCAGGTATACAATATAGTGATTCAATAATTCTATACATCACCTGAAGCTCATCATGACAACTACACTCCCTAATCCCCATCACTTATTTAACCCATCCCCTCACCCCCTACCCTTGGGTAACCATCAGTTTGTTGACTATAGTTAAGAGTTTGTTTCTTGGAAACAACAGGTTTTGGCCAGGATGTGTAGAAAGGGAAACCCTCTTGCACTGTTGGTGGGAATGTAAACTGGTGCAGCTACTCTGGAAAAGAGTATGGAGGCTCCTCAAAGTTAAAAATAGAACTACCCTATGATCCAGATATTGCACTACTAGGTATTTACCCAAAGGATACACAACTATATATTTGAAGAGATATACACACTCTGAGGTTTATAGCAGCATTATCAACAATAGCCAAACTATGGAAAGAGCTCGACTATCCATCAAGTGATAAATGGCTAAAGAAGATGGTGTGTGTGTGTGTGTGTGTGTGTGTGTGTGTGTGTGTGTATGATGGAATATATATATATATATATATATATATATGATGGAATATTACTCAGCCATCAAAAAGAATGAAACCTTGCCATTCTATGTGTGTGTGTGTGTGTGTATATATATGATGGAATATATATATATATATATATATATATATATATATATATATGATGGAATATATATATATATATGATGGAATATATATATATATGATAGAATATATATATATATATGATGGAATATATATATATATGATGGAATATATATATATATATGATGGAATATATATATATGATGGAATATATATATATATGATGGAATATATATATATGATGGAATATATATATATATGATGGAATATATATATATATGATGGAATATATATATATATGATGGAATATATATATATATGATGGAATATATATATATATGATGGAATATTACTCAGCCATCAAAAAGAATGAAACCTTGACATTGGCAATGACATGGATGGACCTAGACAATGCTAAGCAAAGTAAGTCAGGCAGAGAAAGAAAAATACCATATGATTTCACTCATATGTGGAATTTAAGAAGCAAATAGATGAACATAGGGGAGAGGGAAACAAAAAAGAAAAATGAGAGAGGGAAACAAACAAGAAGAGATTCTTAAAGATAGAGAACAAACTGAGGGTTGACGGAGGGAGGTGGGTAGAGGATGGGCTAAATGGGTGATGGGCATTAAGGACGACAATTGCTGGGATGAGCACTGGGTGCTGTATGCAAGTGATGAGTCACTGAATTCTACTCCCAAAACCACTGTATGTTAACTAGAATTTAAATACAAAGCTAAAAAGAAAAAAAAAAGTTTATTTCTTAGTTTGTCTTTCTTTCTTTTACCCCTTTGCTCATTTGTTTTGTTTTGTATCTCATCATGGTTTTGATTTGCATTTCTCTGATGATGAGCGATGTTGAGCATCTTTTCATGTGTCTGTTAGCCATCTGGATGTCTTCTTTGGAAAAATGTCTATTCATATTTTCTGCCCATTTCTTAACTGTATTATTTGTTTTTTGGGTGGGGAGTTTGATAAGTTCTTTATATATTTTGGATACTAACCCTTTATTAGATAAGTTCTTTATATATTTTGGATACTAACCCTTTATTAGGTATATCATTTGTACATATCTTCTCCCATATCTTCATCCCAGTCTGTAGACTGCCTTTTAGTTTTGTTAGTTCTTTCCTTTGCTGTGCAGCTTTTTATCTTGATGAAGTCCCAGTACTTAATTTTTGCTTTTGTTTCTCCTGCCTCTGGCAACATGTCTAGTAAGAAGTTACTATGGCTGAGGTAAAAGAGATTGCTGCCTATGTTCTCCTTTAAGATTTTGATGGTTTCCTGTCTCACATGTAGGTCTTTAAGCTATTTTGAATTTATTTTTGTGTATGGTGTAAGAAAGTGGTCCAGTTTCATTCTTTTGCATGTTGTTGTCCAGTTTTCCCAACACCATTTGTTAAAGCAACTTTTTTCCATTGGATATTCTTTCCTGCTTTGGCGAAGATTAGTTGACCATACAGTTGTGGGTCCATTTCTGGGTTGTCTATTCTGTTCTGTTGATTTTTGTGTCTATTTTTGTGCCAATACCATACTGTTTTGATTATTATAGATTTGTGATATAACTTGAAGTCCTAATTGTGATACCTCCTGCTTTGCTTGTCTTCTTCAAGATTGCTTTGGCTATTCAAGGTTTTTTTGTGGTTCCATACAAATTTTGGGATTGTTTGTTCTATTTCAGTGAAAAATGCTATTGATAATTTGATAGGGATTGCATTAAATGTGTAGATTGCTTTCGGTAGTATAGACATTTTGAGAATATTTGTTCTTGGGGCACCTGGATGCCTGAGTTGGTTAAGTGTCTTACTTCGGCTCAGGTCAAGAGCTCACAGTTTGTGAGTTTGAGCTCTGTGTTGGGTTCTCTGCTGTCAGTGTGGAACCTGCTTCGGATGCTCTGTCTTCTTTTCTCTCTGCTCCCATCCCACACTCTCTCTCAAAAATAAACATTTAAAAAGTTAAAAAAGTAATATTTGTTCTTCTAATCCACAAGCAGGACTGTATTTCCATTTCTTTGTGTCATCTTATATTTCTTTCATCAGTGTTGTACACTTTTCTGAGTACAGATCTCTTATCTCTTTGGATAGGTTTATTCTGAGGTATCTTATTATTTTTGGTGCACTTGTAAATGGTATTGTTTTTTAAATTTCTCTTGCTGATGCTTCATTATTGCTTTATAGAAATGCAACAGATTTATGTATGTTGATTTTGTATCTTGTGAATTACTGAATTTATCTACCAGCTTTAGCAGTTTTTTAGTGGAATCTTTCAGGTTTTCTACATAGAGTATCATGTCATCTGCAAACAGTGAAAGTTTTACTTCTTCCTTGCTGATTTGGATGGCTTTTATTTCTTTTTGCTGTCTGATTGCTGGGGCTAGGATTTCCAGTACTATGTTGAATGAAAGTGGTGAGAGTGAACATCCTTGTTTATTCCTGACCATAGAGGAAAAGCACTGCTTTTCTCCATTAAGGATGCTATTACCTGTGGGTTTTTCATATATGGCTTTCATTATGTTGAGGTATATTCCCTGTAACCCTACTTTCTTTAAGGGTTTTTATCATGAATGGATGTATTTGTCAAATGCTTTTTCTGCATCTATTAAAATGATCATATGGTTTTTCTCCTTTCTTTTATTAATGTGATGTATCATGTTGATTGATTTATCAGTATTGAATCACCTTTGCAACCCAGGAAAAAAATCCCACTTGATAGTGGAGATTATTTTTTTAATGTATTGTTGGATTTGGTTTGCTAGTAATTTACTGAGGATTTTTGCATCTATGTTCATTGGGGATATTGGCCTGTAGTTCTCTTTTTCTTGTAGTGTTTTTATCTGGTTTTGGTATCAGATAATGCTTGCCTCATACAATGAATTTGGAAGTTTTCCTTCCATTTCTAGTTTTTGGAATAGTTTAGGAGTAATCGCTATTAACTCTTCTTTGAATGTTTGGTAGAATTCGCCTGTGAAGCCATCTCGTCCTGGACTTTTGTTTATTGGGAGTTCTTTGATTACTAATTCAATTTCTCTGCTGGTTGTTGGTATGTTCAAATTTTCTATTTCTTCATGTGTCAGTTTTGGTAATTTATTTGTTTCTAGGAATTTATCCTTTTCTTCTAGGTTGTCCAGATTGTTGGTATACAGTTTTTCAAATATTCTCTTATAATTGTTTGTATTTCTGTGTGTTGGTTGTTATTTCTCCTCTCTCACTTGTAATTTTATTTATTTGGCTAGAAGTTTATCAATTACATTGATCTTTACAAAAAAAAAAAAAAACAGCCCCTGGTTTCATTGATCTTTTGAACTGTTATTTTTCTTCATTTCCATTTTATTTATTTCTGCTATAATCTTTATTTTTATTATCTTCCTTCTGTTGGTTTTAGTTTTTGTGTATTGTTCTTTCTCTAGCACTTTTAGTTATATATTTATGTTGTTTTTTGAGCTTTATCTTCCTTTTTAATGTTGGCATGTATTGCTATCAATGTGCCTCTTAGAACTGCTTTTGCCTCATCCCAAAGGTTTTGAATCATTGTGTCTTCATTTAAATTTGCTTACATGTACTTAAAAATTGTTTAAAAAATTTAATGTTTATTCTTGAGAAACACACAGAGTGCAAGTGGGGAGGGGCAGAGAGAGAGAGAGAGAGAGAGAGAGAGAGAAAGAGAGAGGGAGGCACAGAATCCAAAGCAGGCTCCAGGTCTGAGTTGTCAGCACAGAGCCCAACTCGGGGCTTGAATTCACCAACCACGAGATCATGACCTGAGCCGAAGTTGGACACTTAACTGACTGAGCCACCAGGCAGCCCTAAAATATTTTTTTAATGTTTGTTTATTTTTGAGAGAGAGACAGAGCATGAGTGGGGGAGGGGCAGAGAGAGATGGAGACACAGAATCTGAAGCAGGTTCCAGGCTCCAAGCTGTCACCACAGAGCCCAACGTGGGGCTCGAACTCACGAACCATGAGATCATGACCTGTGGTGAAGCTTAACTGACTGAGCCACCCAGGCACCCCTTACATGCACTTTTTCATTTCTTCTTTTATTTCTTGGCTGATTCATTCATTGTTTAGTAGCATGTTTTTTTATCTCCATGTACTTGTGGTCTTTCCAGATTTTTTTCTTGTGGTTGACTTCTAGTTTCTTAGCATTGTGGTCAGAAAAGATGCATGGTATGAATTCTATCTTTTTAAATTTGTTGAGGTTTCTGTTGTAGACTAATATATGATCTATTTTAGATAATGTTCCATGTGCAGCTGAAAAGAATGTGTATTCTGCTGTTTTAGGATGGAATGTTCTGAATACATCTTATATCCATCTGTTACAGTGTATCTTTCAAAGCCATCGTTTCCTTGTTTATTTTCTGCTTAGATGATCTGTCCATTGATATATGTGGGGTGTTAAAGTGCCCTATTAATATTGTATTATTATTGGTTAGTTACTTTGTATTTGTTATTAACTGTTTCACATATTTGGGTGCTTTCTTGATGGGTGCATAAATATTTACAATTGTTATAGCTTCTTGTTGGATTGCCCATTTATTGTTATATAGTGTTCTTCTTTATCTATTGTTACAGTCTTTGTTTTAAAGTCTATTTTGCCTGATATAAGTATTGCTACCTTGGCTTTCATTTGACAATAATTTGGATGATAAATATTTCTGCATCTATTCACTTCCACTCTGAAGCTGTCTTTAGGCCTAAAATGGGACTCCTAGGGGTGCCTGGGTGACTTAGTCTGACTTGGCTCAGGTCATGATCTCACAGCTCATGAGTTCAAGCCCCACACTGGGCTCTGTGCTGACAGCTCAGAGTCTGGAGCCTGCTTCAGATTCTGTGTCTCCATCTCTCTCTGCCCTTCCCCCACTCTTTCTTTTTTTCTCTCAAAAATAAACCTTAAAAAATTTACAAATAAAATAAGTCTCCTGTAATCAGCATATAGATGGGTCATGTTTTTTTCTTTTACCCATTCTGTCACTCTATGTCTTTTTATTTGAGCATTTAGTCCATTTCCAGTCAAAGTAATTATTAATAGATATATATTTATTGCCATTTTATTACTAGTTTGTGGTTGTTTCTGAAGATTTTGTGTGATACTGTCTTGTCTTTCTCTTTCATTTTTGCTGAATTTCTGTGGTGATATATTTGGATTTCTTTCTCCTTATTGTTTGCATATTTATTAGTATTTTTGATATATGGTTACCATTTGGTTTGTATATAATCTTTTTTGCATATAGCAGTCTATATTAAGCTGATGGTTGTTTAAGGTTAAACCCATTCTCCACTCCTCTCATCCTCATGTTTTAGGTATATGGCATCATATTTTATATCCTTTTACTTTGTGAGTTTTTTGACTGATATCTATAGAAATATTTATTTTTACTGCTTTCGTGTTTCCTACCTTCATGCTGCCACTTTTGTTCTTTCCTTTTGACTCAAAGAGTCCCCTTTTATATTTCTTATAGGGCTGGTTCAGTGGTCATGAACTCCTTTAGTTTTTATTTGTCTAAGAAACTTTTTATCTCATCTTCTATTCTTAATATAGCCTTGCTGGATACAGTATTCTTGGTTTCAGATTTTTCCCATTCAGCAAGTTGAATGTATCAGGACCCTCCCTTCTGGCTTGGGATGTTTCTGCTGAAAAATCAGCTGGTAGCTTTGTGGGGTTTCTTTTTTTATGTAACTGCTTTCTTTTTTTTCTTGCAGCTTTAAAAGTTTTTTCTTTGTCAGTATATTTTACCATTTAAATTTTTAAAATTTGTTTATTTATTGTTGAGCAATAGAAACAGAGTGTGAGTGGGGGATGGGCAGAGAGAGAGGGAGACACAGAATGCGAAGAGGAGCCAGGCTCTGAACTGTCAGCACAGAGCCTGATGCAGGGCTCAAACTTACAAGCTGTGAGATCATGACCTGAGCCAAAGTCGGATGCTCAACCAACTGAGCCTCCCAGGTGCCCCTTCCATTTTGATTATAATATGTCTTGGGTGGATTTGGCTTTGTTGATTTTGTTTGGGGTTTTCTGTGCTTTCTGGATCTGGATATATGTTTCTTTCCCCAGATTAGGGAAGGGAAGTTTTTAGCTATCATCTCTTCAAATAATTTTTCTGCCCTCTTTTTTCTTCTTCTTCTGGGATTCCTATAATGCCAATGTGATTACATTTGATGGATTCACTGAGTTCTCTAAGTCTATTCTCATTATTCATAATTCTTTTTTCTTTTTTTTCCAGCTTGATTATTTTCCATTACTCCATCTTCTAAGTCATTAGTTCATTCCTCTGCTTCTTCTAGCCTGCTGTTCATTCCATCAAATGTGTTTCTCATTTTGTTTATTGAGCCTTTTATCTCTGGTATGTTATTGTTTATCTCTGTGTCAAGGGTCTCACTGATGTTGTCCACTCTTTTCTCTAGTCCAGTATCTTTATGATAATTACTTTAAATTCTCTATCAGGTATGTTACTCATATCTGTTTTATTTAGATCTCTGTTCATGGCCATTTTCTGTTCTTTCATCTGGGACAGATTCCTCTGTCTTCTCATTTTGTCTAAGTCTCTGTGCCTGCTTCTGTATGTTAGGAAAGTCAGCTACTTTTCCTGTTGTTGAGAGTAATGGCCTTATTTAGAAGACGACTTATAGTGCCCTGCACTGTGTCCTTTGTTCCCCAGGTCCTGGCACTACAGGGAATGTCTCCAATGTGTGCTGTGTGTACTCAGCTATTGTGTCCTGGCTGCTTTATCCTTCTGGCCAGTCATCTGCAGAGGATGCCTTTGCCTGTTATAGGTGATGTTTGCTTCCTGGCCTGAATATGGTGTGTTTTAACCAGGTGTGCTTGGTGTATTTGTGAAATGAGACCTGTCACTACTGCTGCTGGAAACAAGGTCCTGCAAAACTTTTGGGTCAGGAGACATGGCATGGGCATGGGTTTAGGCTGGTCTTCTGGAGGAGGGGGCCATCTGTGCTGGGGCTGAGGCAAGTATGGCTAGGAAGGGTGGTTCCAACAGAGCATGAAGTATGGGGCCTGGTATAAGCAATGTGGGTAGCCAGTGTTGGCACTGTACTGGTTCCTACAGGTGGCTCTGTGTTTATGCTGAGGAGTGGTGGGGGTGGGGGAATGATGCCTATCAGTTCCTATGTTCCTGGAGGAGTGTCTCCATTAATACTGCCTCTCTGAGACAAGCTCTGAGATGAGCAAATAACCTCCCCACTATGTGCCTTGGGCCTTCTTCAGATTGCTGTTTACATACTATATGTTTTCACGCTGTTTGCTCTGTCGTCTCTCCAAGAGCAGCTCCAATGCCTCCAGACTCTTCCCTAGCAAGACCACTGACCTTAAGAATTCCAGGCTTTAATCCCCACTGGTTGCAATAACTCACAAAATTCAGCCCCCTTCATTTTCCAAGCCAATTGCTATGGGGAATTCATTTTCTTCATGCATTCTCCTGTATGTTAGTCTGTCTCTCACCCTTCTTCACAATTGTGGCTCCCTCCCTGATGCAGTGGCCATGATCTGTTTCTCTCCCAAACCATGTCTCTGTACTTCCTACCTTCTTTGATGTGGCCACTTTTCTATCTTTAGCTATGGAGTTTGTTCTGCTAGTCTTAAGATCAATTTCTGGGGTATTTATGATAATTTGATAGTTATCTAATTGTATTCATGGGATGAAGTGAGCCTAGGGCCATCCTACTCTGCCACCATTTTCCTGAATTCTAAGTTGTAGAAGTCCTTTATGTATTTTGGATATTAACTCCTTACCAGGTATATAATTTACAAATACCTTCATTAGGTTACCTTTTTGTTTTGTTTTTTATTTTCTTTGCTATGCAAAAGTTTTTTATTTTTATTAATTTTTTAATGTTTATTTATTTTTTGAGAAACAGAGAGACAGAGCACAAGGAGGGGAAAGGCGGAGAGAGAGAGACAGAGACAGAGACAGAATCTGAAGCAGGCTCCAGGCTCTGAGCTGTCAGAATAGGGCCCAACACAGGGCCTGAACTCACAAACTGTGAGATCATGGCCTGAGCTGAAGTTGGACACTTAACCCACTGAGACACCCAGGCACCCCCAGAAGTTTTTTATTTTCATGTAGTTCCAATCGTTTACTTTTGCTTTTGTTTCCCTTGCCTGAGGAGACATAGCCATAAATGTATTGCTATGGCTTATGTCCAAAAGAGTACTGTCTACACTGTCCTTTAGGAGCCTTATGGTTTCAAGCCTCACATTTAGGTCTGTAATCTATTTTGAGTTCATTTTTGTGTGTGGTTAATAAAGAGGTCCAGGGGCACCTGGGTGGTTCAGTCAGTTGGGCGTCCGACTATGGCTCAGGTCATGATCTCGTGGTTCGTGGGTTCGAGCCCTGTATTGGGCTCTGTGATAATAGCTCAGAGCCTGGAGCCTGCTTTGGATTCTGTGTCTCCCTCTGTCTCTGCTCCTCCCCCGCTTGTACTGTCTCTCTCTGTCTCTCAAAGGTAAATAAAGATTATAAAAAGAAAGAGGTCCAGCTTTATTCTCCTGCATTTAGCGGTCTAGTTTTCCCAACATCATTTATTGAAAAGATTGTCTTTTCTCCATTCTATACTCTTGCTTTATTCATGTAGCGTGGGTTTATTTCTGGACTCTCTATCCTGTTCCATTGATCTATGTATCCATTTTTGTGTTGGAACCATACTGTTTTGATTACTGTAGCTTTGCAATATATCTTGAAATCTGGGATTGTGATACCTCCAGTTTTGTTCTTCATTCTCAAGATTGCTTTGGCTGTTCAAGGTCTTTTGTGGTTCTATAAAAATTTTAGGATTTTTTCTCCTAGTTCTGTGAAAAGTGCTACTGGTATTTTGATAGGGATTGCATTAAACTTGTAGATTGCTTTGGGTAGTATTGACATTTTAATTATATTAATTCTTCCAATTGATGAGTATGGTACATATTTCCATTTGTGTCATCTTCAATTTCCTTCATCAATGTCTTATAGTTTTCAGAGTGTAGGCCTTTTACTTTTTTGATTAAATTTATTCCTAATTTTTCTTTTTGATATAATTGTAAAGGGAATTGTTTTCTTAATGTCTCTTTGTGCTATTTCATTATTAGTGTATAGAAACACAACAGATTTCTGTATATTAGTTTTGTATCCTGCAACTTTATGAATTAATTTTAGTTCTAATAGTTTCTTGTGGAGTCTTTAGGGTTTTCTATGTATAGTATCCTATCATCTACATATAGTGTCAATTTAACTTCTTCCTTACCAATTTTGATGTCTTTTATTTTTTTCTTGTCTGATTTCTGTACTATATTGAATAAAACTGGTGAGAGCAGACATTCTTGTCTTTTCCTTAACTTAGAGGAAAAGCTTTCTGCTTTTAACCACTGCGTATGATGTTAGGTGTGGGTTTTTAAATATATGGCCTTTATTATGTTTAACTATGTTCCCTCTAAATCTACTTTGTTGTGAGTTATTAGCCATAAATGGATGCTGTATTTTGTCAAATGCTTTTACATGTACTGATGATCATATGGTTTGTATTCTTCTTGTTAATGTGACTTATCACATTAATTGATTTGCAAATATTGAATCACTTTGCATCCTGGGAATAAATCCCACTTGATTGTGGTCAATGATTTTTTAAATGTACTGTTGAATTTGGTTTGCTAATATTTTGTTGAGGATTTTAACATCTGTGTTCATCAGAGACATTGATATGAATGTTTTTTTTTGTAATGTGGTTTTGGCATCAGGGTAATGGTGACCTCGCAGAATGAATTTTGGTTTTCCTTCGTTGTCTATTTTTTTAATAGTTTGAGAAGAATAGGGTATTAATTGTTTTTAAAATGTTTTGCAGAATTCACCTGTGAATGAATCCATCTAGTCCTGTACTTTTGTTTGCTAGGAAGTTTACTTTATATTTTTAGAGAGAGTGAGAGAGAGAGCAAGAATGAGCAGGGGAGGGGGCAGAGGGAGAGAAAATCCCAAGCAGGCTCCATGCCCAGTGTGGAGCCAGACACAGGGCTCGATGCCACAACCATGAGATCATGACCTAAGCCAAAATCAAGAGTCAGTTGCTCAACTAACTGAGCCACCCAGACGTGCCTGTTAGGAGTCATTTTGTTTTTTTAATGTAAAAAAAATTTATTACATTTGTTTTTGAGAGAGTGAGACAGAGCGTGAGCAGAGGAGGGGCAGAGAAAGAAGGGGACACAGAATCTGAAGCAGGCTCCAGGGTCTGAGCAAGCATTCAGCACAGAGCCTGATGTGGGGCTTGAACCCACAAACCGTCAGATCATGACCTGAGCTGAAGTTGGACACTTAACTAACTGAGCCACCCAGGCACCCCTTTTTTTAAAAAAACAAATTGATTCACTTTCATTACTAGTAATTGGTCTGTTCAAATTTTCTATTTTTTCCTATTTGGTTTAGGAAGATTGTATGTTTTAAGAATTTATCCATTTCCCATAGGTTGTCCAAATTTTTGGCGTATAACTTCATACTACTGTCTTATAATTCTTTCTTTCTTTTTTAAGACAGAAAGAGAGTATGAGTGGGGGAGAGGGGCAGAGGAAGAAAGCGAATCCTAAACAGGCCCCACACTCATTGTGGAGCTGGATGTGGGGGCTCAATCCCATGACCCTGGGATCATGACCTGAGCTGAAATCAAGAGTTGAACTCTCAACAGGCACCCTGTCTTATAATTCTATTTTTGTAGTGTCAGTTGTTACTTCTCCATCATTTTTGGTTTTATTTACTAGGGTCCTCTTTTTTCTTGATGACTCTAACTAAAGGTTTATCAATTTTGTTTATCTTTTCAAAGAACCAGCTCTTGATTCACTGATCTTTCCTATTGTTTTTAAGTCTCTATTTCACTTATTCTGCTCTAATAGTTATTGTTTCATTTCTGCTGCTAGCTTTGGACTTTGTTCTTTTTCTAGCTACTTTAGGTGTAAGGTTAGATTGTTTATTTGACATTGTTCTTGTTTCTTGAGGTAGGCCTGTATTGTAAATTTCTCTCTTAGAACTCCTTTTGCTACCTCCCAAAGAATCTAGATTGTTGTGTTTTCATTTTTGTTGGCCTCTAGCTCTTTTTTGATTTCCTCTTTGATTTCTTCACTGACCCATTTGTTGATTAGTAGCATGTTGTTTAGCCTTCATGTGTTTGTGTTTTTTGCAATTTTTTTCTTCTAATTGACTTCTAATTTTATACCATCGTTGTTGGAAAAGATACTTGATGTGATTTCAATCTCTGAAATTTATTGAGATCCATTTTGTGGGATAACACGATTTATTCTAGAGAAAGTTCCATGTGTACTTGAGAAGAAGAATTTGTGTTCTTCTGTTTGGGATGGAATGTTCTGTATATATCTGTTACATCCATCAGGTCTAATGTGTCATTCAAAGCCACTATTTCCTTGTTGATTTCCTGTCTGGATGATCTATCCATTGATGTAAGTGGGGTGTTAAAGTCCCCTACTATTATTGTATTGGTGTCAATTTCTCCCTATATGTCTGTTAACATCTGCTTTATGTTATTTTAGGTGCTCCTATGTTGGGTGAATAGATATTTACAATTGTTATAACTTCTTGTTGGATTGATCCCTTTATCCTTAGGTAGTGACTTTGTTTCTTACTACAGTTTTTGGTTTTTTTTAATGTTTATTTATTTTTGATAGAAAGAGAAAGACAGAGCATGAGCGGGGGAGGGGCAGAGAGACAGGGAAACACAGAAGCCGAAGCAGGCTCCAGGCTCTGAGCTGTCAGCACAGAGCCCAACTCGGGGCTCAAACTCACAGACCGTGAGATCATGACCTGAGCCGAAGTTGGACGCTCAACCGACTGAGCCACCCAGGCGCCCCTACAGTCTTTGTTTTAAAGTCTATTTTGTCTGATATAAGCATTGTTACCCTGTTTTTGTTTGTTTGTTTGTTTTTGCTTCCCTTTGCATGGTATTTTTTCTCCATCCATTCACTTCCAATCTGTATGTGTTTTTAGATCTGAAATGAGTCTCTTGTGGGCAGCATATACTTGGGTCTTGTGTGAAAAACAGCTTATTAAACTACCCACAGATAACTACAGATAACCACAGATAACATTTTAATGGATATCTAGAAATTTTTTAGGCATATGTATGGGTATTTTTATAAAATGGGATCAAATAAAAATGTTGTTTATATATATATATATAAAACATGAATATAACTATATATATATATATATATATAACTATATATAGTTATTTCTATGCCAATAACTATATTTCTACATTATCATTTTTAATACAGATTCACCAGCATTATAAAAATAACTCTTTAGATTTTTATGGTTATTTTATGATTTTATTTTTTATGTTTAAAACTTTAATTTGGTATAGATTTTAGTATACAGTGAGATAAGGAGCTAATTAAAATTTTTATTTTTATTTTCCAAAATGACCATGAGGTAAAGAGTGCTGAGAGCAACAAGGGCTCAAAGCCAGTTGTTTCTTCTACTTCAACTTGTGTCACAGAAGGGCTATCATAGAGCTTCTACTCAGTAGATATTTGGCATATCCCTTGGAAAAAAATAAGGATGAAAAAGTATAGGCAAGATTGTCATTAGACTATATTACATTTCTCACAAATACTAGTGAGCACATCATCTCAGCAGTATAGGATTTCATTCTTGTTCTAATATAGCTCACCACAGCTAGTAAATGATTCTTATGAGTTTTAACATGGACCTCTAACCTCTGGCTCTATACCCACCATACCCATTTCTTTCATTTGAGACCACTGCAGTTTTCCAGCTTCTAGAGAGAAAATGCCAGGGAGCTAGATGTTAGATATGAGCATCCTGACCCAGAACATAAGCAGCAACTTGAGTTCTATAACCTTTTAGATACATTGATTTATTTTCCTTATGTACTTCAGAACTTTTTTACATATCTACTCAGAGGACTAAGACTGTCACATGTCTGTTTATATGGTAACTGCCAATATTTCTATATAACTCCAATTCCCTCTATTTGTAACCATACTTTCTGCAGGCAAAACCCACAAATGCATCAGAGTGGGACAGACGGGTGTCCAGTCTAAGACTGCTTTGATAGGAGAATTGAGATGTGACAGGTTTTGATCAATGTGGACATGGAATTTGCTATCTGACATTAAGGAAAGGGGGTCTTGTAACAGCATCATGGCCATGGAGGCCAGCAGCAGTCCTAGCCAGATTCTGGTCCTGACTGAAGATAGAGTAGATGAATCTTCTTCTGATTCTTCATCTTCTAAGTTAGGGAACAGTTTGTATACTTTGTCTTTATTCAAGGCCTAGGGTTTTGATGAAGATAAATAATGTGATAACCAAAGCTAACATTTATTGAATATATATGAACCATGCAATAGTTGCTTTACATATCTTATTTAGGTCTTATGATAATCCAGAAAAGTAGGCATTATTATGCTTATTTTATAGATAAAGAGATGTCTTAAATAAATTGCACAAGGTCACACAAATTGCAGGTATTTTAAGATAAGCTGGAACTTCAGAATGATTCACGTTATTCTAGATGTGTTTTGAAAACTTAAAAATAAATATATATTTCCTGTTTCTAGTTTGACATGTCAACAGCTTGAAAGTCATCACTCCCATACTCACAACAAGAAAAGAGCTGAACAAACTTAAAATCAACTCTTAGATCCATCAGAGAATTGAGGTTACAAGGCAAACTGCTATTCTGATGGATACAGAAAATCACAGTTTATGAGGAGGAGAAGCCTGGAGCTGGAGCCAGTATCAGTAAGAACACTTTAAAACTGTAACTGACAGATTTCTGCAGGCTCAGTGTGAACTAGCTTAAAAGCTAAAAACCTCAAGGGAGTCCAGTCTTAGGTGGGCCCACACACTTTCATGAGTTTTGCCTTCAAGAGACTTACCAGGATCTCACTGTGAAGATTGGAGAAAATTTTCCTTGTGTTTATGGCAAGGGGAGAGGAAAAGTAGCCATTTTGAAATGTTTGCAGATTTCTCTATTCTCCTTAACAAGGACTGCTCTCAAGGAAAACTATTTTATTAGATCCTAACTCACTGGGTTTTATCAGAGCCTAACTGACCTAGGGAATAGGAAATACTCAGATCAGGCACACTAAAAGATTGGGACATAATAACAGAACCATAGAATGCTTCCCCTTCACTTAAATTTTACCACCACATGAACAGGGCTCTTGTATAATAACAGTGGATTATAGCTAAAACTCTCTGCAAGTTTCAGACCCTACTTAAGGAGTTTCTAGGGACACCCAAAGACAACAAGAGGAGACTAAAACAAAAAATAAAAGAGGGAATTTTAGCCTCTGATACCACGGCTACAGCAGAGAGTAAACACAGCCTAATTCCTAGTTAGATTAATGTAAAATCCTACATACAGGCCTATGTACCTCAGTTACTTTTAACTAGTACATTATGTCTGGCTTTCACCCAAATTTAAAAGAAGGTAAAAAATATAGTCTGAAGAGACAAACTCAGCATCAGAATAAGACTCAGATATGGCACAGATTTTGGAATTATTAAACCTGGAATTTAACTATGATTAATATGCTAAGGGTGTTAATGAAAAACTGGACAACATGCAATAACAAATGAATATTGTAAGCAGAGAAATGAAAACTGTAAGAAAGAATAAAACGGAAATGCTAACCCCCATAAATATAGTCAACTGATCTTTGACAAGGCACAAACATAATGCAGTAGGAGGAAAAAGATAGTGTTTTCAATAAATGGTGCTGGAACAACTGGACATTGACATACAAAAAAGTGAATATCGACACAGACCTTACACTATTCACCAAAACTAACTCAAAATGGATCAAAGACCTAAACTTAAAATGCAAAACTATTAAACTCTTAGAAGATAATATAAGACAAAATCTAGATGACCTTGGGTATTATGATGATGTTTTAGATACAGGACCAAAGGCATAATCCATAAAAGAAACAATTGATAAGCTGGAATTAATATAATAATAATTAAGAAAACTCTCTGCTCTCGGAAAGACAATGTCAAGAGAATGTCAAGAAGATAAGCCAAAGACTGGGAGAAAATATTTGCAGAAGAAACATCTGGTAAAAGACTGCTATCCAAAATATAAAAAGAGCTCTTAAATCTTCACGATAAGAAAACAAACACAGTTTAAAAACATGGGCCAAAGACCTTACAAGACATCTCACTAAAGAAGATATACAGAGGCAAGCAAGCATATGAAAAGATACTTCACATCACATGTCATTAGGGAAATACAAATTAAAACAATGAGATAATAATACACACCTATTGGAACGGTCAAAATCTGGAAGGAACACTGACAATACCAAATGCAGCTGAAGATGTGGAGCAGCAAGAACTCTCATTAACTGCTGGTTGGAATGCAAAATGGTGCAGCCACTTTGGAAGACAGTTTGGTGGTTTCTTACGAAACTAAATATATTCTAACTATACAACATAGCAGTCGTGCACTTTAATGTTTACCCCCCAAAAGGTGAAACCTTATGTTCACATCTAAAGTGGTACATGAGTGTTTATAGCAGCTTTATTCATGGTTGCCAACACTTGGAAACAACTCAGATGTCCATCAGTAGGTAAATAGATAGATACAGTGTGGTATATCCAGACAATGGAATATTATTCAGCACTAAAAAGAAGTGAGCTATCAAGCCATGAAAATACATGGAAGACTCTTAAATGTATATTACGAATCGAAAAAAGCCTATCTGTTTACATACTATATGATTCCAACTATATGACATTCTAGAAAAGACAAAACTATGAAAATAGTAAAAGAATTGGGGGTAAGGGATAAATAGGTCAATCACAGGATTTTTGGGTCACTATGATATTATAATGGTGGATACATGTCATTATATATTTTCCCAAACTCATAGATGGTACAACAGGAGTATAAAATATGAACTGGGTGATTATGATGTGTCAGTGTAGGTTTAACAATTGTAACAAATGTATTACTCTGGTGAGAGACTGTTGATAATGGAGGAAGGCTTTTCATGAGTGGGGACAAGTATATATGGGAAATTTCTCTACTTTCCCCCTCAATCTTGCTGTGAACATAATTGCTCTAAAAATGTAGATATAAATAAGAAGAAAAGGTTAATAAGAAACACTGAAACTAAGAGCTGGTTCTTGGAAAAGATAAATGAAATTGACAAACCTTTAGCTAACTCACCAACAAAAAACCAGATAACAAATAAATAAAATCAGAAAATAAAGAGGAAATGTGGGATGCCTGGGTGGCTCAGTCAGTTGAGCATCTGACATTGGCACAGGTCATGACATTGTGGTTTGTGAGTTTGAGCCCCATGTAGGGCTCACTGTTGTCAGTGCAGAGCCCACTTCAGATCCTCTGTCCACCTCTCTCTGCCCCTTCTGCTCGTTGTCTCTCTCTCAAAAATAAACATTTAAAAAAGAAAGAGGAAATGTTACAGTTGATACCACGGAAATACAAAGGATCATAAAAGATTAGGATATACCAAAAATTTGGGCAACCTAGAATAAGTGGATAAATTCCTAAAAACATACAACCTCCAAGACTGAATCATGATGAAATAGAAAATCTGAACAGACCAATTACTAGTAAGGAGGTTGAATCCATAATAAAAAAAAAAAACTCCCAACAAACAAAAGTCCAGGACCAGACAGCTTCACTAGTGCATTCTACCAAACACTCAAAGAAAAATTAATATCAATCCTCAATCCTTGATGAACATAGATGCGAAGATTTTCAACAAAATATTAGCAAGCCAAATTCAATAATACATTAAAAGGATCATACACCATTATCAAGAGGGATTTATTCCAGGAATGATGCGATGGTTCAACATCTGCATATCAGTCAATGTGATATACCACATTAACAATGAAGGATGAGGGGCACCTGGATAGCTCAGTCAGTTAAGTGTCCAACTCTTGATCTTGATTTTGGCTCAGGTCATGATCCCATGGTTTATGAGTTCAAGCCCTGCATCAGGCTCTGTGCTGACAGTGCAGAGCCTGCTTGGAATTCTCTCTCTCCTTCTTTCTCTCCCCCTCCCCTGCTTGTGTGTTCTCTCTCTCTCTCTCTCAAACTAAATAAATAAACTTTAAAAAAACAATGAAGGATGAAAAAAATAAGATTATCTCAATAGATGCAGAAAAAGCATTTGACAAAATTCAATATCCATTTATGATAAAAACTCTCAACAAAGTGAACATAGAGGGAATGCACCTCAACATAATAAAGGCCATATATGACAAGCCCACCATTGAAAGCTTTTCTTCTAAGATCAGGAACAATGCAAAGATGCTCACTTTTATTCAACAGAGTATTGGAAGTTGTAACTACAGCAATTATACAAGAAAAAGAAATAGAAGGCATCTAAATTGGAAAGGAAGAAGTAAAACTGTCACTATTTGCAGTTGACATGATAGTATATATGACAACCCTAAAGACTATTAAAACAACTTTTAGAATAAACAAATTCAGTAAAGTTGCATGATACAAAATCAATACACAAAAATCTTGCATTTTATTCACTAATAATGAATTATCTGAAAGGGAAATTAAGAAAACAATCCCATTTACAGTTGCAACAAAAGTAATAAAATACATAGGAATACATTTAACCAAGGAAGTGAAAGACCTGAATATTGAAAACTTAAAGACATAAATGAAAGAAATGGAAAAACACAAAAAATACATGGAAAGATATACCATGTTCATGTATTGAAGAATTGATATTCTTAAAATGCCCACACTATCCAAATAACATATACTTTCAATAAATCCCTATTGAAATTCTAATGGCATTTTTAATAGAAATAGAACAATCCTAAAATTTGTATGAAACAATAAAAGACCCTGACTAGCCAAAGCAATCTTGAGTCAAAAGAACAAAGGTTGAGGCATCATCATCACTGGTTTCAAACTATATCACAAAGCTTTAGTAATTAAAATAGTATCATGTTGGCATAAAAACCTGACATACAGCTCAATGGAACAGAATAAAGGGCCCAGAAATAAACCCATGCATATACAGATAATTAATTTACAACAAAGGAGCTAAGAGTATACAATGGGGAAAGGACAGTTTCTTCAAATAAATGGTGTTTGAAAAATTGGATATCCACAGCAAAAGAATGAAATTGGACTACCATATTCAAAAATTAACCTGAAATGGATTAAAGACTTGCATGTAAGACCTGAAACCTTAAAACTCCTAGAAGAAAACATAGGTGGTAAGCTCCTTAACACAGATCTTGGCAAAGATGTTTTGAATCTGACATCAAAAGCAAAAGCAATGAAAGTAACAAACAAGTAGGACTACATCAAACTAAAAATCTTTCTGCACAGCAAAGGAAACCATCAAAAAACTGAAAAGGCAACCTACAGAATGGGTGAAAATATTTGCAAATCATATATCTGATAAAGGGTTAATATTTAAAATAGGAAAAGAACTTTTATAATTCAATAGCAAAAACCAAAACAATCCAATTAAAAATGGGCAGATCTGAATTGACATTTTTCCAAAGACATACAGATGGCCAACAGACATATGAAAAGATGCTTTACGTCATTAACCATCAGTGAAATTCAAATAAAAATCAGAATGAGACATCACCTTGCAATTGTTAGAATGGTCATTATTAAAAAGACAAAAAATTGTAAGTATTGGAAAGGATGTGGGGAAAAGGGAACCCTTATGAAGTGTTGGTGGGAATGTAAATTGATGCAGCCCTTATGAAAAACAGTATGGAGATTTCTCAAAAATTTAAAAATAGGATTACCATATGTTCCAGCAATTCCACTTTCGAGTATTTATCTGAAGAAAATGGAAACACTGAATAAAAAATATATATGGACCCCCCCCAATGTTCATTGCAGCTTTATTTATTTACAATAGCCAAGATATGGAAATAACCTATATATATATATACACACACATATATATATACACACACATACACACCACATCTTTTTTAACCATTCATCCACTGATGAATAATCTATTATATATATATATATATATATATATATGTATATATATATATGTACACACATATATGTATGTACATACATATATACATATATATATACATATATATATATATATATATATAATAGATTATTCAGCCATAAAAAAGAATATCTTGACATTTGTGACAAGGTGGATGGACTTTGAAGCTTTTATGCTAAATGCAATAAACCAGAGAATGTCAAGTACCATATAATCTCTTTTACACATGGAACCTAAAAAAACAAAAACAAAACAAAAACCCAAAACTCATAAATACAGACACAGAGTGGTGATTGCCAGACCAGTGTGTGTGTGTATATGTGTGAGTGGGGGGGCAATGAGAGCATTGGGTAACCTATTTTTGCTTTTAGTTTAAATAAATGAAATTACAAAAATAATTTTGGCTATTGGAAAACATTATAAAAGAATTCCTTTGGGGGCACCTGGGTAGCTCAGTTGGTTGAGTGTCCAACTCTTGATTTCAGCTCAGGTTGTGATTGCATGGTTTGTGAGATTGAGCCCTGCATTGGGCTATGTGCTGATAGCATGGAGCCTGCTTGGAATTCTCTCTCTACCTCTCTCTCTCCCCCTCCCGTGCTTGTGTTCTCTCTTTCAAAATGAAAAAATAAATGAATAAACATTTAAAAAAAAATTTTTTTAACGTTTATTTATTTTTGAGACAGAGAGAGACAGAGCATGAACAGGTGAGGAGCAGAGAGAGAGGGAGACACAGAATCTGAAACAGGCTCCAGGCTCTGAGCTGTCAGCACAGAGCCCGACGCGGGGCTCGAACTCACGGACCGTGAGATCATGACCTGAGCCGAAGTCGGACGCTTAACCGACCAAGCCACCCAGGCGCCCCTAAACATTTTTTAAAAAATAAAAAAAAAATAATTCCTTTGATGGTAAAGAATCAGTGACCTTGGAGATATATTAATAGAAACTTCCTAAAAGAATGCAAAGAAAAAGAAACAAAAAAGGTTGAACAGGATGTCTAATGACTGGGACAATTACAATTGGTGTAACACATACATAATGGGAATACGAGAAAGAGAAAAAAAGAAGAAATAGAAGAATTATTTGATATAATATTGAATGAGAATGTTCTAAAAGTAATTATAGACAACAAATTTCAGATGCAGAAAGCTCAGAGAACACCAAGTAGGATAAATACCAAAGAGTTGATCAATAGATACAATCATATTCAAACTGCAGAAAAACAAAGAGACAATATCTAGAGAATTTGGGGTGTGTGGGGGACACCTTAACTATATAACAAGTATAACAACAACTATAAAATAACAAAAAATTTCATTGCCTTCACATTAGAAACCATTTAAGCAAGAAGAGAGTGCGGTGAAATATTTAAAGTGTTAAAAGAAAAAAACTACCAACTTAGAATTCTATATACAGCAAAATTATCCTTCAAAAAATGGAGGAGAAATAAAGACTTTCTCAGCAAAAATTGATGGAAATTGTTGTTAGTAGGCCTGCCTTTTAAGAAATGTTAAAATAAGTTCTTCAGAGTAAGGAAAAGAATAGGTCAGAAACTTGGATCTATGTAAGACAGGAAGAGCATTAGAGGAGGAATAAATAAAAGTAAAATAAAATATTTTATCTTACTTATTCTTAACTGATTAAATAGATAATAGTTTTCTCCAATAATAACAACAATGTATTCAGTGATTATAGCTTATAGATAAGTGAAAGAGATGGCAGAAATGTTGTAAGCAATGGGGAAGAATTGGGAATACTCTGCTATAAAGTAGTTGTACTACCTGTAAAGTGGTGTAATGTTATTTGGAAGTGGAGTTGGATCAATCATAAATGTATATTTTAAACTGTAGGGCAACCACTCAAATTTTTTAAAATATTTATTTATTTATTTTGAGAGAGAAAGTGTGAGCAGGGGAGGGGCAGAGACAGGGAGAGAGAGAATCACAAGTAGGTTCCACACTCAACATGGAGCCCCATTCAGGCCTCGATCTCACAACTGTGAGATCATGACCTGAGCTGAAATGAAGAGCCTGATACTCAACAGACTGAGCCACCGAGGTGCCCCTAAAATTAAACAAAATAAATGTTTATTTTTGAGAGAAAGAGAGAGACAGACAGACAGAGAGAGACAGAGAGAGACAGACAGCATGAGCTGGGGAGGGACAGAGACAGAGGGAGACAAAGAATCCAAAGCAGGTTCCAGGCTCTGAGCTGTGAGCATAGAGCCCAATGCGGGATTTGAACCCATGAACTGTGAGATCATGACCTGAGATGAAGTTGGCCATTTAACCAACTGAGCCACCCAGGTGCCCCAAAATTTATTAAAAGAAGGATAATTGATATGCTAAAAGAGGAGAGAAAATGGAATTGTTTAAAATGCTTAATTAAAATCAGAGAAGTCAGAAAAGAAGACAAAAAAGCAACAAAAAAAGGGCAGTGAATAGTAAACAAATATAGTATATACAAATATAGTTACAAATATAGGAGAAATTAATGCAACTGTATCAATAATCACTTAATTTACTTTTAAAATTTATTTATTTATTTATTATTAATTAATTAATTAATTAATTTATTTATTTTTGAGAGAAAGAGAAAGACAGAGAGACAGACAGAGCATGAGCAGCAGAGGGGCAGAGAGAGAGGGAGACACAGAATCCGAAGCAGGCTCCAGGCTCTGAGCTATCAGCACAGAGCCCGAAGTGGGTCTCAAGCTCATGAACTGCGAGATTATGACCTGAGCTGAAGTCGGACTGAGACACCCAGGTGCCCCTATCAAAAATCACTTTAAATGTGAATGTTCTAAATACACCAGTTAAAAGATAGAAACTCATAGTAGATAAAAACCCCCAAGAAACAATGATACGTTGTTTATAGGAAACACACTGTAAATATAAAGACTCAGGTAGATTAAAAGTAAATGGATGGAGAAAGATATACCATGCTAACGATAATCAAAAGAAAGCTACACACACACACACACACACACACACACACACACACACACACAAATTTCACACAAAGCTGACTTTAGAACAAGGAAAATGATCAGGGATAAGGAGGAATTACATAATGATAAAGGGGTAAATTCTCCACAAAGATATAACAATCCTTAATGTATATATGCCTAACAACAGAGTGTCAGAAATATGAGGCAAAAACTAATGAATCCATTATTACAGTTAGACTTCAACATTCTTCAATCAGTAATTGAAATATCCAGCAGGCAGAAAATTAGTAAGGATATACTTGAGCTGAATAAAACCATCAATCAACTAGATCTAATTGACATTTTTAGAATGCTTCACCCAACAATACACAGTCTTCTCAAGCTCACATGGAACACTCATAAAATAAACATTCCATGTCATAAAATGTATCTTAAGAAATTTAAATGCATAAATATCTTAAAAAACTATGTTCTCATATGACAATAGACATAAGCTAGAAATCAATAACAGAAAGATAGCTGGAAAGTCACATATTAGAGAACAAGATAAAGAGCTAAATGGCTTTGGAAAATCTCCAATCTAAGCTTCTAGCTTAAGAAACTAGAAAAAGAAGTGGAAATTAAATCCAAAGGAGGGGTGCCTGAGTGGCTCAGTTGGTTGGGCATCTGGCTCTTGATTTTGGCTTGGGTCATGATCTCACAGTTCATGGGTTCTAGCCCCACGTTGGGCTCTCTGCTGACAGTGTGGAGACTGCTTGGGATTCTCTCTCTCTGCCCCTCCCTCACTCATGCTCTCTCTCTCAAAATTAATACAGAAAGTTTAAAAGAAATAAATCCAAATAAGTTGAAGAAAAGAAACTATAAAAATAAGAGCAAAAATAAATGAAATTAAAAACAGGAGAGCAATAGAAAAAAATTAAAGAAACCAAAAACAGGTTCTTTGTACAGATCAATAAAATTGATAAGCCTCTGCCCAGGCTAACCAAGAAAGGGGGAGATTAGACACAAATTACTAATATTAGAAATACTACTACTTCTCACATAGATGTTAAAAGGACAATGAAATAATATTATGAACAAGTCTATGCCCACAAATTTAGATGAAATTGGCTAATTCAGTGAAAGACACAACCTATTAAAACTCACACAAATATATACTCTGAATAGATAATATATAAATGATTATCTATCTATCTACATTTAAGACATTGAATAAACAATTAATAATGTTCTAAAACAGAAAGAACCAGGCTCAGATGGTTTCATTGGTGAATTTTACCAAAAATTTAAGGGGAAATTATACCAATTTTTTATAACCTGCTCCAGAAAATAGAAGTAGATGGAAAACTTCCTAACTCATTCCATGAGGTTAACATTACCCTAATATCAAAACGAAAGACATTACAAGAAAGGAAAACTACAGACCAAGTCTCTCTTGAAAATCTATATAAAAATCCTAAATAAAATATTAGCAAGTCAAATCTAACAATGTCTTAAAAGATTTATATACCACAACCAAATGGGATTTATTCCTGATATGTACAGCTGATTCAACATTCAAAAATGAATTAACATAATTCATGACATATCAATAAGCTAAAGAATAAAAATCAAATTATCCTATCAATAGATGCAGAAAAATCATTTGACAAAATCCAACATCCATTCATGGTAAGAACTCTCAACAAATTAGTAATAGAAGAAAACTTCATCAATTTTACAAAAAAGTCTACAAAAAATCTACAGCTAATGTTACACTTAATGGCAAGAGACTAGATACTTTTCCCCTAACAATGAAAATGAGGCAAAGATGCCCCCTCTTACCAATCCCATTCAACATCACCCTAGAACTCATAACTGATGCAATAAGGCAAGAAAAGGAAATAAAAGTTATACATATTGGGAAGGAAGAAATAAAACTGACTTTGTTTGCAGATGACATGATTTCCTATGTAAAAAGTCCAAGAGAATTGACTAAAAGAAAAAAAAAAGCTCCTGTAATTAAGCAAATATAATAAAGCTGCGGGATACAAGTCTAATATATAATAGTCCATTGTCTTACTATAAACTAGGAATGAATTCCAATCGGAATTTGAAATTAAAAAAAAAAACACTGGGGCACCTGGATGACTCAGTTGGTTAAGCATCCGACTTCGGATCAGGTCATGATCTACCTCACAGTCCGTGAGTTCGGGCCCCACTTCGGGCTCTGTGCTGACAGCTCGGACCCTGGAGCCTGGAGCCTGCTTCAGATTCTGTGTCTCCCTCTCTCTGACCCTCCCCCATTTATGCTCTTTCTCTGTCTCAAAAATAAATAAACATTAAAAAAATTAGAAAACAAACAAACGCTATTTGCATTAGCACCAAAAAAAAAAAAAAAAGAGGAAAATTTTTAAGTATAAATCAAACAAGATGTGTACAAAATCTATATGGGGAAAACTACAAAACTCTGATGAGAGAAATAAAAGTCTAAATAAATGGAAGGATATTCCATGTTTATATGCATAGGAAGACTGAATATTGTTAAGATCTAATGTTCCCCCATCCCCCAAAACTTGGTCTATAGATTCAATGCAATACCAGGCAAAATCCCAGCAAGTTACTCTGTGGATAGGAAAAAATTGATTCTAAAGTTTATATGGAAAGGAAAAATATTTCAGAATATTCAGCACAATATGAAGAATAAGAACAAAATTGGAAGGCTGACACTACCTGATTCAAGACTTAGCATAAAGCTATAGTAATGAAAACAGTGTGATACTGAAGTAATAGACAGAAAGATGACTGGATCAGAATAGAGAGACTAAAAATAAATTGAAACAAATATAGTCAACTGATATTTAACACAAAAGCAAAGGCAACCCAATGAAGAAAGGCTAGTTTTTTCAAAAATGCTGCTGGAATAACAGGACATACATATGGGGAAAAAAACAAAAACAAAACAAACAACAAAACAAAACAAAAGAATCTAGACATTGACCTTACACCATTCACAAAAATGAACTCAAAATAGATTAGCAGCCTAAATATAAACATTAAACCCTAAAACTCCTAGAAGATAACACAGGAGAAAATCTAGGTGACATTGGGTTTGGTAATGGGCTTCTAGGTAGAACTCCAAAAACACAAATCAAGAATGAAAAAAATGGATAAATTGGATTTCACTAAAATTAAAAGCTTCTGTTTTGAGGACACTGTTGAGAGAATCAAAAGACAAGCCACAGAATGAGACAAAATGCCTGCAAAATGTATTGAAAACATATAAAGAACTATTAAAACTCAACAAGAAAGCAAAAAATCCAATTAACAAATGGGAAAACAATCTAAAACAGACACCTCACCAAAGAAAATGTATAGATTGTAAATAACGACATGATGTTCAACACCATATGTCTTTAGAGAAATGCAAATTAAGACAATGAGATAGCACAACATACCTATTAGAATGGCTAAAGTCCAAAATAGTGACAACATTAAATTTTGACAAGAATGTGGAGCAACAGGTATGCTCATTTATTGCTGGTGGGAATATGGTTTGGAAGACAGTTTGGCAGTTTCTTAAAAAGCTAAACATAGTCTTACCACACAACTCAGAAATTGTACTCCTAAGTATTTACCCAAATTTGTTGAAAACTTATGCTCAAACAAAAGCCTGCATATGAATGTTTAGAGTAGTTTTATTCATAATTGCCAAAATTGGAAGCAACTAAGTTATCATCCAATAGGTGAATGGATAAGCAAACTGTGGTCCAACCTTACAAGTGAATATTATTTAGTGGTAAAAAGAAATGAGCTGGAGAGAGAGAAAAGATGGCAGCAGAGTAGGAGGGCCCTAGGCTGGTTTCATTCCATGAACACAACTAGATAACTATAAAATCATCCCCATAAATCAACCTAAAGACTGACAGAACAAGCTCCACAACTAAAGGGAGAGAAAACATTACAGCAAAGAAGGTAGGCAGTATGGAGGTGTGGTTTAGGAGAGAAATGAATCACAGGTGCAGCAAAGGGGAGGGAGCCATGATTGTGGAGAAGGGAGATAGAAGGGCACACAATGGAATGCACGAGGAGGTTTCCCCAAAGCCATTGGCTTGGAAAATGAGAGGGGCTGAATTTTGTGAGTTCTTACAACCAGCAGGGCATAAGGCCTGGAGTTTTAAAGGTCAGCAGGCTTGGCTGGAATAGAGCCCAGAGGGCTGCCCTGCTCCTGGAGAGAAGGCAAGCAAAAAACCCAAGGGGCAGATAGCATGGAAACAGTGATCTGAAAAATGTCTGGGCACACAGGTGGGAGATTATTTGCTCTTCTCAGAGTTCTTCCCTTAGGGGCAGCATTCAGAGACATCTCTCCAGAAACAAAGGAGCTGGTGGGTACCATGTCCCTACCACACCTCTCAGCATAAACATAGAGCCACCTGTGGGAAGCAGTGCATCACTGACACTGGCTGCCTAACTTGCTTACACCAACCTTGACCCCTTTGTGCTGTGGCAGTCTGCTTCTTTCAGTCAAGCTTGCCTCACTCACAGCACAGTGTACCCCTCCCTTAGAAGACCTGCACAAACCTGCACACCATGTCTCCTGAACAGAGAGGTCGGCAGTGTCTTAGTTCTCATAGAAGTAATAGCAGGTCTCATTTCACAAGCAGACCAGAGCACACCTAGTTACAACTTGCCACATTCAGGCCAGGGACCAAACACTGCTCACAGCAGACAAGGAGAGCCTCTGTAGATGACTGGCCTGAAGGAGACAGCAGCCAAAACACACCAGCAGAGTGCATGTGACAGACACCAGAGACATGCCCAGAAGCACCAGACCCTGGACACTGCATGACCTCTTCTTCATAAAGTCATTAATTTTAGGAGCAGGAAACATAACTGGCTTTTCTAGGACAGAAGAGGAAGGCAGAGACTTAGATAAAATGCAAAGACAGAGGAATTTATCCCAAATGAAAGAACAAGAGAAGTAAGTCCATGGTCAGAGAACTAAGTGCAACAAATATAAGTATCATGCCTGATGGAGAATTTAAAGGAACAATATTAAGGATATGCACTAGGCCTGAGAAAAGAGTAGAGACATCAGGGAATCTCTTAACACAGAGATAAAAGAGTTAACAACAATCAATCACAGAGGAAGAATTCAATAAATGAGATTAGAAATGGACTGGATGCAATGAACAGCAGGCTGGAAGAGGCAGAGGAACGAATTAATAACATAGAAGAAAAACTAATGGGAAAAAATTGAGCTGAACAAAAGAGAGAAAGAATTACACAATACAAGAATAGACTTAGGGAACTCAGTGACTCCATGAATTGTAATAACATTCATATTAGAGAAGTCCTGGAAGAAGAAGAGAGAGAAAAGGGGGCAGAAAATTTATTTGAGGAAATAATAGCTGAAAACTTCCTTAATCTGGGGAAGGAAACAGACATCCAGATCCAGGAGAGACTGAGAACTCCCATCAAAATCAACAAAAGTTGGGGCACCTAGGTGGCTTGGTTGGTTGAGCATCAGACTCTTGGTTTCCACTTGGGTCATGATCTCACAGTTTGCAGGATTAAGCCCTGCATTGGGCTCTGTGCTGGCAGTGCAGGGCCTGCTTGGGATTCTCTCTCCCCTGCTCTCTCTCAAAATAAATAAATAGACATATTAAAAAAAATTTTTTTTAACGTTTATTTATTTCCAAGACAGAGAGAGACAGAGTATGAACAGGGGAGGGGCAGAGAGAGAGTGAGACACAGAATCTGAAACAGGCTCCAGGCCCTGAGCTGTCAGCACAGAGCCTGACGTGGGGCTCGAACTCATGGACCGTGAGATCATGACCTGAGCTGAAGTCGACGCTTAACCGACCGAGCCACCCAGGCGCCCCAAATAGACATATTTTAAAAATCAATAAAAGCATGCTAACACCAAGACATATTCTAATTAAATTTGTAAAACACAGTGATAAAAAAATTTTAAAAGCTGCAAGACAAAAGAAGTCCTTAACTTACAAGGGAAGACCCATAAGGTTAGCTGGAAATTTCTCAACAGAAACTTGGCAAGTCAGATGGGAGTGGTATGATATATTCAAAGTGCTGAATGGGAAAAATCTGAAGCCAAGAATACTCTATCTTGCAGGACTATCATTAGAAAAGAAGGAAAGATAACAAGTTTACCAGACAAACAAAAACTCATGATCACTAATCAGCCCTGCAAGAAACATTAAAGGGGACTCTTTGAATGGAAAGGAGAGACCAAAAGTGACAAAGACAAGAAATGATCAGAGAAAATCTCCAGGAACAACGACAAAACAAGTAATAAAATGGCAATAAACATATATCTATCAATAATTATTTTGAATGTAACTGGACTAAACACTCCAATCAAAACACATAGGGTAAAAAAAAAAAACACATAGGGTGTCAGAATGTATAAAAAACAAGACCCATCTATATGCTGCCTATAAAGTGACTCATTTTAGACCTAAAGACACTTGCAGATTGGAAATAAAGGGACAGAGAAACATTTAACATGCAAATGGATGTCAAAAGAAAGCTGGACTAGCAATACTTACATTGGACAACCTAGACTCTAAAACAAAGAATGTAACAACAGATTAAGAAGGGCACTATATTATAATAAAGGGGACAATCCAACAAGAAGATATACCATTAAAATTTTTCTTATGTTTATTTTTGAGAGAGAGAGAGAGAGACAGAAAGACAGCATGAGCTGGGGAGGGGCAGAGAGAGAGGGAGACAGAGAGTCTAATGTGGGCTCTGGACTCTGAGCTCTGAGCTGTCAGCACAGACCCCAACACGGGGCTTGAACTCATGAATCACAAGATGATGACCTGAGCCAAAGTTGGTCTCTTAACTGAGCCACCCAGGTGCCCTGAAGATGTAACATTTTAATTATGTATGCACCCAAAGTGACAGTACACACATATATAAAGCAATTAATCACAAATATAAAGGAACTCATTGATAATCAAACAATAATAGAAGGACTTTAACATCCCACTTACATCAATAGATAGATCACCTAGACAGAAAATAGACAAAGAAACAATGGCTTTGAATGACACACTGGACCAGATGGACTTAACAGATATACTCGGAACATTCCATCTTAAAACAGCAGAATACACATTCTTTTCAAGTGTGCATGGGACATTCCCAGAATAGATCTCATATTACGTCACAAATCAGGTCTCAAAAAGTACAAAAAGATTGAAATTATACCATGCACCCTCTCTGACCACAAAGCTATGAAACTAGAAATCAACCACTAGAAATAATCTGGAAAGGCTACAAATACATGGAGGTTAAACAACATGCTACTAAACAATGAATGCCTCAACCAGGAAATGAAAGAAGAAATTAAAAATACACGGAAACACATGAAAATGAAAACACTATGGTTCAAATCCTTTGGGATGAAGCAAAAGCAGTCCAAAGAGGGAAGTATATAGCATACAGGCCTACATCAAGAAGCAAGAAAAATCTCAAATAAAAAACCTAGCCTTACACCTAAAGGAGACAGAAAAAGAAAAACAAATGTAGCCTTAAGTGAACAAAAGGAGAGAGATCATAAACACTGGAGCAGAAATAAATGACATAAAAACTAAAAAAAACCAAACCCCAAAAAACGAACAGTGGAACAGATTAATGAAATCAGGAGCTGGTTATTTGAAAATATTAAAAAATTGTTAACCCCCTAGTCAGAATTATCAAAATTAAAAGAGAAAGGAGCTACAAAAAAAATCACAAAACAGAAAAGAGAAATAGAAACCAACATCACAGAAATACAAACAATTGTAAGAGAATATCATGAAAAACTATATGCCAACAAATTGGACAATGTAGAAGAAATGGATAAATTCTTAGAGACATAAATTACCAAAACTGGAACAGGAATAAATAGAAAACTTATACAGACTGATAACCAGCAAAGAAAAAACCAAAAATCTCCCAACAAATGAAAGTCCAGGATCAGATGGCTTCACAGGTGAAATTCACCAAACATTTAAAGAAGAATTAATACCTATTCTTCTACAAGTATTCCAAATAATAGCAGAGGAAGGAAAACTAAATTCATTCTGAGTCTAGCATTACCCTGATAAAGACTCCACTAAAAAAGAGAACTACAGGTCAATATTCCTGATGAACATGGATACAAAAATTCTCAATAAGATACTAGCAAACCTAATCCACTAAGAAAGTCATTCACCTTGATCATGTGGGATTTATTCCTGGGTTGCAAAGGTGGTTTAATATTGCAAATCAATCAATGTGATACACCACATTAATAAAAGAAAGGATAAGAACTATATGATCATGATCATTTCACTAGATGCATAAAAGGCATTTGGCAAAGTACAACATCCATTCAGGATAAAAACTCTCAACAAAGTAGGTTTATAGGGAACATACCTCAACATAATGAAGGCCATATATGAAAAACCCACAGCTAATATCATACTCAATGGGGAAAAACTGAGAGCTTTTCCTCAATGATCAGGAACAAGACAAGGATGTCCACTCTCACCATTGTTCTTTAATATAGTACTGAAAGTCCTAGCTACAGCAATTAGGTAAGAAATGAAATAAAAGTCATCCAAATTGGCAAGGAAGAAGTAAAACTTTCACTATATGCAGATGACAATACTCTATATAGAAAACTCAAAAGAATCCACCAAAAAAATTGCTAGAGTGACAAATTGAGTAAAGTTGTGGGATACAAAATCAATGTAAAGAAGTTTGTTGCATTTCTTTTTTTAAAAAAAAATTTAATGTTTATGTATTTTTGAGAGACAGAGTGTGAGTAGGGGAGGGGCAGAGAGAGAGGGAGACAGAATCCGAAGCAGGCTCCAGGCTCTGACCTGTCAGCACAGAGCCAGACGCAGGGCTCGAACCCATGAACCATGAGATCATGACCTGAGCTGAAGGCAGATGCTTAACTGACTGAGCCATCCTGGCGCCCCAGAAGTCTGTTGTATTTCTATACATCAATAATGAAGCAGCAGAAGGAGAAATTAAGGAATTGATCCCATTTACAATCACACTCCAAATGATAAGATACCTAGGGATAAATCTAACCAAAGAAGAGAGAGCCTTGGGCTTTGAAAACTATAAAACACTAATGAACAAAAATCAAGATGACACAAAGAAATGGAAAGGCATTCCATGCTAATGTATTGGAAGAAGGAATATTGTTAAAATGTGTACATTATACAAAGCAATCCAAAGATTTAATGCAATGCCTGTGAAAATACCAATATAATTTTTCACAGAGCTAGAACAAACAATCCTAAAATTTGTATAGAACCACAAAATACCCCGAAAAGCCAAGCAACCTTGAAAAGGAAAAGCAAAACTGAAGGCATCACAATTCCGGACTTCAAGTTATATTAAAAAAAAAAAAAAAAAGCTGTAGTGATCAAAACAGTATGGTACCAGCACAAAAATAAACACATAGATCCATGGAACAGAATAGAAAACCCATAAATGAACCTACAACTCTATGCTCAATCTTTGACAAAACAGGAAGGAATATCCAATAGGAAAAAGACTCTTTAACAAATGGTGTTGGGAAAACTGGACAGCAACAGGCAAAAGAATGAAACTGGACCACTTTCTTGCACCATACACAAAAATAAATTCAAAATGGATGAAAGCCTTAAATGCAAGACATGAAGCCATAAAAATCCCAGAGGAGAGGGGTGCCTGGGTGGCTCAGTCAGTTAAGCATCTGACTTCAGCTCAGGTCATGATCTCATAGTTTGTGAGTTCGAGCCCTGTGTCAGGCTCTGTGCTGGCAGCTCAGAGCCTGGAGCCTGGAGCCTGCTTCAGATTCTGTGTCTTCCTCTCTCTCCCCCTCCCCCACTCATGCTCTGACTCTCTCTCAAAAATAAATAAACATTATAAAAATTTAAAAAAATCCTAGACGAGAAAACACTTTGACATCAGCTGTAGCAACTTCTTTCTAGATATGTCCTCTGAGGCAATGGGAAACTCAAGCAAAAATGAACTATTGGAACTTCATCAAAATAAATAGCTTCTGCACAGTGAAAGAAACAATTAACAAAACTGAAAGGCAACCTTCAGAATGGGAGAAGATATTTGCAAATGACATATTTGATAAAGGGTTAGTATCCAAAATCTACAAAGAACTCACCAAACTCCACCCCTGTAAAACAAATAATCCAGTGAAGAAATGGGCAGAAAACATGAATAGACACTTCTCTAAAGAAGACATCCAGATGGCCAACAGACACATGAAAAGATGCTCAACATCACACATCATCAGGTATATACAAATCAAAACTACAATGAGATATCATCTCACACTTGTCAGAATGGCTAAAACCAGCAACAAAAGAAACAACAGGTGTTGGTGAGGATGTGGAGAACGCTCTTGCCCTGGTGGTGGGAACGCAAACTGCTGCAGTCACTCTGGAAGACAGTATGGAGGTTCCTCAAAAAGTTAAAAATAGAACAACCCTATGATCCAGCAATCTCACTAGTAGGTATTTGCCCAAAAGAATACCAAAATACTGATTCACAGGGATACATGTACCCCAATATTTATATCAGCACTTTCGACAATATCCACATTATGGAAAGAGCCTGACTGTCCATCAACTGATGAACTGATGAAGAGGATGTAGTATATATACACAATGGAATATTACTCAGCTATAAAAAGAATGAAATCTTGTTATTTGCAAGGACATGGATGGAGCTAGAGAGTGTTATGCTAAGCAAAATAAGTCAGAAAAAGACAAATACCATATGATTACAATTATAGAAGTTAAGAAACCAAACAAATGAGCTAAGGAGAAAAAAAGAGAGAGAGGGGGGCAAACCAAGAAAGAAACTCTTAATTATAGAGAACAAATAGATGGTTACTAGAGGGGATGGGAGTGTGGGGATGGGTTAAATAGGTGATGGGGATTAAGGATTGCACTTGTTGTGATGAGCATTGGGTGTTGTATGTATGTGATGAATCACTATATTGTACACATGAAATTAATATTACACTGTATATTAACTAACTGGAATTTAAATAAAAACCTAAAAAGAGAGAAATGAGCTATCAAACTATGAAAAGACATGGAGGAAAGTTAAATCCATGTTGCCAAAAAAGCTGATCTGAAAGGCTACACACTGCATGATTCTAACCATATCATATTCTGTAAAAGACAAAACTATGGAGATAGTAAAAATATCAGTGGTTGTCAGTGGTGGAGGTAGAGAGAATATATGGGAACTCCCTGTTTCTACTCAACTTTCTTGAAAACCTAAAACTGCTCTAAAACATAGTGTATTAATTATGAAAATAAATTTATAAAATGTCCACTGGTTTAAAAACAAGGGGTGCTTGGGTGGTTCAGTTGGTTAAGTGTCTGACTTTGGCTCAGGTCATGATCTCACAGTTCATGAGTTGAAGCCCCACATCGGGCTTTGTGCTGACAGTTCAGAGCCTGGAGCCTGCTTCGGATTCTGTGTCTCCCTCTCTCTCTTTTCCCCTTCTCTGCTCATATTCTGTCTCTCTCTCTCTCTCTCTCTCAAAAATAAATAAACATTTTAAAAAATAAAATAAATAAAAATAAAAACAACAATGAACTGCATGTAATTCAACATAGATCTCTAAGCCCTGGCTGTATATCCACCACACTCCACTTTCACATCTCTTGCCTCTGTTCTTTTCTTCATTCAATTCCCTCTGCCTGAAGTGTTCTTCTCCTGTGCATCTTTCTTTCAAATGCCTACTTATCCTTTAAGATAGCTCAGGCAACTATTTTCCTGTGTTCCCATAATAAACTGCTGCACTTATCACACTGCAATTTTCTGATTAAGTGATTGTTACATTTACTAGATTGTTAAATCCTTGAGGGCAAAGGCTATGCTTTCTTTATTCATCTCTGTATTTTCAGCACCTAACACATTTCCTTTATAATAGGTGTTCAATGCAGTTTTTGCTGAATGAATACATGAACGACTAAAGTAAGTGGTAAACTTGGAATATGAATGAAGATTCTTCTTTTATTTTAAGTTTATTTATTTATGTTTAGAGAGAGAGAGAGTGAGTGGGGGAGTGGCAGAGATGGAGAGAGATAGAATCCCAAGCAGGCTCCACTCAGCACAGAGCCCAATCTGGGGCTCAATCTCATGAACCATGAGATCATGACCTGAGCTGAAATCAGGAGTTGGACACCCAACCAAATAAGCCATCCAGGTGTCCCTGAATGAAGATTCTTCTGACTTCAAGTTCATTGCACCTTTTATTAAATCATAGTCATGCTAGAAATACCAATAATAGCATCAAAAGTTGTCAATTTGAAAAATGAGCATAATTCTATCAATTTATAGAGTTGTTTTGCAGACTAAAGAAGTAAAAATGATGTGCCTATAGTAGATAATAAATGTTTATTTAATGTCAGTTGTTCTTGGTTATACAGGTAGTAGTCTCCCTGCTTTCATGCTTTTCTTTATATATAGAGCTATACCAGAGAACTGGACATGGCCAACATTTCTTTAGGACCATAGAGAAGCAATAAGGAGGAAAGTAAGTACAATGGCTGGCAGATAGGGAGGTATAGGACTGGAATTTTTTATTTAAAATAAAGGCAAAACAATCTTCACCATAGTCTGTATTTTTAAATCTTGTACCCTTAAGAGTTTACCTCATGTTCTGTCTCACACCGTTAGAACTGTAAACAGAATGCACAAATACGTGTGGCATGTTCAATATATCTGAAAAAGATGGAAGTCATTAGCTTCAAAGAGGAGTGAGAATTTTGAATCAGAACCACATGGTATGCTCATGTTCAGAGCCCAGATTACATTTCTAACATCTGCTCTAAGCATGACAGAAGGCAAGAAAAGGTAGGCTGTGCATAATGATTCCCACCTTACCTCATCCCATCCCAATCTCTAAAGTATTTCCAATATGAGAAGGTTTGCATCCTTCATCCAAGGATTTCCTCTCTAGCCCTTGCAGTAGGGGCTCATGCCTGGTACTTCAGGCTCCACAAGCATGACTTAAAGTTATGATCCGAGGTGACACTTTTCTGGCTCAGTTCTGGCCTAGTTTGGGAAAGACTCAAAAATATTATAAAAAATCTTACTGTGCTTCAGGCAACACTATAACAGTACCACTAGCTGCTGCCATTTCAGAAGCTTAATGGTCTCTCAAAGTTCCATGAGGCATAGATTTCTTCATGTTACCAAAGATGTTCCAAAGTGACAGGTGTGTGTTCTTACTAAGGAAATAGTTTGCAACACTTGGTCTTTGGTCACTTTAGTGGTTAGGATGAAAAAACCAGACCTAAGAACAACAATTTCAGATTAAAAAGATGAATGGAACTGGATTATGTGGTCTAGTGCAGTGTTTTTCACACTATGCTCCAGGGAACACAAGGGTCTTTTGTAATATTTTCAGTTGTTCTTAGAAAAAGAATTCCTTGGTCTAAAAGAGTTTGGGAAACAAAGGGTTAAGAAAAAATAAACAGATCTTTTCAATGATGACTTCTTAGATCTTTTACTGCACAAATAGGAAATGGATCTTGGAGGACCTTGGACAAATCACTTGTCTGCTTTTCTCTTTCCTTCTGCCAAATATAGGTATGGACTAGGTGACTTCTTTAAAATTTTATGAACCTCAGCTCTAAAATGCCATATAAGAGATTTATAAATTTATTGTTGAATAAATCTGTGGTACAGGTTAAATCCAATTATAAAGGATGGTCCTGTATAACAAAGCTATTTTTATGATCCAACAGATGGCTGGCAGAAACAGTGCTTTGCCAATCCGGTTACAATGAACTCTGTATAGTGAGTAGTTCTGTATAACAATTGCTTTCTCTGGTCCTTGACCCCATAATTGCCACTCTCTAACATTGCTCTAATCAACTAAAGAACTTGATTATGTGTTTCCATTGTAGACACAGAATGAGGAGCTGAGTTATGCTAAACTATAGAATTTCTAGCTGAGACGTTTATGTCCAATTTCATTATTTTACAGCGGAGGAAACAGGAGAGGTTAAGCAACTTGTCAGAGGTTACACAGATAGTAAGTGTCAGAGCTTTGAATGAGTGTGTGGATTAAATGGGTTGTCATCTATGAGCTTAGAGATTTCACTGCAAACTCACACTTAGATCATATATAAAAATGTTAAATGAAACCGAAAACAGCTATTATAGAAATTCTACTGTTGATGCTCCCAACCTAGCAAGATGTGCATTGATCACTACCCTTTTTCACTGTATTCAAGCCCTCTTCATAGGATCGTTCCTGTAATTCCCTGGTGTGTGGTGACACAACTTAAAACATAATAACCTTTGTTGCAGAACTTTAATTAAAGGTTTTCTTAGTGTCTAAATAAATCACTCCTATTGATCCCTTTAGACACATACCCAGTTTCTTCTATAAAGGCTTCTATTAGTCATGGTATTTTTATTATGAAAACATATGGCTTTTTAAAAAAATCTTAACACTATGAATATCAAAGGTTAGCCTTCAGGCCCTTCCTTTTCTCTACTTATAAACTCTCTCACAAGTATATTTCTTTCCAGGGGTTCAACTCTTGTGGAGAATCACAGTCCCCAAATCAAAACCCATGTCTCCAACTACTACTGTGACATTGCCACATGAATGCATTCCTATTACCTGAAACTCACATGCTTCAGATTGAAGTCATCTTCTAAGTTAATGGTTCTCAAATCTGGGTATAGAACGAATTCACCTGGGTAACTTCAAAAACTTAATGCTTGGAGATTCTGATGCAATTGGTCTGGAGCTAGGCATGAACATAAGAATTTTTAAAACTCCCCAGGTGATTCTAATGTGTGGCCAAGATTGAGAACCACTGCTCTAGGTCAATCTGTAAGTGCCAATTCCTTCATTTCTGTTAATGTTCATTTTCCTTTTAACTTGGACTTGAAATCAGGGGTATTCAATATTCAGCTCTGGGGATCAATGAGATAATAGAACCAAAATCAAATTTGGAAAGTGTGAAATTTTAAGAAAATGCAAGAAATTACTTTATGCACATGAATTATTTTATGCACATGAATTAAGTAGATTTCTTTAGTAGTGGGATGTGCTAACTCATTAAACATGTTAAAGGTTACACTGACAATTTTATTATCTTAACCTTTTTGTCAAGCAGAGGAGAGGAGTCAGAGAGAATCTTCTTTTGGGATATGACATAAATCCTCAGAGCTACACTATCCTTCTGTGGGCAGGTCAACCCCATTGATGGGCCCAGAAGGCTAGTGCCATGTGCTGTTCCCAGAAGCAATTCTGCCAGCCTTGCTAAAGTTGGGTAGGTGGTCCCTTGGTTCCCTTATACCGGGGAGAAGTGCAGCCACAACAGTTGGTCAGCCAGACCACAAACAGCAGTTAATTAAGAACTACATGTATGCAACATGGCTCTAGGCTGGGTCCCAGAATAGTTAAAGATGGCTAGCTGTTGTGCTATTGTGTATGTGGTGCCCTTTTAATGAGAGGGCTCAACCTGAGTCACACTCTATTCTTCTAATGATGGAATAAACTGGGGACATCTAATGCTCAGTTGGTGCGTACTCTGGTCATTTACATTAGTTCCTTCCCTAGGATGGAAATGCTGCTCAATACTTTGATTTAGGAAGAAGCCAATCCAATTTTATCTTTTCCCAACATGGATATACCTACCTGGCTTCATCTGAGATTATCTTTCAACATGGTAAATGTTAGCTTGCCTTTTCTATTTTCAGTATTGCCACCCACATTGTTCATGCTATCTTCCACACATTGTACTCTGCAGAACATTGTTCCAGGAAATACCTTTTCCCTTGCAGGGAGATTGGATCCATAATTACAGGTTACATAATTGCATTCAAGTTCCAGCTCCGCCACTTACTAAGTGTTGTATGACATTGAGCAAACTGTTTCATTTCTTTGAGTGCATCCTCATTTGTAAAATGGAGGAATTATTTCTAATCTTACAGAATTGTTAGGGTTATAAAAGATAACATAAATACCATATGTAAGATATTCTCTAAGCACTCAAAAATTACAAGTTTATTTCTTTGCAAAATTTCATATGAATTTCACTCACCCCAAACCCAAGCAAACAGAAAGCTCAAAAAACTAAACCTTTTAATATAATATGAATTGATGTTCAGAATAATGGTCCTAAGGCACAGCAAAATTCTAAAATGGCTTTGAAGGATTTAACTTCTTGCAGAAAGTTTTTCTTTTTATTTTTCAATAATATTCAACTTATAAATGTTTGAATAAAGGATGTTTAGTATTATATTTGTACTACACAGAACAGACATTTTAAGACCTGGCCACAATGATGGTATTTCTTATTTAACATACCTTTCAATTAGTTTTTCTTGGGTTTACTAGCTATAGAATCATATCCATAAATAATGATAGTTTGTATAATTCCCCAATAGTTATGACTTTTATTTCAGTTTCGTGCCTCATTGCATTGGCTACAACTTCAAGAACAATGTTGAACATCAGCAATTATAATGAACACCTTGGTCTTATTACTAGTTTTGGCAGGGATGCCTCTGATATACTTATCATTAAGTGCTATACTATTTATTAGATTAAGAAATTCTTATATTAAATAATATCCTTTTACGCCTAGTTTGCTAAAAATTATCAGTAAAGGAGGTTAAATTTTTATCAAATGGCTTTGTGGTATCTGCGATGACCATATAACTTATATCCTTTGAGCTGATGTCATGTAATATTAAGAATTCCTATTATTGAACCATCTTTGCATTCCTAGGATAAATCTTACTTGGTTATGACATATACATTAACTACATTGCAGGATTTGATTTGTTAAGTTTATTTAGGATTTTTATGTAAGACATCTTTAGTTTCCTTTTTGATGCTGTTTTTGGAAGGGTTTGTTATCAGATCATACCAATTTCATAAAATACTGATAAGCATTCCTTCTCTTTCTATGCTATGCAACAGTTAATGGAACATGGGAAATATTTGTTCTGTAATATCTTGATTTGGGCTTACCTCTTTTCTCTCCTAGGATATTATTAGGTATTTTTTATTACTGGTAGAAAAAAGTGTATAATAGCCTTCATTTAAAAAATTTATGCTATTCCTAGTTTGCAGCACTTTCTTGAGGGACAACTGATACACGACCTCAGATTTTTAAACAGTTTTCCCAGCCATGTTAACTTTTAAAAAAGTCCGTTGGTCTCTCCTCTGATTTCTTTGTATTTTCATTTTAGGTGCTATTGTCATTGCTTCCAGAGGAATCAGATGTGGAAAAGATGAAGATGAAGAATGGAAGAAGGCAAGAGGATGGTTGGTTTCAAGGAGCATAAGGAATGAAGTCTCGGAAAGTTTGCTTTATGGTAGGGATGAAGCTTAAATTACTCTTTGAAGGATAACTAGTTGCCAGCTAAGGCAACTAATGTGGGAGTTGAAGAAAGAAATATAATTTCAGTATTTATCGCCAACAATTAATATTTACAGCATTATTGGCATGTCTTCATTTATTAAATGCACAACTATAATTGAAACAAACCTCTTATGGGAATGTAGTGATTAAACTTACAAATTGCAGGTGCTGAGCTCAGATGGTAAGTACCTTATATTTCCTTGTGATGGTGTTTGTGGAAAGGTCTTTCCTTTTTTTCTTTAGGAAATTAGCTCTTTGGACCTTTTCTTTCTTAGGGTGCTCACTTTCTGCATAGGCACAAACAAAAGTGAGGAGCACACTAGGACATAGGGGCTGTGACTGAAAGGCCTGGCTATAGGATGTCAGAGATGTCACAAATTTTGGTTATTACTAATAATTTGGGAAGTTAGTGCTCAGAAACTGCCCTGCACTTGGAACAGGAATAGCCATCTTCCTGAGCAAGTTTGGATTTGCTTCAACTGCATCTTTCTAATTGGTCCACTCTTTTCCTCTATCTTTTCCTTCTCTAGCAATGTTCCTACTTGCCTAATTTGCTGAGAGCATCTGGGTCAGTAAGTTTCCTTGGGCATTTGAGTTTATATCCTCTGAGTTCCAGGTCCATTATAAAGTGCTTGTTGAAATCTAAGCTGTGATTCAGTGACATCTGATATAGAGCCTAGATTTAGCATTTGGAAAATCCAAAGTTTTATCCTGTTGTGCCCAAATCTGTCACTCTGTCTTTAAAACATAATTGGGTGGAAGTGACTATGCTCTGTGAGGATTCTGTTCTTTCTGGCCTAGTGGTTGCCCCTTCTGTATTTGAGAAGCGAGGTTAACAACAACAAAAAAGCAACAAACTAGATTTGCCTTTTAACAGAAATTTATAAAAAAAAAGTTGAACAAAGTATTTAAGAAAACTATTTTTAAACAAATCCCTTACCCCCACATTACCCCAACAGTCTACTGCTGGCTATTCCCATTCCAAGGAATGAGGTCATGCTTTATGGGAGACATATGCTTCTGAGGATATTACTGCCCTGAGCACAGAACATGACTTCATTAGAGGGAACAGTGGACCAGAGAGATTCAACAGGAGACTTGCATATGTGACAGAAAAAATAAAAAGCCAGTTGAGATTCTCCTTAAGTCTCTGGCCTTCAGGATAGGCCAAAGATCTGTTGATTTCACTCTCACGACTTGGTTTTGCTTTAAAATCATGAACTATGTATGAAAACTTCCTGAAAACTGTAACTCATAGCAACACCATCTGTATTTGTAAATAGAGAAACTGTCTTCTCTCAAGGGATTGGATGGATTATATTCTGGGAAGAGACCAGGTGTTTGAAACATTGGGGTTGCTACTGAATGCACACCATGCAGAGTAAACTCTGTTTCAAAGAAACATTGTTTTAAACATTGCTGCAGATGTATACGATGTCATCATTTGGTTTTGAAAAGCAAATTCAGAACATTAGCACGGATTTTGGCTTCCCAGGAAGATGATTTCCAAAGCAGTTTTATAGGATTTTTAACATATGTTGTTTATAACATTAATTTTTAAAATAAGCAAGTCCAATAAATCTGTTACCTACTAACCAAGTCTAGTTGCATCTGTTCCCATTTTATTTGATACCGTGAAGAAATTTCAATAGACAGCTAAATATTTTGGTGTTATTAATAGTCTTATGCTCCTATTGACTAAGACTTTTCAAACAAAACACTTAAAATCACTAGCATTTTAAAAGATGTAATTGCTAGTTTAATTGACCAGGCTTTGTTTCTAAGGACCCATGATGTAGCTGAAATTACAGAAGTGGAAGAGAATGTTAAGAGATTATGTGAGTAGGTCACCTTTGACCTAGGGGGGGCAGGAGTTTGGAACATGAAAGGCTGGTTTGTAACCTCTTACTGTGACCTGCTTTAACCCTGAATCCCACCAAGTGTCAAGAAATTCCTCCTGGTATATAATGGAAATTGCTCATTACCACATAAGCTTATTGCCTATTCAGTTTATTGCACAAAAGGAGAAAAATCTGTTAGAGTCTTCAAAATAACCCACTTTGCAAATAGAAAACAGCCACAAATTGTCTCCCCTTCTTTGGTCTCCTATACTCTACCTCCTTTCTCCCATCCTTCCAAGAAGCAACTTTCTATCCTTTCAGTCATATGGATTGCTCTTTTCCAGAATTTCTTTAATTTATCAACCATTTATAACTGTCTGCAGGTACAAGGTATGGTGCTAAGTGTTTCAGGCAAAGAGGGTCCCATATCTGGCTGTGTTTAAAGAACTGTCTGGAGAGAATTTTAAAAATACAGATTTCTAGGCTTCATCTGAGATCTGTTAAATAAAATATGGGGGTCAAGTGAGAGAATCTGTATTTCAAAAGCAGGCCCTTAGCTGATTCTTATGTTGTCAGCCTGGCACCAGTTCAAGGATTAGAACTTAAAACAAGGGTATTGGGGTTGGTGCATTAAGGTTACCTAGTGTGGTGGTGATGGTACAGGTAGATATGACAAGAATAGAAGCAATTATAGAGAAAAACAGATGAGTACAAAAAGTGCCACATCCCTTTGTATATCATTTCACAAAGTAAATTTACAATTATTTTAATTTAATTCTCACATTAGCTCTGTGGGTGGGTGGTAGCATGTCAATTTTACCAGGAATAAAACTGAAGTTCAAGGAAGAGAATACCACTTGCTTAGGATCTCTCAGCCAAAGGCAAAGTCAAGGTTCAAACTCAAGTTATTTGATGCCAAACCTCTCATTTTTGTCACTTATTACAACTTTCTTCCTAAGTTTCAGAAAGCAAAGGACATTGGGTTCAAAAAAGGGGAAAATGATAGGTCAATAAGATACCAACATCCAGTGGCGCTAATATGATAAAATCAAACAAGGGCTGATATAACATTAGCATTACATTAGGTGCCTTTAATATATGAAACCCATTCCTATTCAAAGTGTCTCTTAGTCCTGCAGTGAGTGGGCAGAAGATGAACCAGGGTCCAATGTTCCTCTACCTCCACTGAGTGGCAAAGACCAGAATAGAACCTGTATTATCTTCCAGAAGGCAACCCAGTTAGGTGATTTCTTCCTCTGTAGGCACCAGTAAAGATGAAGTGGAGATCCCACCAGCATTGGATGGCCAGAGAATAGGCAAGGGAAAATGTTCTCAGTCTCATAGTTCTTGCATTCCTGAACTTCTACCTCATGACACCGGGTGGCCCATGGAAGCACCTTCTGCCCCCATACATGGCACCAGCAGAGATCAAGCTGGAGTACAAGTAGAGCCAGAGTATGAAACAGACCAGAGTAGCATCGTAAAGACTCAGAAAACTAAATTGTCACTGGAATATGGCTTATAAAAATAGGCCAGAATAACACTAGACCTAACTAGGCTTGCTGCTTGCTAAAATAGAAGATTTAAACAGAATGAAGAATCTCTTAATACCCAATGATACAATAAAATAATCACAATGTGAATGAGAAAAGAAAATCAATTGATACAATCTGAGATGGGTAAGACTATCATAACCATCTGACACAGGTTTTAAAGCAGCCACCATAAAATTGCTTCAACAATTAATTACAAATTCCCTTGAAACAAATGAAAAAAATAGAAAATCTCAGAAAAGAAATACAAGTTGTGAAAAAACAAAATGGAAATTCTGGAACTAAAAATCAAAATAACTAAAATAAAAAACTGTCTTGGCTCAATAGTAGAGTGGAGATAAAAGAAGACGGAAACTACCAACTTGACAGATGAATAGAATTTATTCAGTCTGAACAACTGATAAACAATGCACTGATACGAGTGAAGAGAGCCTCAGGGACCTGTGGAACAAAAACAAGATAGCTAACATGGGAGGCCCAGATGGAGAGGAGAAAGAGTAGAACGGAAACATATTCAAATAATTAATGGCTGACAGCACCTCATTTTGGCAAAAGACATAAACCTATGATTCAATGAGCTGAATGAACATCAAACAAGGTAAACCAAAAGACACCCACACCAATCAACATCTTAATTAAACTCTGAAAACTAAAGACAGAGAAATTATCTTGAAAGCAATTAGAGAGAAACAGTGTATTACCTATAAAAAAAAACCAAACACAAAACATCAATTTGAATGCCAGAGGATTTCTTATCTGAAAGTGTGGAGGTTAGAAGGATGTGGCACAATAATAATTCATATGCTAAAAGAAAAAACTGTCAAAAACAAGTTCTATATCCAGCAAAACTACCATTCAGAAATGAAGAGGAATTAAAGAAATTTTCAAAGGTAAACTAGGAGAATTTCTTGCTAGCAGATATGCCCTTTAAAATGGCTAAAGAGGGGCTCCTGGGTGGCTCAGTCGGTTGGGCATCCGACTTCGGCTCAGGTCATGATCTCGCAGTCTGTGGGTTTGAGCCCCACGTCGGGCTCTGTGCTGACAGCTCAGAGCCTGGAGCCTGTTTCAGATTCTGTGTCTCCTTCTTTCTCTGACCCTCCCCTGTTCATGCTCTTTCTCTGTCTCAAAAATAAATAAATGTTAAAAAAAATTAAAATAAAATAAAATAAAATAAAATGGCTAAAGAATGCTCTCTAAACAAAAAGGAAAGGATAACAAAAGGCTCAGAGTTCAGAAGGAAAAGAACAAAGAAAATGGTAAAAATAAAGGTAAAGATAATAAACTATCCTAATTCTCATGTCTTTCCTAAATCATATTTGATGGTTGAAGTAAAAATTGTTAACAGTGTTTGTCATGGTGCTCAATGTTATGTAGAGGAAATACTTGACACAATTATATTTAAACAGTAGGAAAGATTTAAATGTTACTCAATATAGTACGATTTCAATACTTCAAAATGGTAAATTGTTGGTATGCATAGACTGTGATGTTACATACACACACACACAAACACACAAATATCTATGGGGTGCCTGGGTGGCTCAGTCGGTTAGGCGTCTGACTTCAGCTCAGGTCATGATCTCACAGTTCTTGAGTTCGAGCCCTGTGTTGGGCTCGTGTTGACAGCTCAAAGACTAGAGCCTGTTTCATATTCTGTGTCTCCCTCTCTCTCTGCCCCTCCCCCACTCGCACTCTGTCTCTGTATCTCTCAAAAATAAATAAACATTTAAAAAATTTAAAATACCCACACAAATATCTAGAGCAACCAGTAAGAAAAATTATACTAAGTAATATACTAAAAACTGTAATGATAAAACAAGATAGAATCCTTAAAAATGTGCAAGAAACCCATAGGAAGGCAAGGAAAAAGAGAGAAAAGGTAAATAAATAAATAAATAACATGCTTAAGCCCTAAATATCAATAGTTACTTTAAATATACTCTACATACACTAATTAAAACACAGAGATTGAGAGAGTATATTTTAAAAATATCATCCAACTATATGCTGTTAACAAAATCTCACTGTAAACACAGTGATACAGGTTAAAAACAAAAGGATGAAAAAAGATATATCATACTAACATTAGCCAAAAAACGAAGATCATGCAAATTTTAGGATTGTTCTAGCTCTGTGAAGGATGCTGGTGTTATTTTGATAGGGATTGAATGTGTAGATTGCTTTGGGTAGTATAGACATTTCAACAATACTTGTTCTTCCAGTGCATGAGCATTGAATTAAACTGAGCTGAACTGAATTGAATTGAATGTTTTACAACTCTACAATTTGTATGGAATGAGAAAAGACCCCTATAACCAAAGTAATACTGAAAAGCAAGCCAAAGCTGGAGGCATCACATTTCCGGACTTCAAGCTGTATTATAAAGCTGTACTCATCAAGACACTATGGTACTGGCACAAAAACAGACACAGAACAATGGAACAGAATAGAGAACCCAGAAATGCTCCCAAAAATGTATGGCCAATGAATCTTTGACAAAGCAGGAAAGGACATCCAAAGGAAAAAAGACAGTCTTTTCAAAAAATGGTGCTGGGAAAACCAGACAGCAACATTCAAAACAATGAAACTGGACCACTTTCTTACACCATACACAAGAATAAATGAAAAATGGATGAAAGACCTAAATGCAAGACAGGAAAGCATCAAAATCCTACAGGAGAAAACTGGCAGCAACCTCTTTGACCTCGACTGCAGCAACTTCTTACTAGACATGTTTTTGGAGGCAAGAGAAACAAAAGCAAACATGAACTTATTGTGGCCTCATCAAGATAGAAAGCTTCTGCACAGTGAAGGAAAACAATCAACAAAACTAAAAGGCAGCCTACAGAATGGGAGAAGATACTTGCAAATGATGTATTGGATAAAGGGTTAATATCCAAAATCTATAAAGAACTTATCAAACTCAATACCCAAAACCATAATCCAGTGAAGAAACAGGCAGAAGACATGAATACACACTTTTCCAAAGAAGACATCCAGATGGCTAACAGACACATGAAATGATGCTCAACATCATTCACCATCAGAGAAATACAAATCAGAACCACAATGAGATACACCAGCTCACACCTGTCAGAATGACTAAAATGAACAACTTAGGAAACAACAGATGTTGGTGAGGATGTGGAGAATGGGGAACACTTTTGCACTATTGGTGGGAATGCAAACTGGTGCAGCCACTCTGGAATACAGTATGGAGGTTCCTCAAAACGTTAAAAATAGAACTACCCTATGACACAGCAATTGCATTACTAGGTATTTATCCAAATGATACAAAAATGTTGATTCGAAGGGGCACGTGCACCCTAATGTTTATAGCAGCACTATCAACAATAGCCAGATTATGGAGTCCAAATGTCCATCAATTGATGGATAAAGAAGATATGAAATAGATATATACAATGGAATATTACTTGGCAATCAAAAAGAGTGATATCGTGCCATTTGCAACAATGTATTATGCTAAGCAAAATAAGTCAATCAGAGAAAGACAAATATCATGATTTCACTCATATGTAGAATTTAAGAAACAAAACAGGTGAACATAGGGGAAAGGAAGGAAAAATAAGAAAAACAAAGAGGCAGACAAACCATAAGAAACTCTTAAATAGAGAAAACTGAGTGTTGCTAGAGGGGAAGTGGGTGGGGATATGGGCTAAATGGGTGATGGGCATTAAGGAGGGCACTTGTTAGGATGAGCACTGGGCATTATATATAAGTGATGAATCACTGGGCTCTACTTCTGAAACCAATACTACACTGTATGTTAAGTAACTTGAATTTAAACAAATACATTTTTAAAAATAAAAAAAATATGAAGATCAGTATTATGAGACACAGAAGATTTTAGAGCAAAGAAAACTACCAGAGACAGACAGTGACATCACAAAATGACAAAATGATGGATACACTAAGAAGACATAGCAATCCTAAATGTGTATGCACCAAACAGCAGAGCTTCAAAATACACTAAATCAAAATTGAATCAAAAAGACAGACAAATCCAAAATTAGAGTTAGGGGCTTTAACACCCCATTCAGGGCAATTGATAGAGCTAATAGAAAATCAGCAAACATAAAGAACAACTGAACACTACAATCACCCAAGAAAGTCTGATTTACGTTTATATAACACTCCCTCAATAATAGAAGAATATACTTTTTTCCCAAGCATCTATGAAACATTCACCATGAGGGTTAATTATATTTTGGGTCAAAAAACAAACTTCAACAAATTTAGAAACATCAAAAGAATGCAGAATGTGTTCTCAGAGTGAAAAGGAATCAGACTAGAAATCAGTAACACATAGAAAATAAGGAAAATCTACAAACAATTGAAAATTTCAAAAGCACACTTCAAACAACCTGTGAATCAGAGAAGTCTCAAAGGAAACAAAAAATACACAGAACTTATTGAAAATAAAAATACAACATATCAAAATTTATGGATGCAACTAAAGCAGTGCTGACAGGGAAATTTATAGCACTAGAGGCTTACATTTTGAAAAGGGGAAAGGTCTCAAAGAAATAATTGAAATTTGTATTTCAGGAAACCAAAAACACAAAGCAAAATATAACCAAAATAATCAGGAGGAAGAAGTTAATACAGATAAGAGAAGAAATAAATGAAATTTAAAACAGGAAGACAAAAAGAAAATCAATGAAATAAAAATCTGGTTCTTTGGGGAAAAAAATCAATAACATTGATAAACCTCTAACAAGACTGACAAAAGTCAAAAGTAGAATGGACAAAAATCACTAATATAAGGAATAAAACAGGGGATCACTATAGATCTTGTAGCCATTAAATGGACAAGTTTCCTGAAGTAGGCATACTTTTCCTTATTCCTCTCACTACATAAAACAAAAGATCCTGCACATTAATATATAATAAAATAAACATAAGACTTGGAAAGGTGGAGAGAAGAAGACAAACTGTTTAGAAAACTTGGAACCCAAGGAATGACAGAATAAGTTTTCCAGGTTTTCTTTGTGATTCATATACCCCAGACGTGGAACTGAACATGGCAGCAGCCCTGAAATACCAACAGGAGCAGAAAAAGAACAACCCTAACAAAATCCTCTTTGACCTAAAGGCCCAGATAAGGAATGATCTGGCATGAGAGAAAGCTTTTAGACAATAACTTTTCTATTCCAGCAACACTGCAGAAAAACACCTGTGGCTCCATCCCAACCATTCCAGCAAAGGATGAATGGGAACCTAAAATTCCACTCTCATGTAGTTATAACAAGGTGCCCCCATCCCCTGCTCATGTGGGGTCAGAGAAAGTGAAATAAGGACATTCATCCCCATGAGTAAGTAACTAGACTACCCCACTTGCAATGTCAGAAGAGACTGACACATATGGTAAGTTGGAACTCCCACCCTTACCCAACAATAATGAGGAATCTCTTCTCCCTCAGATGTCAAAGAAGACCAAGTGTGGAACCTGCATTTCAATCTCTACCTGGAAACAATGAGGTGGACAACCCCTCTACCCCCTGACAGAGCAGTGTCACAAAAATCCAGTTAAAGCAGAAGGTTTAAATAAGATCCAGAGCCTTAAAACAAAATGTAAAATGTTGAGGTTTTGATAAAAAACCATTTGTCATACCAAGAGCCAAGAATATCTCAAACTGAATGAAAAAAGATAATCCATAAAAACCTACAGTGAGATAATAGAGATGACAGGATTCTATGACTAAGATTTTTAAAGTAGCTATCACAAGAATGCTTCAATGAGTAATTATGAACACTCTTGAAATAGGTAAAAAAAAAAAAAAAAATTAAAGCCTCACATAGAAATAGAAAGTCTTGGCAAAGAAATGGAAGATATAAAGAGGAACCAAATGGAAATATTAGAATTGAAAAATAACTGAAATGAAAAGCTTAGCTCATGGGATCAATAACAGTCACATGAAGTTAAACTTTTAAAACCAAAGACAAAAAGAAAACCTTCTTAGCCAGAGAAAAGTGAAACTTTACCTTTTAGAAAAAAAACAACTCAAATGGCAGTGAATTTCTTGTAAGAAGCCAGGAAGAACAGAAGGAAGTGGCACATTTTTCAAGTGCTGAAAGAAAAGAACTTTCAAACACTGAATCCTATACCCAGTGACAATATTATTCAGGAATTAAAGGGAAATCAAGACATCTCAGATGAGGGCAAACTAACAAAATTTGTGACCAGCAGACCTAACCTAAAATAATGGCTACAGGAAGTTCTGAAAGAGAAAGGAAATGATAAAGGAAGGAATCTTGGACTATCAGGAAGAAAGAACAAAAGAAGAGCAAAAATAAGGTAAATACAATAGACTTTCTTCTCTTGACTTTCTGAGTTGTGTGTGACAATTAAATCAAGTTATAACACTGTCTTTCTTATGTGTTTCACAATATATGTGGAGTAATATTTAAGACAATTATAAATGGAGGAAGGGGAGAGTAAAGGGACTTAAAGACAGGTAAGTTTTCTACAGTTTACTCAAAGTGGTAAAATGTCAATACCAGTAAACTGGTAAGTTATGTACACAGAATGTAATACCAAGAGTGACCACTAAGCAACACAAAGAGATACATTCAAAAGCACTACTAAAACGAAATTCTGCAAACGGTTCAAGTAACTCACAGGAAAGCAGGAAAAGAAAACAAACAAAACAGAGAATAAAGAAAATGGAAAAAAACTTGGCAGATTAAAGCCCTAATCTATCAGTAATTAGCTCAAATGTAAATGGTCTAAATAGCATTTCTTCTTTCTGATCAGTATGCAAAGCACTTCCAGTACTATGTTCAGTAAGAATGATGACAACATATACTCCTGTGTTGTTTCAATCTTAGGAAGAAAGCATTCAGTTTTTTACTATAAAGTATGATCTTGGCTGTAGTGTATGTATGTATATATATATATAGATATAGATATAGATATAGATATAGATATATATTATAGATATAGGTATAGATATAGATGCTTTTGATCAATTTGAGGAAGTTCCTCTCTATTCCTAGTTTGTTGAGGGTTTGAATCATGAATGGGTGTTGGATTCTGCCAAGAGCTTTTTCAGCATTAATTGATATGATCATATAATTTTCCTCCTCTAGCCTATTGATATGTGAGGCTTAATTTATTAATTTCTTTCATAAAGCCTGGAATAAATCCCACTTAGTCATGATATATAATTGTTTTATATATTTTATATATTTATATATATATTATTGTTTTATATATTTTATATATTACTCTAGTCATTTTCTTTGCTTGGAATTACATTTTATCTTATATTCATATAACAGCTCCTGCTTTTTTACATTAATTTTTGCATGATACATCTTTTTCCATTCTTACTTTCAATGTACCTGTTTGGTTGTATTCAAAACGAATTTTTTGTAGACAACATGTAGTTGGGTAATATTTTATCACCCATTCTACTAATCTCTGTCTTTTAATTGATATATTTAGATCATTTACATTTAATGTAATTATCGATCTGTTAGCACTTACATCTGCCATTTTATATTTTGTTTCCTGTTTGTTTCCTTTGTTTAATTCCTTTTTTCTCTTTCCTACCTTCTTGTAGGCCATTTGAAAATCTTCTAAGGATTGCATCTTGATTTATAATGTTTTTGAGTATTCCACTCAGTATAGTTTTTTTAGTGGTTGCTCTAGGTATTATGATACATACATAACTTATTACAGTCTACTGCTATTGATGATTTAGTACTTCAAATACAGCACAGGAGCCTTCCTCTCATTTAGGTCCAATTATACTCTGCATTTTATTTCTTTTGTTAAGAGCTCTAAGGAGATGCAATTCACACATACCATTCATCCATTAACATGTACAATTCAATGGTTTTTAGAGATGTGGAAACCTCACCACAATTCATTTTAGAACATTTTCATCATCCCCAAAAGAAACCACATACCCCTTAGCAGTCACTCTTCATTTCTGTCCATCTCCCTCCACCCCAAGGATTTACTTTCTGTCTCTATGGATTTGGCGATTCTGGGCATTTCATATAAATGGAATCATAGAATATGTTACTGGCTTCTTTCACTTAGCATGTTTTCAAGATTCATCCATGTCATACCACACATCAATATTATTGCCAAATAGTGTTCCATTGTATGAATATACCACATTTTATTTATCCATCCACCAGTTGATGGATATTTGGGCTGTTTCCAGTTTTCGGCTATTATAAATAATGGTGCTATGAACATTTATGTACAAGAATTTGAATATCTGTTTCAATTATTCGATTATACTTGGGAATGTGTGTTGGGTCATATGGTAATGGGTCATATGTTTGGCATTTTGAGGAACTGCCAGACTGTTTTTTCCAAAAAAGTTAGTTGCATCATTTTACATTCCCACCAGCAGTTTATGATAGTTCCAATTTCTCCGTGTCCTTGCCAACTCTTGTTATATTATCTTTTTGATTATAGCCACCCTAGTGGATACAAAGTTTTATCTCACTATGGTTCTGAGTTACATTTCCCTAATGGCTAATGATGTTGAGAATCCTCCCCACTTTTTCAATATATATGTCTTAACTGCCTTAAGCATTTCCTTTACATACATTGGGCCATATCAGATGGTGTTATAATTTTTGCTTCAACCATCAGAAATGATTTAAGAAACTCATGACAACTAGCATAGTCTATTGTATTTACCCCTATTTTCACCACTAGGGTGTATTTCTTTCTTTTCTGAAGTTCTGAGCCTTATTCTGTTATCATTTCTGTTTATAGAACTTCTTTTAGCCAATGTTTAAGTGTAGTTTTGCTAGCAAAAAAAATGCTCTTATTCCTCTAAAAATTCCTTTAGGTGCACCTGTGGCTCAGTTGGTTGAGTGCCCAACTTCGGCTCAGATCATGATCTTGTGGTTTGTGAGTTTGAGCCCTGCATCAGGCTCTGTGCTGACAACTCAGAGCCTAGAGCCTGCTTTGGATTCTGTGTGTCTCTCTTTCTCTTTCTGCCCTCCTCTGCTCATGCTCTGTCTCTCTCTCAAAAATAAATAAACATTTAAAAAATTCCTTTATTTCCCCTTAATTCCCAAAGGGGTTTTTCTTGATGTAGATCTGTGGTTGACAGTTTTCTTTCAGCATTTGAAAAATGTACCATTTCCTTCTGGTCTCTATGCTTTTAAATACGAAATGTGTTGTTAGTCTAACTGGTGTTCCCTTAGAAGTAATGCATCATTTTTTCCTGGCTGATCTCAAAATTTTAAAAATATCTCTAGTTTTCATAAGTTTAATTATGATGTGTCATAGCATGGATTTGTTTGGGTTTATTATACTTGGGTTTCACTTATCGCCTTGAATATGTATTTTGCCAAATTTGAGGTTTTCAGAGTTTCTTACATTTAAAATTTCTTTAAAATTTTACTGTGATTAAAATACACATAAAATTTACCATCTTAACTATTTTTAACTGTAAGTTCAGTAGTGTTAATTATCTCCACATTGTTGTACACTCAGTCTCCAAAGCTCTTTTAACCTTGCAAAACTAAAACTCTATGTCCATGAAACAATGCTTCATTCCCCTCTACCTCCCACCCCTAGCAGTAATCATCTTATTCTTTCTATGTATTTGACTACTCTGGGTACCTCATATAAGTGGAATCATATAGTATTTGTCTTTTTGTGACTGGCTTATTTCACTTAGTATAATATCCTTAAGATTTATCCATGTTTTAGCATGTCAGAATTTCTATCCTTTTTAAGTCAGCCATTATTTCTTCAAGTCCTCTTTCAGTACTTCTTTTTCTCTCCTTTCCTTTTGGACTCTGATGATATGAATACTGGATCTTTTGTTGTTGTCCCAGATTCTCTGAGGCTTTGTTCATTTTTTCCAGTCTAGTTTCTCTTTGCTGTTCAGGCTGAGTAAATTCTACTGCTCTGACCTAAAGTTCACTGATTCTATCTTCTGTTATTGAGCCCATTCACTGAGTTTAAGTTATTGTATTTTTTGTCCTATAATTTTGATTTGCTTCTTTTAAAAAATAATTTCTATTTCTTTGCTGAGATTTTGTATGTTGTTTCCAAAAAATTTGTAATTACTTGTTGGATCATTTTTATTATTGATGCTTTATAATCCTTGTCAGATAAAATCTGATTCATCTGAGTGTTGGTGTCTGTTCTCACTCACGAGTTATATATTTCTTTAAACTGGAGGTTTTTGGACACTGTCTTACTAGACTTAAGATTACATTTTTAAAGGAGGGAGTCCTTGTGGTGAGGTATAATGTAAGGGTTGAGTATGTGTATATGTTCCTGCTGCATCTCACTGATGTGACCCTGACAAAAATGGGGCACTGACTCTTATTTCCTAGTTGCAAATGGGGAGTGGAAGTTCAGCTACCCCTCTGGCTCTGCTGGCACTATCCCAGGAAAGTGGGGCACTGATCTGTAAGGCTTCTGTTACCTTTTTTTCTGGCTTTTGTTATCTTTGAATGGAAGTATAAGCTCAGCTCCCTGTGGGCCCTGCTGACTGACACCAGGGGAAAGGAAAGAAAAATACCAACTAGCTCTACCTTTTACCACCTTGTTAATTTAAGACTGGATGCTGACTGGGGGTAAAGGTTCAGCTCTCCATTGGGCCCCACTGAAATGGGGGTGGGGTGGGGATAGGGGTGCTGACTAGCTCTGCTTTGTATTGCCCTTTTCAGTCTCATTGCTGCCAGATGGATGTGCAAGTGCAGATTCCCACTGGGCATCCCTGACACCAGGGTTGGGGGAAAAGTGGAATGCTTACTAGCCTTGATATGCATCCCTTTGTTCAGTCTTTTTGATGTGGAGGTGGTGGAAGCTCAGCCTCCTCATTGGGCCTCAGTGACATGGAGATGGTGATGAAGTCCAGTGGTGACTAGCTTTACTTTGCACCAAGTTGTTAACTCTTTTTGCTTCTGGGTGTGAGTGAGGCAGCTTAGCTTGCCAGTGGACTGGGATGACAATACTCTGGAAGGAGAATAGGAGTACCATTGCTTCTGCCGAATAGGGGATTAGAAAGACTGCCTGTCCAGTTCTGCCAACACCACCTCAGCAGTGGGAATAGGAGCATGATGCCTGCTTATTTGTGTGGAAAGAGTGGAGTGAAAGATTACTTCCTACTAGGCTCCATTGAAACTGGCGGACAGTGGGGAGGGCATGATTTTTTTTTTTTTCTGTTGTTGTTTGGCTAGAATAGAACAGGTATTGCCAAAAGGCTTTCCATTGTTAGGCAACCCTTTCCTCCTTTCTTTTAGATATGGGTATCAGGCTTTTCTTAGAGATGTTTTTGTCTGTGTCTGTTGGCACTTATGGATTGGAGGCTTCTGTAGTGACCTGTCTGGGATATATAGGACGCAAAGAGGAAATCCAGGGAGTGTACCACTGTATTGTTCCTCAAGTTATGAGGCAGTCTGCTTGTTCTTTCCACTTTTCAGAGTTTTGTTTGTCGTGTTATATCCAGGGGATTTTAGTGCAAGAGGGAGGAACTAGAAGGAAATTGCTTGATTTTGGAAGAAACATAAGTCCTTCTATTTTCTTTTTAAGAAAAAAAAATCAGGAAAGCACACAACACCCTCAAAAATTGATTTTTTTGACATCTAAGGGGATTTCTGAACAGTAGTAATGATTTAAGGAATAAACCATAGTGAAAGAGTGTCTAGGAAAACTTTAAGAGATGGAGATTTACTAGGTTGATGAAAAGCACTGTAAAATACCTTTCCTAATTTCAGTGGAAATTTGTGGAATGTTAAGTGATCACTCTTGGTGTGGCCCAAGTTCTCTTTCTATACAATGCTCCTTTGTGGGTTTCTAAAGGTTTTGTTTCTTGGGGGAAAGATGTAAGTGGCAGGGAAACTTTGGCTCCTTCTGTATAAAACAAGATTTGACATTCACACTTACTGTTAAATAAAGGTAAGACTGGTGAAAGTAGGTTATTCTGGAGGGTTGTAATAGCAGCTGCTTTAAGTCTCAAAAGCAATAACAGGAAAATTTCCCCATACACACATTCTCAACTCAAAGTAATAATAAGTTTTACTTGTTGGGATTCTTGGTATAAAGTATATAATTTCAAATTCAACATTTCAGAAAAGGCCGATATCTTTACTTTACAACCCCTGTCTTACATGCTATTTTCTGGTCCTTAAACTCTCCTTTACCCCTCAAATCAGTATGCTTCAGGTGTTGCTGCATTACTAGTACCAGACTGATTATAGCACTGAATATCACAAGGAAAAAGCAAGTGTCTGACCATGCTAGGTCACTAGGAAGCAGCGTACTTCAAAGAACTTTTGAATCAAAAATACCTTGGATTGATTATTGACTATGCCACTAACCAGTTGTGTGGCTTCGGGTAAATTACTTAATGTTTGAGCCACAGTTTGCTCATCTGTAAAATGAGAACAATAATGTTGACTTTATAGGATTATTATGAGAATTCAATGACATAAAGCACATAAAGTAAGGGCCCATATTTTGTGCTCAATAACTCCAAAAAAGCTTCTAAAGAAGATGACTAGCCTCTGACAATTATGTCTGTATTCATGTGATATTTCTCCCACTTGACCATGTAATTAATGACTATTTCCTGCTTCTCCCATACCTTAAATCCAATCTCTGTACTTATGCATGTTACAGCTTATGGGACAAAGAGCCCATCATTCATTTGGAAAAGAAAAAGATTGATATGCTCATTTTTTCTGATATTTATAATTGGTTAGCCCATCCCTAAAAAGAATGGGCTTCTTCAGAATAGAAGCCCAAGATGCTCAAAAAAAGGAAAAAACAACATTAAAAAAATTTCTGCCATGCAACATAAATATTTCTTGATCAATTCTATTTTATAGTCCAGGTTGGTTTCCACAGTACTGAGAGACTAAGAGAAAAATTACCAGGTGTACTCACAGCTGCAAAGAAAAGACCTCCCCCCCCACCCCCCCCAACCCGCCATTCCCGAAACCAGCCAGGGCGTGCCCGGTTGTAGTCTGACATAAAGGCGGGAACCAATCAAGTTCTGCTGAGCGTTCAAATTTAAATGTCAACCAACAACAGCTCTGTAACCTCTAAAAAAATCCCTAATTTGTTTGTGCCTGTCTATAAAAGAAACTGTAAGATCCTTGCTCGGGGCCTCTTAGCGTCACCGGCAACGAGTGCGCCAAGGACGGGGTTCAAACCTGCAATAAACGACCCTTGCCGCTTGGCTTTGACTCTGGACTCTGGTGGTTTGTTTTCGGGGGGTCTCTCGAATTGGGGCATATCATTTGGGGGCTCGCCCGGGATCCCCCCAAACCCACCAGACCCCAAGTCAACGGATCATCCCTGAGACCGATCGGTAAGTGAACCGGCTCTGTCCATTTGTTTGTCTGTTCGTTTCCGGCTCTGTCCGTTTCTATTTGTCTGTTCGTTTCTGGCTCTGTCCGTTTCTGTTTGTCTGTTCGTTTCTGGCTCTGTCCGTTTCTGTTTGTCTGTTCGTTTCTGGCTCTCCCGCGCGGGATCTGTATCAGTGACTGACACGGCCCTGGTGGACATGCTATAGGGCAGTCGGTCGGGTCCAGTAGGAGACGTCCACTGGCACCCGTCTGGGGCACCTTTTTGGGCCTATCGGAATTTTTCTGTTCAGGTGGCAGACACCCGAAATGCGCTAGCTATCTAAGTGTTGTGTTAAGTGTTGTGTTCTCTATTCTATAACCTTTAAGTGTTAAACTCCTTCTCTTTCACAGGTGACCTGGCCTGGCCCAGCCAGAAATCCTCATAACTTTACTGTTTCTCCTTTTAATCCTTTCCTCCACCTCCAGGATACAGATGGGCCAATCTCAAAGCACTCCTCTTTCTCTCCTCGTTGCTAACTTCAGGGATGTTAGAACCAGAGGACAGAATTTGAGTTTAGACATCCGGCGGGGAAAATTAATAACCCTCTGACGCTCCGAATGGCCAACCTTTGGCGTTGGATGGCCAACCGAAGGAACTTTCTGCCTCCCTATAATTGCTAAGGTGAAATCAAAGATTTTTCTACCGGGTTGCAAGGGACACCCGGATCAGATTCCCTACATTCTTGTATGGAGGAGTTTAGTGGAAAATCCACCCCCTTGGTTGGCCCCCTTCCTATCCTCGGGAACGTGTAAGGTCCTTGCCATGCGGCCTGCAGGTCCCCCAAAATCAAGGACACCAGCCGCGCCCTTGTATCCCATATTGCCCGATAGTCATGACCTACTATCCCTAGACCCTCCACCCTATCATCCCCCTCCCCTCGCACCCCAGGCCCTGCCCGCAGCAGCCGCCCCACCAGTCGCCCCGCTAGTTGCCCCCCTAGGGGAACCGGGAGGACAGGAAGCGGCAGCTGCGCCAGACTGGGGAAGACGGGAAGTGGCAGCTGCGCCGGAACCAGGAGGACGGGAGGCAGCAGCCGCGCCGAGCCCCATTGAAAATGAAACCAACCGCGAGGGGCCAGCCGGCCGAACCCGCGGGCGCACCCAGCGTGAGCCAAACCCTCGCCTCCCTGACTCCACTGTGGCCCTACCCCTGCGGGAAATAGGATCCCCCGATGAAACAGGCAACCCCCGACTCCAGTATTGGCCCTTTCCCACCAGTGACCTTTACAACTGGAAAACGCAGAATGCTCGATTCTCTGATAACCCTAAAGATCTAATAGCTCTTTTAGACAGTGTCATGTTCACCCACCAGCCCACCTGGGACGACTGTCAGCAGCTCCTCCGCATCCTGTTCACTACAGAGGAGCGAGAGAGGATCCAATTAGAAGCAAGAAAGCTGGTTCCCGGAGACGACGGTCGGCCGACATCTAACCCTGACCTCATTAATGCGGCTTTCCCCCTAACCAGACCTCCACAGGACAAATGGGACTACAACACAGCAGAAGGTAGGGGAAGGCTACCCGCCAGACTCTGATGGCAGGTCTCCGGGCTGCAGCTCGCAAGCCCACCAATTTGGCTAAGGTATATTCGGTCGTACAGGGAAAGGCAGAGAGTCCAGCTGCTTACTTAGAAAGATTAATGGAAGCCTTTAGGCAGTTTACCCCCACGGATCCAGAAGTCCCTGAGAACCAGGCTGCTGTCATTATGTCCTTTGTAAATCAAGCAGCTCCTGACATTAGAAAAAAAACTCCAAAGGCTAGAGGATTTAGAAGGTAAACAGATCCAGGATCTGCTCCGTATAGCACAATAGGTCTACAACAACAGGGATGCCCCAGAAGAGAGACAGATCAAAGCCACAGAGAAAATGACTAAAGTCCTGGCCGCTATAGTCCAGAAAGAACTGCCACCCCCAGAAGGCATTCAAACAATACGCCCTCCCAGGCGGCACTTAGATAAAGATCAATGCGCCTATTGTAAAGAAAAAGGCCATTGGATACGAGAATGCCCCAAGAAGAAACAACCCCGCCCCAGCCAAGGGCAATGGCAGCCTAAAATAGCCCCCATACTGTTTACCCAAGATACAGACTAGGGAGGATGGGGTTCGGATCCCCTCCCCGAACCTAGGGTAACATTGCAAGTGGAGGGGACCCCAGTCCAGTTCCTAGTTGATACCGGGGCACAGCACTCAGTTCTGGTCAAGCCCCATGGAAAAGTATCTGAAAAACCATCCTGGGTACAAGGGGCCACCGGAATAAATAAGTACCCCTGGACAACTCAGAGGACTGTGGACTTAGGAACTGGGAAGGTAACCCACTCCTTCCTGGTCATTCCCGACAGCCCCTGCCCCCTGTTGGGGAGGGATTTGCTTACCAAAATGGGGGCCCTAATTCATTTCCAACCGGGGGGATCGCCAGCGGGGAGCGGGGGCGGGGCCCGCGGGCAGCCGCCGGGGCACGCATCCCCGGGGCGCAGCCCCGCGCGCGACTCGGCCTCGCCGCGAGCCGCCCCGACAGGGCAAAGGGGGCCGGGAGGACTTGCAGGACCAACCATTATCGGATGCGGACGCCATCTGGTTTACCGACGGAAGCAGCTTCGTTCACCAAGGACAAAGGTATGCGGGGGCGGCCGTGACTTCAGAGACCGAGGTGGTGTGGGCAGAAGCTCTACCCCCTGGAACCTCAGCCCAGAAGGCTGAGCTAATAGCCTTAACACAGGCCCTAAAGTTAGGAAGAGACCGCAAGCTAACCGTGTACACTGATAGCCGATATGCCTTCGCCACCGCTCATGTACATGGGGCGATATACAGAGAACGGGGGCTCCTCACAGCTGAAGGGAAACACATCAGAAATAAAGAAGAGATTCTAGCCCTGCTAGCAGCCTTATGGGAACCCAAAAAGCTAGCGATTATGCATTGTCCAGGACACCAGAAGACAACCGACCCAGTTTCCCGGGGCAACAATTTGGCCGATCAGACTGCAAAAAACATAGCTCGGCCCCCAGCGCAATTGCTGACCCTCCAGCTGCCAGACCCCGGACCCTGGGAATTGCCCCCCAGCCCTGAGTATTCAGAAAGCGACATTCAATGGATGAGTAAACTTCCTATGACCCGAATCAAAGATGGCTGGTGGAGATACTCTAAAAGCAGCATTATACTCCCAGATAAACTAGGATGGCAAGTTCTAGAGTGGATCCATCGCAGCACCCACTTAGGTTCCCTGCAAATGTTGGACTTACTGAGACAGACTGGACTAAAAATCAGAAATGTCTCTGATAAGGTCGATCAAGTAGTCACTAAATGTACAGTGTGCCAACTCAACAATGCGAGTAGCAATCCTCAGACAACAAGGGTAAGACAAAGAGGGAGCAGACCGGGGACCTATTGGGAAGTAGATTTCACTGAGGTAAAACCAGGAAAATATGGATCTAAGTATTTGCTAGTTTTTGTAGATACCTTTTCAGGATGGACTGAAGCCTTTCCAACCAAGAATGAAACAGCTCAGATTGTAGCCAAAAAGATCCTAGAAGAAATCCTGCCCAGGTATGGTTTTCCAGTAATGATAGGGTCAGACGATGGACCTGCATTCGTCTCTAAGGTAAGTCAGGGACTGGCTTCCATACTTGGGGCTGATTGGAAATTACATTGTGTATACCGACCCCAAAGCTCAGGACAGGTAGAGAGAATGAACAGAACATTAAAGGAGACCCTAACCAAATTGACCATGGAGGCTGGAGGTAGTTGGGTGGTCCTTCTCCCCTACGCTCTGTTCAGGGTGCGTAATTCCCCATACAAACTGGGACTCACACCTATGAAATAATACATGGTAGACCACCCCCCCATCATCCCTAACCTAAAAGATAACCTTGTCAAAGCTGAGAACGATAATAGTCTTGAATTCTTGTTCTCCCTACAAGCCTTGCAGAGGGTCCATGAAGATGTATGGCCCAAATTAAAGGAACTCTATGAGACTGGACCCCCGCCTATTCCACATCAATTCCAGCCAGGGGATTGGGTCCTCGTCAAACATCATCGGCAGGGAACTCTGGAGCCCAGGTGGAAAGGACCCTTCCAGGTCATCCTGACAACGCCTACTGCCATCAAAGTAGACGGAATCGCCACCTGGATCCATTTCACCCACGCCAAACCAGTGGACCCATTCTCAGACCTCATCGGACCTTCAAAGACAACCTGGACTGTTGATCGGACTAAGGACAATCCTTTAAAATTGACCCTACGCCGCCAACGGACTGAGCCGTAACTATGGTACTTGCCCTTCTCTTGATTGTTCTGCAAATTCTGTCTGTAAATTCAAACCCCCACAACCCCTATAATTTGACATGGGAAATTACTAATTTAGAGACTCATGAAGTCTACAACAAAACCCTAGGAACTGCCCCATTAAATACCTGGTGGCCAGATTTATATTTTAATTTAGAAAAAATTAGTCCATTAAAAGAAATGGAAGGAGGTAAATGGAGGCAACTGCAAAGGAGGGTATCAATAAGTAGAAATGGATTTTATGCATGTCTGGGATTTAGGACGGGGGCGATGAGGCACACATGTGGAGGGTTTGAAAACCTCTATTGCGCAGCCTGGAGTTGTGTCACCTCCAATGATGGAGAATGGAAGTGGGAAGTAAAACCCCAATTTATTGAAATGTCCTATGTCCAACCATGTACCCGCACCAGGTATGATGAAAACTGTAACCTTATTCGTGTAAGATTTACAGAGGAGGGGAAAAAGGACAGATGGTGGGTCTTAGGACTCACTTGGGGAGTCTACTTATATCAATATCCCCTCTTTGGGACTGCCATTCAAATAAAATTAAAAGTCTCCCCTCTTGTACAACCGGTAGGGCCAAATCAGGTATTAGAAAAAAAAAAAAAAAAAAGAAACGAGCCTATCCCCAAGCAGATCCCCACTACTCCCTCCAGCAGGACCCCCGTCCTTATCCCAGGAGTAAAAGCACAAGCTGTCCAAAAAATCAGAACCCAGAAGGTATAGACTCCCTATGGAAATTGCTAACAGCAGCGTATGAGGCCTTAAACCGATCGGACCCTGAGGCAACAAGGGCCTGCTGGCTATGTTATGATATAAAACCCCCCTTCTACGAAGCCATAGGTCTAGCTGCCCCTTTTTCACAGTCAGGAGAAGAGTGCCAGCAGCTTGCAAGTGGAATCGAAAGGGCCCCCGCCTCACACTGCAAGCGGTCACTGGCAATGGGACTTGTATAGGAAAGGTCCCCTCTAGCCATATCCAGCTCTGTGCCCCGACTAATTACTCTATGGGTGAATCTAAATGGATAATTCCAGCTCCTGACAGTTGGTGGATTTGTTCTAAGACAGGGCTTACCCCATGTGTTAGCAGGGATGTTTTTAATTTGTCACCCGAATATTGTATCATGATATTAATATTTCCAAAGGTTATTTACCACCGAGAAAATGTTGTATATGATCTGTGGGCAGAAGGGACGGAAGCAAGAGAGTCAATAAGAACAAAATGGGAACCCTTTATGACCATAACCTTGGCCACCTTATTTGGCCTCAGTGCCATAGGGGCAGGAACAGGGATCTCATCACTAGCCATCCAGCACCGAGGGTTCAATAGCCTAAGGGTAGCCATTGATGAGGATATAGCCAGACTTGAGGACTCATTCTCGCACCTCGAAAAATCTCTGACCTCCCTTTCTGAAGTGGTCCTACAGAACCGAAGGGGGCTAGATCTAGTCTTCCTCCAACAGGGAGGTTTATGTGCAGCCTTAAGAGAAGAATGTTGTTTTTATGCTGACCACACCGGAGTAGTCCGAGAGTCCATGGCTAAAGTTAGAGAAGGCCTGGCCAAACGGAAGCGTGAACGAGAACAACAACAAGGCTGGTTTGAGTCTTGGTTCAATCAGTCCCCATGGCTAGCCACCCTGCTTTCTGCTCTAGCTGGGCCCCTTATACTCCTCCTTCTCCTCCTCACCCTCGGGCCTTATATTATTAATAAACTAGTTGCCTTTATCAAAGACCGAGTTAACACGATCCAACTGATGGTCCTTAGGACCCAATACCAACCCGTCATTACCGAAACATTTGAGTCAGACACATAAGATCCAAAATTGGCTCTTAAGTCACCAAAGAGAGGGGGGAATGAGAGACTAACAGAAAAATTACCAGGTGTACTCACAACTGCAAAGAAAAGACCCCCCCCCCCCCCCCCGCCATTGCTGAAACCAGCCAGGGCGTGCCCGGTTGTAGTCTGACATAAAGGCAGGAACCAATCAAGTTCTGCTGAGTGGTTTGAAATAAAGGCGGGAACCAATCAAGTTCTGCTGAGTGTTCAAATTTAAATGTCAACCAACAACAGCTCTGTAACCTCTAAAAAAATCCCTAACTTGTTTGTGCCTGTCTATAAAAGAAGCTGTAAGATCCTTGCTCGGGGCCTCTTAGCGTCACCGGCAATGAGTGCGCAGAGGACCGGGTTCGAACCTGCAATAAACGACCCTTGCCGCTTGGCTTTGACTCTGGACTCTGGTGGTTTGTTTTCGGGGGGTCTCTCGAATCGGGGCATATCAGTACAAGATTGATTTTTGGTGTATAAATGGGGAAATTGAACCTAAATGTTGAGTTTTAATGGTGTATTAATGATACTGCACACCAAGGTCCTATCCCACCAACCAAAAAGGATCTAGTGATAAAGAGAGATGAGCATCACCAAGACAGTAGTTTGGGGGTGGGTCTAGGTTTTGCAGCTTTACTAAGATTCTAAACTTTCATTCAAAAAATTCACTTTCTTCTGATGTATGGAAGTGTTGAATCACTATATTGTATACCTGAAACTAATATCACACTGTAAGTTAACAAACTGGAATTTAAACGAAAACATACAAAAAAAGCCACTTTTAGCTTTTTCCACCTAGAGACACTAAAGCAAGTTGGTGCCCTGCAACCCCAGTGGAATGCTTATGGCTAGAAAAAGTTTCTATCCAAAAAATCTCTAAAAAAAAAACCAAAACAAACCCAGTGTGTCCAAGACTCAGGCAAGAGCAGGTCAACATGAATACTTTAGGGTTAAGATTAGGTCTGGAAGCATCAAAAGGCAAAATGAACACCTGCCAAGAGGGGCAAACTGACAACGAAGACTTTATTTTTGTTCTTTTTTTTTTTAACCACTTGTACCCTCTGCTCAAATTACGTCACATTTCTGAGGTTGATGTTATGTTTGTATGTAAAATGAGAATAACCTTCATTTAATGTGCAGGGATAATGCGAGGATTAGAATGCCTAGCACAATGCCCAGAACCTAGTAGGAATACAATAGATGAAAGCTAATTTTAGAATTGAGCCTGAGGTCTATATCACAGCACGTGGCTTATTTAGTCCATAATAAATGAACTAGATATGTTAAATAGTTTTATTAAATAATTTCAAATCTGCCTAAAATGAACATAATTCATGGCTGAAAGAATCCTAGAGGTCATCTAAGGTTTTTGATTTAAATGTGTAAGTGTTTTGTTCTGGCAGAAATTTGATCTCATGTGGTCATCAGCTCAAATTTTTTTGCTGAGGTATTCTGTAACTAAGTTATTCAGAAAAAACATGTGTTATTAGAGCCGAACAGCTAACATCATAGTTAAGTGTTTAGAATATTTTTCTAAATATTAGAGCCGAACAGCTAACATCATAGTTAAGTGTAAGAATATTTTTATAGTAGGCAAAATCTAATCAATTAATACAGAGACCAGGTATATTGGTTATATGTTAAAGCACAGATATATCAATATGACTATAATCTCACTCCATTTCTGCAAACTGAAAGATAGGAAGGAATAGTCCTTACAAAAGGGTGAGAGAGAGGAAATAACTGACTTCTTGTTTCCTAGTTTAGACCACTCAGTTCTGCAAGGAAAGTAATGTAGCAAAGGTAGACTACCATTGTCAAAGAAGCTATGGAGATCAGACAGCACAGACATTTGAGTTGTGACCAAATATCAAATCACAAGGTGAGTAGAAAACATACCTTGGATTTTACTTTTATTTTTCTGGATTTTCTAAGCTACGGACACCTGAAATCATAGAAAAATCAGAGCCACTTGAGTTGTGACTGAACGTAAATCACATGGGGAGTGGAAAACATACCCTGGATTTTTCTTTTCTAAGTTAAAACAGAAGCAATAAAAACAATGAGGAACACAAGGGATGAAAGAAAAAATAGAGTGGACTTCATCAAAATTAAAAACTTATGTGCTACAAATGATACCAATGAGAAAGTAAAAAGACAACCCACAGAATGGGAGAAAATATTTACAAATAATATATCTTATGAGAATTAAATCTACAATATATATAGAACTCAATAAAAAATAATCCACTTGGAAAATGGGCAAAAGATCTGAATAGACATTTCTCCAAAGGTGATATGCAAATAGCTAATAAGTACATGAAAAGATGCTCAACATCATTAGTCATCACGGAAATATAAAGCAAAACCACAATGAGAGACCACTTCACACCCACTAGATGGCTATAATAAAAAAAAAACAGATAGTAATAAGTGTTGGTGAGAATGTGGAGAAATTGTAATCCTCATACACTACTAGTGGGATTGTAAAATGGTACAGCTACTTTGGAAAACATTTCTGGAAGTTCCTCAAAAGGTAGAACAGAGAGTTACTATTTGACCCTGAAATTCTACTCCTGGGTATATACTTAAGAGAGATAAAAATATATTTTCATTAAAATATATACATGTAAGTTCACAGCAGTATTACTCATAATAGCCCAAAGTGGAAACAACTCAAGTGTACATCAACTGATGAATGGATAAAATATGGTATATCCCTAAAATATTATTCATCCCTAAAAAGAATGAAGTACTGATACATACTCCAACATATATGAACCTTGACAACATAATGTATGTTGTCAACAAATATTGTATGATTCTATTTATATGAGGTACTTAGAACAGGCAAAGTCACAGAGACAGAAAATAGAAGAGCAGTTACCAGGAGCTGGTGGGAGTGGGGAAAGGGGAGTTATAGTTTAATGGATGGAGAGTTTGTTTCTCTTTGGGAGGATGAAGAAATTTTGGAAATGGAAAGTAGTGATGGTTGCAAAACATTGTGAATGTACTTCATGTCACTGAATTGTATCCTTGAAAATGGTTAAATGGTAAATTTTATGTTATATATATTTTATCATGATAAAAAAAGAACAAAGTATTGATACATGCTACAAAATGGAGGAACTTTGAGAATCTTATGCTAAGAGAAAGAAGTCAGACACAAAAGACTATATATTATATGAGTTCATTAACATGAAACGTCCAGAATAGGGACATCTACTGGGACAGAAAATGCATTAGTGGTTGCCTAGGGCTGGGGGAGGGAATGGAGAAGTTGGGAGATGATAGCTAAAGAGTTTCTTTTTGAAGTAAGGAAAATGTTATAAAACTGATGTTGTTGGTTGTACAACTCTGTGAACAGTCTAATAACTACTGAGTTGTACATGTTAAATGGGTGAAGTGTGAATGATATCTCAATACATCTGTTTTAAAACAATAATGAGGATTATAACAGTGAATAATTAGTGAGCAATGTATTACTGAGGTGCTTTGGAATTTTGCTGTATGTATACTATTTAATATAATGTTTATATTTCTATGTGTAGCTATTTTAATAAAACATTGATTTTAATTTTAAAAAAAGAGAGAAGTGAGCTAATATCATTTTCTCAAATAAATTACATCTGTCTAAAGGCTGGTTGGCATTTTTACTATACTGACAAAGGCCAAAGTACTTTGTGGCTACATTTGCAAACTACAAAGGAAGCTAACAGGAAATGAATTTTTTCCCTGAATGTTGGAAGTGCAAATGTAATCACATCTGAAGAACCTCATATTTATACGGTGTTTAATTTACAAAGCACTTTCTGATGTATTTATCCTGTTAATATCCTTGTGAGGTGATCAGGATAACTGTTAAGCCATCTACCTCCCATTCCCAAGAAATTAAACAGAGGTTTGATTCACCTAAATCCCACAGTTAGTTAGTAGTTGGACTAGATCTGAATTCTAAACCTATTTTCTGCCAACTATTCTGTTTAATCTGTTATTCTGTTCAAAAAATTAAATCACACAGTGCTCCATAAAAAGGATACATTTCTACATAGGAAAAGCAAACAAAAATATAAAAAATATATAAATAAACCATTAATATATAAAACTCTCATATGTTGTTCATTTGTTTCTAATTCCCATTTATCTTTTTGTGACCTCTGGACAAGCTTAGTATGTTATTTGCATTTGCAGCCTAAAAAAAAAGGCATGAATAGCATAAGATAAACCCAGACAAGGTTTAGGGCAAATGGGTTCTAGGTAATAATATTGTTGATAAGTATTTTCTGGATACGTGCATTATATTACTTTAGAATTAGATCTTGACATGGTCTATTACTTCAAGGAACTGTCAATCTTACAGGAGGAGGAGGTAAGACACAAAAACAATATGTGACCAATAAAGAAACAAACTGGAATTGAAGAGAGTTAGGATAGAAGAAAAATGATAATGGACTCGAGGGTAGATAGGATGGCTTTGAACAATGACTTAAAAAGAGTTTCAGAAAAGCCTTGGTTGGAATGCCTCTTTCACGTCTGTCATTCCTCTATAAAAGGGAGAGGAAAGAGATCCTAGTTAGAATAGCAGTAAGAGTGCAGTTTGTATTTATTTTTCTCATGCAGGTCTCAACCTGAGATCATATAGAATGCAAAAAATGAGATCATATACAATATGATTTAAAAGTCCATTGGTATCTTTTTAAGAATATAATTGTTGAGTGAATTTGCTTCACTGAACAGACAACAAGGAAAAATGTCAAATTATTTGGTGTTTGTTCCAAGAAATGCATCCAGAATCTTTGACCTTATCAATCAGTAATGTGAACAAAGAAAATAGCTTCTATAATCTCTATGGCATTTGAAAAAAAAAAAGAAGCTATTCCTCTATTAATGATTTTCATATAGAGCCTCAGGCAATATGGAAAGAACATTTTCAAGACCTGGCACATAATCCAAATCTGACCTTTGTATTCTTTTTTCCCTTTACACCTATCTCCATTAAACTGTTTCCTAAGAATACAGAGGAAGCTATGACTGAAGACAAATGGATGCATCTTGTTTTCTTCAGATTGTTACACTCCCACCAGAAGCCTGCTTAATACCCAGTGGGAGAAATGATCAGGTACTTTGTTGGAGACCAATAGGTTGAAACAGTGATTCTTAGTTCTGGTTTTGTAATAACCCATTGGCTCTCTGATTTCTCCAGGGATATTAGGAAATTCTTGGAAAATTAATTTCAGCTCACTTTGGATTTTACTATAAATATAGGCCAAATGGCATTTCTTTTGGGGAGGAGAAGAATCTTGGCCAGGGAAAGAAATCCAAATCCAGCTAACATTAGAGTATTCCCACTCCAGAAGTGGCACAAAAGCAAGCTATGACCTTCCATTACTTCTCTGGTCACAGAGAGAAAAGGAGATAGATAACTTTGATGTTCAGGTTCTAAAACCTTAAAAGCACACACACCTAGAAAACTACTTAAATGTTAATGGTGGCTAAGTCTGGAAACTGAGGTTGTGATATTACTTTCCTTGTATTAAATCAAATTTCTCTCATGTTTAACTTTGTTTTAGAAGGGACATGCATTGCTTTCATATTTATTAAAACTTTCAGTTGAGATTTTAGAAGCCAAAAATGAAATAAATTAGAATTACTAAGTCTAAAAAGACAAACTAACTAGCTTTAAGTCTGAAAACAACTGGTTAAAAACATAAAGACCAGTGCTGTAGAATTCTTACACTGCCACAGCCACAATTTTGAGCCACATATGTAGTTTTAAATTTTCTATTAGCCATATTAAAAAGTAAAAAAAGTGAAATTAATTTTGCTTAATATATCCAATTTATTGGATTTTAACTCAATATGTCCAATATATTATAATTTCAACATGTAATCAATGTAAATATATATTAATAAGATGTTTTACATTGTTTTTTTTTTTTTTTTTGGTACCTAAGTCTTTGAAATCTGGTGTGTATTTTACATTTACAGCATATCATAACTCACATCGGTCTATGTGTAACTCACTTTATTTAGTTAAAAAAAAACCACACAATGGAACAAGCACCTAGGAACCAATCACTTAAAACAAAACCTAGGACTTTGTAAAAACTTACATCCAATCATGCGGTTCCTTCTCACTCTCACCTCCTATCTCTCCCCCACCCGAGGTAAACTATCATGAATCTTGTGTTCATCATTCTTTTCATATAATTTTCATATAATTGTATCACATTTATATGTATTTCCAAAAAGCTTTCTTTAAGAAAAAAACCTTAGCTGTTTGTAACTATATAATGGTTATAATACTGTATTTAATATTTTGGAAATTACTTTTTTCAGTATTCAAATAGGTTTTGCGTAATTATAGGTCCAAGGTGATGTTTCTTTTTAATTTTTTAAAAACGTTTATTTATTTTTGAGAGAGAGACAGACAGAAAGAGCACAAGTGGGGGAGGGGCAGAGAGAGAGAGAGAGGGGGAGACACAAAATCTGAAGCAGGCTCCAGGCTCCAGAACAGAGCCTAATGCGGGGCTCAAACTCATGAGCTGTGAGATCATGACCTGAGCCGAAGTCCAATGCTCAACCGACTGAGCCACTCAGGTATCCCATAAGGTGATTTCTGTCTTAAATGCACTTATTACATACATACTATTTTTATTTTTTCAGTTTTAGTGAGATATAATTGACATATAACAGATTAGTTTATGGTGTACAAGGTAATGATTTGATATATGTATATATTATTTTAGAATTTATTAATCTTTAAGATGGCTTCTAGTAGAGTTGGTTAAATACCATACATATTTCTTTCTAATTACAATGTTATATGGTTTTTGCCTAGCAGCTTTTTAAAAACATTTTTTTAATGTTTAATAATTTTTTTTAATATATGAAATTTATTGTCAAATTGGTTTCCATACAACACCCAGTGCTCATCCCAAAAGGTGCCCTCCTCAATACCAATCACCCACCCTCCCCTCCCTCCCACCCCCCATCAACCCTCAGTTTGTTCTCAGGTTTTAAGAGTCTCTTATGCTTTAGCTCTCTCCCACTCTAACCTCTTTTTTTTTTTCCTTCCCCTCCCCCATGGGTTTCTGTTAAGTTTCTCAGGATCCACATAAGAGTGAAACCATATGGTATCTGTCTTTCTCTGTATGGCTTATTTCACTTAGCATCACACTCTCCAGTTCCATCCACGTTGCTACAAAAGGCCATATTTCATTCTTTCTCATTGCCACGTAGTATTCCATTGTGTATATAAACCACAATTTCTTTATCCATTCATCAGTTGATGGACATTTAGGCTCTTTCCATAATTGGGCTATTGTTGAGAGTGCTGCTATAAACATTGGGGTACAAGTGCCCCTATGCATCAGTACTCCTGTATCCCTTGGATAAATTCCTAGCAGTACTACTGCTGGGTCATAGGGTAGGTCTATTTTTAATTTTCTGAGGAACCTCCACACTGCTTTCCAGAGCGGCTGCACCAATTTGAATTCCCACCAAGAGTGTAAGAGGGTTCCCGTTTCTCCACATCCTCTCCAGCATCTATAGTCTCCTGATTTGTTCATTTTGGCCACTCTGACTGGCGTGAGGTGATATCTGAATGTGGTTTTGATTTGTATTTCCCTGATAAGGAGCGACGTTGAACATCTTTTCATGTGCCTGTTGGCCATCCGGATGTCTTCTTTAGAGAAGTGTCTATTCATGTTTTCTGCCCATTTCTTCACTGGGTTATTTGTTTTTCGGGTGTGGAGTTTGGTGAGCTCTTTATAGATTTTGGATACTAGCCCTTTGTCCAATATGTCATTTGCAAATATCTTTTCCCATTCCTTTGGTTGCCTTTTAGTTTTGTTGGTTGTTTCCTTTGCTGTGCAGAAGCTTTTTATCTTCATAAGGTCCCAGTAATTCACTTTTGCTTTTAATTCCCTTGCCTTTGGGGATGTGTCGAGTAAGAGATTGCTACGGCTGAGGTCAGAGAGGTCTTTTCCTGCTTTCTCCTCTAGGGTTTGGATGGTCTCCTGTCTCACATTCAGGCCCTTTATCCATTTTGAGTTTATTTTTGTGAATGGTGTGAGAAAGTGGTCTAGTTTCAACCTTCTGCATGTTGCTGTCCAGTTCTCCCAGCACCATTTGTTAAAGAGACTGTCTTTTTTCCATTGGATGTTCTTTCCTGCTTTGTCAAAGATGAGTTGGCCATACGTTTGTGGGTCTAGTACTGGGGTTTCTATTCTATTCCATTGGTCTGTGTGTCTGTTGTTGTGCCAATACCATGCTGTCTTGATGATGACAGGTTTGTAGTAGAGGCTAAAGTCTGGGATTGTGATGCCTCCTGCTTTGGTCTTCTTCTTCAAAATTACTTTGGCTATTCGGGGCCTTTTGTGGTTCCATATGAATTTTAGGATTGCTTGTTCTAGTTTCGAGAAGAATGCTGGTGCAATTTTGATTGGGATTGCATTGAATGTGTAGATAGCTTTGGGTAGTATTGACATTTTGACAATATTTATTCTTCCAATCCATGAGCACAGAATGTTTTTCCATTTCTTTATATCTTCTTCAATTTCCTTCATAAGCTTTCTATAGTTTTCAGCATACAGATCTTTTACATCTTTGGTTAGATTTATTCCTAGGTATTTTATGCTTCTTGGTGCAATTGTGAAGGGGATCAGTTTCTTTGTCTTTCTGTTGCTTCATTGTTAGTGTATAAGAATGCAACTGATTTCTGTACATTGATTTTGTATCCTGCAACTTTGCTGAATTCATGTATCAGTTCTAGCAGACTTTTGGTGGAGTCTATCGGATTTTCCATGTATAATATCATGTCATCTGCAAAAAGCGAAAGCTTCACTTCATCTTTGCCAATTTTGATGCCTTTGATTTCCTTTTGTTGTCTGATTGCTGATGCTAGAACTTCCAGCACTATGTTAAACAACAGCGGTGAGAGTGGGCATCCCTGTTGTGTTCCTGATCTCAGGGGAAAAGGTCTCAGTTTTTCCCCATTGAGGATGATGTTAGCTGTGGGCTTTTCATAAATGGCTTTTATGATCTTTAGGTATGTTCCTTCTATCCCGACTTTCTCAAGGGTTTTTATTAAGAAAGGGTGCTGGATTTTGTCAAAGGCCTTTTCTGCATCGATTGACAGGATCATATGGTTCTTCTCTTTTTTTTTGTTAATGTGATGTATCACGTTGATTGATTTGCGAATGTTGAACCAGCCCTGCATCCCAGGAATGAATCCCACTTGATCATGGTGAATAATTCTTTTTATATGTCGTTGAATTCGATTTGCTAGTATCTTATTGAGAATCTTTGCATCCATATTCATCAGGGAAATTGGCCTGTAGTTCTCTTTTTTTACTGGGTCTCTGTCTGGTTTAGGAATCAAAGTAATACTGGCTTCATAGAATGAGTCTGGAAGTTTTCCTTCCCTTTCTATTTCTTGGAATAGCTTGAGAAGGATAGGTATTATCTCTGCTTTAAACGTCTGGTAGAACTCCCCTGAGAAGCCATCTGGTCCTGGACTCTTATTTGTTGGGAGATTTTTGATAACCGATTCAATTTCTTCGCTGGTTATGGGTCTGTTCAAGCTTTCTATTAACTCTTGATTGAGTTTTGGAAGCGTGTGGGTGTTTAGGAATTTGTCCATTTCTTCCAGGTTGTCCAATTTGTCGGCATATAATTTTTCATAGTATTCCCTGATAATTGTTTGTATCTCTGAGGGATTGGTTGTAATAATTCCATTTTCATTCATGATTTTATCTATTTGGGTCATCTCCCTTTTCTTTTTGAGAAGCCTGGCTAGAGGTTTGTCAATTTTGTTTATTTTTTCAAAAAACCAACTCTTGGTTTCGTTGATCTGCTCTACAGTTTTTTTAGATTCTATATTGTTTATTTCTGCTCTGATCTTTATTATTTCTCTTCTTCTGCTGGGTTTAAGCTGCCTTTGCTGTTCTGCTTCTATTTCCTTTGGGGGTGCCTGTTAGATTTTGTATTTGGGATTTTTCTTGTTTGTTGAGATAGGCCTGGATTGCAATGTATTTTCCTCTCAGGACTGCCTTCGCTGCGTCCCAAAGCGTTTGGATTGTTGTCTTTTCATTTTCGTTTGTTTCCATATATTTTTTAATTTCTTCTCTAATTGCCTGGTTGACCCACTCATTTGTTAGTAGGGTGTTCTTTAACCTCCATGCTTTTGGAGGTTTTCCAGACTTTTTCCTGTGGTTGATTTCAAGCTTCATAGCATTGTGGTCTGAAAGTATGCATGGTATAATTTCAATTCTTGTAAACTTATGAAGGGCTGTTTTGTGACCCAGTATATGATCTATCTTGGAGAATGTTCCATGTGCACTCGAGAAGAAAGTATATTCTGTTGCTTTGGGAGGCAGAGTTCTAAATATATCTGTCAAGTCCATCTGATCCAATGTATCATTCAGGGCCCTTGTTTCTTTATTGACCGTGTGTCTAGATGATCTATCCATCTCTGTAAGTAGGGTGTTAAAGTCCCCTGCAATGACCACATTCTTATCAATAAGGTTGCTTATGTTTATGAGTAATTGTTTTATATATCTGGGGGCTCCCGTATTTGGTGCATAGACATTTATAATTGTTAGCTCTTCCTGATGGATAGACCCTGTGATTATTATATAATGCCCTTCTTCATCTCTTGTTACAGCCTTTAATTTAAAGTCTAGTTTGTCTTATATAAGTATGGCTACTCCAGCTTTCTTTTGACTTCCAGTAGCATGATAAATAGTTCTCTGTCCTCTCACTCTCAATCTGAAGGTGTCTCAGATCTAAAATGAGTCTTTTGTAGACAGCAAATAGATGGGTCTTGTTATTTTATCCATTCTGATACCCTATGTCTTTTGGTTGGCCCATTTAGTCCATTTACATTCAGTGTTATTATAGAAAGATATGGGTTTAGAGTCATTGTGATGTCCATAGATTTCATGCTTATAGTGATGTCTCTGGTACTTTGTCTCACAGGATCCCCCTTAGGATCTCTTGTAGGGCTGGTTTAGTGGTGACGAATTCCTTCAGTTTTTGTTTGTTTGGGAAGACCTTTATCTCTCCTTCTATTCTAAATGACAGACTTGCTGGATAAAGGATTCTCGGCTGCATATTTTTTCTGTTTAGCACACTGAAGATATCGTGCCAAGCCTTTCTGGCCTGCCAAGTTTCAAAAGAGAGATCAGTCACGAGTCTTATAGGTCTCCCTTTATATGTGAGGGCATGTTTATCCCTTGCTGCTTTCAGAATTTTCTCTTTATCCTTGTATTTTGCCAGTTTCACTATGATACGTCGTGTAGAAGATCGATTCAAGTTACGTCTGAAGGGAGGTCTCTGTGCCTCTTGGATTTCAATGCCTTTTTCCTTCCCCAGTTCAGGGAAGTTCTCAGCTATAATTTCTTCAAGTAACCCTTCAGCACCTTTCCCTCTCTCTTCCTCCTCTGGGATACCAATTATGCGTATATTATTTCTTTTTAATGTATCACTTAGTTCTCTAATTTTCCCCTCATACTCCTGGATTTTTTTATCTCTCTTTCTCTCAGCTTCCTCTTTTTCCAAAACTTTATCTTCTAGTTCACCTATTCTCTCCTCTGCCTCTTCAATCCGAGCCGTCGTGGTTTCCATTTTGTTTTGCATTTCGTTTAAAGCGCTTTTCAGCTCCTCGTGACTGTTCCTTAGTCCCTTGATCTCTGTAGCAAGAGATTCTCTGCTGTCCTCTATACTGTTTTCAAGCCCAGCGATTAATTTTATGACTATTATTCTAAATTCACTTTCTGTTATATTATTTAAATCCTTTTTGATCAGTTCATTAGCTGTTGTTATTTCCTGGAGATTCTTCTGAGGGGAATTCTTCCGTTTGGTCATTTTGGATAGTCCCTGGAGTGGTGAGGACCTGCAGGGCACTTCCCCTGTGCTGTGGTGTATAACTGGAGTTGGTGGGCGGGGCCGCAGTCCGACCTGATGTCTGCCCCCAGCCCACCCCTGGGGCCACAGTGAGACTGGTGTGTGCCTTCTCTTCCCCTCTCCTAGGGGCGGGATTCACTGTGGGGTGGGGTGGCCCATCTGGGCTACTTGCACACTGCCAGGCTTGTGGTGCTGGGGATCTGGCCTATTAGCTGGGGTGGGTAGGCAAGGTGCACGGGGGCAGGAGGGGCAGACTTAGCTCGCTCCTCCTTAGGTGATCCACTTCAGGAGGGGCCCTGTGGCAGCGGGAGGGAGTCAGATCCGCTGCAGGAGGTTTGGCTCCGCAGAAGCACAGAGTTGGGTGTTTGCGCGGAGCGAGCAAGTTCCCTGGCAGGAACTGGTTCCCTTTGGGATTTTGGCTGGGGGATGGGCGGGGGAGATGGCGCTGGCGAGCACCTTTGTTCCCCGCCAAACTGAGCTCTGTCATCTGGGGGCTCAGCAGCTCTCCCTCCCTTTGTCCTCCAGCCTTCCCGCTTTCTGAGCAGAACTGTTAACTTATGACCTCCCAGACGCTAAGTCGCGCTTGCTGTCGGAACACAGTCTGTCTGGCCCCTCCGCTTTTGCCAGCCAGACTCGGGGGCTCTGCTTGGCCGGCGAGCCACCCCTCCGCCCCGGCTCCCTCCCACCGGTCCGTGGAGCGTGCACTGCCTCGCCGCCCTTCCTACCCTCTTCCGTGGGCCTCTCATCTGCGCTTGGCTCCGGAGACTCCGTTCTGCTAATCCTCTGGCGGTTTTCTGGGTTATTTAGGCAGGTGTAGGTGGAATCTACGTGATCAGCAGGACACGCGGTGAGCCCAGCGTCCTCCTACGCTGCCATCTTCCCTCTCCTCCTAAGCTTACTCTGTAATGTTTAATAATTTTTGAGAGATGGGGAAGGGGCAGAGAAAGAGGGTGACAAAGGATTTGAAGCAGGCTCCACGCTGACAGCAACAAGCCTGATGTGGCACTCAAACTCATGAGCTGTGAGATCATGACCTGAGCTGAAGTCCGTTGCTCACCGACTGAGCCACCCAGGTACCCCAACTAGCAGCTTTAATGTATAGTTAATAGCTTACTTACTTGGCACCATAGAAGTGACTCCACAGCAATGAGTTTTCTGGATAACTAAAACTTACTCCAATAATAGCAAACTTTGAAATCTGACAGAAATTTTTGTAAAACGTTTTGAGACTTCTTTGTCTTGTCATGTCAGATATAGTTGTCTGTTGAGGACTAAGCATCACTATGAAAATTCCCTACTGGACCATAGAGTGAAGTGCTCAGTGTCTACTAAGGCATACAGGGAAGTTAGAATCCCTACATGAATGATCCCAAGTGACTTTATTTTTCTTGTTCTGTTTTTAGAATTCTGTCTTTATGCCTTCTTAGGGTATCAGTTTTCTTACATCTAGTAGACCCCTTCTCTCATTAAAAATTTTTTTTTAATGTTTATTTATTTTTGAGAGAGAGACAGAGCACAAGATGGGGAGGGGTAGAGAGAGAGGGGGAGACACAGATTCCGAAACAGGCTCCAGGCTCTGAGCTGTCAGCACAGAGCCTGATGCAGGGCTCAAACGCACACACTGTAAGATCATGACCTGAGATGGAGTCAGTCGCTTAACTGACTGAGCCACCCAGGCACCTTGACCCCTTCTCTCATTTTAATTGGTTGTCAGACAACTAAGCTCATTATATTAGCAAGCAACCTTTATTTCATATACAACACTAAATCAAGATGCTTAGTAAAGTTGGCACTACTCCTCTCTTATAGGTGTAGAGTGAGAGGTCTCATTGGCTTGAGATTTTGTTTCCAGATCATAGGGCTTTCATCCCACCTCCTGTGAGGTGTCCAGGCTGTGTTCTGGATGTTTGAGGTTGCTAAATAAAAGACCTCTGAATAATCAGGGCATACTGAGAATAAGTATATTTTATTTACAAAACTTGTATTCTGTATTTTCCTGCAAGAAGGACAAAATCAGTAATAAACTATCAATAGTAATACCAGTTTGTGATATTCAATTTTTATTCTTTAATTTTTTTTGAGAGGGAAGGTGCAAATAAGCAAGGAGTGGGGAAAGAGAGGGAAAAAGAGAGAGAGAGAGAGAGAGAGAGAAAGCAGGGCTCATCTGAAGCAGGGTTTGTGTTTTTACCTGAAGTGGGGCTCGTGTTCACCTGAAGCTGGGCTCAAGCTCACCCAAAGAGGGGCTCAAGCTCACCTGATGTGGGACTCGAACTTACAAGCTGTGAGATCATGACCTGAGCCAAAGTCAGATGCTTAACTAACTGAGCCACCCAGGTGCCCCTCAGTTTTTATTCTTTAACTTTTAATTCATTGGAGGGAGAAGCAAAAGAGGTCTCTTAAGCCTCATTTAAACTACAGACTCCACCTTGATCCTAACAACACTTTACATTTTCTAAGTGCTTTAGTATATATTATCTCTTTTGATCATCACAGTCCAGTGAGATAAGCAGAATAGCTTCTTTTCTCCACTATAAACATGGGTAAGAGAGCATGATGTTTGAAAAAAGCATTCTTATCCATTTTATCTATAACCTGACAAGTAGATGGATTAGTACTACTCTTATGTTACAGTTGATACTAATAATCACCAATTATTGAGCACCTGTTATGTGCTAGCATTGAATTAGGAATTTTATATTACCTCTAATCCTTATGATATCTTATCAAAGAAAGTATCATTATTGCCTTTATATAATGAGAAAACTTATGCTGAGAGAGGTTATGTGACTTGGCCAAGGCCACAAAGCTAAAAGTAGTAGACCTCGGATTTGAAATTAGGTCTCTGTGATTTTAAATTTGAAATCAGGTCTATGTGGCTTTAAATTCTATGCTATTTCTCTGCAACAAGGTGTCCGAGAGAGAAATCAAGGGTCAGAAAGATTGCTTGATAATATCAACTGAGTTTTCTTTCTTGTATATATATTTCAACCATATACTGGCAGCTTTACTGTACTAAATTTGGGCCTTATTTCTGATAGCTTCTGGATTTTGAATACTATGCTAGGGGATGGGGAGAAGAGATTAGATTCAAAATGCCGAACTGAAACTTGAAAACAACCTGAGTTAAAATATTTGTACCACAAATATACTCCTCTCCCTTAAGCAAGTTACAGTGTAAACCTAAGTTTATAAAGTTTTGGAGATGACTTGTAAAGATAATGCACTATACAAACCAATGACTCTGTGACTCATGAAAGAAGTTTGTCTTTGCGGGGCACCTGGGTGGCTCAGTCGGTTATGCGTTGGACTTTGGCTCAGGTCATGATCTCATGGTTCATGAGTTCGAGCCCCGCGTCCAGCTCGGCTGGCTCCGTGCTGACAGGTTGGAGCCTGGAGCCCACTTCAGATTCCGTGTCTCCCTCTCTCTCTGACCCTCCCCTGTTCATGCTCTTTCTCTGTCTCAAAAATAAATAAACATTGAAAAAACAATAAAAAAGAAGTTTGTCTTTGCTTTTGAACAAAACAGAGATTTAAATGTGTAACATGAAATATAAAATTTCATTTTTGAAAGCATGCAATTCATACTTTAAAATTTGATCATTTCAATGTAGTTTCTTTTTTTAAATAAATGAAATATATCTGAAATTTGAGGAGAGAATAAAATTGCTGTATTTACAATAGCTGAACACACTGTCAGGAGATACTGTGAAGCTATCATGAGGTACACATTCTTTTTCCATTTCCTTTTTAAGAAGCCATAATTCTAAACAGATCAGGATCAAAACATAGAGAATTACCAAGTCAATCTTCTTCCAGCTCTTCTGGCACAATGTAAGATAATGATGTGCTGAATTTCATCTACCTGACACTACTAACTTTCTGGCTGTAGGCTAGGCCTATGAGTTGTTTTGCTGTAGAGAGAAGAGATCTTGCACAAAGCCACCTTCTAATTAGTACACTATTTAACAAATAGCATAGGTTGCTTAGAACCCTGGCTTGGCACATGTAGTACCTAAGTGAGGCTAGACCCTCAAGAACTGACCTAAATTACTACAGTACTAGATTCATTAAAGAGGGTATATACTGGAAGCAGTGCTAAAATGCAGCTAAGAAAAAAATAAATAAAATGAAGCTAAGACTCATAAGTCTATATATAGCAAAGCATCCTTGGTACTTAATTATTTCAAAAATAGCTCTCTCTACATTTCTGAACATGTTAATGGCATAGGATCTATGTCTTCTAAATCAGGTTGGAATCCTAAACAAGAAAGAAAGTAGGATCAATCATTGATTTCAAATTATATTGAGGTTCTAAATGTATTTTGCTACCTTGCACCAGAGATAACTAAATAGAATATCAGAGAGGGGTACCTGGATGGCTCAGTCGGTTAAGCAACCGACTTTGGCTCAGGTCATGATCTCGCGGTTCATGAGTTCGAGCCCCACATTGGGCTCTGTGATGACAGCTCAGAGCCTGGAGCCTGCTTTGGATTCTGTGTCTCCCTCTCTCACTCTGCCCCTCCCCCTGCTCATGCTCTGTCTTTCTCTCTCTCTCAAAAATGAATACACTAAAAAATTTTTTTTAGAATATCAGGGAAAAAAAACTGCTACAAAAGTTAAAAAAAAACATTACACATGGCTTATATATCTTGTATTTAGTAGAAAGGAAGAGTTGTGTTGGCCTAGCTAGTATTTCTTTCTCAAGTGTACAGAGGGTAGAAGAGAGACACAGTGAGGTGGGGAAGATGCCAAGATAATTTGGGACTAAAATACCATTTATCAAATGTCTGAGTGGGCATTTGAAAGCTTCTCAGGCAGTTCTGGGATCTTGACACATTTTCTCTGCCCAATGGTTCTGGCTTTCCTCAGTCCTTCTTCCAAGCTCCTACATTACATACTGGTTTTTATTTAAGCCATGAGGAGAGCTAACAGACCTAGGGGATTTGGTTAGCCTTTGCATTTGCTGGTCCCTTTGTCAGAATTGCACTTTCTACTTTTCTTTATTCAAGTCCTATACAGGGAGAAGATATTTGCAAATGACATATCAGATAAAGGGTTAGAACCCAAAATCTACAAAGAACTTATGAAACTCAACACCCAAAAACCAAATAATCCAGTGAAGAAATGGGCAAAAGACATGAATAGACACTTCTCCAAAAAAGACATCCAGATGGCCAACCGACACATGAAAAAATGCTCCACATCACTCATCACCAGGGAAATACAAATCAAAACCATATTGGTTACCACCTCACACCTGTCAGAATGGCTAACAGTAACAACTCAGGCAACAACAGATGTTGGTGAGGATACAGAGAAAGGATCTCTTTTGCATTGCTGGTGGGAATGCAAGCTGGTGCAGCCACTTGGGAAAACAGCATGGAGGTTCCCCAAAAAACCAAAAATAGAACTACCCTACGACCCAGCAACTGCACTACTAGGCATTTATCTAAGGGATACAGGTGTGCTGTTTCGAAGGGACACATGCACCCCCATGTTTATAGCAGCACTATCAACAATAGCCAAAGTATGGAAAGAACCCAAATGTCCATCGATGGATGAATGGATAAAGATGTGGTATATATATACAATGGAGTATTACTCAGCAATCAAAAGGAATGAAATCTTGCCATTTGCAACTACGTGGATGGAACTGGAGGGTATTATACTAAGTGAAATTAGTCAGAGAAAGACAAAAATCATATGACTTCACTCATATGAGGACTTTAAGAGACAAAACAGATGAACATAAGGCAAGGGAAACAAAAATAATATAAAAACAGGGAGGGGGACAAAACAAAAGAGACTCATAAATATGGAGAACAAACTGAGGGTTGCTGGAGGGGTTGTGGGAGGGGGGATGGGCTAAATGGGTAAGGGGCATTAAGGAATCTACTGAAATCATTGCTTCACTATATTCTAACTAATTTGGATGTAAATTTTAAAAAATAAAAAATAAAGTTAAATTAAAAAAAAAGTCCTATTCATCCTCCAAAATTCAATTCAAATTTCATTCCCTCCATCCATTCATGTATGCATGCCTAGTATATGCCAGCCATTGTGTGCTTCTCCTTGGAGATGTATTTAATGTATTGGATTGGCCATTCTGTGGCTCCCTCCTGTATGCTTCCACTGCAATCTCATACCTTCATATAAGTACTAATCACCTCTGGGAATTATTTACAAGATCCTCTTTTATGAAGACCATGGGCTTCCAGAACTAAGGAACTTTATCTTAATCATTTTTGTATCCCTGCATGTAATATAGCACAGTGCCTTGCACATAGTAGATGGTTAGTAAATCTCTAGCTATTCATTTATATTTGTCATTTTCTACTGACTCATCTAACTTGACTCTCAATCTTTCTATTCCTATTACTCTACTAAAACTGCTCTCATCACTGTTGCCAACAACATCCTTCTTACTGATTTCAGTAGATGGGTGAGGCACACGTTTCCATTGGCTTTACTAAGTTGGATAATTGTAAGCTAGAGCTGCTAGCCATCTTTCCCATTTTATAGGGAGAATCTGCCTGAAGAATGAGGTGAATACAAAGGAAAGCAGAGCTGAGAGAGTACTGGTGAGATCACATGAGCTCCAAGGTGCAGCCATATCTTAAGCCAGCTTCATCAAGGACTTTACAGTTAAATAAACCAATAAATCCCATGTCCTCTTCTTTTTATTATTATTTTTAAAAATTTACACCCAAGTTAGTTAACATATAATGTAATAATGATTTCAGGAACAGAATTTAGTGATTCATCCCAACAAATGTCCTCCTTAATGCCCCTTGCCCATTTAGCCCCCACTCACCCGAAACCACTCCAGCAACCCTCAGTTTGTCCTCTGCATTTAAGAGTCTCTTATGGTTTGTTTTCCTCTCTGTTTTTACATTATTTTTGCTTCCCTTCCTCTATGTTCATCTGTTTTGTGTCTTTTTTTTTTTTTAACATTTATTCATTTTGAGAGACAGAGACAGAACGCAAGCAGGGGAGGGGCAAAGAGAGGAGACACAGAATCCAAAGGAGGCTCCAGGCTATGAACTGTAAGTCCAGAGAACAATGTGGAGCTTGAACCCACAAACCATGAGATCATGACCTGAGTGGAGGTTGGATGCTGAACCGACTGAACCACCCTGGTGCCCCTCATCTGTTTTGTATCTGAAATTCCACATATGAGTGAAGTCATATGATATTTGTCTTTCTCTGACTGACTTATTTCACTTAGCATAATACACTCTAGTTCTATCCACGTTGTTGCAAATGGCAAGATTTCATTTTTTTAAATCTCTGAGTAATATTCCATTGTATATATATACCACATCTTCTTTATCCATTCATCAGTAGATGGACATTTGGCCATGCCCTCTTCCTTAGAAAAAAAGATCTTAATACAGTTTAGGCCAGCTATCTGTCCCTTGTAACTGAGAGAGTCCTAACCTAGCTAATGATCTCCATATCCATATTTCCAGCCCAGATATTTTTCCTGAGCTTCAGATGCATATCCCCAACTGCTTACAAGTTTTTTCTTCTTGAATTTCACACAAGTACCTGAAACTTAAAACCTGTTTAAAACCACACATCTTCCTTTTCTGATTGTTATCTCAGTGACTAGTATAGCACTTTGCCAGAAACCTGGGTGGCTTCCTTGACTCCTCATTTTCTCCCTTCAAACAAACCACCAAGTCCTAATTTTTTCCTAAATAAACCTGTCTGGGGCTCCTGGGTGGCTCTGTCGGTTAAGCTTCTGACTTCGGCTCAGGCCATGATCTCATGGTTTGTGAGTTTGAGCCCTGCATCAGGCTCTGTGCTGACAGCTCAGAGCCTGGAGCCTGTTTCAGATTCTGTGTGTCCCTCTCTCTCTGCCCTTCTCGCACTCACTCTCTGTCTCTCTTAAAAATAAAATAAACATTAAATTTTTTAAAAAATAAACCTGTCTACTTCTGTTTCCATTGCTGCTACACTAATTAAGTCACCATCATTTCTTATGTGTACCATTGTAACAGCCTCCTAACTGGCTTCTTTGTTTCCCTTATGCCCCTTCTAGTCCATTTTCTCTCCATTTTTTCCACTTTTTAATTATATTGTAAATAAATTATAGTAACACATGCTTATTGTAACAAGTCAAACAATATAGAACTAAATAAAGAACCACTTAAGAGCTATCCCTTTCCCATCCAACCTCTTTCCACCTGATGTAATCAATAATCCAGAGTTTGGTGTTTCTGCTTTCCACATCTGTTTCTATGTTTATATCCATATATCTGTATCTATAAAAATTTTAGGGGGTTAATATCTTTCTTTTTTTATATAAAAATGGGATTATATGTTACAGATTATTCTGAAACTTGATTTTGATTACCTAGCAAAAGAACATGGGTATTCTTTCAGTCCATACATAACATTCTAACATATTCATTTTAATAGCGGCATAGTATTCAATAGTATAGCTATGTCATAATTTACTCAACCATTTCCCTGCATGTAGATACTAGGGTTATCCCTCTTTTTTGCCACTGAAACAGTGCTATAATAAATATCCTTGTACATATGACCTAGGTACTGGTATTCTTATTTCTGTATGATAGATTCCCTAAACTGTAAATGCTAGATTATAAAGGTATCCTAATGTTTAATTTGACTGGAGATGTATTAATATCCAAAATGGGTGTAACAATTTATGTTCTCAAATATGATATATCACATTAACAGAATGAAGGGTAAAAATCATATGATCATCTCAATAGATTCAGAAAAGCATTCAACAAAATTCAACATTCTTTCATGATAAAAATTCTTCATAAATTAGGTATAGAAAGAATGTATCTCAACATAAGAAAGGCTATATATTACAAGCTCACAGCTAACATCACACTTAACAGCAAAAAGCTAAAAATAACTTTTCCTCTACGATCAGGAAAAAGATGAGGATGCCCATTCTCACCAATTCTTTCAACATAGTACTTGAAGTCCTATAGCTAGAGCAATTACACAAGAAAAATAAATGAAAGGCATACAACTTGGAATGGAAAAAGCAAAATTGCCTCTGTCTGCTGATGATATAAACCTATATATAGAAAACTCCACCAAAAACACCTGTTAGAAATAACAAATGAATTCAGTTAAGTTGTATGATCCAAAATGAACATATAAAAGTCTCTTTCTATACACTATCAATGAACTATTCAAAAAATAAATTAAGAAAAAGATCCCATTTACTATAGCATCAAAAAGAACAAAATACTTAGGAACAAATTTAACCAAGGAAGTGAAATATCAGTACACTGAAAACTATGAAATGCTGATAACAGAAATTGAAAAAGACACACAAAAAAGTAGAAAGATACCCTTGTATTCTTGGATTGGAAGAATTGATGTTGTTAAAATGTTCATATTATACAAAGCCACCTAAAGATTCAATCCTATCTCTGTCAAAATTCCAATAATTTTTTTTCCACAGAAATAGGAAAAACAATCCTAATATTCATATGGAACCACAAAAGGCCCCGAATAGCCCAAGCAATCTTAAACCAAAAGAAGAAAGCTGAAGGCATTACATTTCCTGATTTCTAAACATATTACAAAGGTATGGTAAACAAAACAGTATGGTACTGGCACAAAAAAAAGTCATATAGACCAATGGAACAGAATAGAAAGCCCAGAAATAAATTATGCATTTATAGGCTACCAATATTCAACAAGGATGCCAAGAGCACACCATGGGGAGAGGATAGTCTTTCAATAAATGATACTAGGAAAACTGGATATGCACATGCAAAGGAATGAAATTGGACCCTTACCTCACAGGAAGGAAAAATCAACTCAAAATAGATTAAAGAGTTAAACATAGACCTAAAATTGTAAAACAACTAGAAGAAACCATAGGGAAAACATGAACTTTTTATTGGTCTCCTGCTCCCCAAAGGGTACACTGATTCTGCTGCCTCAAAGCCTCAAAACTGATGTCATTGGTCTCAGACACCCCTTTGCCCTCCACAAACCTGCAGGTGGTGGTCTTTTGGATGGTATACATGGAATTTCTGCTGTCTAGGGTGTCACCAAGATTGAAATCATCTGTCTTCCAGCAGGTGATAGTAGGTGGTAATTTCAGTCTCCAGCTTGGCCTTGATGTTCAGCAGGGCCTTGCACTCCTGGGTGTCTCTAAACAAGTCTGGGACAGCTCTGACTTCAAGTGCAGCAGGACTACATTGAGCTGTTCCATCTGCACAGTGAGTAGGCTTCCACTTCCCTCAGTTGTTTTCCAAGCTGGCCTTTAGATTCTCATGGAGTCCAGGGTGATTTCCCAGGAGCGAGTCACATGTATCAGCTCCATGAGCATTATCTCAGCCACTCCTATCTCAGCAGTCTGTGAGGTGATCACTGTGGTGCTCTCCTCAATTTTCTGGGACCAAGCTGGTACTTTTCCAGCTCCTTTTAGTTCTTCTGAGCCAGCTTGTCTTACTGGGCCTGGATGTCCACCATGATCTTGCTGAGGTTCTGAGATTTGGGGGCATCCAACTCCATGGTCAACCTAGAATTATCAATCAGGTTTTGTAGACCCTTTACTTCTTCCTCATGGTTCTTCTTCATGAAGAGCAGCTTCTCCCTGAGAGTCTCAATTTCCATCTTCAGCTGCAGCTGAGTGACATTGGTGTCTTCGATGACCTCACAGAGCCCATGGATGTCATTCTCCACAGACTGGTGCATGGCCAACTCAATACTTGAGTCTGAAGTCATCAGTAGCAAGACAAGCATTGTCAGTCTTTAGAACAATGCAGGCAATGCCCACAGAATTTGTATAGATCTGAGCCCTCAACTCCTCGATGGTCTTGAGGTATTGCCCCATTCTCTGACCTGGGGTCCCTTCTTTTCCAGGTGTTCACAGATTTTAAGCTCTAGTTTCTGATTATCAGCCTTTAGGCTCCTCACCCTCTCTAAGTAGGAGGATGGGTAGTCATTCAGGTCTTTCATGATTTCCTTCTCATCATGGGTATCCCCTATGCGCACCAGGCCCCCAGTCATCCCTGTAGTCAGACCCCCAGACCTCCAGCCACCCTGTAAACTGGTGGAACAGGACACAGAGATCCAGGAGCCTGAGTCCCTGGTGCCTCATAAATGTTGGCCACACTGCTAACAGGCCAGATCTGATGGATGGGCAACTGCACAGGGCCAAGGGACTAATAGTTGGAGGAGAAGGTAGAGTGAATGGTGAAGCTCATGCTGTTCAGGGAGGAAGACAAGATGCCAGGGCTCAGGATCAGGCTGTCAGAAAAAAGCTTCTTGATACTGGCCTGGGCAATAATTTTTTGGATATGATCTCAAAAGTACAGGTGGCAAAAACAAAAACACACAAGTGGAATTGCATCAAATTAAAAAGCTTCTGCACAGCAAAGGAAACAATCAGCAGAGTGAAGAGACAACCTATGAAATGGGGGAAAATATACATCTGGTTAGGGGTAGTATCCAAAATATGTAAGGAATTCAAACAACTCAATAGCAAATAATAATAAAAATGAAATAAATAATAACAAACTGATTTAAAAATGGGCAAAGGACCTGAATAGACAGTTTTCCAAAGAAGACCTACAAATGGCCAACAGATACATAAGAAGATGCTCAACATCACTAATCACCAGGGAAATGCAAATCAAAACCACAATGGGATGTTACCTCACACCTGTTAGGATGGCTCTAATCAAAAAGATAAGAGACAACAAGTGTTTGTTAGGATGTGGAGAAAAGGGAACCTTTGTGCACTGTTGGTAGGAATGTAAATCAGTACAACCATTATGGAAAATAGGTTCCTCAAAAGTTAAAACTAGAAATACCATGTAATTCAACAATCTTACTTCTGGGTGTATATACAAAGAAAATGAAATCAGTATCTTGAAGAGATATCTACATTCTCATGTTTGTTGCAGCATTAGTCATAATAGCCAACATATGGAAACAACCTAAGTATCAAATAAATGGAAAAAGCAAATGTAATCACACACACATGTGATATAATATTATTCAGCTTAAAAAAAGAGGGAAACCCTGCCATTTACAACAACGATGAACCTGGAAGACATTACTCTAAGTTAAATAAACCAGATACTAGAAAGACAAATACTGCATGATATTGCTTATATGTAGAATCTAAAGAATTAAACTCATAGAAGCAGAATAAAATGGTCACCAGGAGCTGGGTGTTAGGGGAAATGCAGAGGTATTGGTCAAAGGGTACAAAGTTTCAGTTATGGAGGATGAAAAATGCATGGCATGATGACTATAGTTAATATTACTGTATATATTATGCTTGGAATTTGTTGAGTAGATCTTAAGTGTTCTCATCACAAAAAAGAGGGAACTATGTTAGGTGATGGAAATGTTAATTAGTTTGTGGTAATTATTTCACAATGTATATGTATATCAAATATCACATTGTATACCCTAAGTATATACAATTTTCATTTGTCAATTATACCTCAATAAAGCTGGAAAAAAACAATTTATATTCTTTCCACAAATTTTTGTTTTTTCCCACCTTCTAATTAGCATAGGATGCTATTATATTATAAAATTATTGCTAATGTATTTGGGTGAGGGGTAGAAAAAGGACATATCATACATGTTTTATTTATTTAAAAAATTAATTTTCTTATTTTAAATTAGTAATACATGTAGATATTTTAAAAATTCAAAGGAGGAGCACCTGGATAGCTCAGTCAGTTAAACATCTATCTTTGGCTCAGGTCATGATCTCACGGTTTGTGAGTTTGAGCCCGCCTTGGGCTCTCTGCTGCCAGCGCAGAGCCCGCTTCAATCCTCTCCCTCCTTTCTCTCTCTCAAAAATAAATAAAACATTAACAAAATAAAAAAGTTCAAAAATAAAAATAATTACAAAAATAAAAAATTCAAAAGATACAGAAATATGAAAATTAACTTTCCCTTCACTGCAACTTTAAACACTCAGTTTTCTTCCTCCAAGCAACCAGTTACCAGTTATAGATTTATCATAATTTATTTCACCATTTCCTAAATAATGGGCATTTACATTATTTCCAATTCTCTGCTCTTTCAAATATTACAGCAAAGAATATCACTGTTGATAACTGATTTCCCATATGTGAGTATGTCTAGAAGTAAAAGTGGAATTGCTGGATCATAGTATATGCATTTAGCATTTGAAAATATTTTCCATATAATCTATTTTTGACATTAATCTTGTGCTACCCCATTGCCTTTAGGATGATTTATATGCTCCAAAAAAATGGATTCCAAGTTCCTGTATGATTTGTGCCCTGTTGGCCAGCTCATTTATCACTTCCTCTTTAGAAATCTATACTAACCATACAAACTTGTTTTGGTTCCTCAAATGAACCAAGCTCCTCTTACTCTAAGCCTCCTTCATTTACCCTTCCCTCAAACCTTCACATGGCTAACTCTTTAGCATCAGTCAGGTTGCTGCTCAGATGTCACCCCCATTAGGAGAACTTCTTTGACCTCCCAGGTGTAGATCAGGTACTGATGTGTCCCATAGCACCACGGTGCTTACCCTATTATATCACTTACTATACTATGTTGAAACTATCCAACTGTGAGCTTGATGAGGGTAGGGTCTTGTTCAACTCTGTGTCCCTAGTTGTCCAAAGAGAGAGCAATAAACATTTATTCAAACATTTACTCAATAATAATTTATTTGAATGAATGAATGAAAAAAAGAAGGAAGCTCCACTAGCTCCTCACTTGTAAGACAAGAGGCCCTCCAGGTTTAGGAGTAGAATCTAGAGTAAGGCAGTGTTGCATAAGTAATCCACTACAAATTCAACAGGCGCCATCTGCCTACACATCTACATCTGCCTGTGATATTTTGAGAAGCCATACAAAGGGAGCTGACAGTTTAACACTTAGCCAAGAGATTAACCTTCTTATAGCCTTCACTTCTTAAAACCATATGCATGTTCTTAATCCTTACTGAGTCTCTTTACAGACGCTAATGAAAAGGCTCATTTCACCATCCAAACTGAAAGAAACCCTGAGTATTTAAATTTCACCATCCAAACTGAAAGAAACCCTGAGTATTTAATCGTGTAAACATATCTAATTGACTAAAACTACCTTAGATATTATCATTATATTATAGAAATCAGGAATAGTTAGGAACAAACTATAAGAGAATTAGAAGGAAACAATTAGATCACCTATTCTAGTAGCTAAACATTTTTTTCTTAACCTAATACATCTGAGGAATATGATATGATCTCATCAGTAATAGTATTCTCACTATAATGTTCTTAATGGGGTGCAGAGTGGTCAGAATGTCCAGGGCTGTGTATACCTTGAAGAAACCTCCTTAGATGATTATGAATTCTTACACCAGAGTCGAGAGTCACTGATTCTAGTTTAACCTTTATAAAAAACTATGATCAGAGAAGTAAAGACTTACCCAAGATCATCATGCTAGTATGCTAATAGCAGAACTGGGACTATAATCAGGGTCTCCTGACTTAAAGTTCATCATTTTTCATAATATTTAGAAACAAATAACTAGATGGAATTTAAGACAGAGTGAGGCAGACCAGAAGTACCGTTAGTGAACCTCAGGTCAAGTGGGCCTCTGACCTCTTTTAGGCAAGAAATTCCTCAAAGATTTCTGACCTTTACAGCATTTTCTCATGGAAGGCAGGCATGTTCACATTTTACCTTACATGATGCTGAATTACTTATGCTTGTTATAAGGAGTATATATTATTTTTTATTTCAAAAATTTCATAAATATTTTTAAGCAGCCTAGTCTTTAACTAACTTTTACACTCAGTTCACTTTAGGACTTACGTACTGAGGAAAGGAATTTGGTAGTTATATCAACTGTAGAGCTTGGTACAATGTCTTACAGGTAGTTGGTATTCTAAAAATGCTTGTCAACCAAGTGGCAGTAGCAAAAGCTTATGGAGATCATCTATTGCAGAGCTAGTCCCATCAATGAAAATATAGCTTTAAAGGGCATTTAGGAGTATGAGCAAGCTAAGACATTTTAGCTTAATGACTTATTTGATAGCCATTTTCCAGAGGGTTCTGCTGTGGGCACTTATGCTGTTGGCTTTCATGACCAGTAGACAACCTTGGGGACTCTCTATCTGAAATCAACAATCCTTTTCAAGTGTACACACATGGTAAACTCTCAAAAGCTTTAAGTTAGTCTTGTGAACAAGCCCTTGTAAGCTCTCAAAATGATTTTAGTCTCTCTCATTTGATAACACCACAGAGATGGCTTACTGAAAAGCAATCAATATAAGAGCAATACTAGACTGAGGGCACGTATTAATTCTAACTAACATTTGTATAGGTACAAAGTCTGTTTCTTTGAGGCCATAGCCTTTCATATTCATCTGTATCAATTTAATGGTAGCTATGCCCTATTTCATTGTTATTTTTAAGAAACAAAGGAAAAAGGATATATTTCCATCTTGTTTCTCCACTTTACTCTTTTATAATAGCAAAAAAAGGATACTTTTTTGATCTGTCCAAAAGTAAACTACAAAGACGAGATACTGACAAAAAGGGACACATATATACAGCCAGGCAGACAGTAAGAGAATGACACAGAACTGTACATATGTGATCATGTCTTGTTATGAGGTAGACCATAGTTTGAGGCTTGGAGGCTTCTTCCTATGGGCTTAGATACAATCAGTGAGCACAACAAGAGACAATCTAGTTGAAAGGGAGTACATTTGCAAAAATGTAATGTGTTATCTATACTTAATTTTACCCAAAAGGCTGAGAAGTGATATATAATGGATTATCTATGAATTAATGAGTGTGTGTCTAAAATACCTGGAATACCATGCTATTATATGTGTTTTCTGGAGAGAATATAGTAATAGCAGTTAATAATTTCTGAAACATTTTTGCATACACTAACACTTTTGATTATTACAACAATGGCATTAGGTAAGCAAAGCTAATTTTCCCCTATTTTAAAGCTATGGAAACTGAAGCTCAGAGGGATGTCATTCTTCCAAGGTCATATGGCTGCTAAGGTGGCAATGACATCAGGATTGGGATCCGGAAATTGCTACTCAGGCTAGTATCTTTTCTATTACACCATGCTTCACTTTTTTATTCTTTCACTAGGTCAGAAATATGGGAGGAGGTCTGTTGTGGACAGATATTAATATTCTGATTGACTCCTGAAAATGCTCCTACAGGAAGGGAACAGATGGTTTTATAATAAAACTTATGAAATATGGAAACCACCTCCATGGGAATTCTGAATTCATATTATGTGATACTAAGACCTCATGACAGTCTGAATATACTCTACATTTCATTCTAACTAGAAAATAAAATTCTGCAGATTTCTAGAGAACCCAGCAAAAGATGACCAAGCAAGTCACCTAGAGCTATTATTACTTCAGAAACACATCACAAGGATGGGTCTCAGCAGGAAATCCTGGCACAGATTTCTGGAACAATTGTGACTCACAACACCTACAATGAAGTGATGATGCTTTCTTTACAGAACAAGACAGCTAAAAGACTTCATGTAATTAGCAAAAATTAACTTTGAACCTGTATCAAATGCTTCATATTGGAGGAGAACTGACTCTGTGTTTGGGATTCTTGCTTCCTATTCAATGCCTTCATTTATAGAGTAATCCAAAAGAAGAAACTGAGATGAATGAATCCAATAATTTCTTGAATGGCGGGTCAAAAAGATTGGATATGTCCTGAATATGGCTACTGACATTTTTAAAGGAAAGGTATACTATGCCCGTGCTTATAATCAACTAGTTTAGTAGTCCAGTGAAAACAAGAAAAAAGATTTCTATAGCTTGATTTATTCTTGGTGAATTTAGGCAGGTTCCTAAGGATCACTACATACTTTACTTCTCTAAAGTGCGAATCAATTATTTGTCAAATTTTTTTCTCCCATAGGGATTAGTGAAGATCATCAAGCTTAATTTCTACAGTTCCTAAATAGAAAATCTAGACTCCTTCTTTTCCCCATTTGTTTTCTCAGTCATTCATTAACAAATACTTGGGTGTATTCTATGTGCTGGTGCTGTGTAAGGTAAAACTCCTTCTTTGACCAATCTACCTTTGCTTTATTTTTACCTACTGCCTATAAATGTACCTGCTTCCTCATTAAAGTGTAAGCTTCTCTGAGGATCTTATTAATCTTTATAAATTTTCTGGTAGTGCCTAGAGGCGTGTTAAATAACAACAACATAAAGTTTTGGGAATTGAAGTGAAATTAAAGGATAGCAACAGATCGAAAAATGTATAAAGGAAATAGAACTAATTTTCCTGTTTCTTTTTAAACTTATCCTTATTTTTTACCTTTGAAAAATATTTTCTCAGTGAAATCTTTGTCATGTTCTTAAATGTTCAAAGTAAATGACTTTTTCATTGACAATTGCGATACAAATATGAGGTGGGTAACTAAATTTTTATTATAATTTATCAGTAACTTCTGGATTTAGAATCAACATCTGATTGTTTTATTTTTTTAAGGCATCCACTCTGATTTGCTTACCCCATCCTATATTTTCCTGTGTTCAGTTTATAGATTCACTTTTGAATGAGAAGTTATTATTTGAAAGAGAATTTATTTTTATAAAGCAGTCAGCTTATTCTCTTGAGATACAGTGATATACAATGTAGACTTATATATCCACCTGCCTCCTTAAGGTATATACTTTGTTGTGTAATAGACAACTCAAATGTAGGATGCCTAAGTGAAACTTTTCTAGTTTCAAGTTTTATTTAAATTACAGATAGTTAACATGCAGTGTAATATTAGTTTCAGATGTAGAATACAGTGATTCATCACTTACATAAACACCCAGCGCTCATCACAAGTGCCTTCCTTAACCTGTCACCCAATTAACCAATCCCCCTGACCACTACCCCTCCAGCAATGCTTAGTTTGTTCCCTATAGTTAAGAGTTTTTTTTTTTTTTTTGGTTAGTTTCTCCCCTTTGTTCCACCATGTTCATCTGTTTTATTTCTTAAATTCCACATATGAGTAAAACCATATGGTATTTGTCTCTCTTTGAATGACTTATTTCCCTTAGCATAGTACACGCTAGCTCCACTCATCTAGTTACAAATGACAAGATTTCATTTTTTTCATTCTTTTTAAATTTATTTTGAGAGAGACAGAGAGGCAAAGAGAGAGGGAGATAGAGAATCCCCAGCAGGCTCCATGCTGTCAGCAAAGAGCCCAGTGCAGGGGCTCGAACTCACGAACCATGAGATCATGACCTGAGCCAAAACCAAGAGTAGGACACTTAACTGACTGAGCCACCCAAGTGCCCCATATTCCTTCTGTATATATACTACCACTTCTTTATCCATTCATCAGTCAATGGACATTTGGGCTCTTTCCATATTTTGTCTATAATTGATAATGCAGCTATAAACATCAGGGTGCATGTATCCCTTTGGCCTTTTATTTTTGTATCCTTTGGGTAAACACCTAGTAGTGCAATTGCTGGATTCTAAGGTAGTTCTACTTTTAACATTTTGAGGAACTGCCATACTGTTTTCCAGAGCTGCTTCCATTCCACTTCCACTAGTAGTTTCCATTCCTACTAACAGTGCAAGAGGGTTCTCCCCTTTCCCCCTTTCTCTAGATCCTTACCAACACCTGTTGTTTTCTCTCTTAATTTAGCCATCCTGATAGGTGTGAGTTGATAGTATATTATACTTTTGATTTCTATTTCCCAGATGATGAGTGATGTTAAGTGTCTTTTCATGTGTCTGTTAGCTATCTGTATGTATTCTTTGGAAAATGTCTATTCATGTCCTCTGCCCATTTCATAACTGGATTATTTGTTTTATGTGTGTTGAGTTTTATAAGTTCTTTATAGATGTTAGATGCTAACCCTTCATCAGATATATCATTTGCAAATATCTTCTCCCATTCCAAAGATTGCCTTTTAGTTTTGCGGTTTCCTGTACTGTGCAGAAGCTTTTTTATCTTGATGAAATCCCAATAGTTCGTTTTTACTTTTGATTCCCTTGCGTCTGAAGATGTATCAAGTAAGAAGTTGCTATGGCTGATGTCAAAGAAGTTACTGCCTTTGTTTTCCTTCAGGATTTTGATGGTTTCATGTCTCACATTTACGTTTTGATCCATTTTGAATTTATTTTTGTGAATGGTGTAAGAAAGTGTTCAAGTTTCATTCTTTTGCATGTTGCTGTCCAGTTTTTCTAACACCATTTTTTAAAGAGACTGTCTTTTCCTATTGGATATTCTTTCCTGCTTTGTCAAAGATGAATTGACATGTAGTTGTGGGTTCATTTCTGGGTTTTCTATTCTCTTCCATTGATCTATGTATCTGTTTTTGTGCCAGTACTATCCTGGTTTGATCACTACAACTTTGTAATATAGCTTGATCTCTGGAATTGTGATGCCTCCACCTTGGCTTTTCCTTTTCAAGATTGCATTTGCTATTCGGAGTTGTTTTGTTTTGTTTTGTTTTGTGGTTCCATGCAAATTTTAGAATTGTTTGTTCTGGCTCTGTGAAAGATGCTGTTTGCATTTTCATAGGGATTAAATGTGTAGATTGCTTTGAATAGTATAGACATTTAAAAAGCATTTCTTCTTCCCATCCATGAGCATGGAATGTCTATTTCTTTGTGTCATCTTCAATTTCTTTCATCAGTGTTTTATAGTTTTCAGAGTATAATCTTTTGCATCTTTGGCTAGGTTTATTTCTAGATATCTTATTGCTTTGGGTCCAATTGTCAATGAGATCAATTCCTGGATTTCTCTTTCTCCTGCTTCATTATTGGTATATAGAAATGCAACAGATTTCTGTATGCTGATTTTGTATCATATGAATTACTGAGTTTGTTTATGAGTTCTAGCAATTTTTTGGTGAAGTCTTTCAGGTTGTCTACAGAGTACCATGCTGTCTGCAAATAGTGAAAGTGTGATTTCTTTGCCAATTTGGATACCTTTTATTTCTTCTTCTCTGATAGCTGAGGCTAAGACTTCCAGTACTATGTTAAATAACATTGGTGACAGTGGTCATTGCTGTATTGTTCCTGACCTTAGAGGAAAAACTCTCAGTTTTTCCCCATTGAGGATGATATGTGCTGTGGATTTTTTGTCTATGACCTTTATGATGTTGGGGTAGGTTCCCTTTATGTATCCCTACTTTGTTGAGGGTTTTTACAAAAATGTATGCTTTACTTTCTCAAATGCTTTTTCTGAATCTATTGAGAGGATCATCTGGTTCTTTATCCTTTCTTTTATTAATGTGGTATACCACATTAATTGATTTGAAAATATTGGGTCACCCTTGCAGCCCGGGAATAAATCCCAATTGATCATTTTTTAATGATCATTTAAAATAATTAAAATCTAAAAAATATTTTTTAATGTACTGTTGGATTCAATTTGCTATTATTTTGTTAAGAATTTTTGCATCCATGTTGATCAGGGATATTGGCCTTTTTTGGTGGAGTTTTTTTCTTTTTTGGAAGTCAGGGTAATTCTGGCCTTATAAAATGAGTTTGGAAGTTTTCCTTCCATTTCTATTCTTTGGAATAGTTTGATAAGAATAGGTATTAACTCTTCTTTAAATATCTGGTAGAATTCCACTTGGAAGTCATCTGTCCCTGGACTTCTTTTGGTTGGGAGTTTTTAGATAGCTGATTCAATTTTATTGCTGGTTATTGGTTTGCTCTAATTTTTTTTATTTCTTCCTGTTTCAGTTTTGCTAGTTTACATGTTTCTAGGAATTTATCCATTTCTTCCAGATTGCCCAATTTGTTGGCACCTAATTTTTCATAATACACGCTTGTAATTGTTTCTATTTCTGTAGTATTGGTTGTGATTTCTCCCCTCTAATTCATGATTTTATTTATTTGGATCCTTCCTCTTTTCTTTTTCATAAGTCTAGCTAGCAGATTATAAATTTTTAATTTTTTCTAAGAACCACATCCTGGTTTCATTGATCTGCTCTACTATTTTAGTTTTGTTTCTTTATCACTTATTTCTGCTCTACTTATTACTATTTCCCTTCTGCTGGCTTTAGGCTTCATTTGCTGTTGTTTGTCTAGCTTCTTACACTGTAAGGTTAGGTTGTGTATTTGAGATTTTTCTTGCTTCATGTGGTAACTCCGTATTGGTATATCTTTCCCTCTTATGACCACTGTTACTGCATCCCAAAAGTTTTGGACCATTGTGTTTTCATTTTCATTTGTATTGATGTATTTTTTATTTCTTTTTTAATTTCCTGGTTGAAGCATTCATTTTTTGGTAGCATATTCTTTAGCCTCCATTTATTTGTGGTCTTTCAAAATTTTTTCTTATGATTGACTTCAATTTTCATAGTGTTGTGATTAGAAAATATGCATGATATGATCTCAGCCTTTTTATACTTATTGAGGCCTGATTTGTGACCTAGTATGTGATCTATTCTGGAGAATGTCCCATGTGCATTTGAAAAGTATGTGTATTCTGCTGCTTTAGGATGGAATGTTCTGTTAAGTCCATCTGTTCAAGGGTGTCATTCAGAGACATTGTTTCCTTGATTTTCTGCTTAGATGATCTGTCTGTTGATATATGGGGGGCATCAACAAACACTACTATTACTATATTACTATCAATGAGCTTCTTTATGTTTGTTATTAACTATTTTCTGTATTTGGGTTCTCTCAAGTTGGGGCATTAATATTTACAACTGTTAAATTAATATTTACAATTTATCCATCTTTTTAATGGATAGATCCCTTTATTATGATATACCGCCCTTCATATCATTACATTCTTTAGTTTAAAATCCAGTTTGTCTGATATAAGTATTGCTAATTTTAGAAATTAGAGATAAACAGAATGGGGAAAATCACTTGAATTTCTACTATCTTCTGGAGAAAGCCACTGTGAATTTTTTAATATAAATACTCTAGACACTTTTCTATGTGTATGTAACTCTTACTTAACACTTCACAATATAACTTGAACAGTGTTTCCTGGTTACTATATAAGTAACAAAATAGATCTGTTTTCATATTTTTCATGGTTCTGCATAATATTCCATGGAATGGATAACATATTCAACAAATGTCCATTGATGGATATTTGGGAAGATTCTAAGGTTTTGCTAGTGTAATCAATGCCCACATGAATACACACATAGACACATACATATATCTATATATTTATATATCTATACCCATCATTATGATAAGTGACTAATGAAATTTATTTAGAAAAAGTTCAATTGCTTCTTCTCATCCTTTTGGCTAAGATCAATTGTAGAAAAAGTTCCTAGATACACATTTACTGGATCCAAGAATGTGGATATTTTGACAGAAGCACTCTTAACCAAAGAGATAAAAGCTGGTAAATGGCCCATTAATAAAAATAGGTGGCTAAAGAGGGGAATCATGAAAATATTATGTATATTATTACATACATATGTATACACACAGTTATACAGACATATACACATATATAATATATACATATATCTTAAGCATTTTATTTTTACTTTAAAAATATAAATGCATATCCATTCACTAATTTACATCAAATTTTAGATTTCATTTTTGGACTACAGAATATATTGTTCTTGTTGACAATGAGACCCATGATTAAAGTTCCATGTAATCTTTCTTGGATAACTGACATTCTTAATGAAATGTATAGGCTTTTTAGTTTCTCCCCCTTTTTTTTAAGATGGAGCAAGAACTGAAAAAATGTATACTCCTCTTCCAATCTTTTACTCCTAATTTGATAATTTTATGTGTGTGATGTGTCTTTGTAATCAATCTATCCAAAGCATTCAAATTAGTTTTCCTTGAAACATCTTTTTCTTTTACATAATACTGAATAAATAACATAATTAGACAACAAGTACAATTGGCATAGAAGTATTTAAAAAAAACACTGACTCTTATTGAGCAGAAAATTCAAAATGTCAAGAGCAGATCAAAGAGTAGTCTACTGGTATAAAGGACTCAAAGGATCCTGGCCAGCAGTGTATTTTATAGAGAGAATAGAGGGTCAGTTTATCTAATACTTTAGTTATTTTAGGGTTGGTTGAGAGGGTTTATACTAAACTGCCTTCCAATAAAGTACAATTGACTTGTCCTCTATTCAGCAATTTATGAGAGTGCTTGTCTCCTTCCACGCTAGTTCTCAAACTTCAGTGGCCATAAGAATCACTTGCATAGCTTTTTAAAAATGCAGATTCTTGACATATCATTCTTTTTTTGTTGTTTTTTTTTAGCTGTGAGATATGTTCATTTATTTATTTTTAAATTTATTTATTTAAAGTCAAGTTAGTTAACATACAGTGTATTATTGGTTTCAGTAACAGAACCTAGTGATTCATTACTCATATAACACCCAGTGCTCATCCCAACAAGTAGACTCCTTAATGTCCACACCCAGTTAGCTCATCTCACCACCCACCTCCCCTCCAGCAACTCTGTTTATTTTCTGTATTGAAGAGTCTCTTATGGTTTGCCTCTCTCTCAGTTTTTCTCTTATTTTTCCTTCCCATTCCTTATGTTCATCTGTTTTGTTTCTTAAATTCCACATGAGTGAAATTATATTTCTTGTACTCTGCCTTATTTTTCTTTTTTAAAAAAAATTTTTAATGTGTATTTATTTTTAAGAGAGAGACAGAGAGAGAGAGTGTGTGAGCGAGCAGGGAAGAGCAAAGAGAGAGGGAGATACAGAATCCAAAGCAGGCTCCTGATGCCACAAAGCCTGATGCTGGGCTCGATCCTGCAAACTGCAAGATCATGACCTGAGCCGAAGTCAGAAACCCAGCCAACTGAGCTACCCAGGCGTCCCTCTGCCTGACTTATTTCACTCAGCACCATATACTCTAATTCTATCCATGTTATTTCAAATGGAAACATTTCATTCTTTTTGATCATTGAGTAATATTCCAACAATCTGGCTATTGTTGATAGTGATGTTATAAACATTGGGGTGCATGTGTCTCTTGAAATGAGCATTTTTATATCCTTTGGATAAATACCTAGTAGTGCAATTGCTGGGTTGTAGGTTAGTTCTATTTTTAATTTTTGTAGGAACTTTCATACTGTATTCCAGAGTGGATGCACCAGTTTCTATCCCCACCAACAGTGCAAAAGTGTTCCCCATTCTCCACATCCTTGTCAACATCTGTTGTTTCTGGAGTTGTTAACTTTAGCCACTCTGACCAGTGTGAGGTGGTATCTCATTGTGGTTTTGATTTCTATTTCACTGCCGATAAGAGATGTTGAGCATCTTTTCATGTGCCTGTTAGCCATCTGGATGTCTTCTTTGGAAAAGTGTCTACTCATCTCTTCTACCCATTTCTTCATTGGATTATTTGTTTTTTGGGTGTTGAGATTGATAAGTTCTTTGGATTTTGGATACCAACTCTTTATCTGATATGTCATTTGCAAATATTTTCTCCCATTCCATTGGTTGCCTCTTAGTTTTGTTGATCGTTTCCTTCACTCTGCAGAAGCTTTCCATCTTGATGAGGTCCCAATAATTAATTTTGTTTTTATTTCCCTTGCCTCTGGAGACACATCTAGTAAGAAGCTGCATAGCTGAGGTCAAAGAAGTTGCTGCCTTTTTTCTCCTGTAGGATTTTGATGGTTTCCTATCTCACATTTAGGTCTTTCATTCATTTTGAATTTATTTTTCTGTATGCCACCACATCACTTTCAATCTGTAGGTGTCTTTAGCTCTACAATGAGTCTTTTATAGGCAGAATATAGATGAGTCTTGTTTTTTTTTTAAAGTTTATTTACTTATTTTGAGAGAGAGAGAGACAGAGAGCATGAGTGGGGGAGGGGTGGAGAAAGAGGGAGAGAGATAATCCCAAGCAGGCTCTGTTCTGTCAGTGCAGAGCCTGATGAGGGGCTCGAACTCATGAACTGTGAGATCATGACCTGAGCTGAAATTAAGAGTTGGACATTTAACTGACTGAGCCACCCAAGTGTCCAAACCTTGTTGGTTTTATCCATTTTATCCATTCTGATACCCAAAGTCTTTTGATTGGAGAATTTAGTCCATTTACATTCACAGTAATTATCAATAGATATGTATTTAGTGCCATTTTATTACATACTTTGTTATTGTTTCTGGATATTTTCTCTATTCTTTTCTGTTTTTTGTGCTTTTGTTGTTTCTTTTCCATGCAAAGTGTCCCCTTTAATATTTCTTGCAGGGCTGATATAGTGGTTAAACTCCCTTTAGTTTTTGTTTATCTGGGAAACTATCTCTCCTTCTATTCTGAATGACAGGCTTGCTGGATAACGTATTCTTACCTGCATAGTTTTCCCATTCAGCATGACCTAGTCAATGGCTTTGAGGATGTGCTTTCCTTGTATGATCCGCTGTACACTCCTTTCTCTCTGTGACCAGGGATCCCTACTCTCTACTGCAACCATGATTTGCTTCTCCCCAAACCACATCTCTGTACTTCCTACAGTCCATGATGTGGCCTCTTCTCTCCCTCTAGTAGTGAAGTTTGTTCTGTCAGTTCTCAGATTTATTTCTTGTGTATTCAGAATGACTTGATATTTATGTCTCTGTGTTCAAGGAATGAGGCAAGCCTAGGGTCTTCCTCCTACTCCATCTTCTGAATTCTTTTTTTATTCAAGTATAATTAGCATACAGAATTATAACATTATCAGGTATACAATATAAAGATTCAACAATTCTATACATTACTCAGTGTTCATCAAGATAAGTGTACTTCTGGAGACAGGAAGATGGCAGTAATGTAGGAGGACCCTAGGCTCACCTTGCCCCATGAATCCAACTAGATAATTATTAAATCATCCGCCACACCACAGAAATCAATCTGAAGACTGACAGGACAAACTCTACAACTAAAAGGAGAGAAGGGGCCACATCAAAAAAGGCAAGAAGTGCACAGATATGGTTTAGGGGAGAAACATTTCCTGGCTGCTGCAGAGGGGACAGAGCCATGTTACAGAGAAGGGTGAGAGGGGCACACAGGGGAATGCACAAGGAGAATGTTTTCCTAACGCCATTGGCTTGCAAAACAATAGGGACTGAATTTTATGAATTCTTGCACCATTGGGGCTAAAAGCCTGGAATTTAAAAGGGAGCAGGCTTGACTGAGATAGAGCCTAGAGAGTACCACAATGCTCTTGAAGAAAGTTAGGCAGACAAACCAGGGCCATACAGCATTAAAAAGTGATCTCAAGGGCACACATTTGGGAGATTATTTGCTCTGCTCAGAGTGAGTCCCTGAGAGACAGCATTCATGCAGACAGTACTCCAGATACAAAGGAGCTAGCCAGCAACATTTCCCTCCCCCACCCCTTAGAATAGACACAGAACCACCTCCGGGAAGTAGTACAGTGTAGACATGGGCTGCCTAACTTGCTTACACTAAGTTCCATCCTACCGCTATGGTGGAACTGCCCTTCTCAGTCACACTTACTTTAGTCACCATGTGGTAGGCCCCACGACCAGAAGACCAGCATAAACTCCTGCCCATACCACATGTCTCCACCAGAGAGTTTTTCAGGGCCTCAATTCTGGTGAACGTGGTGACATGTCTCATTTAGCAAGCAGACCAGAGCATACCTAGTTAAAACTCACCACATGTAGGCCAGGGATGAAACACTTCCCACAGCAGGCAAGGAGAGCCTCTGCAGATGACTAGCCTGAAGGACAGAGCAGCCAGAACATAATAGGAGAGCAAGCAGAGCACAGAGTGGAGACACTCCCTGAAGTGCTAAGCCATGGACATTATATGACTTCTTCATAAGAAGGTTACTTTCAGGAGAAAGAGACACAACTTGCTTTCCTAAAACACAGAAGGAGGCAAAGATGTAGAAAAAATGAGAAGAAAGAGGAATTTATCCCAAATGAAAAAACAAGATAAGGCTAAAGTCAGGTACCTAAGCAAAAGAGATGTAAGCAAAATTCTTGATAGAGAATTTAAAGCAATGAACATACGGTACTCACTGGGCTTGAGAAAAGAACTGAAGACATCAGTGAGACCTTACCACAGAGATAAAAGAGTTTAAAAGAATCAGAGATGAAGAATGCAATAAACAAGATTAGAAACATGCTTGATGCAATGAACAGCAGGTTGGAAGAAGCAGAAGAATGAATTAATGAGCTAGAAGACAATGTAATGGAGGCAATGAAGCTGAAAAAGACAAAGAATAATTATGTAAAATGAGAATAGACTTAGAGAACTCACTGATTTCATCCAACAGAATAATATTTGTATTACAGGAGTCACATAAGCAGATGAGAGAGAAAGGGACAGAAAATTTATTTGAAGAAATAATAGCTAAAAACATCCCTAATGTTTGGAAAGAACCAAACATCCAGATGTAGGAAGTACAGAGAACTGGCATCAAAATCAACAAAAGCAGGGTACGTGGATGGCTCAGTTGGTTGGATATCCAACTCTTGATTTCATTTCAAGCCATGATCCCACGGTTTGTGAGATTGAGCCCTGTGTTGAGATCTATGTTGATAACGCATCATATTACAGGAGTCCCAGAAGAAGAAAGAGAAAGGGGGCAGAAAATTTATTTCAGGTAATAATAGCTGAAGACTTCCTTAAGTTGGGGGAGGAAACAGATATCCAGATTCACAAGGCACAGAATACTCCCTTCAAAATCAACAAAAGCAGACCCACATAAAGACATGTAATAATTTAATTTGAAAAATATACTGATTAAGAAAAAAAATTTAAAGCAGCAAGACAATAGAAGTGAGCAACTTACAAGAGAAAACCCAAAAGACTAGCAGATTTTTCGACAGAAATTTTGTGAGTCAGAAGGGAGTGGCATGATTTATTCAACGTTTTGAATGGGAAAAATCTACAGCCAAGAATACTCTATCCAGCAAAGCTATCATTCAGAATAGAAGAAGATATAGTTTCTCAGGCAAATAGAAACTAAAAGAGTCCATGACCACTAAACCAGGCATGCAAGAAATATTAAAGGGGACTCTTTGAGTGGAAAGGAGAGACCAAAAATGAGAACATGAAGGTATGAAACACAAAAGCAGTAAAATGAATATTTCTGTAAAAATCAGTCAAGGAACTCAAACACAAAAAGGATATAAAATATAATAACATATACCTAAAATGTGCTGATGAGAGGAGAAAAGAATTGGTTTGAACATAAATGACCATCAACTTAACATAGGCTTCTATAAGCAGAAGAGGTTATATATAAACCTAATAGAAACCATATATCAAAAACCACTTAATAAACATGCAAAGAAGAGAAAGAAATCCAAATATTTCACTAAATAAAATCAGTAAAACATAAAAGAGAGAAAGACAAGAAAAGATCAGAGAAAATACCCCAAAACTACAAAATAAGTGATAAAGTGGTAATAAATACATATCTATCAATAATTACCTTGAATGTAAATGGACTAAAAATTCTAATCAAAAGACATAGGGCTCAGAATGACTAAAAACAAGACTCATTGTATATTGTCTACAAGAAATTCATTTAAGACTGAAAGACACCATTAGAGTGAAATGTGGAGATGGAAAATTATCTATCATGAGAATAGATGTCAAAAGAAAGCTAGAGTAGAAATACTTATATTGGACAAACTAGACTTCAAAACAAACAATGAAACAAGAGAGAAAGAAAGGAAGTATATAATAATAAAGGGGGCATTCCAACAAGAAGATATAGTAATTATAAATACTTACCCAACATGTGAGCACCCAAATACATAAAACAATAAAGAACATAAAGGAACCCATTGATAATCATACATTAATAGTAGGGGACTTTGACACCCCACTTACATCAATGAACAGATCATCTAAACTCAAAATCAATAAGGAGAGATCTGGGAAGATGGTGGCATAGGAGGACGTCTTTTTTGTTGTATCAACGTGGATGGAACTGGAGAGTGTTATGCTAAGTGAAATAAGTCATACAGAGAAAGACAGATACCACATGTTTTCACTCTTATGTGGATCCTGAGAAACTTAACAGAAGACCAGGGGGGAGGGGAAGGGAAAAAAAAAAAAGAGAGGGAGGGAGCCAAACCATAAGAGACTCTTAAAAACTGAGAATAAACTGAGGGTTGATGTGGGGTGGGAGGGAGAGTAAAGTGGGTGATGGGCATTGAGGAAGGCACCTGTTGGGATGAGCACTGGGTGTTGTATGGAAACCAATTTGACAATAAATTTCATATTAGAAAAAAAGAAAGAAAATCAATAAGGAAACAATGGCTTTGAATGACACACTGTACCAGACGACTTAACAAATATATTCAGAACATTCCATCCTAAAACATCACAATACACATTCTTTTCAAGTGCACATGGAACATTCTCCAGAACAGATTGCACATTAGGCCACAGAACAGGACTCAACAAATTCAAGCACAATGAAGACATACCATGCACCTTTTCTGGCCACATCACTATGAAACTAGAAATGAACCACACACACACACACACACACACACACACACACACACACACACAAACTGGAAAGACCACAAATATATGGAGCTATATAATATGCTACTAAACAAAGCATGGATCAACCAGAAATCAAAGAAGAAATAAAAAATACATGAAAACAAATGAAAATAAAAACACAACAGCCCCAAACACTTGGAATGCAGCAAAAGTGGTTCTATGAGGGAAACTTATAGCAATAAAGACTGACCTCAAGGAGCAAGAAAAAGCTCAAATAGACAACTAATCTTACACCTAAAGGATCTGCAAAAAGAATAACACACCTAATGTAAAACCGGCAGAATGAAAGAAATAATAAATATTAGAGAAGAAATAAGTGATATAGAAACTATGAAAAAATAGAACAGATCAATGAAACCAGGAGCTGGTTCTATGAAAAGATCAACATAATTGATAAACTTCTATCAAGATGGATCAAAAAGAAAAGAAAAAGGACCCCAAATATATAAAATTACAGATGAGAGAGGAGAAATAAGAAACAATGCACAGAAATACAAACAATTATAAGAGAATACTATGAAACACTATATGCCAACAAATTGGACAACCTGGAAGAAATGGATAAATTCCTAGAAACATAAACTACTAAAACTGAAACAGGAAGAAATAATAGAAAACTTGAACAGACCAATAACCATCAAAGAAATTGAGTCATTAATAAAAACAAAACAAAAACTCCCAACAAGCAAAAGTCCATGGTCAGATGCTTCACAGGCAAATTTTACCAAGCATGTGAAGAAGATTTAATACCTATGCCTCTTAAACTATTTCAGAAAATAGAAAAGGAAGGAAAACTTCCAAATTCATTCTATGAGGCAAGCATTATCCTGATACCAAAACCAGATAAAGATACCACAAAAAAGAGAACTACAAGCCCATTTCCCTGATGAACAGAGATGCAAAAATCCTCAGTAAAACACTAGAAACTCCATCCAACATTACATTAAAAAAATCATTCTTCACAATCAAATGGGATTTTTTTCCTTGGTTGCATGGGTAGTTCAATATTCCTGAATCAATCCACTTGATACATCACATTAATAAAAGAAATAGCCATATGATTATTTCAGTAGACAACAGAAAAAGAATTTGGCAAAGTTACAACATCCATTCATGATAAAAACCCTCAACAAAGTGCCTTTAGAGGGAACATAGCTAAACATAATAAGTGCTATATATGAAAAACCCACAGCTAACATCATCCTTAATCAAGAAAAACTGAGAGCTATATCCCTAAGCTCAGGAAAAAGACAAGGATATATGCTCTCACCACCTTTAGTGAACATACTACTGGAAGTCCTAGCCATAGCAGTCAGACAAGAAGTAACAAGAGGCATCAAAATCAGCAAGGAAGAAATAAAAATTTCACTATTTGCAGATGATATGATACTCTACATAAAAACCTCAAAGATTTCACCAAAAAGCTGCTAGAACTGATAAACAAACTCAGTAATTCATAGGATACAAAATCAATGTACAGAATTCTGTTGCATTACTATACACCAATTATGAAGCAGAAGAAAAAGAAATCAAGGAATCAATCCCATTTATAATTGCACCCAAAACCATAAGATACCTAGGAATAAACTTAACCAAAGAGGTAAAAGATCTGTACTCTGAAAACCATAAAACACTGATGAAAGAAATTGAAGATGACAAAAAGAAATGGAAAGACACTCTATGCTCATGGATTGGAAAAAGAAATATTGTTAAAATGTTTATGGCACCCAAGGGAATCTACACATTGAATGCAATCTGTATGAAAATACCAACAGTATTTTTCATACAGGTAGAAAAAAAAATCCTAAAATTTTCATAGAACCATAAAAAACCCTTAAAGAGCCAAAGCAATCTTGAAAAAGAAAAGCAAAGCTGGAGTTACCACAATTTCGGAGTTCCAGTTATATTACAGAGCTGTAGTAATCAAAACAGTATGGTACTGGCACAAAAATAGACACATAGATCAATGGAACAGAATAAAATCCTAGAAATGAACCCACACCAAATGGTCAATTAATCTTTGACAAAGCAAGAAAGAATATTCAAAGGGAAAAAGAATGTCTCTTTAACAAATGGTGTTGGGAAAACTGGACAGCAACATGCAAAAAAATGAAACTTGAACATTTTCTTACAGAATATACAAAAAATATACTCAAAATTGATTAAAGACCTAAATGTGAGTCATGACACCATTAAAATCCTTGAAGAAAACACAGGCAGTAACTTCTTTGACATTGTCCATAGCAACTTTTTTCTACCTATGTCTCCTGAGAGAAAGGTAACAAAAACAAAAATAAACTATTGGGACTGCATCAAAATAGAAAGCTTCTGCAACAGTGAAGGAAACAATCAACAAAAACCAATAGGCAACGTATGGAATGGGGGAAGGTAATTTGCAAATGAAATATCTGATAAAGGTTAGTATCCAAAATATATGAAGAACTTATTCAAATCAAAACCCCCCAAATAATGCAGTAAAAATGGGCAGAAGACACGAATAGACATTTTTCCAAGGAAGACATCCAGATGACCAACAGACAGTTGCTCAACATCACTGATCATCAGGGAACTTCAAATCAAAACTATAATGAGACATCACCTCTCACCTGTCAGAATAGCTAAAATCAACAACACAAAAAACAGCAGGTGTTGGAGGGGATTTGGAGAAAGGAGAACCCTCTTACATTATTGATGGGAATGCAAACTTGTGCAAACACTCTGGAAAGCAGTATGGAGGTTCCTCAAAAAAGTTAAAAATAGAACTACCCTATGATCCACAAATCCTACTACTAGCTATTTATCAAAGAATACAAAAATGCTAATTCAAAGGGATACATGTACCCCAAAGTTTATAGCAGCATTATCCACAATAGCAAAATTATGGAAACAGCCCAAATGTTCACCAACTGATGAATGGATAAAGATGTAGCATATATATAAAATGGAATATACTCAGCCATAAAAAAGAATGAACTCTTGCTATTTGCAAGGACATGGATGGAACTTGAGCTTAGGATCCTAAGTGAAATAAATCATTTAGAGAAAGACAAATATCATATGATTTCATTCATATGTGGAATTTAAGAAACAAAACAAAGGAGCAAAGGGAACAAAGAGAGAGAGAGGCAAATCAAGAAACACACTCTTAACTATGGAGAACAAACTGATGGTAACCAGAAAGGAGGTGGGGGTGGGGATCGGTTAAACAGTTGATGGGGATTAAGGAGTGCACTTGTTATGAGAGCATCAGGTGATGTATGTAAGTGCTGAATCACTATATTATACACCTGAAACTAATATCACACTGTATGTTAGATTAAATAAAATCTAAATAAAAGGTAAGTGTACTCCTAATCCCCTTTATCTGTTTCAACCATCTTCCACCCACCTCCTCTCTGCCAACCACATTTGTTCTCTGTATTTAAGTGTCTGTTCTTTTTGCCTTTTTTTCTTTGTATGATTGTTTTGTTTCTTAAATTCCACATGAGTAAAATCATAAAGTATTTATCTTTCTCTGACTTCTTTCGTTTAGTATTATACCCTCTAGATCCATCCATGTTGTTATAACAACATGGATATATTTCATTTTTTTTTGCCAAATAATATTTCATTATATATATGTATCTATATCATACCCATATCCATATCCATATCTATCTATCTAATCTCACATCTTTTTAATCTATTCATCCATCAATGGACACTTGGGTTGCTTCCATAGTTTGGCTTTTGTAAATAATGCTGCAATAAACACAGGGGTGCATATATCTTTTTGAATTACTGTTTTCATTTTGTTTGGGTAAATACCCAGCAGTGGAATTACTGGATCATATATTTCTATTTTTAATTTCACGAGTAATCTCTATACTATTTTCACAGTGGTTGTGCCAATATGAATTCCCTCAAACAGTGAATAAGATTTCCTTTTTCTCAGGGCACCTGGGTGGCTCAATCACTTGGGCGTCTGACTCCAGCTCAGGTCATGACCTTGTGGTTCACAAGTTCAAGCTCCGCTTTGGGCTCTGTGCTGACAGCTCAGAGCCTGGAGCCTATTTCAGATTCTGTGTCTCCCTTTCTCTCTGCCCCTTCCCTGCTTGCACTCTGTCTGTCTCTCTCAAAAATAAATAAAACATTAAAAAAATTGAAACACACGATTTCCTTTTTCTCCAAATCCTTGTCAACATTTTGTGTGTTTTTTATTTTAGCTATTCTGACAGTATAAAGTGATATTTCATTGTAGTTTTAATTGCAATTCCCTGATGATTAGTGTTGTTCAGCATCTTTTCATGTGTGTTGGCTATCCATATGTCTTCTTTGGTAAAATGTTTATTCAGCTCCTCTGCTCATTTAGATTAGATTACTTATTTTTTGTCATTGAGTTGTATAAGGTCTATATATATTTTAGATATTAATCTTTTATTGGACATATTGTTTGCAAATATTGTCTTCCATTCAGGATGTTGCCTTTTTATTTTATTGAAGGTTTCTTTCACTATGCAAAAGTTTTTTATTTTGTAATAGTCCCAGTATTTTAATTTAACTTTTATTTCCCTTATCAGAGGAGACATCTAGAAAATGTTTCTATGGTTGATGTCAAAGAAATTACTTCCTATGTTTTCTTCAAGAATTTTATAATTTCAGGTCTCATATTTAGATCTTTAATCCATTTTCTTTTGGGTATGGTGTAAGAAAGTGTTCCAGTTTCATGCTTTTGCATGTAGCTGTCCAGTTTTCTGAACACCACTTGTTGAAGAGACTGCCTTTCTTCCACTGTATACTCTTCCCTCCTTTGTCGTAGATTAATAGACCATTAAAGCTTGAGTTTATTTCTCTCTATTCTGTCATTGATCTATGTGTCTATTCTTGTGCCAGTACCGTACTGTTTTGATTACTACAGCTATGTAGTGTATCTTGAAATCTGGAATTGTGGTAGTGTATCTTGAAATCTGGGATTGTGATGCCTCCAGCTTTGTTATTCTTTCTCAAGAGTGTCTCAGCTATTTGAGGTATTTTGTAATTCCATCAAAATTTTAGGATTACTTGTTCTAGTTCTATGAAAAATGTTCTTTGTATTTTGATAGTGATTGCATTGAATGTGTAGATTACTTTGGGCAGTATGGACATTTTAATAACTCTGTTTCTTCCAATCCATGAACATGGAATAACTTCCCATCTATTTGTGTTATCTTCAATTTTTTCACCAATGTTTCATAGGTTTTGGAACACAGGTTTTTTCACCTCCGTGGTTAAGTTTATTCCTAGGTACTTTATTAATGTTGGTACAAATATAAATGGCATGGTCTTCTTAATTACTCTGTTTCTTCATTGTTCATCTATAGAATTGCAACAGATTTCTGTATGTTGATTTTGTATCTTGCATACTGATTCATTTATTGGTTGTAACAGGATTTGGTGGAGTCTTTCAGGTTTTCTATATATAGTATCATGTCTTTTGTAAATAGCAAAAGTTTTACTACTTCTTTGCCAATTTAGATGCCTTTTATTTCTTTTTATTGTCTGATTGCTATGAATAGCACCTCAGTACTACGTTGAAGAAGAATGGTGAAAATGGACGTCCTTGTCTTGTTCCTAATCTTAGAGGAAAAGCTCTCAGTTTTTCCCCTCTGAGTATGATGTTAGCTGTGGTTTTTTCATATATGGCCTTTATTATGTTGAGGTATGTTTCCTCTAAACCTACTTTGTTGAGAGTTTTTAATCATGAATAGATGTTGTACTTTGTCAAAAGCTTTTTCTACATCAATTTTGATTTTTATCTTTTCTGTAGTTAATGTGATGTATCACATTGATAGATTTATGAATACTGAACCATACTTGCATCTCTGGAGTAAATCCCACTTGATTGTAGTGAATGAGTTTTGGTATGTGTTGTTGTATTTGGTTTGTTAATATATTGTTGAAGATTTTTGTGTCTGTGTTCATTAGAGTATTGGCCTGTAGGTTTTTCTTTCTTTCTTTGTTTTTTTTTTTTTTTTTGTAGTGTCTTTTCTGGTTTTGGTATCAGGATAATGCTGCCTTCATATGATTAATTTGGAAGATTTCCCTTCTCTTCTATTTTTGGGAATAGTTTGAGAACAATCGGTAGTAACTGTTCTTTAAATATTTGGCAGAATTTACCTGTGAAGCACGTTGGTCCTGGCCTTTTGTTTGTTGGGAGTTGTTTTTTTGTTTGTTTGTTTGGGTTTTGAGTAAGTCAATCTCATTGCTAGAAATCAGTCTATTCAAATTTTATAACTCTTCCTGTTTCAGTTTTTGAAGGTTATATGTTTCCAGGAATTTATCCATTTCTTCTAGGTTGTACAGTTTGTTGGCATAGGATTTTTCATAATATTCTCTTATAATTTGCATTTTTCTAGTATTGGTTGTTATTTGTCTTTCATTTCTGATTTCATTTATTTAAGTCATTTCTCTCTCTCTCTCTCTCTCTCTCTCTCTCTCTCTCTCTCTGTCTTTTTTCATTTAGAGAGAGATGGGGAGGGGCAGAGGGAAATGGAGAGAGAGAATATTAAGCAGACTCCATGCCCAGCACAAAGCCCAATGTGGGGCTCGATGTCACAACTGTGAGATCATGACCTGAGCCAAAATCAAGAGTTGGATGTTTAACTGACTGAGTCACCCAGGTGCCACCCTCTCTGTCTCTCTGATAAGTCTGACTAAAGGTTTATCAATTCTGTTGATCTTTTCAGAGAATGAGTTCCTGGTTTCAATGATCTGTCTTATTGGTTTTTCAGTCTCCATTTCATTTACTTCTGCTCTAATGTTTATTATTTCCTTCCTTCTACTGACTTTGGATTTAATTGTTTTTATTTTTCTAGCTCTTTTAGGTGTAAGGTTAGGTTGGTTATTTGAGATTTTTCTTGCTTCTTGATGTAGGCCTATATTCCAATAATCTTTCCTCTCAGAACAGCTTTTGCTGCATCCCAAAGATTTTGGATCATTGTGTTTTCATTTTCATCTGACTTTATGTATTTTTTTATTTCCTCAATTTCTTGGTTGACACACTCATTGTTAACAAGTATGTTATTTACCCTCCATGTATTTGTGTTTTTTCTAGATATTTTGTGATCGATTTGAGTTTCATTGTGCTGTGGTCAGAAAAGATGCATGGTATGACTTTTACCTTTTTAAACTTATTGAGTCTTGTTTTGTGGCCTAACATGTGATCTATTCTGGAAAATGTTTGGGATGTGCACTTGAAAAGAATGTATATTCCACTGTTTTAGGTAGGTATGTTCTATTAGGTCCATCAGGTCCAGTGTGTCATTGAAAGCCATTGTTTCCTTGTTAATTTTCTGTTTGGATGATCTATCCATTGATATAAGTGGGGTGTTAATGTCTCATACTATTATTGTATTACTGTCAGTTTGTATACATCTATCAATAGTTGCTTTTTATATTTAGGAAGTCCTATATTGGGTGCATAAATTTTTACAATTGTTATATCCTCTTGTTGGATTGCTCTCTATCATATAGTATTCTTCTTTCTCTCTTGTTACAATCTTGTAAGTCTGTTTTGTCTGATAGAAGTATTGGTGTCTGAGTTTCCTTTTTGCTTCCATTTGCATGACAAATGTTTTCCATCCCTCTACTTTCAATCTGCGAGAGTCTTTAGGTCTGAAATGAGTCTCATTCAGGCAGCATTGCTTTTTTATCCATTGAGTCATCTGATGTCTTTTGATTGGAGCATTTAGTCCATTTATATTCAAAGTAATTATTAATAGGCATATACTTATTGCCATTTTGTTACTTGTTTTATGTGGGTTTTTTTAAGTTCCTTTCTGTTCCTTTTTTCTCTTTCTCTTCATGGTTTGATGGCTTTATTTGGTGATATGATTGGATTCCTTTATTTATTCATTTTTTTGTATCTATTATAGGTTTTTGATTTGTGGGTACCATTAGATTCATATATAACATCTTATGAATATAGTAGTCTATATTAAGTTCATAGTCACTTAAGTTTAAAACCATTCTAAACCTCCAGTCTTTTTTTATTCTTTCTCTGCAACATTTTACCCTGCATCTCCTCTGTTTTTTCCTGTCTCAGAAATGGCAGTTCTACTACTTTAGTACCTTAAGTCTAAAACTGTGGGGTCATCCTTGGCTCTTCTTTTTCATACCACTTTTCTAATCAATCTGATGATTCTGTCAGCTATTCTTTTGAAATGTATTCAGAATCTGACCACTTTCTAACCACTTACATTGTCCCCACTCTGGTATAAACCAACATTATCTATTTCCTGGATTATTGGTATACTCCCCTAATAGGTATTTCTGCTTCTGCTCTTTCTCCCTACATCTATTTTCTTATTTATTTTTTATTAAGTTATTTTTAAATTCCAGTATAGTTAACATGCAATGTTATATTTGTCTCAGTTATAGAATATAGTGATTCCAAAAATCTATACATCACCCTGTGTTCATCATGGCAAGTACCCTCCTTAATCCCCATCACCTATTTCGCCCATCCCATCACCTGCCTTCCCTCTATCACTTTGTTTTCTATAGTCTATTTCTTAGTTTGACTCTCTTTTTCTCCTTTACTCATTTATTCCTTAAATTTCACATGAGTGAAATCATATGGTATTTATCTTTCTCTAACTTATTTCAGTTAGCATTATACACTATAGCTCCATCTATGTCATTGAAAATATCAAGATTTCATTCTTTTTTATTATCATGTGTGTTTGCGTGTGTGTGTGTGTGTGACACATGCACACACCAGATATTTTTTATACATTCATCAGTTGATGCACACTTGAACAGTTGACATATCTTGGCTGTTGTGAATAATGCTGCCATAAACAGGGCTGCATGTATCCCTTTAAATTAGTGTTCTTGTATTCTTTGGGTAAATACCCAGTAGTGGGATTACTGGATCATAGGGTAGTTCTATTTTTAACTTTTTGAGGAACCTCCATACTGTTTTCCACAGTGGCTGCACTGGTTTGAATTTCCATCAACAGTCCCTTCAGCCATTTTCAATACAGTAGACAGAGAGATTCTGTTGAAACAGAGGTCAGATCTTGCCAATCCTCCATTCAAAAATCCTCCAATCATTCCCTATGTTACACAGTGTAAAAGCCAAAGTCCTTACCTTGTCTTACAAGGGTCTATATTTGACTTTGCTAATTGATCTCATCTCCTTCCTTCTCTTTCTTGCTCACTCTGTTCCCAGCCACACTGATCTTTCTAGAAAATACCAGAAGTTTTTCTGCTTCAGAGCATTTGTATACACTATTTCTTCTCTCCCTTTCCTCCTCAAAATATTATATGCAGGGCCCACACCTTCATTTCATCAAGTCTCTTCACAAATATTACCTTATTAGTGGGACCTTCCCTGATCACTTTACAGCATACACCATCACCTTCTCTCCCTTTTACACTGCTATATTTCTCTCCTTACCACTTACTACCACCAATGTTGTTTATTGCCCATCTTTTTACAGTGTAAGTTAAACTCTTTGAGGGCATTAAGAAATATGTATTAAGAGTCTACTATGGGATCACCTGGGTGACTCAGCTGAGTGTCCAACTTCAGCTCAGGTCATGATCTTGCGGTTTGTGAGTTTGAGCCCCGTGTTGGGCTCTGTGCTGACAGCTCAGAGCCTAGAGCCTGCTTTAGATTGTGTGTCTCCCACTCTCTCTCTGCCCAGACATTGCTCGCACTCTGTCTCTCTCTCAAAAATAAATAAACATTAAAGAAAAACTTAGAAAAAAAGGGTTTACTATGTACCAGGTCCTTTCCTAAGCCATGGGGATATAAAAGTGAACAAAACAGATAATACCACTATCCTTCTGGCATTTCCAATCTAGAATTATATAAGGTGCTATATTTTCTCAGGAAATATTTGATAAATGCATTGAATAAATATAGCATTCACTCAATGGAGTAATAGGAATGGTTCAAAAGTAAAGGATGTTTGGATTGGTTCCCCACTCTACAAGAAATTGGATCACCCACCCCATGTAAAGAAATGGTTCTGTAGCTTCCCAGGTAAAAGGTTAGAAATTTATTCAAATCCCACGACCTCCAGACATTCTATATTCCTAACTCTAAGGGCTCTTGGATTCCTCCAAGGTATACTTTTTAAATACAAAAATATCTGGTATTATATGAGAAATATGGCATCAACACAAAGGGACTGGAATCTAGTGACTATCAGACCAGGAGGAAATGAGATAAGGAGTGATACAAATTAATAATAGAAGTTTCAGCCTTGTCTAGAGACAAAAATACTTTGTATCAAAACAGAATAAACACTGTAAACAACAAGCAGAGATGCTGGTAACTAGATCCAGATAAAGTGGTTTGGGAGAGAGGAGGAAGTGGCCTTCTTTAAGAGAAAACTTAGTAGGCCAGAGGAAGAGGTAAATGTTAGAATCTATTAGATTTCCCACTTGGAGAAGGGAAGAATATGCCCACTGCATAAGGTGATATTGCTCTTACAACCTCTTCCTTCTCCTCCTTAACAACCAGGGAATATGAAAGATTTAGTGGTTCTAGAAGTAGCCTCAGGAGGAGTCAAAGATAGAAAAACCTACATGCATCAAAGGGGTGAGATGATTAGGAGAGGAAAGGAACAATAATTCTCAGTTTGCAGCTTCCACATAGCCTTCTGAAGACTTCCAGGAAATTGGCTGTAAGCAGTGTGTGAAAAATGGGTGCCTTTTACTTCATGGACTGCATTTCCTAGGCTTGAACTTAGTCATCAATTATATGTAAAATGTCTGCTCTCGAGAATGGCCCCACTGGTCCAGTTCTCCATTTGAGGGCTCAATAATGCTGCCACTTCCAGAGACTAGAATGTCCCACTTATCTAATTTTTCTGACTCTCCTGTTTAATTACAGAGTCCTTGTTCTGAGTCCTTTTCAGACTTCATTTAGTTCTACTTCTTGTTCCTACTGACAAATTCCTGGCTCCATTTCTTCAATAGTTCATGCCTTCTGGAATTGCTTCCATCATTGGCCCTTACTCACATTGACAAATGTCAGCTCAAAAATCTCATTTTAATCTTTATATAGTCATATTGTTTTGTAACATGCCACTCCCCCACCGGCATATATCTTTGGCAGATGTAGACAGATACATGCTGTCTTTAAATCCAGATGGTTTTGCAGCAGTCCAGAGCTCTGCCTTCTACAAATTCCTGTGACGAAGAGGTACATTCTGTCATTTGACAGAGTGATGTTGAAACGGAGCAATTCAATGACCCAGCGTAGGAGCTAGTGCAACATTTTGTTATGCCCCACAAAATGTATTGCTAGTTAACTCAAATCTGTTGTAACTCAAATCAGTAAGAAGGGTTTTAATGGCACATCATAACCTAGCTGAAGGGGAAATCAATATCATCAACTTACATTAAAACACCAACAATTTGCCAGACACTAGGCTAGAGTCTCGAGTTATACAAAGAGAAATGAACCCCTGCCCTCAAGGAGTTTACAGATGAGTTCTAAAAGCTCTAGTTCACATTTGAGCATGGTAGCTGATACCAACATTGACATAATGACCATTGGAATTAACACATCATGTAAGTGCCACCGTGACATTCTGTCAATTGGAAGAATAGGATTGAATACTCTTGGTGGCCTTAGTAGATATGGGGTGTCTCCAGGAGAGATGAGGTCCTTATGGAGGGTGATCATGAGAGATATAAATGCTACCATGGCTCTCACATATACTGTGAAATGACTGAAAATATCTGGGATTGGAAGAAAGAGGATCCTTATAAAATCAGCTTTATATCAAGTTTATCAACTGATTCATATATTAGGCTGGAAAAAAATCTTCTGTGACCCAGATAGACTTACCATCTGCTCCTTCACTGCTTTTGCTTCTTTTATTACGGCGAACACGCCTGCTTTCCTCTTCAGAGTATGATTTTTCTTCAGGGAAGAAGAAACTCAGAAGGGCCACCTACAAAAAAAAAAAGTAAATGAGTAAAAGGTTGACTCTAGTCAACCATAGCCAACATAAAAAACTGGCTTTCTGTAGACAGTCTACCTTCACCTTAAATTCACTGTGTCTAAAGCTTGAGCCCATCTTCTCCACTATATAAATCCTTTTACTTTTGGTGCATTATACCAATCATTCCAACTATGAAATTTTGGTCAATCTCTGAATCCCCTCTCTACAAATACCTAATAAGTGATCCTTCAAGTCCCACTTCTCCACATATTTCTAGGGTTTAGAGAGCCCAGTCACAAATTTCTAACTTCTCTCACATATTATACTGATGTCTGTCCAGAATTAGACTTAAGTTTGCTCCCCCCTCTTGGACTTCAATATTATCCATCCATGACATTTCCACATTCTGATTTGTGATGAACTTTTGGTTTGTTCTTAGAATGCTGTGCATCCAATTATGATTGGATAGTATGAGTTATGTCCACATTCTTCTGGGATTTAGTCATGACAAAGCACACAATTATTCTGTCCCTTTCCAAGGCTCCTACAGGACTCCTACAGCACTCATGGTCTATAAGACTCATTTGGGTACTTAGTCCTCTACTGCCTTATTATGATCTTTCATAATAATACAATGTTTCATATGTGAATGGGCCTGGTTTCACTAACAATAGTCATAGCTTAAATATATACTTGTTTAAGTCAATCATAATCTTTTAACACGAATGCTTCTTTGTGGTTAAAAAAATGTGATTGAGGTAAACCATGGACAGAGTAGTAGGTTTCAGAGTGATTCTAATCCTGACTCTGCCATTTATAGCTGTGTAACCTTGGGCAAGTTACTTAAATTTTAATTTTCTCATCTGTAAATTGGGATAATAATAATGCTTTGCTCATAAAGTAGTTGTAGGGTTAGTACAGTACCCAGCATTTAATATACATTCAATAAATGCTAGCTATTACTATTATTAAAATTAATCTTCACAACACACTGATTATTTTGAGAGTTAAAAAAGAAGAAACAAATCTGCATTTTCACCCTAGTGTCAGTTCAAAAAAGAATTAAAAAATCCTCATATCTCCTGCATCTCTGATTAACTGGAAAAAGAATGGGTAAGACTTAAAAAGGCCCTAACATTCTATACAAACTTTTTTCAAAATCCTGTGGTTTACTGTTTACATAGAACAATTACATCAAACAGCCTTACCACACATAGTTCGTGTCTTGAAGAATACATTCATGTATTAAATATAAAATTAATAAATGAATATATAATTTCCAAATTGCCATTGGGTTGTATTTAAAAATATTTAGGTTGAACTATTTGAAACTGCCATTGTTTTGTATCCAAAATGCTTGAATATCAGCAATTTCACACAGTTCAACTGAGTAGTATTCTTAAATCACTTGATTGGAATTTAAAATGGATTTTCCCATAGAATAAACATAATAAAGTCTGGCTAGGTTTCCAGAAAGCCCATAGACAGTTAACTGACAATTTAAATAAGCTATCACACATCGCTTCTCAGCCTTTTGGCTAAGATCAAGTGTAAATAAGCTATCACACAACTAATAATATAAACCCAAACTGCTATTTACAATGAAATCTCAATCATTTCCAACTCTAGAAGAACAAGTGATTCTGGATAGAAGATTTTTCTTGATAACTTTGCTGAAATTTCAGCTATTTGGATAGAAATTAGTCTATAATCTATGATTTAACCGAGGGTTTACTGAAAATGTAGTAGACTGTAAATGGCCCCAGTCCACTATGGTTTTAAGTTAAAAAAACATTACACCCATTTAGCCCATCCCCCCACCTCCTCTCTAGCAACCCCCAATTTGTTTTCTATATTTAAGAGTCTCTTATGGTTTCCCTCCCTATTTTTATCTTATTTTTCCTCCCCTTCCCTTATGTTCGTCTGTTGTATTTCCTTCACACCTGTCAGAATGGCTAAAATTAACAACTCAGGAAACAACAAATGTTGATGAGGATATGGAGAAAGGGGAACACTTTTGCACTGCTGGTGGGAATACAAACTGGTGCAGCCACTGTGGAAAACAGTATAGATTCCTCAAAAAATTAAAAATACAGGTAGCCTATGACCCAGAAATTGCACCACTAAGTATTTATACAAAGGATACAAAAATGCTGATTCAAAGGGACCCATACAACCCAATGTTTATAGCAGCACTATCAACAATAGCCAAATTATGGTAAAAGCCCAAATGTCCACTGACTGATGAATGGATAAAGAAGATATGGTGTGTGTATATGGTGTGTGTATATGTGTATGTATATATATATATATATATATATATATATATATATATATATATATATTAGAATATTACTTGGCAGTCAAAAAGAACGAAATCTTGCTATTTGCAACAACTTGGATAGAACTAGAACATATTATGCTAACTGAAATAAGTCACTCAGAGAAAGACAAATAGCATGTGACTTCACCCATTTGTGAAATATAAGAAACAAAATTGATGGGGGCACCTAGGTGGCTCCATTTGTTAAGTGACTGACTTCAGCTCAGGTCATGATCTCACAGTTCATGGGTTTGAGCCCCACATTGGGGTCTTTGCTGTCAGCAAGATGCTGGCTTCAGATCCTCTGTCTCCCTCCCTCTGCTCCTCTCCCCCACCACACCCTCTCACTCTCTCTCAAAAATAAACATTAAAAAAATTAGAAACCAAACAGATGAACATAGGGGAAGGGAAGGAAAAATGAGATAAAAACATACAGGGAGGCAAAGCATAAGAGACTGTTAGATACAGAGAACAAACTGAGGGTTGCTGGAGGGGTGTTGGGTGGGGGGACTGGCTAAATAGATGATGGGCATTAAGGATGGCACTTGTAGAGATGAGTACTAGGTGCTATATGTAAGTGATGAATTGCTAAATTCTACTCCTGAAACCAATATCACACTATATATTAACTTGGATTTAAATTAAAAATAAAATAAAAATTTAAAATTTGCATATTAAATTACAGAGCAATACATGCTTTGTTAGAAAGAAGTATATAGTTCTCTGAGAGCAAGAAAAAAAAACATCTAATATAGACTAGGAGTGAACAAGATGTCTTGGAGGAGGTGCTACCTCTGAGTCCTGAAGGATGTTGAAGATTCAGTGGTGAATGGGAAGGCAAAAAGGAATTCCAGGCATAGAGAGCATTGTTTAGAGGTTCAGAGGAAAGAGAATGGCAGTTTTTGAAAATACAAGTACCTTAGAATAAGTGGTAGGAGGTGGGAGCAATGGCAAAAAATGAGCCAAGAGACATTCAATAAGGGCCAGATCATGATAAGGAATTTAGGCTTTATCCTGAAGCAAGGGGATCCTCTGAAGGTTTTACCTTGGCAAATTTTTGTACCTTATGAAAATCTGAGCTATAATTTATATATAGCAAAATGTACACATTTTAGGCATACAGTTTGAGGAGTTTTGAAAAATATACACACCTTTGTAACCATCATCAAAATCAAGGTATAGTACATTTCTATCACCCCAGAAATTTCCCTTGTGCCCCTTCCAGTCACTCTTCAGGTCTATCTCCTAATCCAGGAAACCACTCTTTTGACTTCTGTCACCATAGCTTAGTTTTTCTTATTCTAGAATGTCACATATATTGAATCATACAGTATGACTGAATGATTTTTGTGTATTGTTTCTGTTTTTCAACATAATGTCTGTGAGACTCACCCATGTTTTGGGTATCAGTAGTTCTTTCCTTTATATTGCTGAATACTATTTCCTTAAATGTATATACCACAATTTCTAATATATTCACCTATTGAAGGACATTTGGGTTAGTTCCAGTTTGGGGCTATTAGGAACAAAGTTAATATGAGATTTCATGTATGAGTCTTTCTGGGGACATATGTTTTCATTTTTCTTGGGCAAACACCTCAGGGGAGAACTTCTGGGTTATATGGTATGTATTTATTGTGAGGAACTGCTAAACTGTTTTCCAGAATGACTGTACCATTCTTTAAAAAAAATTTTTTTTAATGTTTATTTATTTTGAAAGAGAGAGAGGGGGGGGGAGGGAGAGCGAGGGAGAGGGAGGGGAAGGGGGAGAGAGAGAGAGAGAGAGAGAGAGAGAGAGAGAGAGAGAATGAACAAGTGGGGGGGACAGAGAGAAAGGGAGACACAGAATCTGAAGCAGGCTCCAGGCTCTGAGCTGTCAGCACAGAGCCCGATGCAAGGCTCGAACTCATGAACTGCGAGATCATGACCTGAGCTGAAGTCAGACACTCAACTGACTGAGGCACCCAGGTGTCCCATGACTGTACCATTCTATACTCCCACCAGCAATGTATGAGAGTTCATGTTTTGTGCATCTTTAGTATACTTGATATTGTTAATATTTTTAATTTTAACCATTCTTGCAGATGTAATGTTTCATTGTCAGTGGTGTTTGAATTCTTAAACTTTTTAAAATGTTTTTCTTTTATCTTGCTAGCAACTATCAGATTTCACATCACTTACCTATAACATCTTTTCAAGTCCCTTTAAGTTTACTGCTTATAATCTGCTATAAGATTGACATCTTGCTAAAACTAATCAGAATCATGTGCAAACAAAATAAACAGGTAATCAGTGCATTTTTTCAAATGTTTTATTTATTTTTCAGAGAGAGAGAGTGAGCAGGGGAGAGGCAGAGAGAGAGACAGAGGATCCTAAGCGGGCTCTGTGTTGACAGAAGTGAGCCTAGTGGGAGCTTGAATTCACAAACTGTGAGATCATGACCTGAGCTGAAGTCAGTTGCTCAAATGACTGAGCCACCCAGGCACCCTGGTAATCAGTGTATTTTTGAATGGCTTTTCCAATAGTTGAGATGCATATTCCCTGGCAGTTTAGAGGCCATCTGCTTACTGCTTGATTCCTGCCCGTGGTTTGAATAGGTGAATTTGTTCAAATTACTGAGTTTTACACAGGTATGTTATTACAGTATAATGCTATTTGTAGGGGAAAGGAATTTTGAAGTCCAAATGGAGACCCTCCTTACCATCAGCAACTACAATTCCAGATTTTTTTTCATATTCCATGTTCCCTCGTGGTCTCAGTTTGTATGGGTGCTCTGGTAGGGCCTTTAGCATAGTCTTGTGTCAACAGAAGGCAACAGATGGCAACAGAAGATGCTCATATATTAATTGTTACAATGGGTCTGATGGGAGTTTGAGAGAACTCAAGCTCCCAGAAGAGGAGGGCTAAGGAAGAAATAAACTCCTTCAGATAGCAGAAACAATCTAGCTCACATGGGTAGTAAGAATAGCTTAAAGTCCCTTAAGAGAGGCTATTGATGAGTATGGAACATTCATAAATCAAATGTTTATTGGAAGGGGACTGCCTGTATATGACAATTGTAATGCCAATTAAAAACCATATGAAAACAACACAAAAAACTGCTTAAACTGAAAGAGGATCTCTATTCACAATGCCCTTATTTGAGTCTTAATTAGAGGTAGTATGGGAAACTATCCTCTGATTAGTATAATGGCAAAGACAAAAATCAGTGGCTGCTGATACAAACAATCTAGAATTCTAGCTTGAGTATTGCATTCATTAGCATGGCCTCCCGAGGCAAGTTGCAGAATATGAACAAAACAGCTTTCTCTCTTTGAATATTGCTTTCCTATTGCACAAGGGAGGAGGCATCAGGAATGTTGGCCACAGTCAGACATATTGCTCAAGGGAAAAAAACTAATTGTTTACACTTTATTAACTGATTACACCCTTGTTTCCTATGGTAAAATTACATGGTAAACAGCACCTGCAGATTATAGGGATCTCAGCTGGAAACAATTTGTTAACAGTGAGATATAAGGGATATATCCATTACTGCTAGTGACTCTCCAGATATTGCTATATATTTTTTTCTAATATCTAAACCAACAAAATTATTTGGTACATTTATCTCTTTTTGCCATGACATAGAATAAATTTAATTCATTTTCTATTTTATGGTTAATGTACTTGATTATATTAGATAATTCATAGAAAATTATTCATAAGCTTCTTGAGAGTAGAGGCACATAGTAGGCCCCTAATAAATATCTAGCTGTTGGAAGAATAATAGGACTATTGATAAACCATCCCTTTAAGCCAGAAAGTTGTTGAACCCTAATTGGACCTCATTTCTTAGGATTAACCATGGAGAGGTAGTCTAAGGACTTATTATACTACTGGCAGCAATCAAATCAAAGGGTTCTTAAGAATGAGAGAGTTCGTGGGTCAGTGGCTCTCAAACTTTGGTGTGCATCAGAATCACTATGCATGAGTGTTAAAATGTAGAATCCTGGGCCTTTCCCTCCCCAAATTTAGATTGAATAGGCTAAGGAGAGACCATAGAGTCTGATTTTTCAACTTGCTCACTATGGGATTTTGATGCAGGAGGTCCCTGATCCACATTTAGAGAAACTGCTGTATTGTTCATTCCTTAACTGGTCTCTTATCTGGAGACTGAACAGGCTGTCTTGTTTTGCCACTGGTGAAATAGGGCTCTCACATAGATCACGGTTTTCACATTTTACTCCATCATTCCTGGAGTTAATCTGTTTATAGAAACTGGTACTTCATCTCTCTAAAGAAGAGGCTGGTACCTACCAGGCTTTCTAAAATTGGCAAATCACTGATTTTTTTAAAAAAAGATTTATCTTTCAATATTCTTGAATAAATCTATTTTTCTTATTGCAATCACTGCTTTCACTGCCATCGCCCACCAGCAATCACCAACGATCTTCAAATAAGTAAAATAAAACCATTTATACTATGAGATATTTAACAAAATCTCCAGGCGATTCTACTATAGCAAGTTGTGAGCATCCCACTACCAATGAATGAAGTAGGATTGACTAAACTTTGATGGGTAGGTCATGGGTATATAATGAATACAGAAGCTTGCACAGAATACATTTCTAATCTTGTAAGAACCCTTAACTCAGCATGCTTTGATTTTCAATAAAAGGTCTGGAGAGGGTCACTCAGGATGGTGGTGCTTGCTGAACAAACACAGAGTACTTACTTACCATATGGAGGGCAGTGAACTAGATACTATAACATACATAGACAAACAACACACAGATAATCTCAACTTGCTTTGTAGTGCAATGATAGCACTACATAACAGGAGGTAGTGAGGTTTTTAAAAGCAGTGTGACAAGAAGGGAAGCACAGTATGTTCTGGTTGCTGAATGGAGTATGCCAGCTCCTGAGAGCAAGCAAACAAGAACACTCAAAATTGATCACAGCACTTCATGGAACCTGCCCCCAGTGGGGTAGGAATAGAGGTGGCAGCAATCAGCCCAGATGCCAAAGAAAATTGGCACCTTGGACATCTCTGGTGTGAGTGCCAGGGATTGCCATCCCTTGTTGTAAATATGTCTGAGGATGACTGAAATTATGCAGTAAATCTAAACATGGAAGTGAAACATAACCAACATTTTTCACATAGAGCTAAAAGCAGTCACTGAATTCTGCTTCATAGGTAGTTTGACTTAAAAATCGCCATCCAACAATGCAAGTGACTACAAAGTAGAAAGAAAAAAAGTAACAGTATCTTTGTTTCAGAGATTACCATGGTGTGGCGTCAGCAAGAAAATATACTATAAAAAGTTCAGTCTCTGGCTTTTTTTACCTCCCAGTTTTGGGTTCTCTGAATCACATAACACTTGTCAAATAATGCCTTATATATCTTTAATATTAAATTTATTCCTTCATTCCTAGTAAGCTCCTTAAAGGTAGCTATATTTGTAGATTCAGAACCTGTGTGAACTGGTCCTCTGGACAAGGTGAGATCTGTTTAAGATACATATCAAGGAGAAAGATGAGTTATTTCAAACACACAACTACTAATGCAAAGGGGGAAAATGGATTCCTTCTCTAATCATCTGTTTCTAGGTTCGGTTCTATTCCTAACATACAGAACAGAGCTGGGAAACTTACTGAATTGATTCTCATCAATGGACAATATAAGTTGTGTCCAGCTTTTGTATGACTTTGAAATCCATAACCACCACAGATGTCACATCTACCTCATTGCACTGTTCTATCATCAGGGTCGGAATCGTGTTTAATGTGAAATGGCAAGAAAGGATCACCACTACGGAGATTCTGGGTGTCAGCTGGTCTGTGAGCATTAAAACAATGTTCACTGCTGACATTTTCAGAGATGCAATGACAGAAGAATACCCAAGCATCTTTCATATGGTGAGCTTTAAAGCATAACCATAAGCAAGGGTGGCATAAGAAATACTCTAAAGGATGCACTAAAGCATAGCTTTAAGTAACATGACATAATTGTGGGATGCTTGGGAAAACAGCAGCAGAGTCAAGTTTGGAATGAAACAATATGGAATTTGGAAACTTTTTGAGCAAAGGCTTTTTAGCTGACCACAAGTTGAACACAGAAATACCAATGGTGACAGACTCTACAAGTAGCAGCTGCAGTCACAAATCAAAAAGCAGTTTGTATATATGTCATATAGAAAGGACTTTTTGTTGAAGATTTAGTTTTTTCTCCCTACAACTGTGGGTATAATCAGTAGTGACATCTTTGAATAAGAAGGGCAGCAAAATATACTAGATGTCATTGCCTTCCCTTGGGAATGTCTGCTTAATTTGTAATTCCCCATACTTCTAAAGTTTAAGACAGTTAGACACATAAGGGAAAAAACCTTCCACTTCCACTTGTAAAACCTAGAAATTACTAAATACTATCATTTTTGAATAGAATCTGTTTATAAATTAGAATGTACCTATAGAATTTATAGAAGAACCAGGATAAAACCATTCCAGCAATCCTGAACTCTGGATTCAGAACACATTAGCTCAAATGCATCCTCTTAATTATAAATTCTTACGTGGCTTTTGACAATTTTATTTTTTATTAAAAAAACTTTATTTATTTATTTATTTATTTATTTATTTATTTATTTATATTTTTAGAGAAAGAAAGAGAGTATGCAAGTGGGGGAGAGGAGCAGAGGGAGAGAATCTTAAGCAGGTTCCACACTCAGCATGGAGCCCAATGAAAGGCTTGATCCCACAAGCCTGGGATCACGACCTGAGATGAAATCAAGAGTCAGACACTCAATGTACTCAGCCACCCAGGAGCCACAGTATTTGAAAATTTTATAACCACGTTTCAGTTTACCTTTACAAAGGTAGCCCAATGCAGGTTAGAGTAGGATTATGACTGAAATGAGATTGCCTATGCGATCCATTTAGTTTAAACTAGCATTTTTCCCTTGTTCAAAATTGCACTATCATTAGCATTGTATAAAATCCATTCTGGTTCCCAAGGGAGACCTAAACCACATAAACCACCTCTAAGCCTTATCTGAACACAACATTCAAGAGCAAGTATGGAGGAAGGGTATAAATGAAGTAGCTAGTGAGAAGAAAGTTGCAACAGTCAGAACTTGAGAGGGCGGGGAATAGGACAGAGGTAAGAAGCAGATTAAGAAACAAATGGCTATTGCTTGTAAGAGAATGAAAATATTCTAAACATTGTAGAAAAATTAAGCAATATTAAGGATTTTGAGAAAGATGAGTCAGTTTATGTTGATGTTGAAATATGTTGTAAACAAAAGTTCAACTATTGTAACTAGGACTCAGATGATGAAAGAAAGGCTGGAAACAACGGTCCAAAAATATCCATGGGGTTGGAGGATAAGAAGGATATGAATGTAGGTACATGACTGGCTCACAGGAATGTGAATACAGAGAGTGAATCTCAGAGCTCAATCCTAAGGGAAAGATCAGTAAATTTAATTCAAAGGAGAGTCTAAGATAAGTACCTTAGAGGCAGGGAGGTGAATCAGTGGTGAAACACAAACCATTGTTGGGAAAAACAGTAAAGGGCCTGGGACACAAATTCAGAACTATTAAACACTATAAAACTAGAATCACCAAGGGGGGAGAAAAAGTACTGGCAAGAAAATGGAGAGTCAAGGAAAACCATTTCACTGTGAGATTAGATAAATCTAGAGTTGCAATGCTGTCCTCAGATAACTTGGCATTTAGTGCCTCTTGTATACAAGTGTTTCTAGGCCCTCCCTTGAGGTAAATACAAAACAACTGGTTATGTGACATAATGGTAGACTAGTACTGTTTCAGTAGCTACAAAAGAGAGAGAAAAAAATTTTTCAATATGGCTGTTGATTAGAATCCAGCATTAAAGTGTTTCTATGGAAATCTTCTTTTCTCAGAGGAAAGTTCCTGACTCTTGCTTATGACCATGACAGTGAGTGAAGAAAGCCTCATGCTGAGTATTGTCTCATATTATCTTTTCCACAGCATCTCAACAGAGCTACCCACTCAAAAAGAAATTAGGATAAAACATAAACAAATGAAGTATAGCAAAATACTCTATTCATTAGAGTCAATTTTATGCATATCCATTATTTGATTGTTAGTTTAGGGACCAAAGCTATCTTTCCATGGAGTAATGGAGAATTAGATTTCATTGCTGTCTACTGATCTCTTTCACAGAGCTTTAACCCTAATGAATCCTCTAATTTATAGTAATGGGTAAACAATATTAGGTTTGTCCAGCTAATTGCTACTAATTACAAATATTCCCACCCCCAATTCACAAAACACTTATAAACCTTAGAATTTGAGGAGTATACAAACAAAAACTAAAGGAATTTGTCACCACTAAACCAGCCCTACAAGAGATCCTAAGGGGGATCCTGTGAGACAAAGTACCAGACACATCACTAGAAGCATAAAACATAAAGACATCACAATGACTCTAAACCCATATCTTTCTATAATAACACTGAATGTAAATGGATTAAATGCGCCAACCAAAAGACATAGGGTATCAGAATGGATAAAAAAAACAAGACCCATCTATTTGCTGTCTACAAGAGACTCATTTTAGATCTGAGGACACCTTTAGATTGAGAGTGAGGGGATGGAGAACTATTTATCATGCTACTGGAAGCCAAAAGAAAGCTGGAGTAGCCATACTTATATCAGACAAACTGGACTTTAAATTAAAGGCTGTAACAAGAGATGAAGAAGGGCATTATATAATAATCACAGGGTCTATCCATCAGGAAGAGCTAACAATTATAAATGTCTATGCGCCAAATACCGGAGCCCCCAAATATATAAAACAATTACTCACAAACATAAGCAACCTTATTGATAAGAATGTGGTAATTGCAGGGGACTTTAACACTCCACTTACAGAAATGGATAGATCATCTAGACACACGGTCAATAAAGAAACAAGGGCCCTGAATGATACATTGGATCAGATGGACTTGACAGATATATTTAGAACTCTGCATCCCAAAGCAACAGAATATACTTTCTTCTCGAGTGCACATGGAACATTCTCCAAGATAGATCATATATTGGGTCACAAAACAGCCCTTCATAAGTATACAAGAATTGAAATCATACCATACATACTTTCAGACCACAATGCTATGAAGCTTGAAATCAACCACAGGAAAAAGTCTGGAAAACCTCCAAAAGCATGGAGGTTAAAGAAAATTTGAGGAGTATATAGACTTGTGGATCAAGGTGGCTGACTAACCAAACAATTTTACCTCCTCTCTCTGCCAAGATCCCATTAAACAAATTTAAAAAAAATGAAGAGAATAATAGAAGGAATTAGCAGAAAAGAGATTTCAACATGTTTCTGAAAGACAAAGTGGATACGATACTGACTGATAAAGAAGGTCAGAGAAATGACAGAGGGGGCTTACAGTTTAGGATGATGCTGGTCTGGTCTATAGGACCCTAGAGAAGTCTGAAATTTGGAAATGCCAAGTAAGGGAGTCAGCGAGAATAAAACATGAAAACTTTGTTTAAATCCTGTGTACTGAATAATCCCCTGCCCCTGTGCATAGAAGCCCTAGTATTCAGTCATTTAGTCCCAAGGCAATATGTGTGTATATATATATATATATATATATATATATATATATATATTCACACACACACACACACACACACAAGTTCTTTTTGTATTTTTATTTTTTTAAATTTTTTAATTTATTTTTTTGAGAGAGAGACAGAGCAAGCAGGGAAGGGGCAGAGAGAGATGAAGAAAAAGAATCCCAAGCAGGCCCCACACTGTCAGCATGGAGTCCAAAGTGGGGCTCGAACTCACGAACTGTGAGATCATGACCTGAGCTGAAAACAGGAGTTGGACGCTTAACCGACTGAGCAACAATGGTGCCCCAGAAAGTTCTCCTTTAAAGAGATTGAGTAAACCATAAGTATATAGTATGGTAATATTCAACAAAGCAGGAAAGAATATCCAATTGGAAAAGGACAGTGTCTTTAACAAATGGTGCTGGGAAAACTGGACAGCAACATGCAAAAGAATGGAACTGGACTACTTTCTTATACCATACACAAAAATAAATTCAAAATGGATTAAAGACCTAAATGTGAGACCTTGAAATCATACGAATCCTAGCAGAGAACACAGGCAATAACTTCTGGCATCACAATTTTTTTTCTAAATATGTCTCTTGTGGCAAGAGGAAAAAAGTAAAAATAAACTATTGGGACTACATCAAAATAAAGAGCTTTTACAAAGCAAAGGAAATAATCAATAAAACTAAAGGCAACCTATGGAATGGGAAGAGGTATTTGCAAATGACATATCCAATAAAGGGTTAATATCCAAAATATATAAAGAATTTATATAACTTGACACCAAAACAAACAAATGATCCAATTAAAAAATGAGCAGAAGACATGAGCAGGCATTTCTCTAAAGACATACAGATGGCCAACAGACACATGTAAAGATATTCATTATCACTTACCATCAGAGAAATGCCAATGAAAACTACAGTGAGATATCACCTCACACCTGTAAGAATGGCTAAAATCAACAACCCAAGAAACAACGTGTGTTGGCAAAGATGTGGAGAAAAAGGAACCCTCCTGCACTGTTGGTCGGAATGTAAACTGGTGCAGCCACTGTGAATAGTATGGAGGTTCCTCAGGAAGTTAAAAATAGAACTACCCTATGATCCAGCAAGCATCCTAGTGGGTATTTGCCCAAAGAATACAATAATACTAATTAAAAGGGATACATGCAGACCCATATTTATAGCAGCATTATTTACAATAGCCAAGATATGGAAGCAGCCCAAGTGTCCACTGATTGATGAATGCATAAAGAAGTGGTACATACAATGGGATATTTGCAAATCACATATTCTATAAAGAATTTGTATCCAGAATATACAATGAACCCTGAACACAAAATAAGAAACAAGTCAATTTTTAAAAATGAAAGATTTGAATAGATACTGCACCAAAGAAGATATATGAAAAGATGCTCAATATCATTAGTCACTAGGAAGAAGCAAATTAAAACCACAATAAAGACCACTACACACCCATTAGAACAGCTAAACTTAAAAAGTCCAACCATACCAACTTTTGATGAGGAAAAATTCAACTCTCATACCATGTTGGTGGGAATATAAAATGGTACATTCACTTTAGAAAAACAGTTTGGCAGTTTCTACCATACAACCCAACAGTTAACTCTCCTAGGTATGTCCTAAGAAAAGTGAAAGCATATGTCCACACAAACACTTGTAGACCAATGTCTGTAACAGTTTTATTTGTAGTAACTAAAAACTGGAAATAACCCATTATGTCCATCAACAGGTAAATGGACAAACTCTGTTACATCCATACAACATAATACAGTTTATCAATAAAAAGGAATAAACTGCTACACATGTTATATAAAATGAATGAATTTCAAATAATCATGCTGAGTGAAAGAAACCAGACCAAAAAAGGAGTAAACATTGTATGTTTCTATTTATATAAAATTATAGAAAATAAAAACTAGTTTATAGTGACAGAGAGCAGATCAGTGGTTGCCTAAGAATGTAGAGGTCATTGGAGACAAGATTGAGTGGAAAGAGATTACAAAGGGTACAAGGAAACATTTGGGGGTGATGGATATTTTGACTGTGATGATGGTTTCACTGTTGTACCTACATGTACATACATATGTCAAAACTTACCAAGTTGTACACTTCAATATGTGTTTACTTTATCCATATAGAGCCATAAACAGTAATCTCAGTGGCTGAGAATGAAGCAGGTTGTTATATTTCTGTCATAACAGAAAGGACATGGCTTTGGTGCAGGGGTTGGGGAAACAGGAAAGTTGAATTATAGAATCAGGAGCTATGCTTGGATAGCCCTTTGCCAGCACTCTTTTTCAGGTGAGGATTCTCCGAGGCTGGTTTGAGTTTAGTAGTGGCAAAAGATTTGTGTTTCAATGTCCTGGTTGGTTTTAAAGTCAAGTCATACACACATGTGGTTTTAAAACATATAAACTATGTACATAAAGGTCGAGAATGTAAGCAACATTTTACTGTTCTAACCCTCCCTACCTCCAGTTCTAATCCTCTGAGGTTATTATCTTTAACTGTCTTAACTGTTTCTGTCTAGTTCTTCTGGTAATTGGTTCCATATATACTGCTATTATTTATCTACTTTAGATTTGATCTATTAATTTTGTCCTGTGATAAATGAGGCTTTCCCTCAATTATTCTACCTCTCACCCCAAAGTAGTTATTGTAATTTTTAGTTCCTCTATTCATTGGTTTGAGGAATATACTTAGACCTTTATTTCTTATTCCATAAACTACAAACAGTATCTCTAAACTCTATTTGCCAAGATAAGGCTATTAGTTCCCTGCTCTTCTCTTTATCTCTCATTTCTTCTACCTACTAACTCTTGTCATTTCTACTTTTACTTTTCACATTGCCAAGAGGGATAACATTTATGTTTTGCTCTTTATCTATCTATAATTAACTATCTCTATAATTAAGTATCCTGTACTTTTGTATATTGGTTATTTCTGAAAGTTGAAAATCAGTATGCAGTGTTTATATTATTGTGGCTCTCTAGAATTTTTCTTTCTTCTGTCAGGTATTATTTTATTCTAGATTTTATAATTGACTTAACTTTATTCTTGCATTGTCTGCAGCATCTATGGTTTCCTTAATTTATTAAAGGTGGATAAAATCTTGAACCACCCCTTCTCCTTTTTCTCCTTTGAATGCCCCCCTCCTGGAACCCTCCTTTCTTCCATTTGCACAGAATGCTCGTTAGGCCTGTGATGTAACTGTCACCCTTGGATTTACTTTGATTAATCTCTGGTATTAGGTACATGGTTTCCAGAATCCAGTGTATATCTCTGCCTTCTTTACTATCTCATTTTGCTGGAGTATATTCCTAAGTAACTTTTAAGAGAAAGGTGAGAGGTAAACTTTAAGTCTTTGAAATCTACAAATGTGTTTCTTTTATCATCAAGCTCAATTTATGGTTGGCTACAAATAAAACTCCAGGTTCAAAATAATTTTCCCTCAGAACTTTGAAGGCATTTCTCCACGGTTCTAATACCCAGTGTTGTTGATGTAATGACCAATCTATTCCGTTTTCTTTTTTAAAGTTGGCTCCATGCTGGGCATGGAGCCCAAGGCAGGGTTTGAACTCAATGACCCTGAGATCAAGACCTAAGTTGAGATCAAGAGGCGGACACTTAACTCACTAAGCCACACAGACAGCCCCAATCTATTCCAATTCTTGTTCCTTTAACTGTTAATGTTTTTCCTCTCTAGGAGCTCTTGGGATCTTCTTTTTATTGTGGATGTTCTTAAGTTTCACATTTTGTCTAGGGATTGAGCAAATGGACTGGCTGCCCCAAAATGAGGCCTGTAAGGCCCACCCATGTATAATAGGACCATTATGATTGAGGACCTCCAAATTCCAGAATGAAAATCTTTGCTCTGGGGCACAAATGCCTACACTAGCTACTTCAGTTCTTCTTAGATGACTTACTCAATCCCCTTTTTTATTTAATTTTTTAAAGTTTTTAATTCCTGTTAACATACAGTGTTATATTGTGATTCAACATTTCCATATATCACCCAGTGCTCATCATAAGTGGACTCCTTAATCCCCATCACCTATTTCACTCATTCCCATAACCACCTCCCCTCTAGCAACTATCATTGTTTTCTGTATTTTAGAGCCAGGTTTGTTTGTTTGTTTGTTTGTTTTGTTTTTTCAGTCCCACATATAAGTGAAATCATATGGCATTTGTCTTTCTCTAATTTTTTTCATGCAGTGTTGTACCATCTAGGTCCATCCATGTTGTTGCAAATGGCAAGATCTCGTTCCAATTTACGGCTGAATAATATTCCATTATGTATATCTCTCTCTCACACATTTTTTATCCATTTATCTATCAGTGAACAGCTGAGTTGCTTCCATATCTTGGCTATTGTAATTAATGCTGCAATACACATATAATAAACATATCCAGTATTTCTACTAATGAATATTTCCTCAAAGAAAATGAAAACACTAATTTGAAAAGACAAACTATTTTTATATTAAGAGCACTATATCTTGATTACTGTTGCTTTCTAATAAGCCTTGAGATCAGGTAGTATAAGTTTGTTCTTTTTCAAACTTGTTTTGGATATTTTAGGTCCTTTTCCTTTCCAGATAAATTTTATAATTGGTTTGACAATTTCTACAAGAAAAATTAGGGTAGATCAATTGAGAAAAACTGACATGTTAACATTATTTCATACTTGAGATGCTATCATGAAAAATATTTTTTAAAATGTCAGTTTCTGATTGAGTACTGCTAGCATGTAGGAATATAATTGACTATTTAATGGTGATTTTGTATCCTGTGAACTTATTGTATTCACTTACTAGTTCTTGTAGTTGTTTTGCAGATTTTTTGTATGATTTTCTACAAAGATGATCACATCTGCAAATAAAGAGTTTTATTTCCTTTCAAAACTTGCTGCCTCTTACTTATTATTGTTCCTTTCTATTGCACAGGTTAGAACCCCCAGCACAATGATGACTAGAAATAATGAAAGCACATATCCTTACTTTGTTTCTAATCTTGGAAAGAAAGCCTTCAGTCTTTCACCATAAAGTATGTTGTTAGCTGTAGGGGTTTTAATATAGTTCCCTATACTAGTTTTCTGAGAGTTTTTATAATGAATTGGTGTTATATTTTGTTAAATGTTTTATCTGAATTGATATGATCACATGATTTTTCTTCCTGAGCCTTGTAGTAGGGTGAATCACTTTGATTTCTCCCCGCCTAAAAAAAATATGGCATAACTGACACATAAGTTGAAACAATCCAGTGGTCATCTAGCTCTATATTCAAAGGCCTCAAGTAGAACCTTAGGAGAGGAGCTCAAAATCTTGTTCAAGTGAGTACACCTTGACAAGTAGACAATTTCCTGTCTATCTTTTCTATCATCCATTCATCCATCCATCCATCTATCCACCCATCCAACTGCTAGGCACTTGCACTGGTCAAATACTGTGCAAGGAACTGGGGATATAAAGAACCTTGTAGACCTTGTTTTTTTAAAGCTCACACTCCACCTAGTGAGGAGATAAATAGCTAATCACATTAGTGGGATGGATGCCATACTAAGGCCATTGAGGAAAGTCAAGGAAATCACAGAGGAGGGAGATAATTCTGCTCAGGGCAGGGAAGTTGGGGAGAATGACTTCTGAGTTGGCTTTTGACAAGTAAGCAGGAGACTTCTAGGTAGAGGTGAGAGAGAAGTACATTCCAGAAAAGTAGCCATAACTTATAGCATTGCTTTAGAAGTTTTTCCACACTTCCCAATGCCCTCCCCACCCATTTAACAAGAATTTTGCATTCTATTACAATATATATTTGTTTAAATATAATGATTTTCTTTAACCCACAGTAGAATCTATGCTGCTAAAAGATAAATCCTGGATGCTGGCAGACCATTTCCAGTTGGTGAAGCACAGCTCTGTGTAAAGGACCTGAGGGTCACTGGTAAACCATCAGAAACTAGGAACAGCTTCTTAGAGTAGTTGTCTAATCTCAGAATTATGTCAAGCAAGCATTAGGTATGCAATTAGAAATACTCTGGCTTCAAAGCTTGTATGTTTGCATAAGGATCTAAATTATCATTTGCTCATTCTCTGATTACCCCAGCTCCATGATGAGCCAAGTTCTACTTAACACTGCCAAAAAAACAAAAACAAAAACAAAAACAAAAAACAAAAAACCCCCCAAAAACAAAAAACCAGCAAGAATGCTCTTAATAGTTTTAAACAAGTTTTTAAATTTCTTTGGCAAATTGGGGCACCTGGGTGGCTCAGTTGGTTAAGCGTCCGACTTCAGCTCAGGTCACGATCTCGCGGTCCGGGGGTTCGAGCCCTGCGTCGGGCTCTGGGCTGATGGCTCAGAGCCTGGAGCCTGCTTCCGATTCTGTGTCTCCCTCTCTCTCTGCCCCTCCCCGGTTCATGCTCTGTCTCTCTCCGTCTCAAAAATAAATAAACGTTAAATTTCTTTGGCAAATCAAGTCAGCAGTATAGTACCTTGCTGGGATCTTGAAATGACATTGAACTGGGACCATGCAGAGACTTGTTTTAAGCAATAAATAAAATGAGGAATTATGTTAGTACCGAGATCCTTGACCACTTGCCAGTCACAATTTTCATTTTGACTTGTACTAATGGTAACTGTTGAAATCCTAATCAGAGACCTCATCTCTCATCAGCTGATACCTAGTTGTATGGAAAGTGCTGCCATATCCTGCTAGAGAATCGATTAGAAATGTTTTGCATTAATCTTGCCAATAAAGGTAAAATTCTGTTAAAACAAATACGTTTAACATATAATGCAAGCTTTTGTAGAATGAAGAAACTACTAAGTGTAAGTTGGTGGCACATTTATTTCTAGCAACATTCAATACAATAGGGCTCAGGGTAACCAAAAGATTTGAATCATAAGGATTTTGGTTTTTGTAAAGGATATTAGGCTACCAAAACTTTTATGAGTTCCTACTGTACTGTTTTTGAAATATTTAAAAATGTAACCTATGCACTTTAATAACTAATACTTTATTTAGTCCCTCTTTTTAAAAATTTGAGTATGCATGACACACAATGTTTCACATTAGTTTCAGGTGTATAACAGTAATTTGACAACTGTATATGTTATGCTATGCTCACCACAAGTGTAGCCAACATCGTTCCCCATACAATGGTATTACAGTATTACTGACTATATTCTCTATGCTGTATCTTTCATTCCCATGACTTATTCATTCCATAACTGGAAGCATGTATCTCCCTCTCTGCATCACCTACATTACCCATCCCCCAACCCATCTCACCTCTGGAAATCATTGGTTTGCTCTCTGTATTTATGCATTTCATTCTGCTTTTTGTTTATTCATTTGATTTGCTTTATTTACATTCCAATAAATAAAATCATATGGTATGTTTTCCTCTGACTTATTTCACATAGGATATTAACCTCTAGGACCCCAAAAAACAAAAGAATTTGATTTAAAAATGGGCAGAGGACCTGAATAGACATTTTCCTGAAGAAAACATACACAGATGGTCAACAAGCACATGAAAATATTCTCATCACTAATTACCAGGGAAATGCAAATCAAAACCACAATGAGATATCACTTTACACCTCACAGAATGGCTAAAATAAAAAAGACAAGAAATAACATGCATTGGTGAGGATTTGAAGAAATAGGAAGACTTGTGCACTGTAGGTGGTAAAGCTGCTATGGAAAACCATGTCAAGTTTCCTCAAAAAATTAAAACTAGAAATACCATATGATCCAATAATTCCATTACTGGGTATTTACCCAAAGAAAACCAAAACACTAAATTCAAAAAGATATATGCACTCCTATGTTTATTGCAGCAATATTACAATAGCCAAAATATAGAAGCAACCCAAGAATTCATCAGTAGATGAATAGATAAAGAAGTTGTGGCATATATACACACAGTGGAATATTACTCAACCATAAAAAAGGATGAGATATTGCCATTTGTGTCAATGGGCAGTCCGTCTTTCTGATGGCAACTCATTTACCATTAATGGACCAAGCAATGGTTTACAAGTATTTGCTGTGTATCTGCACTAGCTAAATAGATTTTATCAGACTTTACTTTTTGTAGTTTGCATTATGAGGACACTAGTATTTGTTTCCAAAAAAAAAAAATATGACAGGCATTCTCTTCATTCTAAAAATAATCACCTTAGTGTCCATATGGGATCCATTCATAGTTATCACTACCTTTCTTTTTTTATTCATGTATAATTAACATACAGTGTTATATTAGCTTCAGATACACAAAGTAATGATTCAACAATTCTATACATTTTTCAGTGCTAATCAAGATACGGGTACTCTTAATTTCCTTTATCTATTTCTCCCATACTCTCATCCACCTCCCCTCTGGCAACCACCAATTTGTTCTATGTATTTAAGAGTCTTTTTTGTTCTATGTATTTAAGAGTCTTTTTTGTTTGTCTTATTGTTCATTTCTTTCTATTGCTCCCTAAAGATCTAGCAGTTATCCAAGTAAATTTACTCACATGGTCCTAAACCTACCCACCCATTGCAACACACACACACACACACACACAAATCTACATTTCCATAAACATCCAAATCATTCATTTAATAAATACTGACTGATAAAATGCTGTGGAATGCAAAAGATACTATGCAATTTAATTGGAATACAAATATCAGTAAAATATGGCCCTGGACGACATCATCATAGTTTAGCATGATGACTCTTAACCGGGGTAAGTATCAGAATTACTCAGAAAATATCATATGATCCAATAATTTCACTATTGGGTATTTGCCCAGGGAAAACAAAAACACTAATGCAAAAAAGATATATGCTCCCTTCTGTTTTATTGCAGCATTGTTTACAATAGCTAAGACATGGAAGCAACCCAAGTGTCAATAATTAGATGAATGGAGAAAGACAATGTGGTATAACTACAGTGGAATATTACACAGCCATAAAAAGGATGTGATTGTGCCATTTGAGACAACATGGATGGACACAGAGGGCATTATACTAAGTGATATAAGTCAGACAAATACCATATGATTCCACTCATAAATGGAATCTAAAAAAATGAATGAACAAATAAAACAAAAAGCAGAATCAGAACTATAAATACAGAGAACAAACTGATGGTTGCCAGAGGGTAGGGAGGTGGGGGGTTGGGCAGAATGGGCGAAGGGGAGAGGGAGATACAAACCTCCAGTTATGGAATGAGTAAGTCATTGGAATAAAAAGCAGAGGATAAGGAATACAGTCAATGATATTGCAATGATATTGCAATAAGGATGTAAGGATGGTAGCTATACTTGTAAACATAGCATAATGTATAAACTTGTCAATTCACTAAGTTGTGAACCCACAACTAATGTAACATTGTGTGTCAACTGCACTCAAGTTGACAAAAACAGATATGCAAATTGCTATAAAATGAATCAGTTCTGGAGATCTAATGTAGAGTGCAGTGACTATAGTTAGCAATACTGTGTTATAGACTACTTGAAAGTTGCTCAGAGGGTATATCTTAAATGTTCTTATTACACACAAAATGTTAATTATGTGAAGTGATGGAGGTGTTAAATAACCTTATTGTGGTTAAGAATTTTGCAACATATACATGTATCATTACCTTGTACACCTTAAACTTACACAATGTTATATGTCAGTTTTATCTCAATAAAAAAAAGGCAGTGGGCCCAAACAAACAAACAAAAGAATTACTTATAGTCTTTTCAAAATTGACATATGCAGTGCTAGGACCACCACCTAAGGAAATAACATCTGAAGTGGCTTCTGAAGATTTGGTAGCTTGACACAGATAGAACTGAAAGGGTGTCCTAGGCAGAGGGAATAGCACATGCAAAAGTACTACAGTGTGCTACTTAACTCAATTTGCCATCCATAAAATGGGAAACACATTCACCTCATGGGGTCATTGTGAGAATAAAATGAGAACATGTAGGAAAGTACTTAGTGCACCGTCAATGTTCAATGTTAGTGGCATTCTTTGCTCTACAATTTAAAATAAAGTTGATTTAACTAATTACTTGTTTTGTTTTTGTGTGTGTGTGCCTAGTGTGACCTTGAAGGGATGGAATATAGAATGGATAAGGTGCAATGGGGATTGAAGGGGGAAAAGCAAGTTTGTAGCCTGGAAAAGACAGGGGCAACATGGCAGCATTGGGTATACTCAGAAAGGGAGGAACTAAGTTAGGGGTACAGGGCAATAAAAATCAGATGCAACTAATAGTTTTAGAAGAAATTATATATCTGCAAGTAACATTCTGATGGGAAAAGGCAGTTAAGTCACTCTGGTTACCTGTTCCTAAAACAAGAAGAAATCATGCTATATGTGTACACACACACACACACACACACACACACACACACACACACACACATTCTGAGTATATGTCTCTTTCACATGTTTAGGTGGTGAGGATAGAAAGTAGGGTGTGTGTGTGTGTGGGTGTGTGTGTGTGTCGCCATGAGGGAGAGAAGAATAAAGGAAGCTCTAGATATAACCAGAAAAACAATTATCTTATAAGCATCTTGCTTACCAATAAAATTCCCTCTATTTTCTGCACAATAATCATATGGAATTGACTCTCTGCCACCAGTGACTCAGCATTTGCTTTAGCAGATGCTTCCTTTGCCTATGTTGTAGCTAATTAATATAGAAGCACATAATCTACACATTTATAAAAAGGTGTAGCCTGAATTGTAAACAATTTTTCCAATATAAATGAAGCTTAGCACTTTAAGCATTTGATCCCTCAATTTCAATGAAGGGAGAATTGGTAAATAAAACCCAAACTATTGTTTAAAACATTTGTAGATTGCCAATCAAAAGCCGGCAAGGTTGTCACTACTGAAATGCAAATTAAAACAATAATAAAATACTACTAAACAGCCATTAGGAAGGCTAAAATCCAAAAAACTGACAATATCAATTGCTGGCAAAGATGCAGAGTAACAGGGACCTTCATTCATTGCCAGTGGGAATGCAAAAATAGTACCGCCACTATGGAAGACAGTTCAGCAGTTTCTTACAAAGCTAAACATAGTCTTAACATACAACCCAGCAACTTCTCTCCTAAATATTTATGTAACTTATTTCAAACTTATTTCTACACAAAAAGTAGCATGTGAATGTTTATAGCAGCTTTATTCATAATCACTAAACACTAGAAGCAACCAAGATATCCTTCAATAGGTAAATGCAAAGCATGCAGGTACATATAATGAATTATTATTTAGTGATAAAAAAGGGAATAAGGTATCAAGCCACACAAAGATGTGGATAAATCTATAATATATATTGTTAAGTGAAAAAAGCCAGTTGGAAAGGCTACATGCTGCACTATTCCATTTATATAACACTTGGAAAAGACAACTGTAGAGATGGTAAACAGATGACTGGTGGTTGCCAGAGGTTTGAGGAGGAGGAGAAAAGGTTGAATAAGTAAAGCACTGGGGCTTTTTAGGCTGGTAAAACTATTTTGTATGATACTGTAATGGTGGATACATGACAATACATTTTTTAAAACCCATAGAACCTTATAGCGCAAAGACTGAATTGTAACGAATGCAAACTTTTAAAAGTCATTTAGGAAGCCATCAGGGGATTGATTTCAGGATGGAATTGCAGAATGTGATAGAAGAATCTAATTATATTATATGTGTATGAAACAACTTAACTGAAGGAGGTGGGGGAAAAAGGGCTGACTTAAGTAACTTTGGAAGTAAGTTTCTCAGACTGAAGGCAAAAGAAACTATAAATAACCATGTACTCCATTTGATGAAGTTGTCCCCACACAGGTGTGGGCAACAATTCTGAAACTACTATACATGTGCATTGGAACTGGATGATTAAGTACACGGATGGTAGATGGGAGAGGGACACCAGCAAACAGGGGAAAAGGCTAGAATTATCCATATGGTAATGGATTAGAGTAGGAGACATGAGTATAAACTCATATTTAGCTTAATATAGACACAAATGGCTACCTTTAGAAATGCTTATAGATATGTGTATAAATGCAGGCTAGTATACACTCATATATTTCCTTCCTCTGTCAGCTGAGAAGGCCTAGAAGTAATAACACTGCAGCATCAACGAGCACATTTAGCATTCAGATCTTGCTTTCTAATGCCATTCTTTGATAAAAAGTGGAATCCTTGGAGAACTGGTTGATGACAGGACTGACTGGGGTAAGAAATACACATATGAGCCTGTAGCATCTTGTAGTAGCGTTTTGAAGTGCCATAAAGAAGTATTCAGTAAAAGTCCACGTGGACGGTGATATGTCAAAGGGATATAGGAGCCAACTTAAAGAGCGCCCAGTGGCCAAGGCTGGAACAATTTGAAAAACAAGATAAAGTAGTGTCAGATTATAATTCAAAGTGTAAAATAAATATCCTTATGTCTATACTTACATAAATAAATGATTAAGCAAGCAAACAAACAAACAAGAATAGATAAAACAATAATGTGGAAGAATGTCAAATAATTTACGTGGCTGCTTTACCCTCAAGAAGGTAGATGCTAACTCCATCCTCCTTAAGCATGGGCTGCACATCATGACTTATGAAGAATACAGCATGAAAAAGGGTAAATTAATACTCTTACAGGGGAGAACCTTACCTCAGCCAGGTGATGAAGGCTAACATCAACAGTGATAAGTAATGTTAATAGTATTTACCTTCGATATAATGTGTTAAGAATGATGTTTTACCTTTGTGGTCTTCCTCCCTAAAACCTATAAATAACCCATCTAATCATGAGAAAAACATTAGACAGATTCCATTCAATGGAAATTCTACAAAATAGCTGACCAGTACTCCTCAAAACCATTAAGGTCATTGAAAGCAAGGAAAGTCTAAGAAATTGCCATAGTTAACAGGAGACTGGGGAGTCATGATGACTAATTGTATTATGGCATCCTAGATGGGACCCTGTAAGAGAAAAAGGACATTAGGTAAAAACTAAGGAGATGTGAATGAAGTGTGAATTTTAGTTAATAATATTATATCAGTATTAGTTCATTTGTTGTGACAAATGTACCATGTGAATGTAATAAGAGATACTGGGATACTGGGAATGGAGTTATATGAAAACTTTGAACTACTTTTGCAACTCTTCTGTAAATCTAAAATCACGCCAAAATAAAAAGTTTATTTTAAAAAGTTTATTTAAAATATTGCATTGAGATACTATTTCCCTAGAAAAAAATTTCACAAAGAAGTATATAACTTAAGATAAAACCAGAACTTGTCAAAGCAATAGTGAAGAAGAAGAAAAGATATTTCTAGAGTGGGATCACCCTAAGAAGATTCTTAACACAAAGGAAAAGGAGAAAAGTATGCATACAAAGGAAGCATCTTTCACTGTAGTGACATGCAAAATCTTATCTGCCAAGGTTAAATGGCAATGCTCTGGAATGTCAGGATATCACAGTAGGAATAAGCCAAATAACTTAGCCTGCAGTTACCCACAGACTAATTTGTTTTCTGAAGAACCACATTCCAAAGTTGACACAAATCATGAAGCCTACAAAGATTTTTTTTAGTGCCTCTTTTTTTTTTTTCACTTCAGATAATGCTAAAATTGACCTTTTTAGGATACGGAAAACAATTTGAAAGTTCATTATTGGAGATTCCAAACACAAACACTAATGACTTCTGATTTGTTTACAGTCCCAAGTGGAATCCAAGATTTTTGCACCTCCAGATTTTGTTCCTTATTTTTATGCTTTACAATGGAATTCACAGTAAATCTAAAAGAAAGTGCTCTTCTATGGCCATTATTGGAATTAAACTTTGAAAGACTCACCAGCAGCAATAAAGGACAAATTACATAGACCTGCATGCTGGGCTGGACTTGAAACATGCCACAGTAATGTAAAAGACAAGACCATTGGAGGGGTGGGGGGTGTTAGATCAGTGGCATCAGATGATTATTTCACAACGTATATATTTGCTGATCTGAATGAGACTAGGGTTATAAGTGTCTGTGACTGTCTCCTTGAGAAACAAGTTGGCAGTCTTATGGTTCTGAGTTTCCCTGAAATATTTATTCTGTTATTCCTTTGGGTAATTATAGCTTATTAGCCCTAGTTATATTCTCATGTTGCATAGTAAATTATTCTCCTCTCTCCTTGGTGTTTATACGTTTCAGACAGTTTTATCCCCACCCTCTTCCCCCTTAGTCATCACTTAGCTAAATTGTATAGACAAAATTCTTTTAATCTTTGCTCATAAATCAATCCCTCTGGCCCAACAATCATTTTTGTTACTCTTCTCTGAACTCTCTCCAATTAATCTATATCTTTACACTTAATGAGTTTGGAGAAGCTGAATAGTCCAGGTGTGATCCTAGTTATGTTTGGTGTCTATGTGTTTGTAAAGGCACCAAAGGGTCTTTTGTAACGGGGACAAAAAAATGTAATAAATTAAGAGTGATTTTCTGCCCCATTTTATAGTACTCCGAATGGTTAATTATCCTTCAGCTAGGGGTTTTCATAATCAATGGCCATTTCTCAGGTTTCGACTCCTGCTGGATTACAGAATCTATTACATTTCTTCCTATTAACCAGTCACAAATACTTTAAGCATATGTCAAAAAAAAAAATCTATTTAGACTGAATCCAATCAGTTGCTTTCAAAAGAACCCTATGTTTATTTTTTTTTTTAATTTTTTTTAACGTTTATTTTTGAGACAGAGAGAGACAGAGCATGAACAGGGGAGGGGCAGAGAGAGAGGGAGACACAGAATCTGAAACAGGCTCCAGGCTCTGAGGGTCAGCACAGAGCTCGATGCGGGGCTCGAACACACAGACCGTGAGATCATGACCTGAGCCGAAGTCGGACGCTTAACCGACTGAGCCACCCAGGCACCCCTAAAAGAACCCTATGTTTAATTCTTCCAGATACTTTTTTTCAAGACAGTGTATGTATACCAATACCACTAAAGTTGACTGCCTATCTTGGAGAAACTAAGATGAAGTTTAGAAATGGTTTTGAAAAAATCTGAAAGGAAATTACCTCATTTGACTGGTAAAAGAGAGAAGGTTCTTTATGTAGGAAAAAAAAAGTAATACATTTTTAGAGAGCTGTCACTTCACAGTAAGGCAGATTATATCAGAATAATGATTTCTTTACAAAGAGTTCAACTTATCTTTCACTTTCAACAGATATTCAGCTTCCTTTAGCAAAAACAATGGTTTCATCTACTCTTGAATTTGGGAAATAATTCAGTTTGGGGGTAATTCATCTCCACAAGTACTTACCATCACTAATTCCCTTTTAATTCCTTCCTCCTAATATTCCTTGGCATTTTTCCCCCATAGTTACATCCACATGAAGATATGCAAGTAGTTAACAGATGGGTACTAAGCATTCTACATTGTGCAAAATTTATCAATGATTATAGAACAGGCTATATATGAAAAGAGAACCCTATAAGGGTTGGTGATCTTTTCAGGGTAGTAAAATACAAGGCATATAAAAAACTGAGACTGACTTAAAACATATTGCATTAAAAATGCCATTATTAAAAAAATAGAAAACCCAAGTGGCAGGGGAATTAGGCATAAAGGAGTGATTAGCATAAAATAGAGTTAAGCTGGGATGACTTGATGGAGAAAATAAAAAGTGAAATTAGTCAATTTTCCCCTGGCATGTAGTTTCTGATGAGAAAATGTGTTCAAACAACAGCTAAAAGGAAGGATTGAGGATTACCTGTGGATCATATTTATCCATGATATTATATTCCTTTGCCTATTAGCACAGACACTAAGAGCTGGGTTTAATAAGCTTACTATGGTTCTGAAATATTCTTTTAGTTTTGAGTTCAAACACTTTAATCTATATGAGATCAAATGTACAGATGGAAATATAACCAACTGGGGAAAAGTCAACACAATTTCTATAAATAGAAATCATGTCTTAATTCATTTATAAGAGTTCTTTGAGGAGGTAAATAAGGATATGGCCAACAGAAAACTAATGGATGCAATTTATTTGGATTTTGAATAAGGTTTTTTTTCATGATCATATACCAAAGATTACTTAAAAATAAAAATGGGTTAACACGGAAGCTGTAAGACCAGGAGAACAATTTTCAAGTTAGTAAACAAAGGAGATTGCTTTACATGAAAATATGTAAATGATGAACACTGTGTTGATATGACTATCATTTATTGAGCTCCTGTTAGGTACCAGGAAACATACTAGGTATTTTCACACAGTACTTATCAAATTTTTCTCTGAAGGTAGTTCCCTGTACTCCCACTCATGTGTACACTTAAGTTCTTTTTATTATTGCTTATTTAGTTGTCAGACTTCTCTATTAGACTATAAAAGCCTTAGGTGGACAAGGACTATGTTTGCTTTGCTCATTATTATATCTCTATCACTCAGCAAAAGTGATGAGTACAGACTAGGCACTCAGAAAATAGATTTTGCATGAATATATATCTGTTATGATGCTCTTTTTATTCATTATACCAGAGTCTATTTTAAGATTTTTGCTCATGATATGGAAGAGTGTGGATTTAAGACTGTAGATGAAACAAAGTTCTCTCCATAAAGATAACAACAGGGAGGGGTGCCTGGGTGGCTCAGTTGGTTAAGTGTCCAACTTTGGCTCAGGTCATGATCTCACAGCTCATGAGTTCGAGCCCCACGTCTGGTTCTGTGCTGACAGCTCAGAGCCTGGAGCCTGCTTCAGACTCCTTGTCTCCCTCTCTTTGCCCCTCCCCCACTCATGCTCTGCCTCTCACTCAAAAATAAATGAACACTTAAAAAAAGATAACAACACAGAAACATTACAGCAAGAAAGATGTAATGAGACACATGAGAAGGTTGAAAAGGTAAATTTCCTAGGAGGGTAAGTAAGGTAACATATTTGGAGAAGAAGAATAATTTTAATTATGTAAGATTATAGTTTTTCCTACTTTTAACACAGAAATTATGTCTAAAAGCACCACAAATTATTATAAGAAAACACTGCTGGGGCATTATTCAGAAAGATCATTAGAAAGAAAGGCAAAAGCAAGTTTCTTTCTTTAATGCGGTGAAACCCACCACAGGAATATGGTGGGAACCTACAGGAGATCAGCAGGAAGTTGGAAATGTTTAATGGATATCTATAAGAAAAATGAATCAAGGTGATGGAAGGAATAGCTATTATATGAGGAGAGACAACAGAGTCAGGACTTACCGATCTGGGAGAATAATGCTTGAGGAAGAGTATTACCAATATTTAAAAATAATATATAGAGATGCAGAATCCAGATTTGGATTCTGGATCCAGAAAACCTACATTTAAGCTATAACGTTCTGAGTCTCAGTCTCCTCATCTAAGTAGATTCACTGCAAGATGGTTCTACTTCTAGTAATGACCAACTAAACTCCCATCAGACCAAACCTTCCTGCAGATAGCAACTGTACACTCTGAATAAAATAAAAAATAAAAACTACCTGAAGGCACTGGAAAATAAAAAAGCAGGCAGATGGCATTTATGGAGAGAAGTGACATTTATAAGGAGTGAAACTGAGTGAGTTCCCCATTTTTAAAAATGGCTTTAATAACCTCAGGGATGGCTTAAATTCAGATAGAAATCTGTTTCTCATTGGCCTGAAGAAAGAGGTAAAAATTCAAGGGCAACCACAGGCATTGAAAAGTGAGAGGAAATCCTGGAAAGGAGAAAGCCAGGAGAGTATCCCAAATTATGCATATAAGTCCTTTCTGAATCTCTGGCTAACCCCTAAATTGTACATATGCAAGGCAGATTACACGAAGCCCAGCTAAACCTAAAAGTACTGACTTTAGATTTGAGCTGCCTCCCACTGCAGGGAAGATAGGATTTACAGTTTGAAGTTTGAGTTTAGCCCAATTAAGTGCTTACTTAAAAAAATAATACTCTTTGGAGGAGAATAACAGAATCCAGATCATTTATAACATATTCTTCTATAATATCCAGTATATAATCTAAAATTATTTAATATATTTAAAAAACTGGAAAATGTGATCCATTCTCAAAAGAAAAGACAATCAAGAGAAACCAACTCTGAAATGATACCTGCATTTGAAATCAGCAGACAAGATATTAAAGCAGCTATTGTAACTATGCTGTGGGATATAAAAGGAAATATAATTGTCATGAATGAAAATATAAGAAATCTCAACAAAGGAACAGTAACTATAAAAAAGAAACAAATGAAAATTCCAAAACAGAAATACCTAACATGTGAAAAAAAAATTCACTCTTGGGACTTAGCAGCAGCAGTCCATGGAAATGACAAAATAGTGAACTTGATAACAGACTCAAAGAAATGGTCTAATCTTAATAACACAGAGAAAAAAAAAGATTGAAGAAAACAAACAGAACCTCAGAGACTGTGAAACCTCAAATGGTCTAATAAATATGAATCTAATATATATGAATCCTTCTAGGATTCTAGAATCCTAGAAGGAGAGGAGAGAGAAAATGAGGCAGAAAACTATTTCTTTTAATTTTTTAAATATTTATTTTTGAAAGAGAGAGAAAGAGCATCAGAAGGGGAGGGGCAGAGAGAGAGAGGGATACACAGAATCTGAAGTAGGCTCCAGGCTCTGAGCTGTCTGCACAGAGCGTGACACAGGGGCTTGAACCCACTGACCTTGAGATCATGACCTGAGCCGAAGCTTGACACTTAACCAACTGAGGTACCCAGGCGCCACAAGACAAAACAATTTGAATAAGTGGTCAAAATGTCCCAAAATTTGATCAAAGATACAAATTTATAGATTCAAATAATAAGGAAGTAAACTAAACCCCTAGGAGAATTAACACACACACACACACACAACGCCTACCTAGCATTTCACAGACAACAGGCTAAAAACCAGTTAAAGCCTGTGAGTAATGCCATCTAAGTCACAAGCACTTTTTTAAAAGGAGCAAAGATAATGGGTATAAAACTGCCTAGCATATGGTAATAACCAGCATAAACCTCAATAATTGTTGAATTTTTCATTTAAAAGATATATGCAACAATATGAAACATCTGTGCCAAAGAAAATACATATTACTTTACCCAAGGTTTGTGAATTCATTATCATTATATGAAGAACTTATCTAGACTTAAAGAAAAAAGATTCAAGAGAGGCACGCCTGTGTGGCTCAGTTGGTTAAGCCTCTGACTCTTGATTTCGGCTCAGGTCATGATCTCACACTTTGTGGGTTTGAGCCCCACATCAGGCTCTGTGCTGACAGAGCAAAGACTGCTTGGAATCCATTCTCTCCCTCTCTCTCTGTCCCCCCCTCTGCCCGCTTATTTTCTCTCTCTCTCTCTCTCTCTCTCAAAATAAATGAACTTCTAAAAAAGGTTCAAGAGAAGTTTGTATACATTTGCAGATAAGCAATAAATCTATAGTGGTTTAAAAGGGGAAACTGGAAAGCTTGGACTATAGCCTCAATATTGTTAGGTGACATCCTAAGTTACAAAATAGTACTTGATAGATATATAAAATGGAATATTTCACTCAATATATGGTGGAGACAGAGGAATGTACTGCTTCTACAAAATAATTATTGACTTATTTCTTTAAAAATTTGGTTGTGGGAGTTTCTTTTTTCCTCAAACACATAGAAGCATACCTTGGAGATATTGTGGGTTCAGTTCCAGACCACTACAATAGAGCAAATAGGCACAATAAAAGTGAGTCAAATGGGTTTTTTGATTTCCCAATGTGTATAAAGGTTATGTTTATATTATACTATAGTTTATTAAGTGTGTAATAGCATTACATCTAAATACAATGTACAGGGGCACCTGGGTGGCTCAGTCGGTTACGTGTCCGACTCCGGCTCAGGTCATGATCTCGCAGTCAGTGAGTTCGAGCCCCGCGTAGGGCTCTGTGCTGACAGCTCAGAGCCTATTTTGGATTCTGTGTCTCCCTCTCTCTCTGACCCTCCCCTGTTCGTGCTGTGTCTCTCTCTGTCTCAAAAATAAATAAACGTTAAAAAAATTAAAAAAAAATAAATACAATGTACATACCTTAATTAAAAAATACTTAATTGCTAAAAAATGCTAACCATCACCTAAGCTACAGCAAGCTGTAATCACTGATCATGGGTCATCACAACTAATTAATAATGATAATAATAATAATAATAATGGGGTGCCCAGATAGCTCAGTCGGTTAAGCATCCAAATTCAGCTCAGTTCATGATCTACAAGTCTGTGAGTTCAAGCCCTGCATCTGGCTCTGTGCTCACAGCTCAGAGCCTGGAGCCTGCTTCGGATTCTGTGTCTCCTTCTTTCTCTGCCTCTCCCACACTTGTATTCTGTCTCTCTCTCTCAAAAGTAAGTATACATTAAAAAAATTTTTTTAAATTAATAAAAGTTTGAAATATTGTGAAAATTATCAAAATATGACAAAAAACCTGAAGTGAGTAAATGTTATTGGAGCAATGGCACCAATAGACATGCTTGATGCAGGGTTGCCACAAACCTTCAATTTGTAAAAAATGCAGTATATGTGAAGCACAATTAAGTGAAGTGCAATAAAACAAGGTATGCCTGGACATAAAAAAGGAAAGAGCAAGCATATTTATAGTTTGTTCTGATGACACAAATAGTCTTTTCTACAAAGCATAAACAAGTAGGACCCTGATTATCACTATGGGTACATCAATAATTTAGCATATCTCAATGGGTACATAGGAAGGAAAGAAAGGAGGAAAGGTATAAGGAAAGTGGAAATAAGTATTTGGGGAATAAAGCTTTATAGATATCTGTGATGGGGCTTTCAGAATTACAATTTCACCTTTGAAAATTATGATAGAAGCAGTTGGTGACAAAGAAAACTGCCAATACAGACAACATCACAGAATCTTAGAGTTAGAAGGGACTTTAGAACTCAACTTGCCTATGCGGCACCTTGGTGGCTCAGTCGGTTAAGTGTCTGACTTTGCTCAGGTCATGATCTCATGACCCTCCCCCCCCCATCAGGGTCCTGCCCACTGCTCAGAGCCTGGAGTCTGTTTCGAATTCTGTGTCTCCCTCTCTGCCCCTCTCCCACTCGTGCTCTGTCTCAAAAGTAACTAAACATCAAGAGAATTAAAAAAAAAAGTCATTAAAAAATTCATCTTGTCTAAATTTTCTTCCAGTGAAAGAATTATCTTAATAGATCAAAAGATGGTCATTTAGTTTCTGCCTGAATTCCTCTATTGATAGGGAGTTCACTTACCTTATTAGACAGACCAAGACAAAGTTAAACAGCTAAAATTGTTAGAAAATTGGTCTTAAACTAAGCTAAAATCCTCCTTCCTATATTTCCTCCACCTGGTCTCAATTCTTCCCTCATCCTTTTAATTTGTCCTATATATGCCAGTTTTTCAAATATTTAAAACCACTACCATGTCCCACTGAAGTCTCTTATTCTCCAAGCTAAAAAATCCCCTTTCATCATTGGACATGCTTTACAGCCTCTAAATAAAATCGTTCTCCAGATGCAACATTTTTGAAGTATGGTACCTAGCCTTGGTTAGTACCAGAATAAATGATGAAAAAAACATGGCAACTTTGATTTTCATCTTGTTGGCTATAATTAAAGCCTTTCTTGATCCTCTGAGTTCTGATTTTTTCATGCACATATTAGCTATTATTTCTAGTTTTATATGATTGAAAAATTTACTATGTATACCTTCAATATATTTTCCAAGTTATTGATAAGAATGAATAGGATACTCTACAGTAACCCATAATTTTCTCAAGGTAGAAATAAATATGCAGAGTTCAACTAACTATAAATCACCCTAATTACTATCAAATTTCCCTTATTTCCTCTTTCTGAAAGAATAACACAAGATATAAGGTTTATTGTCTTACTGGATCCCTATTTTATGATGTCTTTCCCTTAAAGTCTAACTTAGTAATCCTTTCAAAAAATGACATGTAAGTATTTTTTGTAGTGACTCATTCTTACAGAAGCTTGGAGATCTTGATGACTATTATTTTCTTTAAATCAATACCTATAAACTATATCATTGAAAATCTTTTGTAGAATTATGTTGGGAGTAATTGCTAAATTTACAGATCCATAATCTTAGCAAATTATCCTCCCCCAACCTTGTCGAGAAAAGTCAGGGCATTTATTCATCTTTACTTTTATGGGATCTTTGGTTTTTGTGATGTCTCAAAAACTGGTAATAGTAGTTTTGTGATTGCTTCTGCAGCTTTTTTTCAGTGCTTCAGATCCTGGGCCTGGAGACTTAAGCTACTTAAAGGAAACTGATATATCTCCTCTAATTCTTCATCTTCCTTGAGCTTCAACATCCTTCTTAACCATGTTTCATCCACCCTTTTGTGTATGAACATTACTCCTAGTGATGGAGAAGTCTGGGTGAATAGTACTGTCAGCTACCACTTTATTTTTAAAAGTTTTTAAAGTGTATTTATTTATTTTGAGAGAGAGTGCACGAGTGGGGTACGGTCGTAGGGGAGAGGGGAGAGAGAATCCCAGGTAGGCTCTGTACTGTCAGTGCAGAGCCCGATGCAGGGGTTGAACTCACAAACCGTGAGAAATCAAACCTGAGCTGAAATCAAGAGTTGGACGCTTAACTGACTGAGTCACCCAGGCACCCCAGTTGTCACTTTTAATAGCATGGCCAAGCAGGCTTAAGTCTTGTTCTTGACTCTCAATGGAACTAAATATATGTACACATTTAGTGGTACTTAGCATTGTTTTTACAAGGCTCTGGCTTTCCTGATACGATTTTAAAAATTATATCCTTGGGGTGCCTGTGTGGCTCAGTTGGTTAAGCCTCTGACTCTTGATTTTGGCTCAGGTAATGATCTTACATTTCATGAGTTCCAGCCCCATGTCGGGCTCTGTACTGATGGTGCAGAGCCTGCTTAGGATTCTCTCTCTCTCTGCCCCTCCCCCCCCTCTCAAAATTAAACATTTAAAAAAATTATATCCTTTTCTGAAATGTATATTTGATTCTATGCTCTTACCATTATCGTGTCACATCTGAACTTACTAAAGAACTTCCTGTGCAGTCTCTCAGATCAGTAATGCTGTTTGGGGGCTAGGGAAACATGAATGCCATTTTTGATTGGGTTTCAAACTACACATTCTTCTCTACAAATTGTGATATGTATTTTTGTAGTATCTGAAGTGAGCACTATTTTTTTAATGTTTATTTTGGAGAGACAGAGAATCCAAAGCAGGCTCTGCTCTGTCAGCACAGAGCCCGATGTGGGGCTCAAACCTACAAACCATGAGATCACAACCTGAGCTGAAGATGGACACTTAACCGACTGAGCCACCTAGATGCCCCTGAAGTGAGCATTATTAATAGGTATGTTTCACGTACCTTCTGGTGTCTGTCGCTTCCGGTGTGTTAGGGCATAAGAAAGGTTTAGTGTGACTGTTTTGGATACTTCCTTTTTCGATCACCCAGAAATTAGGAGTGTTTCATTTTGAGACTCTCTCATCCTTCAAAAGTGTATTATGTTGGGGTGCCTGAGTGGCTCAGTTGGTTAAGCATCCAACTTTGGCTCAGGTCATGATCTCACTGTCCATGAGTTTGAGCCTGCGTCAGGCTCTGTGCTGACAGCTCGGAGCCTGGAGCCTGCTTCAGATTCTGTGTCTCCCTCTCTCTCTGCCTCTCCCCTGCTCACACGCTGTCTCTCTCTCAAAATAAATAAAGCTTAAAAAATGTATTATATAAGGACAAGGGGGTTATACTTCTCTTTCATTTCCCTAATTTTTGAACTATGCTTTTCTAAAGCCTGTAATAGACGTGGACCATAAATAGCATTTCCTACCTTTATTACTACAAATGCTAAGATGACAGACTCACTTTCTCCCCAAAGTTCCTATCTCCACTATCTTACCAAACAGCTCTTGTTTCCTGTTTGTATTATGACCAAAGTAGCAATTCCTTGCTTGAGTTATTCTACATCCTGAGAAATGAAACTGTCATCAAGGCAACAATTTAATCTTTGCAACATACTTACTGAATGTCTTCTATATTCCCAGCTCTGTGTGGTAATACAGAGAAAACAAGACATTATCTTCAGCTAAAAGTCTTTCCTTCTTTCTTCTATATAAATACTGTAGAACTCATACTCTTAACAATCTGTGGCTTTTTGTTTTGTTTTGTTTTGTTTTTTTGCCAATAAACCTGACTTTATGGGGCTGCCGTCAATTTGCACTGATGATTGGGAATACACACAGCACCACTGTAATATATCCCATCATCCTGGCTCTCAGGAGGGAACAATAGAAAGACATTCCAAAAGCCACAGTATTCCATGTCACCACTCGCAATTCAAACGCTTCACAAAATCCACTTCAAATGGCAGATGTGTCAGTATGATATCCAGAGGAGAGAAGAAGAAGGCAGACACTTGCAAATTTAACTTTAGAAAAGTACTTCCACACCATCACCTCAATGTGATATTTTAAAAATTGCTTTAAAAAAACGGAGTTACCTGCTTCTTTGTGTCCTTGTGCTCAAAAGATCTTCACTTTTTGTGACTTGGGGTAGCCCTTTTTGGAGGGGTACAAAAGAGTTGGCCCTTATGCAAATAAACATTTAAATGTAAATTTGTGCTCTGTAGGAAATAAAGCAGGAGACTGCAAGGATGTTCACTGCATGAAATTTTTCAAAACCAGGTAATCTTGGGAAAACCTGTGTACAATAAATAAAGGAAAGAATGGGTGAGAAATGAAAGAGAGTGGTTAGAAGAGAAATTTAGTCTGAGAAGACACTTGAAAAGTTTTAAGAGTGAGTGATCAGAGAAATATTGCCATTAGAAATAAGGTAGTAGGGGGTTGCTGCCGTGTACTCTATACTCAATAGAGGTCCTTCATCAATTGCCAGGTAGATTTTAGCTAGAGGATTCTATGTAGGCTTGTGAGAGAAGAAAATACAGGAACTACGATAACACTATCAACTGCTTAATTCAGCCAATAACTATTTATTGAGTACCTTCTATGTACCAAGTATTGTGTTAGGCATATGAACTATACAGATTTATAGCAATGAATAAGGCAGACAGAGTAGTCTCCTCCCTCATTAAGTTTATAGTCTACCGAAGTCTAGGTGAAAAAACAATACTTGGGTTGAGAAGAGTTAGAATGAGTCAACAATGACAGAAAGAAGCAGACTTAATGAAAGTGATCAAGGCAAAAATAAGCTTTGACATTTGTACATATATTTATCTAACTACCATAGTTTATATTCTGAAATTCCTCACATGGTACAATTCTCTTAAATTTTCAATGACTAAGTGCTATCTATTGAACTGGGACTCCAAGAAAAAAAATGGTCCATCATAAAGTCACAGCACAAAAAAGATTACCCTAAGCCTAGTGAAGTGGCACAAGAAATGACCACTAGAAAAAGTTGGGAGCTTCTTCTAGGTTCTAAGCACTTAAAACAATGTATTTCAGGGGTTCCTGGGTGGCTCAGTTGGTTAAGTGTCCAACTTTGGCTCAGGTCATGATCTCACAGTTCGTGGGTTCGAACCCTGCATCAGGCTCTGTGCTGATGGCTCAGAGCCTGTAGCCTGCTTTGGATTCTGTGTCTCCCTCTCTCTCTGTCCCTACCCTGCTCATTCTCTCTCTCTCTCTCTCTTTCTCTCTCTCTCTCTCTCTCTCAAAAATAAATCAACATAAAAAAATAAAATTAAAAAAATGTATTTGAGGGGCGCCTGGGTGGCTCAGTTGGTTGGGCGGCCGACTTCGGCTCAGGTCATGATCTCGCGGTCCGCGAGTTCGAGCCCCGTGTCAGGCTCTGGGCTGACGTCTCAGAGCTTGGAGCCCGTTTCAGATTCTGTGTCTCCCTCTCTCTCTCTGCCCCTTCCCTGTTCATGCTCTGTCTCTCTCTGTCTCAAAAATAAATAAAACGTTAAAAAAAATAATTAAAAAAAATGTATTTGAGAAAAGGAACCCAGACAGCCAAACTAGTAATTGGTTCCATTCCCCAAAACAGGTTGTTGATAGTGTTGTGTAAGTATAATCTTAAGTCACATTCCTAGTATTTGAGAGAGAGGGTAAAGGCAGGAAAAGGTAATGAGTGGCTGAATAATATACCTGGTGCTTAAGTTCACTTCTCCCCACTGATCTTAGCCAGTACCCCTTTAATCAATCATTTGGCTGATCCTTTCATCTAACCTTTGATAATCCTTGATAAAGATAAAGCATGTCCTGCAAAAGGAAACCTCTTCTGGCAGTTTTGCTTCAAAGCAGAAAGAGAAATGTTTAGGAGACTTGTTTTCATCTCCTCAGAATATATGTTTGTTGCAGGTTGTGGTGAAGTATAAAGGGGAGTATAAAGAAATTTCAGAAGAGAAAACAGGAAAGCCAATATGTAGTAGGTCAGTGCTGTTGGTTTTAGCATGTGAGCTACAAAATTCCAAGAATCATGCCATCTGAACCAAATTGCTTCAGGGTGGCTTCAGCATGTAAGCACATAATAGACATTTCTTGACAGGAATAACTCAAAGGATATATAACATAAGAGCAAAGATGGAAGCTCAATCAGCCCTCCTTTTATTAATAAATACAAGTTAAATCATTTATAGGGTACTAGACTAGATGATTTCAGAAGACCTTTTTATCTCTAAAGAGCTATGAATGTAGTTTTGTTCAGAGGACTTAAATGGCTAATTGCATACACATAAGTAGTATGCCAACAAATTACTCCATTTGGTCCTGGAAGAATACAAATACACAAGTAAAAATGACGTAAGACCCTCAGAGATTATAAACTCACTAAGTCTTTCTTGGTAGCACATCTTACAATTGTACATTTGTCTGAGTTAAGAGTGACTTAAAATTCTTCTTTCACCCAGAATAGAATGACCTCAATCTCTTCCAAAGGAATACAGGAAGCTGATCTTGAAGGTACAACACCTACTTAAAATTGATTCAGAACAACAGATGACTGCTAGCTCCCCAAGAAGAGATGCCTCATCAGGAAAAGGGAAATTGCCAAGTTTCTCAGCAGGGTCTTAAATTGAGAGGTCCAGTAATTACTGGATTTTACTCCAAGTTCCTACAGTGATAACTTACTGGGCAAAGTGATGGCTAATATTGACATTCCTTCACAGTAAAATAAAAATAAACCTAGAAATGTATATGAAATCCTTTAAAGAAGCAATTAAAACATCAACAGTTGTTAAACTGCCAGATCAAATAACTCTGAATATCAAACAGAATTTTTTTAATGTTATAGCTTTAGAGGAAAAGGAACTCTGCCTTTGCCCCAACATGTAATATTTAAAATTGAGAGCAGCTTGTTGTTTCATTACAGACTGTTCCCCCGTGGTTCAGCATGTGGCTTTGTCTCCAGCAGGAATGAATTAAGGAAGGGGTCAAACAGAACAAAAGCAAAGAGGAAGACAAAGAATCAATAGTCAAACTCTTTACCACCTCTTCATAACAAGCATGTTGTTGTATATTCCTGAGGGAAGCTATAAAGTCTGTATCTGCAGAGAGCTTTGTCAATCAATTAGAGTATTTGCTAATCCCATTTGGCCAAACCCTGCTCCAAGGCAAGGAGGTAGAAAAAGAAGGACTGAGTAAAACATGTCAACCATGAACAAGGAGAAGAGAACCAGACAATTCATGCATGGATTTTCAATTCTCTATTTATGATATCCCGATTCTAATTTCAACTCTGGCAAATACATGCTGGTACTACTACATGCTGGTCGAGGGCACAGTTTGAGAACTTTTTATGCCCTGGTCAAATAAAAAGCATATCTGAATTTATTTCAACATACACTGTGTTCTATACTTACTATGTGCTAAGTATTGATAGAATCATTTCTGTTCTCCAAGAGGTAGTCTAGCAGGGAACAGAGGACACATACAAAGAACTGCAGCATAGGAAGAATGTGTGAATACAAGTTAAAAAGATGGTGTAGTAGTATAGAAAACTTGTGGTTTTCTTTCTTTCCATGGGGATCATGTGCACAACCTGAGGTTCTTCCCTTCTTTCATCATTGACTGTGGTTATTGAACTCCACTTAAGTAATCCCATATTCTCACATGGATTCATATTTCATTCTTTCTTCCCCTTTCTCTTGCCCAGTTACTTCAAGATAACCTCTCTCTCAGTCCCTTTGCTCTATTTGTGAACCACCAAATAATTATAATCATGGCTGTCAGTTATAAGAGCACTGTTAATAAGATAACTGTGTACCAAGGAAAAGGAAAGCTGTCCTTTGTTAAGTGAAATTAGACACACAACCTGTGGCATCAACTTTTAATGTCCACTGAAAGTACCCAGAAATGCTCTTGAAAACAATCTCTCGAAGCTTGCATCTATCTCCTTAACTTGTAATTAACTCTGCTATTCTCATGCTTTAGCATTCAGAGTGCAACTTCTTATTCAATTATATTTTTGCTTTAATTACTAGTAATGAGACAGCATTCTTACACATGACTTATGAACTGAATGTATGGTATTTCAGTCATATCACAGGTGAAATCCAATTCTGTGGGCTAGCCTTGGATCTTCCCCATCACAGTAACATTGTTTCTACAAGAAAACATACAATTGCCAAACAACCAACTTGCCAAACATGATCTTTTGGAATGAAATCATCTCATAAACTGAGGGTTTGCCTGTGAAACTGTGCATAGAATTCCCCTTAGTGCCTAATAAGTGAGATCTATAAGTTACTTCTAAAGTAACTGCTAAGTAAATCTCATTTTCCAATTGACTTGTAGTATAAAACTAGGAAAAATTTCAAACTAAAACATTTTTTAATCCCTAAATATGATGCCATCACACAGAATAGGCCTACTCCACTATAGGCTGGAACCTTTAGTATCACAGCATAGCAATAGAGAGAAAAGAGGGTGACTGGGAAATTATTATTTCTTACTCTTGTTAAAATAGTTTTTCTAGGTTCCATAATTTCATTTGGAAGACCATTCAGCAATAGAACCAGATCTCCAGTGAATGCTTATTTTACCACACCACACTGATTGACAAAAAATAGCTTTTATATGACAAATACATTCCTACTGAAGAACTACCATGACAACCAAACCACTGGCTTGTGTGATTAGACTGTAGAGGACTGATGAATTACATATGCCATATACAATACACAACTGCCATACAGACACTTCATGGGCTTGAATTTGCAGCCAAGATGTTGCGAAGAAGGCAAGTGGGGGTTCTATGCATCAAGCATTGGGCTAAGCATGTTACATGGACTAACTCATTTAATAGTCATAGCAGCTTTTTTTGTGTGACTAGCATTCTATATATGACGGAATGGAAGCACAGAGTACCAGAGTAACTTACCCAAGGTCACACAGTCAGTGGTTGAGTCTGGCTTTGAATGCAGGCAGTCTGCATTCAATGACTGAGAACTTAAGCACCGCAGTATGCAATAATGCTGCTGCTGATTATGACAAAGATGATAATAATAAGTGATAATGGCAACAAACAGTAATATAACATTGACTATTCAAGGCACTGTTCCAAGTACCCTCTGTATGCCAAATCCTTTAAACCTCACAACAATCCTATGAGGTAGATATTATTATTCCCATGTTTCAAATGTGGAAATTTTGACACACCACTAGGAAGTAAATGATCTATGATTGAAATCCAGGTATTCTGGCTCCATTATAACACATTGCCTCTGTAACAAAGATAGCTGGGGTGTAACAGGCAAAATCAGTAGGCTTGGAGTTCAGAAAAACAATTCAGGCTCAACTATTTCCTAGTTCTGAAATCTTGCAACATGTTACCTCTGTTTTTCTTCATGTTTATTTTTTATTTATTTTTAAATCTAAGCATAGTTGACACTTGTTACATTAGTTTCAGGTGTACCACTGAGTAATTTAACAAGTTTATACATTATGCTGTGTTCACCACAACTGTAGCTACCATCTGTCTTATTCCATCACTACTACAATATCATTGACTGTATTCCCTATGCTGTGCCTAAATGCCCGTGACTTATTCATTCCATAACTGAAAGCCTGTATCTCCCTTCTGCTTCACCCATTTCCCCCATCCCCCCACTTCCATACCCTCTGGCAATCATCAGTTTGTTTTTTGTATTTATAAGTCTGATTCTGCTTTTGGTTTGTTTATTCAAAATGTTTTTCATGTTTATTTATGATTGAGAGTGAGAGACAAAATGTGAGTGGGGGAGGGGCAGAAATGGAAATACAAAATCCGAAGCATGCTCCAGGCTCTGAGCTGTCAGCACAGAGCCAGAAGCAGGGCTCAAACTCACAAACTGTGAGATCATGACCTGAGCTGAAGTCTGACACCCAACCGACTAAGATACCCAGGTGCCCTTATTCAAAAAAATTTTTAAAGATTCTATTTATGAGTGGATTCATATGCTATTTGTCTTTCTCAGTTGGACTTATTTTGCATAATTCCCTATAGGTCCATCCATGTTGTCTCAAATGGCATGATCTCATCCTTTTTATAGCTGTGTAATATTCCACAGTGTATATACACAGCACATTTTCCTTATCCATCTGCTTAGTGATGGACACAGGTTGCTTCCATATCTTGGCCATTGTAAATAATGCTGCAATAAACATAAGGGTACATATATCCTATCAAATTAATGTTTTCATTTTCATTGGGTAAATACCCACTGACGGAATTATTTGATAATATGGTATTTCTATTTTTAATTGTTGAGGAACCTCCATACTGTTTTCCACAATGGCTGCACCAATTGACATTCCTACCAATGATATGTTACCTCTCTGAGACTCACTTTCTTTACCTATGAAATAGAGAGCAATTTTAACTCATAGGGATAAGTGTAAGAATTAAACAGGAATGTACGTAGAAGTTCTTTGGAAAATGTAAAGTGATACATAATTGTATGGAATTAATGAACAAACTGGGTAAAGACAGTTAAGAAATTTTATGTGTATATATATAGACTGTAATAATTGGTACATACAATACTCAGGAATTATGATGTCCTTCCTCTTTGCAACATGGTCTTTTAGAATTTTAGATTATGCTACTAGGAATAGTGTATTTCCGATATGTCTCAGGTGAATTTAGCAGACCTGAGGTCATCAGTTAGCCTAAGTACAGTTTATTACTAACCAAAAACTGCTGCAAATGGCAACCTGTAGCAATGATAAAGTAATTACTGGTTGCTGTAATTAAAATGAACCGTTTGACAAGGCCATTGCAGGAAATCTAGCCCACCAGATGTACTTGCATTGTGTGTCTCTCACAGAACAAGTTCTATCCCTTGTGATTAGCAATTGTACTGGAAAAGGATAGAAGTGGTTCTCAAATATCTCCCTTCAATACATTCCTCTGTGGCTTACTGGATGGCATGATCTCACAAGAGAACCATCCACTAGAACTCAACGGTTCTACCCCCACTACAGCATTGCTCTTTTTCAGGACTATATTGCATAATAGAGGAAAACAGTTAAAAATCACAGTAAGAGTGGCAGCTACAAAATTACAGGGGTGCAAATGTCTGCTGAAAGCCTCAGTAACTGCAAAAGAAGAAGAAATCAGGAGGACTCTGTCTTTACTAAAGCCTGGCTCTAGATAGGTCAGACAACCTAGTGGCACCTGCTATTTGCTGAAAACAAGGATGAGGAAAAGCTGATGGTGCACATGAATCATCACTATGTGAAGGAAAATTATTCAATAGGTACAGCAACCAAGGCAGCTCTAATTTAGTTCTTTTCAATAAAAATATTTAAAGATATAACAATACTTATTTATATTTTATACATTCAAGATTTTTTATATAAATATAGTCACAAATCAGGAAAAAATTCTTTCATAGTATGTTAGAACATTTTTTAGAAGGTGGGAAATTTTTATTCAAATGAACAGTTAAAAAGAAATTTTTTAATGTTTATTTATTTCTGAGAGTCAGAGAGAGAGAGAGAGAGGCACAGAGGGAGAGGGGGACAGAGGATCCAAAGCTGGCTCTGTGCCAACAGCAGAGAACCCAATGCGGGGCTTGAACTCATGAAGCATGAGATCATGACCTGAGCTGAAGTCAGATGCTTAACCAACTGAGCCACCCAGGCTACCCCAGAAATAAAATTTTTACAACATAAAAAGTAGAACTTTATATGATATATTTTTAATATATATATATATCTGAAGATTAGAAATTCCAGTTGGAATGACTTGAGTAGGGGGAAAACTAGAGCCATGTAGCCAAACACCACCTACCAAAGCAGGAATTTCTTGAATATAGTTTGAAAAAGAAATCACTGCTTTATTATCTCATGTTGTCCACACTTAGTTTCACCCTCATATTTAGATCTAGTCGTAGATCAAGACAATCAAATTTAATCTAGGTCTGTATCTCCTGCAGAGTCAAAATCATGTGGTACCATATAGATCTGCTTGACAGATGTAGATTTAATTGTCTTTTATACTTCAATGAAAAGGCACCTATAATATTAGTTATTCTGAATGTTTTGGTCTGTACTAAATTAAGTGGACAATAGGATAAACCTCTGACACACTGCACCAGAGGCAGTATAGTAAGAGAGGGGCACCATGGGGGCGAGGTTACCCAAATAGACTCATTTGAAGAATGGCTTCAAGAAGCATGCAATTGGAGAGAAAGGAAAATGTTCCCTAGTCCACTGAGGTAACTAGCTGACTGTTGAGAACAAATAGCTTCTGCCAGTAGTTTAAGCAAAACCCTCAAGGATTAAATGGAAAAGTATACCTCATTTTAATAAATCTTTTAAATGTTCAGGTCCTGTACTTTATAATTCAAAATTTCTTCTATGCAAAATTTCTTCCATCTCTATTGTGATAAAAAGGCAGAGTGAAGATTTACAAGTGAAGAAAAGGTACATTTCCATTCAGAATTTTCCTTCTTTTCAGGTTCCAAGATTTGAACTTAATATCTCTGGATAAAAAAGAAAAATCAGGCATTTCAATGTTGGTATTCATGGTCTTGGGGGGATGTGAGATTAGATGGAGAGGATGGGTGTATATCAAGTTTTCTAGAAACTTTGACTTCCTACTATAAGGAAAGAATATGGGCAAAAAGAAGGAGGGAAGCATAGGTTTGTGCTTTCTTTCTCCACAACAGATGCCAAGAAGGTAAAGAAGGCTGAGGTTCCTTTGATTTTAGTCCTTTGCCTATCCAGGCAAAGACAAGTTCATCTACCTTAGAAAAAATACTGTTATGTTAAAGCAAAAGTGAAAAATGTATGTATAAAATAGAAAAGTGATAAGAAATTAAGCAGAAAATCTCTTAAATTGTTTTTTTTTCAAAGTGTGAATTGTAGAGAGTACTAGATATAAGAAAATAAAAGCAAATATAGTTTTAAACATAGCTTTTTACCCCCAGATCTATCCTGAATAGTTGGGGCAGGGAGGGGCAGAGATGGGGGGGGATGAGGGAGGGAGAGAGAGAGATTAAAGGTATGAATAAATCAAATGAACAAAAGTAGCAACATGATATGGTGGAAACTGCATGGAACTTGGAGCCAGGAGACCTAATTTCTAATCTTATTTCTGCCACTAACTCCATGTGGCTTGCTTTAGGCAAGTGTCTTAAACTTTCTGTGCCTCAGTCTCTACACACTGCAAAATGAGGGGATTGTACTAGTTTCTAAAGTCCCTTCTAACTCTAATATTTCAAAATTTGTGAAACAATATGGTACATGTTATGTTGTGTCCCCCCACTTCCCACAAATTCGTATGTTGAATCCCTAAATTCCAGTAACTTGGAATGTGACTGTATTCAGATAGAACCTTTAAAGAGGTAACTAAGGTAAAATGAGACTGTCAGAGGAGACCATAATTCATTATGTCTGCTGTCCTTATAAAAAGAGGAGATTAAAGCAAACAGAGAGATACCTGGAATGCATTCACACGGAGAAAAGATTGCCTGAAGTGGCAGCAAGAAGAGGTGATCTCTAAGCCAAGGCAAGAGACCTCAAACAAAGCCACCCCAACCAACACCTTGATCTCAGACTTCCAGCCTCTAAAACTGTGAGAAAAGAAATCTCTGTTGTTTAAGCAACCCAGTTTGTGGTATTTTGTAGGCAGCCACAGTAAACTAATACAGTGCATAATTCACATGAAGACTCAAGTAATTTATTCCAAAGGGTAAAATTGTACTCAGGATGATTTTGCTGAAGTTTCGAATTTCCTGGCTCTTAATTTCAGAACTTGTAGGTTTCCCAAACAAGCCACAGAAAAAATGATAATTGCCATTGTGGAAGGTTGTAGCCTACAAAGTCAAGTGTCAAGGGAGTTGAAACCTTACAACACAATAAAGAGAAACCAGGCTGAGAACAGTTTGTCAACAACAAAAAATGATATAACTTAAGATATTTTATTTTTACTTATACCTAATTAATAATCAAATTGATTTTTGCAGGTTCAAGATGTATTAATGTGTCTAAAATCAGGGTTTGATATCTTGATCTGTCATTTCACCTGTTCTTCAATGACTATAGACTGGAGTAGGAGGATGATGATAAGGTGTGTGAATCAGTGTGCATGTGTTTAGGTCAGGGAAGGCTACAAAGAAAGGGTGGGGGGAGGATGGCGATGAATAGCTCAGTAAAAATCCATTCTCACCACTGAAAACTAAACTTTAAAGCAACCCCAATAAAATAGGGGTGGTAGTGGATTAGCTTTTCTCTGCTAGAAGCTTTTTTTTAATTTAAAAAATGTTTTTATTTATTTTGGGGGGAGAGAGAGAGAGAGAGAAAGAGAGAAAGAGAGACAGCAACAGCAAGCATGAGTGGGGGAGGGGCGGAGAGACAGGGAGACACAGAATCCAAAGCAGGCTCTAGGCTCTGAGCTGTCAGCACAGAACCTGACTCAGAACTTGTACTCACAAACCGTGAGATCATGACCTGAGTCAAAATTGGACCCTTAACTGACTGAGCCACCCAGGTGCCCCTAGAAGCTATTTTTAATAACAGTTTATCTGGAAAACTGGATCTCTAGTGGCAGACTAACCACATTCAGAATAATTCTGCAAAAACAGAATCCCAAAGTTGGAGCTAAAGGGGACCTTGGAAATCATCTGGTCCATTTCTCTTATTTTACAATGGCAAATTGAAGCCTAGGGAGAAGAGAACAGCCCAAGGTCACATAGCAAGATACTAGCAGAGATAGAATTTTAACCTAAAATAATATTTTCCTCAGACAGCTTTTAAATTAACATTTAACTGGACTACATCTGCTCCCCCTCCCCCTCCCCCTCTCTCTCCCTCTTGATCTTCTTGACTTTTACTAATCTTTGCTGTTTTTATATAAAGTAACAAACTTTCACAGAGACTATAACTTTTCAAGGTCTCCATCAGCCAAAATAGCAAAATAGCAAACAAAATTGCAAAGCAATAGAGCTAGAGGCAACTTATTATTTCTGTTTTATTCTCTATTTTGTTTGGAACATAAACTAATTAGATGTGAAAAAGCTGTGTAATATGGTGGAAAGGAGACCCATTTAGGTGTCAGAAGACTAGGGTTCTTGAATCAATTCTGTGCCACAAACTAGTTATATGATTTTGGACAAGTAACAATCTATCTTGGATTCAGTTTTACTATCTGTGAAATGAGTGTGTGGTGGCTTGCATACTGGCCAACAAAAAGATATGTCCAAGTCTTAATCCCTGGAACAAGTGAATGTGGCCTTATTTGGAGAAAGGGTATTTACAAATATAAGTAATGATCTCAAGATTAGAACATCTTGGATTTACAGTGGGGCTCAAATTCAATGACAGACATCTTTACAAGAAAAAGGGAGAGAGAAATTTCACACAGAGATAAGAAGGTGACATGAAGCCAGAGGCAGCAACCTGGACCGATGGATCTATAAATCAAGGAATGTCAAGAATTGCCTGCATTGATGAGAAGCAAGGAGAAAGGCATGGAACATATACTCTCTCCAAGCTTCCAGAAGGAACTAAACCTTCCAACATGTCTATTTCAGACTTCTAGGCTCCTCAAGTATGAGAGAATAAACTTTTGTTATTTCAAGCCACCAAATTTGTGGTAATTTGTAATAACAACCTTAGAAAACTAATACAGTGAGTGAGTATGGGATCAGGTATGAGGGTCCAGGCACATAACATAAATGAATGAAATGGGCTGCCACATGAAACACAAGTGTAAGTGAAATGATTAATAAAAATGAAACAATTATCGTGGTATCAGAGAGAAAATAGTGACAACTTGAATAATACACTTTAGTTCTAGCCTATCATCACCATGTGGGAATGTAGGCCCAGTACTGCCAGAGGTTCCAGATTTCAAGAAAAGTTTGAAGTTCAATCTTTTATTTGAAATGTTTCCATTTAAAAATGAAGAAAAGTAATTTTAATTTTTAAAACACTATGTGTCAAGGGGTGCCTGGGTGGCTCAGTTGGTTAAGCATCAGACTCTTGATCTCGGCTAATATCATGATCTCACAATTCGTGAGATCCCCCACATCAGGCTCTGTGCTGACAGCATGGAGTCTGCTTGGGATTCTCTGTCTCCCATTCTCTCTGCCCCTCCCCTACTTGTGCTCTCTCTCTCTCTCTCTCTCTCTCTCTCAAAATAAATAAACTTTAAAAAGTGCACTATTTATAAAAAAAAAAACCTAACCTTAGAGCTAAATATTAATCTCTAATGTTCTTATGGCTCTAATTGTCTTTGTTTCAAGTGGTTCACCCTGGGATTGTAATATGTTATTGGAACTGGAGGTTATTATTATTTTTTGATCTAGCATTGTGGGGACAACAGTAGCAGTGGTCACAGCATAAGTGTGACATTTTGTTAGTTCATGTCTAAACGAGAACCATGTCAAACACTTCTTTTCTAGGTTTATTTAAAATAGACAGGTCAGAAACTTTTCCTATTAAAATAAACCCCAGGAAGTGTGGTCTCTGCATCATTTTACTTACTAAAAGTGTTATTGGGTATGAAAATGAAACTGAAAGACAATGTAGTATTAGTTCACAACTGGCAAAGACATTTATACTTGAATGTATCCTGTTTAGCAGAAAAGGCATTCAAAAACTCAGTTAACTTTCTTTATATTAATACTTGCAAGTTTTTTATCCCAGAAGCAGATATGTGATTATACTTGCAAGTGATGAAGTTAAACACTTTCTGAAAATGTATATGTCCCTTCAATACTTTGTACTGGAACAGTATCTTACTAAGTTCATTTTCATATTATACTCTTTAGAAATATGAAGACTCAACACGATTAAATCTGAGCTTCTAAGAACCACCACTTAATAATTTTTATCCTGTGTCTTCTTCTAATAGCCTATACACCTATGCACTCACTTTGAATTTAAAAAAAAAGTGATGAGGGTGTCAAGACAAGTCAATGAAAAAACGATAGTCTTTTTAACATATGGTACTTGGACAACTGAATGTCAACATGCAAAAGAATGATGTTGTACTGTTGCATCATAAACATAAATAACAATTAACTCAAAGAAGATCATAAAGACCTAAACGAAAAAGCTAAACTATAAAACTGCTAGCAGCAAACAGAAATAAATTTTCATAACCTTCGACTAGGCAGTGCAGTTTTAAATACAATACCAAAAGCACAGGCAACAACAAAAAAGGTAAATATGACCTCACCAGCAGGAAATTCTTTGTCTTTAAAAACACCATAAGAAAATAAAATGAAAACCCCAGAAGGGGAGAAAATATTTCTAGTACTATATTTGAAAAAAGACTTGTATCAAAAATACATAAATAATTCTTAAAAAAAAAATAAACAATTTAAAAATTGGGCAAAGGATATGAGTAGATGTTTCTATAAAGAATATATATAAATAGCCAATAAAAACACATTGAAAGATGCTGAACATCACTAATCAGTAGGGTAATGCAAATCAAAACTACAATGAGATACTACTTTACACCTTTTAGGATGACTATTATTAAAACAGAACAAAACAAGACAAAAAGTAAATGTTGAGGAAGATGTGGAGAAATTGGAACCCTTGTGTATTACTGGTGGGGATGTAAAATAGTGCAGCTTCTGTGAAAAATGGTATATATACAATCACATGATCCTGCATTCCCACTTCTGTGTATATGTACAAAAGTATTTAAAGGAAAAATTAGATCAGATATTATTGCACCCATGTTTATATCAATACTATTCGCAATAGCCAAAAGGTAAAAGAAACCAAAGTTTCTAACACTGGATGAATGGATAAACTAAATGTGATATGCACATATAATGGAATATGACTCAGCCTTAAGATGGAAGGACATTCTGATACATGCTATGTTGATGAAACTTAAAGACATAATCACAAAAGGACAAATATTGTAAGATTCCATTTACATGAGAAACCAAGAGTAGTCAAATATATATAGATAAAAAGTAGAATGGCGGCTGCGAAGGGCTGAGGGCAGAAGGGAAAGGGACTTAGTGTTTAATGGGTATAGAGTGCTAGTTTGGGAAGGGGAAAACGTCCTGGAAATAGATAATGGTAATGGTTGCACAACAATGTGCATGTACTTCCTATAGTTAGTGCCACAGAACTGTGTACTATAAAATGGTTCAAATGGTAAATTTTATGTTATGTATATTTTACCACAATAAAAAGGACAAGTAAACCAATTAAAAATTGGGCAAGGATTTAAACAGATGTTTTTCCAAAGAAGATATACAAGTAGTCAATATGTACATGAAAAGTTGCTTAACATCATTAGTCATTAGGAAAATGTGAGTCAAAACCACAAGGAGATACCACTTCACACACACTAGAATAGCTGTAATATAAAAGATAGACAATAATAAATCTTGATGATGGAGCAATTAGAATCCTCAGACACTGCTTGTGGGAAAGAAAATGTTGCAGCCACTTTGGAAAACACTTTGACAGTTCCCCCAAAAGTTAAACATAGAGTAACCATATATCCCAGAAATTCCACTGCTACATATATACCCAAGAGAATAGAAGACAGGTGTTCAAACCAAAACTTGTACACATTCAAAGCAGCATTATTCAGAGCAGTCGAATGAATAAATGAAGTATAGATACATAATACGACCTAGATAAACTTTAAAAATATAATGCTAAGTGAAAGAAGCCAATCACAAATGATATCATTTTATATGATTCCATTTATATACAATATCCAGAACAGGCAAATTTATAAAGATAAACAGTAGATTAACAGTTACCTAGGATGAGAGGAAGGGAGACAAGAGAATGTGGAATGAGAACTAATAGATATGGAGTTTCTTGTTGGTGAAATGAAAATGTTTTGAAATTAGACTGTAATTGGGGCGACCAACTCTTGATTTCAGCTCAGGTCATGATCTCAAGGTTTTGATACTGAGCCCAGCATCAGGCTATGCAGTGACAGAGAGGAGACTGCTTGGGATCCTCCCTCATTCCCTCTTTCTCTGCCCCTGCCCTGCTTGCACTCCCTCACTCAAAATAAATAAATACTAAACAAATTAGATTGTGGTGATGATTGCACACGTGAGCAAATATACTAAAAACCAATGAACTACACACTTTAAATGGGTAAATTATATGGTAAGTGAATTACTTCACAATTCTAAAAGAGCAAGAAGAGAAAGTAGAAATGTTTCATACGTGTGTCTCTCAAATTAATATTTTCTTACTTGCTCTGTTTCACATATCAAATATAACAGCTAAGGGGCGCCTGGATGGCTCAGTCAGTTAAGCGTCTGACTCTTGATTTCAGCTCAGGTTATGATCTCATGGTTTGTGAGTTCAAACACCACATTGGGCTCTGCGCTGACCTCGCGGAGCTTTCTTTGGATTCTCTATCTCCCTCTCTCTCTGCTTCTACCCCCCCCCCCACTTGCTGTCTCTCAAAAATAAATAAACATTAAAAAATTAAAATAAAATATAACAGCTAAGGCCAATCTCAGCAAATATGTCACTTTGCACTGTTACTCCTCACATTAGCTACCATTATTTTACCACCATATCTAAGATATTTATCATGATACTGTAAATTGTGGTCAACACACATTGAAGTAAAATGAATATGAAAAGGTCATAATTCTTTAAGATTAGCCAAGCATAGAAATACCATTCTTCAATAGAAGTAGTTTTGTATAATTTAGCAGCTGTACAAAAATTTAAATCACTGATTGCTAAGTGTGACACTGTACATAGGGATAACAGTCCCCTTTTATGATGATGATTGTCTATGTCAGTTTCTATTGTTCTACAAATGAAATACCTGAACCTACAGATAAATAAATAAATGAAAAAAACAGGACACTGGTACAGATGCAAAAAGAGAAAGAGAAAGACAGAGAGAGAGAGAGAGAGAGAGAGAGAGAGAGAGAGAGAGGGAGAGAGATCTGCAATCATTCAAACATTATGACATACACACACAAGGAAGAAAACAACTCATTGTCAGGAGACAAATCAATTAATAGCACCAAGCTCAGATATGGCAAATTATAAGGAATTTAAAACAACTGTGATCAATAACTTAAAGACTTTACTGGAAATGATAACACACAATGACACATGGGTAATTTCAGTAAAGAGATGGAAACTATAACAAAGAATAAGATGGATATACTGTTTAAACCCACAGGAAAATATGTCCTTTACCATTGAGGCAAATTCCTTCTAAACTCACTCTGTTGAGAGTTTTTATCATGAAAGTATTGAGTTTTGTCAAATGCTTTTTCTGCGTCTATTGAGATGATTGTGTGATTTTTATCCCTCATTCTATCAGTATGGTGTATCTCATTAACTGATATGGGTATATTCAATCATCTTGTCTTTCAAGTAATAAATCTTATGTAGACATGGAGTATGATTGTTTTAATGTGCTACTAAAATTTGTTTACAATCAAATTTAATTTAAGTATTTTTAAAGTTTATTTATTTATTTTGAGAGAGCACACGTGAGTAGGGGAGGGGCAGAGAGAGAGAATCCTAAGCAGGCTCTGCACTGTCAACACAGAGCCCCCATGAAGCACTCAATCTCAGGAACTCTGACGTCATGACCTGAGCCAACATCAGGAATTAGTCAACCGATTGGGCTATCCAGGTGCTACTGATTTTAATTCCCATGTACTTAACATACAGTGCTATATTATCATCAAGATATGTATACTATTAATGATTGTTTTTTAGAAGATTTTTAAAATATTTTATTTTTGAGAGAGCACAAGTTGGGAAGGGGCAAAGAGAGAGGGGTAAAAAGGATTTGAAGTGGGCTCTGTGCTGACAGAAGCAAGCCTAATTCAGGGTTTGAACCCATGAAGCAGGAGATCATGACGTGACCCAATCTCAGACACTCAACTGACTGAGCCATGCAGATGCCCGCCCCCCCCTTTTTTATAGACACAGAGAGAGAGCAGGGGAGAGGGACAGAGGGAGAGAGAGAATCTTGAGCAGGTTCTATGCTTAGTGAGGAGCCGAACACGGGGCTCAATCCCATGACCCTGGGATTCAAGAGTAGGATGCTCAACAGACTGAGTGACCTAGGTGCCCCTAAGATAAGTGTACTCTTAACCTCCTTCAGCTATTTAACCAAGCCCCCTCCCCACCCCCAACACCTACCTCCACTCTGGAAACCATTGGTTTCTTCTCTATATTTAAGAATCTCTTTTTTGGTTTCTCTCGCTCATTTTTTCCCTTTGTTCATTTGTTTTGTTTCATAAATCCTACATATGAATGAAATCATATGGTATGTATCTTTCTCTGGATTATTTCCCTTAGCATTATACTCTCTGGATGCATGCATGTTATTACAAATGGAAAGGTTTCATTCATTTTTATGGCTGAAAAATATTCAATCACATATATATACCACTACTTCTTTCTCCATCTACTGATAGACATGTGGGCTGTTTCCATATTTTGGCTATTTTAAATAATGCTTCTATAAACACAGGGGTGCAAATATCCATTTGAAGCAGTGTTTCCAAATTCTTTGGGTAAATACCCAGTACTGCAATTCTTGAATTGTACACTACTTTTATTTTTAAGTTTTTTATACTGTCTTCCATGTTGGCTATACCAATTTGCATTCTGAACAACAGTGCGCAAGGATTCCTATTTCACCACATCCTTGACGACACTTTTATTTCTTCAGTTTTTGATTTTTGCCATTTTCACAGATCTGAAATATCTCATTGTGCATCTCAATATTTGCATTTCCATAATGAGGAGTAATGTTGAACACCATTTCATGTGTCTGTTGGCCATCTGTATGTCTTCTGTGGAGAAATGTCTGTTTATGTCTTCTGCCTATTTCTTAATTGGATTATTTGTGATTTTTTTTTGGTGTTGAGTTTTAGAAGTTCTTTATATATTTTGGATACAAACTCTTTATTGGAAATATCCTTTGCAAATGTATTCTCTCATCCTATACATTGTCTTTTAGTTTTGTTTCATTTCCTGTGTTAAAGCTTTTCAATTTCATGTACCAATATTACTTCTGCTGCTATTGTTTCAGGAGATATATCTAGATGCTGCTATCATGGATGTGAGAGAAAGTACTGTCTGTGCTCTCCTCTAGGATTTTTATTGATTCAGGTAAAACATTTAGGTCCTAAATGAATTTTGAGTTTATTTTTGTGTATGGTGTAAGAAAGTGGTCCAGTTTCAATCTTGTGAATGTACCTGAACAGTTTTCCCAATACCATTTCTTGAATACACTATCTCCCATTGGATATTCTATCCTGCTTTATTAAAGATTAATTGACCATATAACTGTGGGTATATTTCTGGGTTTTCTATTATCTTACATTGATCTATGTGTCTATTTTTGTGCCAATACCATACTTTTTTGATCACTACAGTTTGGCAATATATCTGGAACACTGGAATTGTGATACCTCCACTTTTGTTTTTCTTCTTCAAAATTACTTTGACTATATCAAATCTTTTAGGGTTCCAAACAAATGTTAAGCATTTTTTTCTCCTAGTTCATTAAAAACTGTTGTGCTTTGATAGGGATTGCAGTAAACCTGTACGTTGCTTGGGTAGCAAAGTCATTGTAATAATATTTGTTCTTCCAATCCATGAGCATGGAATGATGTTCTTTGTGTCATCTTCCATTTCTTTCCTCAGTGTATTCAAGTTTTCAGACTACAGGTCTTTCACCTCTTTGGTAAGTTTAGTCCTAGGTATCTTATTGTTTTGGTTATAATGATAAATGGGATTGTTTTCTTAATATCTCTTTCTGCTGCTTAACTATTGATGTTTAGAAATGCAGGAGATTCAAAGGGTTGCCTGGGTGGCTCAGTGAGTTAAGCATCTGACTTCTGATTTCAGTTCAGGTCATGATCTCACAGTTCATGGGTTCAAGCCCCAGGATAGGCTCTGTGCTGACAGCTTGGAACAACTTAGGATTCTCTCTCCATCTCTCTTTCATTCTCTCTCTCTCAAAATAAATAAATAAACTTAAAAAAAAAGAAATGCAATGGATTGTGACCACTGATTTTTCATCCTGTGACTTCACTGAATTCACTTATCAGTTCTAGTAGGTTTTTGGTGGAGATTTACGGGTTTTCTACATATGTTTTCATGTCATCTGCAAATAGTGAAAGTTTTACTTTTTCCTTACCAATTTGGATGTCGTGTAACTCTTCGGCTTGTCTGATTAATGCAGCTAGGACTTCTAGTACTATGAAGAAGACAAGTGATGAGAATGGACATCCTTGTCCTGCTTCTGACCATAGGGGGAAAGTTTTCATTTTCTCCACATGGAGTATGATGTTAGCCATGGGTTTTTCATATATGGCCTTTATTATGATGAAGTATGCTACATTCAAACCTACTTTGCTGAGGGCTTTTATCATGCATGGATGTTGTATGTTGTCAAGTGGTTTTTATGCATATCTTGAAATGATCACATGGTTTTTATCCTTTCTCCTATTGATGTGATGTACCGCATTGATTGATTTGTGGATACCGAATCACCCTTGTATCCCAGCAATAAATCCCATTTGAACATGGCGAATGATTTTTTAAAATGTATTCTTGGAATCGGTTTGCTAATATTTTGTGGAGGATTTTTGCATGTACATACATCAGACATATTGGCCTGTAGTTATCTTTTTCTGTGGCCACTTGTTTTGTGGCCTACCATGTGATCTATTCTGAGGATGTTCCATGTGCAGTTGAAAAGAATGTCATTCTAGTGTGCCTGGGTGGCTCAGTTGGTTGAGCGTCCAACATCAGGTCAGGTCATGATCTCGTGGTCCATGAGCTCAAGCCCCACGTCAGGCTCTGTACATACACACACACACACACACACACACACACACACACACTGGAATATTCCTGAGCCATCAAATAGAATGATATCTTGCCATTTGCAATGATGTAGATGAAATTAGAAAGTATTATGCTAAGTGAAATTAGAGAAAGACAAATACCATATGCTTTCACTCATATGTGGAATTTAAGCAACCAAAAAGATGAAAATAGGGGAAGGGAAAAAAGAGAGAGAAGCAAAACATGAGTCTATAGAGAACAAACAGCGTTGATGGAGGAAGGCAGGTGGAGGATGGGCTAAATGGGTGATGGTAAATGGGCCTTGTTGTGATTAACACTGGGTATTATATGTAAGTGATGAGTCACTCAGTTCTACTTCTGAAACCAATATTACCTTATAAGTTAATTAACTGAATTTGTTTTTTAAGCTTATCTATTTTGAGATGGGAGAGGGGTAGAGAGAGAGGGAGAGAAAGAGAATCCTAAGCAAGCTCCACGATATCAGTGTGACACCCAATGTGGAGCTCAAACCCTTGAACCTTAAGATCATGGCCTGAGTCAAAATCAGGAGTCAGATGCTTAAGTGACTGAGCCATCCGGGTACCCCAACTAACTACATTAAATAAAAACTTGAAACAAAAAAATGGGCAAAGGACTTGAATGGACATTTCTGAAAAGACATACAAATAGTCAACAGGCATATGAAAAGATGTCCAACATCACTAATCATCAGAGAAATGAAAATCAAAACCACAGTAATATGTCACCTCATACCTGTTAGTATGGGTATTATTAAAAAAAAAAACAAAAACAAAAAGATGAGATAACAAGTGTTGGCAAAAATGGTAATGAAATTGGAAACCTGTACACTGTTGGTGGGCCTGTAAAACGGTGTAGGTTCTGTTGAAAACAGTATAGAGGTTCCTCATAATATTAAAATAAAATTTCCATAGGATCTAGCAATCCTACTTCAGGGTATATATCCAAAATAATTGAATCAGGATATCAATGAGATCTTCATTCCCATGTTTACTGCAGTATTCATAATAGTCAAGATGTGGAAAACAACCTAAATTTCCCTCAACAGGTGAATGGATGATGCAAATGTAGTATATACTTACAATGAAGTATTATTCAAGCTTAAAAAAGTGAGTAAATCATGCCACATGCTACAACATAGATGACCCTGGAGGACACTATGCTAAGTGAAATAAGCCAGCTACAGAAGGACAAATATTGCATGATTTCACTTATATGAGGTATCTAAAATAGTCATACATAGAAGCAGAAAGTAGGATGGTAGTTGTCAAGTTCTGGCATAATGAGGAAATGAGTTTCTTTTCAATGGGTATGAAGTTTCAGTTATATAAAATGATTAAGTTCTAGAGATCTGTGAAACCTGGTACCTACAGGTAATAATACTATACCGTGTAGTTAAAAATTTCTTAAGAGGATAGATCTTGGGGAGCCTGGGTGGCTCAGTCGGTTAAGCATCCGACTTCGGCTCAGGTCATGATCTCGCGGTCCGTGAGTTCGAGCCCCGTGTCAGTCTCTGTGCTGAAAGCTCAGAGCCTGCAGCCTATTTCAGATTCTGTGTCTCCCTCTCTCTCTGACCCTCCCCCATTCATGCTATCTCTCCTTCTCTCAAAAATAAATAAACGTTAAAAAAAAAAGAGGATAGATCTCATATTAAGCATTCTCACCACAATTTTTAAAAAATAGGTAGCGAAAACTACACAGTAAAAGAAGTATTATAGAAGTGTGTCAAACTGTTGATATATATAATATGTATACACATTTGTATACAATGCATATATATACATTATATACATATATACATATATACAATACATATATAAACAAACATATATATACAATATATACCTATACGCATATATTATACACATACAATACAGATATGTATAGTACATATGCATATACATGGTTATATATATGTAATGTATATGTATAGGTATATATGTATTGTATATATGTATGTATATACACATAAGGTAGGTATATCTATCTGCTACAGATTTTGTAGTGTTTGCTGTTGGCTTCTGAAAGTTTATAATTTTTTGTCATTTCTTTTCTCATTCTAAATAATTATTCACTTTTGTACCAAAAAGATTATAATTTAATTGGAAAATCAGACATGCAAACAAAGAATTTAATAAATATTTTACAGTTTCTAAAATAGAATTGTGTATAGGGAGTAGTGGAGGCAGAGATGATAGAGGAGTGTCAGAAAAAGCTTTAAGTTGGAAACTACTTTCTTGGGGCCTTTATGGGATAGGATGGCAAAGTGGGGAAGGGAATTCCAATTTTCAAAAAGCAGTGTGTGCAAAGGCATGGATGCATGAAATAGCATGGTTTCATCCAGGGAACTCTAATTCAGTGTGGCTGGGATACAAATGCAACCTTCCATAGACAAGTCTGGAAGTTATGCAGGTGACCACATAACTGAAGGCTTTGGGTACCACTCTAAAGACTAGATTTTATCAGGGTACTTGTGTAGCTTAGTCAGTTGAAAGTCCGACTTAGGCTCAGGTCGTGATCTCGTGGTTCTTCAGTTCAAGACCCACATCCAGCTTGCTGCTGTCAATGCAGAGCCTACTTCAGATCCTCTGTCCCTCTTGCTCCAACCCTCCCCCACTTGTGCTCTCTCAAAGATAAATAAAACATTTTTTAAAAGACTGTATTTTATCATGTAAGCAGTGAGAGTCATGGAAGCATTTTAAACAGGAATAACATGCTTCCCTGACAACACCACACGTATTAGAGAGGCAGATGAGAACTATAGGCAGGGAAAAAAAGGATCCTGATGAAAAAGGGAACTCTGAAATAAGGCAATAGCAGTAAGAATGGGAGTACAGCATAGACTCAAGATATATTATAAGGTTAGACTATATAGGATTTGACTTGGTTCCTGATTGGATTAAATGAGTCAGAGAAAGGGAATAGCTAAGGGTAACTCTTAGGTTTGTGGGTTGGATAAGTAGCCTCTGAACCAAAGAGAATTTCAGAAGATGACAGGGGCTCAAGCCATTTCTATCCCTTTGGACCTTGTAAAAGGGCAACAAGTCCAGTATCCCAGGTACCCTTTAAAGTAGATCAACTCTACTAACAAGCCACAGCAGTGTCATTTACTAATATCTTGACCTTTCAAATATAAGGCCACATCCATTTGTATGAAACCAACAGACCAAGGCACTAGCCATCTGTTTTCTAGGCTCCCAAATGATTGTCAGTAGACCAATGCCTAATCACAATCAAATTTCAACTGGCCTGAGGTACAATGAAAAGTATCCAGACAAGAACATAAGGCTTTGTGAAGTATAATAATTTACATTTCTTATGTTAAAATATTCATTTATGTTTATGAAAAGTCCATTGCAAAATAGTAAGTAGGAAGTTGATCATATGAAAGATGTTCAACATCATTTGCCATTAGGAAAATATAAAATTAAAATCACTATGAATATACAACAAAATACCTATTAGATTTGCTAAACTTTTAAAAACAGAATATCAAGTGGTGGCAAGGATGTAGACAAAGTGGTACTCTCACACATTACTGGGGAAGTAGCAAAATGTCATGACCACAGTGGAAAACAGTTTGGCAGTTTCTTATAAATGAAAACATATACTTACCACATAACCCAGCAGTTGTACTCCTAGGTATTTATCCCAAAGAAATGGAAACTTATGTTCATACAAAATCTTGTACGTGTATATTTATAAATAGATTTATTCATAATCATCAAGAACTGGAAAGTAAAAAGGCCTTGAATGTGTGAGTGAATATACTGGCACATCATATCAAGTAATAGTATTCAGCAAAAATAGAATGAGGTCTTGATACAGGCAAAAAGTTGGAGGAATCTCAAAGGTAGTTATGCTGAATGAAAGACGTTTCAACAGGCAACGTGACATATTTATGCATTTTTATTTATATAATAATCATTAAAAGACAAAAGTATAGTGACAGAACAAATCAGTAATGGCTAGGGATAAGTGGACAGAAGGGGTTATAACAACAAATTGGTAGTAGAAAAGTTTTTTAGACTGATGGAACTGTTGTGTACCCTGAATGTGATGATAGTGAAGTGAACCCATTCATGAATGAAAACTCATTGAATGGTAAAACTTCCCCCTTCAAACCAGTAAATTTTATTGCATGTTAATAAAAAATTAAATAATAAGCATTCATTTATCATTTCCCTTAATATTTTGAAACTCACACTTGTCCAAATGTGTGATAGGTCTATCCTAGGCCACTGAGGGCCAGATGTACTTAGGAACCTTGCTCAACAGTGCTAGAAAGGTATGTGTATTACTTCCATCTTGTATCTCTCAGTAAGTACCAATAATTCATATTACAACCTTGGGTTTCACTTTATTCTTCCAAATGCCACACACATGTAATTATTCCACAAGGCAATTCAGTTATCAATCAATTGTTCAAAGTTTCTAGTCTTCTACTCTCATCAATACCTAAACGAGCTACTTTATTCTCTACCACTTTCACATACTCAACCCTTTCTACTTTCTTCCTTCAAATTTGCAGTGAAGATTATTAGGTAAGAGTGAGAGAGTAGTAAAGTTGGGATGGTACCAATGAGTTCTAAAGCACTTTTATCCTGCAATCCAAAGAGACCAAGATTTCCCTTTGGCACATATAAGGAATTAATTAGATAAATGTTTTCAGGACTTCCCAGGTGCCCAGAATCTCCAAATATTACTGAGAGTCACGTGTTTGGTATTATGGGAACAAGCCCATATATCCTCTTATCAATACTAACAAGTCAAGTGGGGAAAGGGAGGGTCTACATTTTTTTTGTTGTTTTCTGACACAGCTAGTCCCTTCTAAACTCCTCCCCCCCCCCCCCATTTTGGTGACTGATGGAATGAACACATTACATTGAGGAGGGAGCATGGGGCAACCTAAGGGAAAATTACAGGCTAATGGCACCCACCATTCCCCCCACCATGTGATATTCCTCTGACACTCCTGGCTACCCAAGAACAAAGGAAAGGGGTTTAAGTGCCTGCCACAGTGATGTGGGAAACTAAGGGAAATGAAAAATTAAATTCTCTTACTGCCTACAGCCCATTGACAAGTCCTTGAAACTGACAGAGTGAACTCCCTCAAGGAACTTAGCTGCCTGGATGATGACACTTTGCTAGGGGCAAAAGGAATCTTAGCTTAACTTTATCCCAACCTTGAAAATCCTGTAAGTCTTCTTTAACATAAAAATTCCTTTGGAAACTTCCTTTATCTCAACTGCCCCATAATACATGCTGGCAATCATACTCCAAGCTTATGACTCCCTGATATACATCTGAGGGGTCTCATGACTGAGGTTTTACTAAACGGTAATAAATGGTGTTTTACCAACAACACCTAACCTCTCAAGGTCCTGGAAACCTTGCTTCCAAACTTCCTTAGGGACTTACTGTATCCCTAACCCCCTCTCAACCAGAGTATACATAATCAGATACCTCAAATATCCCAGTGCAGCTCTTCCTGCACATGGGTCTTGTCCCTGTGCTTTAATAAAACTACCTTTTTGCACCAAATACGACATCACAAATTTTTCCTTTACAATTGGCTCCGGACCCCACCATCACCCCCAAACCTCATCAACATTAATAAAAACTGAAACTTTCATGAACCAAATTTCTCTTTAGCCCTCAGTTTTCAAGAATGACCTTTAAAAAAAAAAAAAAGAAAGAAAGCTGTTTATTTGAAAACCTCTTCACTGACCCTGGTGATTAGTAAATGAGAACATGTTTGAATTTTATAAGCTTTGACTTCTTGCATTACCTATTACTACTTAATCAATGATCCCAAAACTCAAGTGTCCTTAAAACTTAACATTTGCTATCTCACATTTTCTGGGGTCACAGATTTAGGAGCAGCTTAGCTAAGTAGTTCTAGCCTTAGGGTCTCCCATAAGATAATAAAGATGTCAACCGGAGCTGCAGTCATCTGAAGACTTAACTGGAGCTGGAGGAGCCTTCTAAGATGGTGTGCTTACATAGCTATTGGCAACAGACCTCAGCTCCTCAGCTGCTGCTGACACGTTATAGGAGGTCTCAATTCTAGGCTTTCCATAGACTGCATAAGTACTGTCATGACATGGAATTGGCTTCTTCCAGAACAAGTGTTCAAGAGGGAGTAAGGTGGAAGTCTCAATGTTTTTTATGACTGAGCCATGCAAGTCACACTCCATCATATCCACAATGTTCTACACAGATCAACCCTATTTATTGTGGGAAGGAACAACAACAAAGAAATAAAAATGCCGGGAAATAGGGATAAACAGGGCCTTTTTGGAGTCTGGCAATCACTATTCCAGATCAAGGAAAGGGTTGCATAACTTCTCAAGGTAAAAGATTTGATCAAGGCCAAAGGCTAATGAATTAACCTTGGAAAAGAAGGCTAACAAAGAAATGACACCTAAGGCTGATAATTGTTCTTTCTCATTAGGATGTCAAATATTTGACAGATAAAGCCTAGTACAAGTAAGGCTGAAGCTATAATTAGGAACTAGAAGACAGAAGCACATCAGAGAAAAATGAAGAATAAGTATCCTGAAAATCCACAAGTGAACAAAGACCAATTTCACTGCTTTTCCAATTAGCTAAGTGTATGAAATATATATACAAGAATCGGATAATTGTCAAAAAGATCATCATGAAAACCAACTATAACAAAACTTTATGTGAAAGCTTATCAGCAATTAAACTGCCATACAAGCAAAGTCTGTTTCAAGTTAAAGATGTAAACTGAAAATGTTATTTCCTGTTCAACTGTGTCTGAACTAGAGCTACCCTAATATATGAACATGCTTGAATATGTCTAGAGTTTGTAGGAGAATAACTATGGTTGAAAACACTCTGCATGCTATTTTATGAGTCCCATGAAACGCCAAGTTTATGAGGATACCAAGTGGTGATAATTACTTATTTTCCTTTCCCTCATTTCCTTCTTCTCAACTCATCAAGACTTTAATTACACATTCCATGAGAATTGAATTTAAGCCTAAAAAGGAAAAAAGTATTTATGCTGAGGTCACCAATGGGAAACAATGAGTGGAACTAGAATGTAGATGATGCCAATTATCTCAGGTGACAATGTGACAGAACTCAGTGGCCATCATTACAGAAGTTTCCTTCATCCTCTTTTCCTGTCATTTTTATGTATGATTGAATGCACTGTACTTGGGGGAGTTTACAGACAATATCAGATGTTAAGTGTTCTAAAAAAATCTGTAGAGGGAAAACATACCTAAGTGATGGCCAAAAATTACAGAAATGCAACCTAAAACACCTGAGAGATGGAGTCTTGCATTACAGAAATGGTTCTGTTATCTAGAGGACTGTGCTTGTTATCATTTCATAGACTGATAAACTTTTACTAATGCAACTGAAAGATGTGGTGTAAGGGATAGGCACAAAACATTTAAGAGTACTAGGGGTATCTGCCAAGACAGAGAAGACTCACAACGATTCGAAACATAATTATGCACCAGAAATTCAAACACATTGGTCTCTACCTATTACCACAATAGCAGCCTTAGAAAGATTTCCTCTATATCCCATCATTTACATGAAAGGGGCTAATCAAAAGTCCATTTGTGAAGGCAGGGAAGATGGCAGAATAAGACCCAGGGCCACATCATTCCATGAATATAACTGGATAACACTCAAATCAAGGTGAATGACCCAAAAAATTACCCAAAGACGGTCAAAACAAACTCCACAACTTAAGAGACCACATTGAAGAGGGTAGGAAGGGCAGAGATGCAGTGGATAGCAAAACGGACCATGGCTATCTGAAGGGGTGAGGGAGGCAGGGGCAGGGTGAAGGGCTAGAAACAGACTATCACACTGGGGAGCCCACATAGGACAGACAAATCTGCGTAACATTTGGCTTTGAAAATAAGAGGGGCCGAATTACACAAGTTGCTACAACCAGAAGGACTGAAAGCCTAGAATTTTAGAACTCAGCAGGCTCTACTCTGAGAAAGCCTGGAAGAGGGTGTTAGAAAAACAGAGTCCCTGTCCCCACCTAAAAAAGAACACAACACACAGCCCACAGGAATATAGCAAAGAAGCATCAGTTTGAAAAATGCCTGGGGCACACAGGAGGGAGAGCTATTTACTCATCTCAGAGAGGTGTCCCAGAGGGGCAGGATCTCAGGAAGACACCTTCAGGAACAAAGTAGTTGGCAGGCACCACTTCCCTCACTGCCCCTCCACATAAACATATGGCCACCTGTGGGAACCAGTACCACCCTACCATTCACTACCTAACATGCTGCTGATACCAAGCCCCTCCCTCCATGTTTCAGCAGACCAACCATTTCTAGTCATACTTGCCTCAATCCCAGCACTGTGGGTAACCCCGCCCAACCCGCCCCCAGAAGACCAGCACAAAGCTTGCTAACACTGCATCTCCTAACCGGAGTGCTTTGCAGGGTTTTGATCCCAGGGATAGTAGTGGTGGCAGCAGTGGGCCCTGAGGAAGCCCCAGGGGCACCTTGTTAAAATTGCACACCACACCCACACAGCTCTGGTCCCCGTGGCAGTGGCTACAGGTCTCATTTTGCAAGTAGACTGGCACACACCTTGTTAAAACTGCACACCCCATCGCAGCCAGGGACCAAACACTGCCTACAAGAGGCAAAGAGAGCCTCTGCAGACAACTGAACTGAAGGAAAAGGTGGCTAGTACACAACAGCAGGGCGCATGCAACACGCATAGGAGACACACCCCCACCCCTCCGCTGCCGGAAACGCCAGGTTCTGGGGAACAGGGACACTGACTGTAGGATACTACATGACCTCTTCTTCCTGAGGCCATTACCTTCAAGAGCAGGAGACATGGCTGACTGTCCAAACACACAGAAACAGACACAGAGGGTTAGACAAAATGAGGAGACAGAAGAATATGTCCCAAATGAAAGCCCAGGACAAAAACACAAGGGACCTATGCAAAAATGGATTTAACTAATGTACCTGATGGAGAAATTTGAGAAATGAACATAAAGATACTCACGGGACTTGAGTGGAGGACATCAGTGAGACCCTTTACAAAGACATTAAAAAAAAGAAGAACCAATCAGAGATGAAGGACACAATAAATGAAATTTAAAAAACACTAGATGGAATATAAATAGCAAGCTAGAGGAATGAATTATTGACCTGGCAGACAGAGTAATAGAGAGCAATCAAGCAGAGCAGGTGAGAGGAAAAAAATTATGCAAAATGGGAATTGCATAAAACATATGCAAAATAGTCACTTAGGGAACTCAGTGACTCTATCAAGTGTAATAACATTCACATTATAGGGATCCCACAAGTAGAAGAAGAGAGAGAAGGGAGGTAGAAAATTTACTTGAAGAAATAATAGATGAAAACTTCCCTAATCTGGGGAAGGAAACAGATATCCAAATCCAAGAGGCAGAGATTCCCCCAACAAAATCAACCGAAGGAGGTCCACACCAAGACGCATAGTAGTTAAACTGGCAAAACGTAATGATAATGAAAGAATTTTAAAAGCAGCAAGAGAATAGGAGACAGTTACATACAAGGAAACCCCCATAAAGCTATTGGTGGAATTTTCAGAGAAACTCTGCAGGCCAGAAGGGAGTGGCATGATACATTCAAAGTGCTGAAAGGGAGAAGTCTGCATCCATGAATATTCTATCCAGCAAGGCTATCATTCAGAATAGAAGGAGAGAGAACGATTTTCTCAGACAAACAAAATCTAAAGGATCTCATGACCACGACAGCAGCCCTTCAAGAAAGGTTAAAAGGGACTCGTTGAGCAGCATGAAAACCATAAGTAAGAGTATGAAAAGTAGAAACACAAACACACTTAAAATAAATATATGTACAAAGTCAGTCAAAGGATTCATAAAATAAAAAGATATAAAATAGTACACCATATACTGGAAACATGCAGTCTGGAGTTGGTGGGGGCGGGGGACGAGTAAAGAATGGACTAAAACGTAAGCCACCATCAACTTAATCTAAATCGCTACATGCGCAAGATGTTATATACAAACCCAGTGGTAATCACAAATCAAAAACCAGTAATACATATGCAAGGAATAAAGAGAAAAGAATCCAACTATATAAGTAAAGAAAGTCAGCAAACCATGAAAGAAAGCAAGAAGTGAAAGCTTCAGAGAAAAACTACAAAAACAACCACAAAACAAGTAATAAAATGGCAATGAATACATATCTATTAGTAATTCCTTTGAATGTAAATGGACTAAATATTCCAATCAAAACACATAGGGTGAACGAATGGATAAAGATGGATAAAAAAAACAAGAACCATGTATACTCTGTCTACAGAGACTCATTTCATACCTAAAGAAACGTGCACAATTGAAAGTGAGGGGATGGAAAAATATTTATCATGCAAATGGATGTCAAAAGAAAGCCAAGGTAGCAATATTTACAATAGACAAAATGCACTTTAAAACAAACACTGTTAAGAAAGGAGAAAGGTGTTATATATATAACATCTAATAACATCTAATAATAAAGTACATATTCCAAGAAGAAGGTATAACAATTGTAAATATTTGTGTACCCAAACTGACGGCACTCAAATACATAAAACAGTTAATAACAACCATAAATGAACTAATTAATAATGATATGATAATAGTAGGGGACTTTAACACCCTACTTAAATTGATGGACAGATCATCCAAACATAAAATCTACAAGGAAACAGTGGCTTTGAATGATACACTCGACCAGATGGATTTAACAGATATATTCAGAACATTCCCTCCTAAAACAGCAGAATGACATTCTTTTTAAGTGCATATGGAAGATGCTCAGAATAGATCACATGGTAGGCCACAAAACAAGTTTAAACAAATGTAAAAAGATCAAAGTCATGCTATGTATCTATTCCAACCACAGTGCTAAGAAACTAGAAATCAACCAAAAGAAAAAATCTGGAAAGAGCACAAATACATGGAGGTTAACATTCTACTAAACTGTGAATGGGTCAACCAAGAAATCAAAGAAGAAATCAAAAATTACATGAAGAGAAATGAAAACAAAAACCAAGAATTGTTGGGATACAGCAAAAGCAGTTCTCAGAGGGAAGTTTATAACAATTCAGGCCTACCTCAGGAACCAAGAAAAATCTAAAATAATCAACTCATCCGTACACCTAACAAAGCAAGGAAAAGAACAATAAACAAAACCCAACAACAACAGAAAGAGGAAATAATAAAGATTAGAGCAGAAATAAATGATATAGAAACTGAAAAACAATAGAACAGATCAATGAAACCCCAGACTTGTTCTTGAAGATCAACAAAATTAATGAATCTGTAACCAGACTCCTCAATGAAAAGAATCAGCACTCAAATAAAATCACAAATGAAAGAGGAGAAATTACAATGGACACCATAGAAACACAAGAAATTGTAAGACAATATTATGAAAAATTATATGCCAACAAATTAGACAACCTAGAAGAAATGGATAAATTTCTAGAAACATATAACCTACCAAAACTGAAGCAGGAAGAAATAGAAAATTTGAACAGGTCAATTCCCAGCAAGGAAATTGAATTAGTAATCAAAAAAACTCCCAAAAAACAGAAGTCCAGGACCAGACAGCTTCACAGATGAATTCTACCAAACGTTTAAAGAAGAGTTAGTGTCACTAGATATTTATCCAAGGGATACAGGTGTGCTGCTTCGAAGGGACACATGCACCCCCATGTTTACAGCAGCATTATGAACAATAGCCAAAGTATGGAAAGAGCCCAAATGTCCATCGATGGATGAATGGATAAAGAAGATGTGGTATTTATGTGTGTGTGTGTGTGTGTGTGTGTGTGTGTGTGTGTGTGTGTGTGTGTGTAATACAATGGAGTATTACTCGACGATCAAAAAGAATGCAGTCTTGCCATTTGCAACTACGTGGATGGAACTGGAGGGTATTATGCTAAGAGGAATTAGTCAGAGAAAAACAAATATCATATGACTTCACTCATATGAGCACTTTAAGAGACAAAACAGATGAACATGTGGGAAGGGAACCAAAAATAATATAAAAACAGGGAGGGGGACAAAACAGAAGAGACTCAGAAATATGGAGAACAAACTGAGGGTTATGGGAGGGGTTGTGGGAGGAGGGGATGGGCTAAATGGGTAAGGGGCACTAAGGAATTTAGTCCTGAAATCATTGCTGCACTATATGCTAACTAACTTGGATGTAAATTTTAAAAAAAAGTTAATAAAAAAAAGAAGAATTAATGTCTATTCTTGTAAAACTATTTCAAAAACTAGAAGAGGGAGGAAAATTCCAAATTCACTCTATGAGGGCAGCATTACCCTGTTACTAAAACTGCATATAGATGCCACAAAAAAAGAGAACTACAGACCAGTATCTCTGAACATAGATGCAAAAATCCTCCACAAAATATTTGCAAACTAAATCCAAGAATACATTAAAAAAATCATTCACCATGATCAAATGGGATTTATTGCTGGGATGCAAGGGTGACTCGGTATCCACAAATCAGTCAACTTGGTAAATCATATCAATAGGGGAAAGGATAAAAACCATGTGACCATTTCAAGAGATGCAGAAAAACTACTTGACAACATACAACATCCATGCATGATTAAATGCCTCAGCAAAGTAGGTTTAATTGTAGCACAATTCAACATAATAAAGGCCACATATGAAAAACCCATGGCTAACATCATAGGCAATGCGGGGAAACTGAAAACTTTCCCCCTATAGTCAGAAGCAGGACAAGGATGTCTACTCTCACTTTTCTTCAACATAGTACTAGAAGTCCTAGCTGCAGTAATCAGACAACATAAAGACATACACAGCATCCAAACTGCTAGGGAAGAAGTAAAATTTTCACTATTTGCAGATGAAATGAAACCATATGTAGACAATCTGTAAGTCTCCACCAAAACCTACTAGAACTCATAAATGAATTCAGTGAAGTCACAGGATACAAAATTACTGCACAGGAAACCATTGCATTTCTAAACATCAATAATGAAGCAGCAGAAAGAGATATAAAGAAAATAATCCAATTTATAATTACAACCAAAATAATAAGATACCTAGGAATAAACTTACCACAAAGGTGAAAGAACTGTACTCTGTAAAACATAAAACACTGATGAAAAGAACTGATGATGACACACAAAAAAGTAAAGACATTCCGTACTCATAGATTGGAATAACAAATATTGTTAAAATGCTTATTCTTCTCAACTCAAAACACACATTTCATGCAATCTGTATCAAAATCGGTGTAGGGGATTAAGAGTTCACTTATTCTGATGAGCACTGAGTAATAGAAGGAACTCTGGAATCAGTATACTGTGCACCTGAAGCTAATAAAACACTGTTTGTTAACTACACTGGAAGATTTTATAAAAGCCCATTTGTATTTTTCATGAATTCGAAAATAGTGACTCCAATAAATAAGATTTTTCAGGGTCTATCTTTCAAGGACATGAGAATATTTGAAGTTTTCTCATCGTCTTTTAAATTTTTCTACCTCAGTTAGGTCAAAATTGGGACACAAATCTGTTATTGATGCCTGAGAACCATAAAAAGCTAGGTTGAAATTTACTATAGCCTGGTTAGCTCAGTTGGTTAAAGTGTCCGACTCTTGGTTTCAGCTCAGGTCATGATGTCGTGGTTTCATGAGTTCAAGCACCACATAAGGCTCTGAGCTGGCAGTGTGGAGCCTAAGTGGATTCTCTCTGTCCTTCTCTCTGCCCGTCCCCCACTCACACTGTCTCTCTAAAAAATAAATAAACTTAAAACGATTTACTAAAAACTACATTTCATTCTCATTTTATTTCCCCCATTCCCCTTTGTAAGGTGCCATCTAATTTATGCTATGTTTCATTTCATTGAAATGAAGATTTTATACTCCCATTCCATATATATGATACTTTAAAGTTTCCAAAGTATTTATATGAGGTAAGCAGGGCAAGACTCATCATCCCTATTTTATAGGTAAGGCAACTGAATAGCTACTGCAGAGCAAAGTCAGTATGGAAAAACTGATCTCTTAACTCCAAATCTAGTGATCTTTCCACTGTACTGCACTGAGAAAGATTTTATATAATAAAATGAAAGGGATACTGAATATCTTTTTTCAAAAGGGAAATGGTCAAAAAGAAGAGAATAAAGACAATCTGTGAAAACTCAAGGCCCTGTGAAAGAGTAAAATCAGCAAATTTGACTGTCAAAGGATTGCTGTAGTGGTTTGGGGAGGTTTCATCTTAATTTTTAGAGGAAATTATATTCCTTTATTTTTATCAAATGTAGCTTACAGTGCAAAAGCTCCTTTAAGGTACTTTCCCCATCATATGTATCTTTATATATCTTTACATTCTCAATATCTAAACAAGATAGATGTTTAATAACAATAGTTACCCAAATAAATGAATTCATTCCATACAGATGTAAAATATTTTGTCATTTCAAAATCAGAGAAGCAGAATGACAAGACTGAAAGAATCTCATGGAAAACCTATCCATTCACTGCTTTTTAATGGGACTACACTCAACCCAATTCAGACTACAAAACAATCATCCAGAATCTTTGTTACTAAGAGCTCTTCCTTATAGGGGATGCCACAAGCCCCTTTTTCAAACATTCAGTGCTTTTAAGACACTCATCTCCAAAATTTATAATTCTATAATTAACTGTAATTTAGATCCCTTACTTCTTATTCAGCTTTCAATAAGAAGTATAAAGATGAATCATTCTCCCTGAAAAAATTAATTTATTTAGTATTTCTCCATTATTTCCATATCCCAACTCTCCTAAATCTCTCCAATTTCTACATATCCTTCAAGACAAAATTTGAGGCACAAATCTTGAGACTCACAAGGATTTTGAAGTTCCTATCACTGTTTTCAAATGCTATCCTCCATAAAAACAAAGCTAATCCATTGACATTTCTTTGGTAACTAGATTCCTAGATACATTATTTGATTTTTACTATGAAAACAATACAAACACTTCAAAATTCAGGAAAACTTAGTTGAGTCCACTATTTGAACACATATTTCCTTTTATTGTTCATATATATATATATATATTTCACCATAGCTTATAGACTGCATTGTGTTCTTTGTATTTCACTTATCCTAACAAAAATATTTAATATTCCTACTATTTATGACAAAAAATTATTGTATTGAATTCCCAATAAAATAATTTGTAAATTATTTTCTAATTTTTGGACATTTAGGTTATTTCCTACATTCTTTTGACAACATTTCACTCATTCATTCATTCATTCATTCTAATATTTCTTGGGCTCTTACCATATGTCAGGAATTATACTATGTTCTACAGACACAAAGGTAAACAAAATAAATAAAGACCCTGCTTTCATTCTGGTAGAGGAAGACCGACAGACAATAAACAAGATAATTACTTAAGCATGGGAGAACCTGGATTAAGAGTCTGACATTGGCTCAGGTCTTCATATCACGGTTTGTGACTTTGAGCCCTGACGTGGGCTCTGTGCTGACAGCTGAGAGCATGAAGCCTGTTTCTGACTCTGTGTCTCACTCTCCCTCTGCCTCTCCCCACTTGCACTCTGTCTCTGCCTCAAAAATAAACATTATAAAAATTAAGCATGAGAATTTCTACAAATGAAATAAACAGAGAATAGGTTTGGAAGCCTCTCTGAGAAGGTAGCATGCCAGACACGAAAGAGGAGTGATTCCTTTTACTAACCATGCATAAGCTTGGAAAGGAAATTTCCAGGGAGAAGGAAGAACGTGTGCACATCATGAGTTTGGAACAAGCTTGGTGAGTTTGAGAAAAGAAAAGGCCTGTGAGGCTGAAGCACAGTTCAATTCAGAGAAGCATAGAGCCAGGTGAGATTCCAGAATGAGGCAGGAACTTATAATTGATGCTAGAAAGGTTGGAAATTATTCTAACGGCAGAGAGTAGCTATTTAAGAGTTTTAGACAAGGGAGCAGTAAGTAAACACAGGAGGTTAAATGCCTTTCTTTCTTTCTTTCTTTCTTTCTTTCTTTCTTTCTTTCTTTCTTTCTTTCTTTCTTTCTATAATACTTGTTAACATACTGCAGCAGAGTTTGGGAAACATTGGTATAGTCAGTCCATTCTAACTCTGAAATAGTTTTTGTCTCATAAGGAGTTTGATCACATGTTGCTCCCTAACCCTAGCTGATAATGCCATTCTTCAGCTAATTCACCATCTGACTGATGTTTTCTTGATGCCAGAGTTGGCTTCCTACCCCCACTCTTACCCTCCATCACAAATACTTATTTGTCACTAGCAAACATTTTTGAGATCTCTCTAAAAAGTAAGGGAAGAATTTAAATAGATGGTCATGAAGAGCATATAGATAATTGAGTATTGAACCGAATCTTTTCAAAACGAAACAACATATTATTCTCTTGACTAGTCAAAGGAATGAGTGTATATTGTGATATGACAAGTTAAAGCCACGAAGCCCAGCAGTTGTAGCCTGAGGGATGCAAAGTGCTATGATCTTTCTCTCAGTTAGTTAGCTAATGTCATCTGATTAAATGAGCATGTGGGTAGGAAGGGCTGAGAACTGGCGTGTGCTACACGAACTGGTGGGAGGGACCTGGGGTGGTGGAGGTGAAGCCCACCTCCCCATCCCGGCAAGGCAGAGCCCCCAGTGTCTGGCTAGCAAAAGTGGAGGGGCTGAACTCCATGAGTTCCGACACCCAGCGGGACGTAAAATCTGGAATGTTAAAGTCAACAGCTCTGCTCTTGGAGAGTGGGGAGGGTGAGAGGACACCAGGAGGGACAGTTATTGAGCCCCAGAAAACAGAGCTCAGCTTGGCTGGGGAACAAAGGCACTGGCAAGCGCCATCTCCCTCTCCCATCCCCGAGCCGAAATTACAAAGGGCACCAGCTCCTGTCACGGAACTTGCTTGCACCACTTGTACCATGCAAACACCCAACTTTGTGTTTCTGTGGATCCATCCCTCCAACAGGCCTGCCTCCCTCCCCACCCTCCCAGTGCTGCAGGGCCCCTCCGGCAGAGGACCACTGACAGAAAAGCAAGCTAAGCCAGCCCTTCCTGCCCCTATGCACCTTGCAGATCAACCCAGAATAATATGCCCTTGGCCAGATCCCATCAAAGGAGCACCACAAGCCTGACAGTGTGCAAGTAGCCCAGACAGGAGCCACACCACTCCAAAGTGAGTCCTGCCTCTGGGAGAGGGGAAGATAAGGTACACACCAGTCTCACTTTGGTCCCAACGGTGGGCTGGGGGCAGACATTGGGTCTGACTGCAGCCCCACCAACCAACACAAGTTACTGGAGACAGCACAGGGGAAGTGCCCTGCAGTTTGGAGCTATGGCAGGGACTACCTAAAATGACGGAATGGAAGAATACTCTGCAAAAGAAACTCTAGGAAGTAGCGAAAGCTAACGAACTGATCAAAAACGATTCAAGCAATATAACGGAACAAGAATTTAGAATACTAGTCATAAAATGAATCTCTGGGCTGAAAAAAGCATAGAGGACAGCAGAGAATCTATTGCTACAGAGATCAAGGGACTAAGAAATAGTCATGAGGAACAAAAACATGCTATAAATGAGATGCAAAATAAAATGGAGGAGACCACAGCTCGGATTCAAGAGTCAGAGGAGAGAATAGGTGAATTAGAAGATAAAATTACGGAAAAAGAGGAAGCTGAGAAAAAGAGAGATTAAAAAAATCCAGGAGTATGAGGGGAGAATCAGAGAACTAAGTGATGCAATCAAATGGAACAATATCCGTATCATAGGAATTCCAGAAGAAGAGAGAGAGAAAGGGGCTAAAGGTATACTTGAACAAATCATAGCTGAGAACTTCCCTGATCTGGGGAAGGAAAAAGGCATTGAAATCCAAGAAGCACAGAGAACTCCCTTCAGACGTAACTTGAATTGATCTTCTGCACAATATATCATAGTGAAACTGGCACAATACAAGGATAAAGAGAAAATTCTGCAAGCAACTAGGGATAAACAGGCCCTAACGTACAAAGGTAGACACATAAGAGTACTGGCAGACCTACCTACTGAAACTTGGCAGGCCAGAGGGGAATGGCAGAAAATCTTCAATGTGAATGAACAGAAAAAATATGCAGCTGAGAATCCTTTATCCAGCAACTCTGTCATACAAAATATAAGGAGAGATAAAGGTTTTCCCAAACAAACAAAAGCTGAGGGAATTCATCAACACTAAACCAACCCTAAAAGAGATCCTAAGGGGGATTCTGTGAGTGAAATGTTGCAAGGACCACAAAGTGCCAAAGACATCACTACAACCTATGAAACCTACAGACATCACAATGACTCTAAACCTGTATCTTTCAATAATAACAATGAATGTAAATGGACTAAATGCTCCAACCAAAAGACATAGGGTATCAGAATGGATAACAAAAACAAGACCCATCTTTTTGCTGTCTACAAGAGAATCATTTTAGACCTGAGGACACCTTCAAATTGGAGGTGAGGGGATGGAGAACTATCTATCATGCTACTAGAAATCAAAAGAAAGCTGGAGTAGCCATACTTATATCAGACAAACTAGACTTTAAGTTAAAGGCTGTAACAAGAGATGAAGAACAGCATTATATAATAATTACAGGGTCTATCCATCAGGAAGAGCTAACAATTATAAATGTCTACACGCTGAATACGGGAGCCCCCAAATATATAAAACAATTAATCACAAACATAAGCAACCTTATTGATAAGAATGTGGTAATTGCAGGGGACTTTAATACCCCACTTACAACAATGGATAGATCATCTAGACACACGGTCAATAAAGAAACAAGGGCCCTGAATGATACACTGGATCAGATGGACTTGACAGATATATTTAGAACTCTACATCCCAAAGCAACAAAATATACTATCTTCTCGAGTGCACATGGACCATTCTCCAAGATAGATCACATACTGGGTCACAAAACAGCCCTTCATAAGTTTACAAGAATTGAAATCATACTATGCACGCACACTTTCAGACCACAATGCTATGAAGCTTGAAATCAACCACAGGAAAAAGTCTGGAAAACCTGCAAAAGCATGGAGGTTAAAGTACACCCTATGAAAGAATGAATGGGTCAACCAGGCAATTAGAGAAGAAATTAAAAAATATATGGAAATAAATGAAACTGAAAAGACAGCAATCCAAACACTTTGGGAGGCAGCGAAGGCAGTCCTGAGAGGAAAAAAAAAATTGCAATCCAGGCCTATCTCAAGAAACAAGAAAAATCGCAAATACAAAATCTAACAGCACACCTAAAGGAAATAGAAGCAGAACAGCAAAGACACCCCAAACACAGCAGAAGATGAGAAATGATAAATACCAAAGAAATAAACAATAAAGAATCTAAAAAAACTGTAGAGCATATCAATGAAACCAAGAGTTGGTTTTTTGAAAAAATAAACAAAATTGATAAACCTCTAGTCATGGTTCTCAAAAAGAAAAGGGAGATGACCCAAATAGATAAAATCATGAGTGAAAATGGAATTATTACAACCAATCCCTCAGAGATACAAGCAATTATCAGGGAACACTATGAAAAATTATATGCCAACAAACTGGACAACCTGGAAGAAATGAACAAATTCCTAAACACCCACACTCTTCCAAAACTCAAACAGGAGGAAATAGAAAACTTGAACAGACCCATAACCAGAGAAGAAATTGAATCGGTTATCAAAAATCCCCCAACAAATAAGAGTCCAGGACCTAATGGCTTCCCTGGGGAATTCTACCAGACATTTAAAGCAGAGATAATACCTATCCTTCTCAAGCTGCTCCAAAAAATAGAAAGGGAAGGAAAACTTCTGGACTCATTCTATTAAGCCAGAATTACTTTGATTCCCAAAACAGACAGAGACCCAGCAAAAGAAAGAGAAGTACAGGCAAATATCCCTGATGAATATGGATGCAAAACTTCTCAACAAGATACTAGCAAATCAAATTCAACAGCATATAAAAAGAATTATTCACCATGATCAAGTGGGATTCATTCCTGGGCCGCGGGGCTGATTCAACATTCGCAAATCAATCAATGTCATACATCACATTAATAAAAGAAAAGAAAAGAACCATAAGATCCTGTCAATCGATGCAGAAAAAGTATTTGACAAAATTCAGCATTCTTTCTTAATAAAAACCCTCAAGAATGTCAGGATAGAAGGAACATACTTAAACATCATAAAAGAAATTTATGAAAAGCCCACAGCTAATATCATCCTAAATGGGGAAAAACTGAGAGCTTTCCCCCTGAGATCAGGAACACGACAGGGATGTACACTCTCACCGCTGTTGCTTAAGATAGTGTTGGAAGTGCTAGCATCTGCAGCCAGACGACAAAGGCATCAAAATTGGCAAAGATGAAGTCAAGCTTTCACTTTTTGAAGATGATATATTATATATGGAAAACCCAATAGACTCCACCAAAAGTCTGCTTGAACTGATACATGAATTCAGCAAAGTCGTAGGATACAAAATTAATGTACAGAAATCAGTTGCATTCCTATACACTAATAATGAAGCAAGAGAAAGACAAATAAAAAATTGATCCCATTCACAATTGCACCAAGAATCACAAAATACCTAGGAATAAACCTAACCAAAGATGTAAAAGATCTATATGCTGAAAACTATAGAAAGCTTATGAAGGAAATTGAAGAAGATACAAAGAAATGGAAAATCATTCCATACTCATTGATTGGAAGAATAAATATTGTCAAAATGTCAATACTTACCAAAGCAATCTACACATTCAATGCAATCCCAATCAAAATTGCACCAGCATTCTTCTCGAATCTAGAACAAGCAATCCTAAAATTTGTATGGAACCACAAAAGACCCCGAATAGCCAAAGTAATATTGAAGAAGAAGAAGACCAAAGCGGGAGGCATCACAATCCCAGACTTTAGCCTCTACTACAAAGCTGTAATCATCAAGAAACCATGGTATTGGCACAAAAACAGACCAATGGAATAGAATAGAGACTCCAGAAATGGACCCACAAAAGTATGGCCAACTAATCTTTGACAAAGCAGGAAAGAGTGTCTAATTGAAAAAAGTCTCTTTAACAAATGGTGCTGGGAGAACTGGACAGCAACATGCAGAAGAATGAAACTAGACCACTTTCTTACACCACTCACAAAAATAAACTCAAAATGGATAAAGGACCTGAATGTGAGACAGGAAACCATCAAAACCCTAGAGGAGAAGGCAGGGAAAAACCTCTCTGACCTCAGCTGCAGCAATTTCTTACTAGACACATCTCCAAAGGCAAGGGAATTAAAAGCAAAAATGAACGATTGGGACCTCATGAAGATAAAAAGTTTCTGCAATGCAAAGGAAACAATCAACAAAACTAAAAGGCAACCAACGGGATGGGAGAAGATATTTGTAAATGACATATCAGACAAAGGCTAGTATCCAAAATCTATAAAGAGCTCACCAAACTCCACACCCGAAAAACAAATAACCCAGTGAAGAAATGGGCAGAAAACATGAATAGACACTTCTCGAAAGAAGACATCCAGATGGCCAACAGGCATATGAAAAGATGCTGAACGTCGCTCCTCATCAGGGAAATACAAATCAAAACCGCACTCAGATACCACCTCATGCCAGTCAGAGTGCCTCAAATGAACAAATCAGGAGACTATAGATGCTGGAAAGGATGTGGAGAAACGGGAACCCTCTTGCACTGTTGGTGGGAATGCAAACTGGTGCTGCTGCGCTAGAAAACAGTGTGGAGGTTCCTCAAAAAATTAAAAATAGATCAACCCTATAACCCAGCAATAGCACTGCTAGGAATTTACCCAAGGGATACAGGAGTGCTGACGCATAGGGACACTTGTACCCCAATGTTTATAGCAGCACTTTCAACAATAGCCTAATTATGGAAAGAGCCTAAACGTCCATCAACTGATGAATGGATAATGAAATTGTGGTTTATATATACATGGAATACTACTTGGCAATGAGAAAGAATGAAATATGGTCTTTTGTAGCAACGTGGATGAAACTGGAGAGTATTATGCTAAGTGAAATAAATCATATGGAGAAAGACAGGTACCATATGTTTTCACTCTTATGTGGATCCTGAGAAACTTAACAGAAGACCATGGGGGAGGGGAAGGGAAAAAAATCTTAGAGAGGGAAGGAGCCAAACCATAAGAGACTCTTAAAAAACTGAGAATAAACTGAGGGTTGATGGGGGTGGGAGGGAGGGGAAAGTGGGTGATGGGCATTGAGGAGGGCACCTGTTGGGATGAGCACTGGGTATTGTATGGAAACCAATTTGACAATAAATTTCATAATAAAAAATAAAATGTTGATTAATTTGATTTACAAATTTACCGTTTCTCTTTCTAACATAAATATGTCTAGGAGGAAGTTTGTAAATATTTACAATACTGGATTTAATTTTGTCATTGTGACTTTGATTAAGAACTTGGACTTAGAAGATGTCATTTTGAAAATGGACAAATATATATTGGCAAAAACTAAAAGCAAATGTGAATTTTGAGAATCTGATAACAAGCCTGAAACTAATAATCACTGAAGAGCCAAACATCACAGGGGTGCCTGGTTGGCTCAGTCAGTTAAACGTTTGACTTTGGCTCACGTCATGATCTCATGTTTCATGGGTTTGAGCCCCATGTTGGACTCTGCTCACAGCCTGGATCCTGCTTCAGATTCTGTGTCTCCCTCTCTCTCTCTACTCCTCCTCTGCTTACTCTCTCTCTCTCTCTTTCTCTCTGTCTCTATCAAAAATAAGTAAACATTACAAACAAAGGGCCAAACATAAGAGATAGGCAGTTTTGAGGGCAAATGAGATATATGATGTGAAGATAATTTGCTAGTTGATTAAAAAGATAGTACAGTATGCTCCTCCAAGGGCAAATGCCACTTAAGATAAGAAATGTTTGATCACCCAGACCAAGGCAGCATCCTCTACCAGAGTTGATAAAACATAGTTCCACTAACAGGCTATATGCTAACTGAAAGGGACAGCCTATTCTTTACCATAAAGTAGATTGAAGTTCAACATGACATAATGTGGCTATCAAAAGTGAGAGATCCCTCTTACATTCCTGAAAAACTATGAGAAAACAAACAGTAATTTTAAAGAAAAACCCAAAAGAAATTTAACATCTGTACAATGTATGAAATGAATCACCATTGTATTGCTCTGAAATGGAAAGGCCAGACTTAAAGATGCAACGGTAAGATGATATTGGGATCAGTTCCTGAGTTCCCAAGTCCTCTAAAAGCTTAATTTGAGTAACAACACATGGAATTCAGCACTAGTTTCTACCATAGGAGAATTTAACAGGGTATACTAAAGGGGACAATCATTTTCATAGACACCACCAATTCCCTTAGATGACCCATTAACTTCCAAACATATGCATTTCCTGGTGAGTGGGTATTTCTATAATTATTCATAAATCATAGTGGCAGGTACTTTAAATTGTAGGCATTGATTTTCAATTGATCTACTTTACATAGACAACTATCTGTACAATGGTATAGAGTGAATAGAAACAGGATTTATTCATATGTGCTTTGAAGAATAGAAAGAGAAACATGGTCTTTAGAAAAAGCTGTGTCACAATTATGGTTGACTCTTAAACACTGCAGGGGTTAGGAGCCAACCACCCCCTCCCCTACAGTAGAAAATCTGCATATAACTTTTGACTCTCCAAACACTTAAGTACTAATCACCTAATATTACTGGAAGACTTGCTGATAACAAAAACAGTTGATTAATACATATTGTATATGTGTATTATACACTACATTCTTATAATAATGTAAACTAGAGAAAAGAAAATATAGGAAAATACATTTACAGTACTTGAAAAAACCATATAAAAGTGGACCTGTGCAGTTCAAATTCATGTTTTACAAGGGTCAACTGTACAGAAAGATGATTACAAGTCAATTTTTTATATTGTTTCTATGCACTCTCAGATAACTCTGGTTTATGAGTCTCTTAAGCAGTGTCAGGTGATTCAATTTGTTTTTAATACAATGAAAATTTCATGGAACAATTAAAACAAAAGAATCCAAAATAAAAGACAGAAGATAGGTTGTTTGACAGTGGCAGAGGATTGTGTGGCAACACTATAGACTGTAGAAATAAGGTACAGAGAACTGGACCAGGCCATAACTCTGATTATATTCCTTGATTCAACTGTATACTCCTCTTTAGACAGTTATCTAGACTTTATTCTTCCAGTTTGCTAATTAGGTACTTCAGACACATTATCAAACATCCTAAAGAAAAGATATGGCAAGTATCAAATTAGAGCATTAAGAGAATGGTAATCCAGCATGTAGATTTTGGAGGGTATTCTAAAACAGATTTTTCCAAACTGTATTCTGAGGAAAACTAGCATCCCATAATTTAATAGTTGACTAATAAAAGGATTCCTCTTCAAGTAGGTTTGGAATCAATAGAGAAAATACAAGCAAATAACGGGTATATTTTACTGATTTTAATATGTTAATGTGTATTATAAGGATCCAAGGGGGAAAATATAGTTAAGTAGTGTTCCCCAAACTTCTTTGGCTATAAAATCCTCTATTTCTCTCAAGCCAAATTATTCAGATCTTACGCTACACTAGGGTTATTAAGAACCAAGTTTGAGAAAATCTGCTCTATAAACATCACATTCAAGACTTCAGAATATTCCACCAGAGGCTACCATTTGGGAAACATTGTATTTCACCAAATATTTAGTTAGCTACTTGATTTCTGCAAGCTAATTTCATATCAAACAATGTCCTACTCATTACTACAAGCAAAATTTCCATGGGATACACAAAAGATACACTAGCAGTTATCATATTTTTTATTTTTTTGAGTGATTAAAAGTCACTTAAGATGTTATACAAGTATTATTTTTCCTTGAATTCCTTCCTTTTATACTTTTTTTTAATTTTCCAGGTTTATCCATGTTGTAGCATAGATAAGTACTTCATTTCTTTTTTTATACTAATCTCTACACCCAATGTGGGGCTTGAACCCACCACATCGAGATCAAGAGTAGCATGTTCTTCCATCCTGAGACAGCCTGGCCATGTGCTGCTTTTGATTTTCAAAGCCAATTCTACATGGCATCTATGCAAATAATGTTTCTGAAATTTTAGTATTTTAAGATGTATAAAAAATTGGTTTTTCAGCTTCCAGGATTTCTCATACTTGGAACTTTAAGAGCCATAATGATAACATATACAACATATGGCAAAATTTCCTAATAAATCATTACCTCATTGGCAACCAGTATTCTGGCATCTAGAAAACAACACAAATTTTGCTAAAAAATTGCCTTGTGGCTTTCAAAAGATCAAGAATGCAAGGCTCAGATTAAAAGGTGTGGATACAGGGCGCCTGGGTGGCTCAGTCAGGTAAGTGTTTTTCTCTTGGTTTCGGCTCAGGTCATCTCAAGGTTCATGAGTTCGAGCACTGTGTCGGGCTGTGTGCTGACAGTGCAGAGCCTGCGTGGGATTTCTCTCTCCCTCTCTACCTGCCCCTCCCTAGCTTACACTCTCTCTCTCTCAAAAAATAAGTAAATAAACATTAAAATAAATTAAAAAAATAAAAGGTGAGGACACAAGTAGCTTTTTATCTTTACAAGAAAACAAGACACCATTCTAGCTCTGAATGATTCAGTTAAAATTTGCAGTAAATTGAAGAAGGCATTTATTGATACAAAGTATTTTGTGAATAACAATGACATGTCACACAAGAAAAATCTAATTTTTTTAGTTTATTTATTAATTTGAAGAGAAAGAGAGAGTGGGTGAGGGGCAGAAAGAGAAAGAGAGAGAGAGAATCCCTAGCAGGCTACACACTGTCAGCACAGACACCGATGTAGGGCTCAATCCCATGAACCGAGAGATCATGACCTGAGCTGAAATCAAGACTCAGATGCTTAACGACTGAGCCACCCAGGTGCCCCAAGAAAAAATTTAAAAGATTATTTATTTAAGTAATCTCCACACCCAAAGTGAGACTCAAAGTCACAACTGTGCATTCAAGATTCATGTGCTCCTCTGACTTTGCCAGCCAGGAACTCAAGAAAAGTATTTTTAAAATAAATAGAAGAAATGTATTGGGAAGAAACAAAATGAAAATATAAGAAAAAACAATACAGAGGTAAAGGAGCAGGAAGACTAAGATTAATGAAAATACTTGCCTGTTATTGACAGTTAAAGCCTGATCAAAAAGCCTGCTCAAAATACATTAGGCATTAATGTTCAAATATAGAAAATAAAGTTCTAGCAAAATGTAACATGAGTCATTGTAAATTAAGAAGATATAAGTTTTAGAGAATTTGTAAAAAGAATTTATTAAAAATTGCTTTTACAGAAATGTGTTTGATGTCAGTAGTACCCACATTTTACTGATGACATTATCTTTAAAGATCATTAAAGGTAGGAGTGAAAAAAAACACCACAAAGGAAACATAAAGGATGGGCCATGGTAAGGAGGTGGTTAGCTTCACTAGATCCTGGGAGGAAATGCCATAAAGGTCACTTTCATAGTGGTTTCAGAAGCAGATACTACTCTAATGTCTCAGGTGTTTCTATTTCTGATTCCATCAGGTAAGTAATTAAGTTAGAGCAAATCACTAGATGAACCAGAAGTAAGCAAGCACTCACATATATCTTTGCAAACAACCATCTCTTATGGCTATCAGTAATTCTAAAATAGCACATACAATTATAACTGCAATAACATTCTTTCCCATGAATCCTCCAATTTTGTCTTTATATTTTAGAAAACCTATTGTCATTAATGTTTATTTTTGAGAGAGAGAGGGAAAGAGACATGCATGGCAGGAGTCGGGGAGGGGCAGAGAGAGAGAAGGAGACACAGAACCCAAAGCAGGCTCCAGGCTCTGAGGTGTCAGCTCAAAGCTGGACATGGGGCTCAAATCCACCAACCCCAAGATCATGACCTGAGCCAAAGTCAGACAATCACCTGAGACACCTGGACACCCCAAAAACATATTTTCATTAAAAGTAGTGTCAGAAAATGGGCCACTTTTTGACATATAATAAAAATTTAAAAATTATCAACTTTGGACATCCAAATATCTAAATTTGGGTGGTGAAGAAGTGGAAAATGTCTGGACCTTCCAGTCCCCAAAATAACACAAAATCAAACCTGTGAGAGTCTATATATACTTATATAACAAATATTTACCAAGGTCCTGTACCAGAAACTAGGGATTTATTTATGAATAAGACAAGGATCATGCCTTCATGGGGCTTATATTTGAGCATTGAAAGAGAAAAAAAGCAAACAAGAAAATCACAGAGTATAATTATTTCTCTGAAAGAAATAAGCTGAAATGACGGAGTAATGGGGGATGATGATGTGGGTGCTATTTTGAATAGGATGATCAGGGAAGGACTTTTTGAAGTGATGGCATTTGAGTTGAGGTAAATTGGCATAAAATGTCATTTTTATTTAATAAAATAAAAAATAAAAATGGCACTGTTTATTTGAAGCTCTATCTAGGAGAAGTAGACTATGGGCAGAAGAAACAGGAAAAGGTAAAGGAGGGCACCTGTGTGGCTCACTCGGTTAAGCATCTGACTTTGGCTCAGGTCATGATCTCATGGTTCATGAGTTTCAGTCCCACATCGGTCGCTGTGCTGACAATTCAGAGGCTTCCTAGGATCCTCTCTCTGTCCCTCTCTCTTTGCTCCCCCCTCCCCTCACTTAAGCTCTCTCTCTCTCTCTCAAAATAAATAAATAAATTTAAAAAAAAGAAAAATTAACAGGCAAAGGGTACACAGCTGTCATTGAATAAGATAATATAACAATCTAAAAAGGTGAAGAAGATTGTTTCATTGATAATAAAAATGATATAACAGGAAACAAGATAACCATCCAATACTTTTCTATCCTTAAAAGAATCACAGACAGATATTAAACTCATTTAGTCTAATATCCCACACAATGTATTCCACATAGTCATTGTTCTCCTGCTTAAACTCCAATAGTCAGGCATCACAGATACTAGAAAGCTTTTCTTAAACTGAGCTGAAAATAGTACTTTGTCAATTTCCAATATGGACTCTAGCTCTTCACTTTCAAATATCCTAAGGCCCCTCAGTGCTCTGCTCTAGGATCTACATTTTCACCCACTGTTTCAGGATTCTAGATCATGTAGATGTTATGCTTCCTCTAGATACACTATAGTTTATTAGTAAGTTACCTTAAAAATCATACTAGCTCTAGACAAACCTACAAAATTTGGAAAGAATAAGGGCCCTAATTCTCAATAACAGAGTGTGGTATACTCACTAAACATGTTCAACAGTCATCTGCTGATAACTTGATATATGCAAAGCATTATGTTAGGTGCTAAGAAGATTTAAAATTGAATTAAAATGGTCTATCTCTTACATGAAAAGATGTTCAACATCACTCATCATCTGGGAGGTACAAATGAAACACAATGAGATACCACCTCACACCTGTCATAATGGCTAAAATGAAAAACTCAGGCAAGAACAGATGTTGGTGAGGATGTGGAGAAAGAGGAATCCTTTTCCCTGGTGGAAATGTCAGCTGGTGCATCCACTCTGGAAAACAGTATGGAGGTTCCACAAAAAATTAAAAATGGAACTACCCTACAACTCAGCAATTGCACTACTAGGTATTTATACAAAGGATACAAAAATGCTGATTTGAAGGGACACATGCACCACAATGTTTATGGCAGCACTACTGACAATAGCCAAATTATGGAAAGAGCCCAATGTGTATCGACTCATGAATGGATAAAGAAGATGTGGTGTGTGTGTGTGTGTGTGTGTGTGTGTGTGTGTGTATGTATATATATGTACATATATATACACACGCACACACATCTTCTTTATCCATATATATATATATATATATATATATATATATATATGATGGAATATTACTGGGCAATCAAAAAGAATGAAATCTTGTCATTTGCAATAACTTAGGTTAAAATAGAGTATATTCTGGTAAGCGAAATAAGTCAGAGAAAGACAAATATTTGATTTCACTCATATGTAGAATTTAAGAAACAAAACAGATTAACGCAGGGGAAGGGAAGGAAAAATAAGATAAAAACAGAGGGAGAAAAACCCTTAGAGAACAAACTGAGGTTTGCTGTTGGGGTGTTGGGTGGGGGGATGGGCTAAATGGGCGATGGGCATTGAGGACAGCGCTTGTTTGGATGAGTATTGGGTGTTATATGTAAGTGAAGAATCCACTAAATTCTATTCCTGAAATCATTATTATACTATATGTTAACTAACTTGGATTTAAATTTAAAAAAAGAGAGAAAAAGCAAAAAAAGGAAAATAATGTATATAGGTTGAAAATTTAAAAATAATAAAGCTAATTAAAAAAAGTCTGTCTCTCAAGAAACTTGCATCTGGTGGAAGCAAGAGTCATATACTTTAGTGTTCAATAATAGGTATTAGATATAACATAATGGGCACCCAGAAGAAAAAATGTGTTGTTACGGGCACCACTGTCATTCTACCTCATTTTATTAATCACTTACTGATATACCAGATTTCCATCTGTATGCTTACTCTTATCTTTACACACACCCAGGTCAGAATCATGACATGAAAATTTGAACTTCTGTCAATCCTATGCTAATATTAAAGTGAAATGATAAGTGAAACTAATGATCTAAGAGATATTTTATTCCTTCATTACAGAAGATAACATAAATGATATGGGATGAACCAGGATGAGAGTTGTGAAATATGATATATATGGTATTTGAACACAATTTTGGAAATTCAATCACTATCATTATTGATAGCTACTCAAAGCTTTATTAAAGGGAAAACAGTTGGAATAAACTGTGTGTGTGTGTGTGTGTGTGTGTGTGTGATGCTATTCGTGATAACAAGATATTTTTCAGAATTGATCTGTACAAGTAAGTAAGAGGAAGCTTATCAAAGAAAGTTAAATATAGTTAGCACTGCAGGTACTTGGACACAGAAAAATAGGTCTTTTATATACTCCATTTATTTCAAGTATTTTTTTTATGCAAATGGTCTCTGAGGTGGTTCCACATCATAGAAATAAAGAAAAGGATGTTTGGACTTGAATTATTTTGTTTGAAGAGAAATTTCCGTATAGTACAGATTGGATGCTATGTACACTGAACAACATGAATGAGGAGGTACACATGCACACATTCTCCTGGACTAATCACCTACTTCACTGTCACGTTTTTTACTAGAAAATTTTTATGGACAAAATGCAGCAGCATGTGAATATATTTTTAATACCTTCACCATGGTACGCAAGCGAAAAGAAACTTCACAATTTACAAAGACAAATTGTATACATTATCATGTCAAAGCAGGACAACGCAAGGCGAATTTGCAGAATGCTAATCACCACCATTCTGGGAAACTCCTTTAGTATAGAGCTTCTATTCTCAAGGAGCCAGATGTTTTTACCCAGGCCTGAAAGCACAGATGCTAGGCAGCTGTCATGCAGATGTCTTTGTTAAAGTTCTTTTAAAAAACTTTTCAGCATCTATTAAATGAAAAGAAATTTTCCGGGAGGTTAAGAGAAAAAGGAAACGGGAATATACCATTGAAAATTAACTTAAAAGTTCGAAAGTAGTGTAAAAAGTGGTTTTGTGTTCTCAAAGAAGCTGTATACTTCTAATATATATGCTACTTCCTTCCCTTTGACCCTTCAATAAGTATTTGTTTGTGTCAGGCACCATAATAGGAGCGGGGTATTCAAAAATAAAAGAGATAGTCCCTGCTCTCTAGGACTTCACAGGTTATTAAAGGAGATAGTTATAAAACTAAACAAGTGCAATACAGTATAATACTTTATATAGTAGCAAAAAATACAGTATAGTGGTAATACAAAAGAAGGAGTCACAGGCTATGCTTGGGTTGTCAAAGAAGGCCTCTCAGAAATGATACATGGGAGGTGAGTCATGACAAAAGCAGAAGTTAAGTTTGGTGGTGGTGTATTCCAGGCAAAGGACTAATATGTGCAAAGGTACAGATACCTAAAAAACCATGACCCACTCAACAGTTAGATAGGGACAGAGCCTAATGGTGCCTTAGAGAATGGTAGGAGGTAAGACTGATGGGTCTGGCAGGGGTTATATCAAGGACAATGTATGGAACAGTGGTCATGAGAAAGGTACTAAAGTTTACACTAGCAGCCACTGCCAACTGGAGAGGGGAATAATTCAGGGTACATACAAGAATTTCTAAATGGTGTCCTAAGGATTGCTAAATGGTATGCTAAGGGCCCAGTTGAGGTCTTTACAAACCATAATTTTATACTATTAACAGTCTAAACACTTGTGTTATTTTCTCCAGCAGCATCAAGCCATTATGGTAAGAGGAACACACAGTCCCATAATCTAGAGACTGTAACACTGGAAACTAAAATTGAATCTTAATTAGAAATATATTAAGTACTGCACCAAAGTAATTCAAATTCCAAAAATATATTTTAAGTGTACCAAAACCTCTAAGCACTTCAGATCAAAATGAGTAAATTAGATGAAAAGATGCAGGGTAATGGTTTGTATTTTTATTTAGCTTTATACATCTCAAAGTATTTTAATATGGGTGCTCTTAATTTATTCCCCTCCTAATAAGGAAGATAAGTGAAGGTTACATTCAATATAATTATTATATGGATACTAGCACCATGTGAATACTTCTTTTTTTATATCTATTTTTGAGAGAGAGAGAGAGAGTGCAAGCAGGGGAGTGGCACAGAGAGAGGGAGACACAAATTCAGACACAGGCTCCAGGCTCTGAGCTGTCAGCACAGAGCCTGAGACGTGGCTCAAACCCATGAACCGTGATATCATGACAAAAGCTAAAGTTGAACACTTAACCAACTAAGCCACCAAAACGCCCCACCATGTGAATACTTCTAATATGGCAATTACTATACTATACTGCAATTGCAGACATATATGTGCCCCATCACACTGTGAGCTCTTTGAGAGCACAGACCATGCCGTCTTCAGCATTGTACCCTCAGCAGCTCATTCAATATTGAGCTCATAGAAGATACTTTAAAACACTTAATTGGAAGGATCAATTTACAGATGAAAGTATGAAACACAGAATAAAAAGTTGGCTCAAGACACACTAGTTTGTAGTACAGAATGCATTCCATGCAGAGCACAGGTCTTGGTTTCTTTGAGGCAATATTTGGCTTTATTTTAAGATAGATAAGAAATATTTAGAAATAAAACCATGTATTTTCAAAATGAAGCATAATATTAATGTGACATAGGACTCCTAAAAAGTGAATTATTTGGTGGAAGGGAAATAAATATCACCACTACATTTTAATTTTACGTATAAGGGCAAAAAATGGCTAAAGATCTTAATAAGAATAAATCTGAGATTATATATATCAGTACATTAAAAACACTACTAGTTTTTTAAAAAAATTGACAATGATTTATTTTTTAATGTTTTTATTTAAATTTCAGTTATTTAACATACAGTGTAATATTAATGTCAGGTGTACAACACAGTGATTCCACACTTCCATATAACACCCAGTACTCATCACAAATGCAGTCCTTAATCCACATCACCTGTTTAACCCATCTCCCACCTACTTCCATTTTGGTAACCATCAGTTTATTCTCTATACTGAAGAGTCTGTTTCTTGGTTTGCCCCTCTCTTTTTATCCCTTTGCTTATTTACTTCTTAAATTCCACATATGAGTGAAATCAAATGGTATTTTTCTTTGACTTTTTTCACCTAGCATAATAATGTCTAGCTCTATCCACGTTGTTGCAAATTGCCATCTGATGTATTACATCTTCTTTCTTGATTCGTAAGTCAATGGATTTGGGATGTTTGCATAATTTGGCTATTATATATAACGTTTCTGTAAATATCAGGGTGCATGCATCCCACTGAGTTAGTGTTTTTGTATTCTTTGGGTAAATACCTAGTAATGCAATTGGAGGATCATAAGGTAGTTCTATTTTTAACTTTTTGAGGAACTTCCATATTTTTTCCAGAGTGGCTATATGTACCAGTTTGCATTCTCTCCAACAGTGCAACAGAATTCTTCTTTCTCCACATCATTTCCAACACTTGTTTCCTATGTTGTTGATTTTACCACTCTGACAGGTGTAAGGTGATATCTCACTGCAGCTTTGATTTGTATTTTCCTGAAGATCAGTGATGCTGAGAATCTTTACATGTGTCTGTTGGTCATTAGTATGTCTTATTTTGAAAAATGTCTAAGACTTCTGCCCATTTTTCATTGGATGATTCACTTTTTGAGGGTTTAGTTTTATATATTCGTTACATACTTTGAATAATAACCCTTTATCAGATACATCATTTGCAAATATATTCTCCCATTATGTTAAGTTGCTTCTTGGTTTTGTTGATTGTTTCCTTTGTGGTATAGATACCTAGGAATAAATCTAACAAAGAGGTGAGAGACCTGTATTCAGGAAACTATAAAACACTGATAAAAGAAACGAAAATAACACAAAGAAATGGAAAGACATTCTATTCTCATGGATTGGAAGAACAAATATTGTGAAAATATCTCTACTCCTCAATGCAATCTATACATTTAATGCAATCCCTATCAAAATACCAACAGCATTTATCACAGAACTAGAAGAAACAATCCTTAAATTTGTATGGAACTACAAAAGACTCTGAACAGCCTTAAAACCTTAAAAAAGAAAAGAAAAACTGAAGGCATCACGATTCTGATCTTCAAGTTATATTACAAAGCTGTAGTAATCAAAACAGTATGGTACTGGCACAAAAATAGACACATGAGATCAATAGAATAGAATAGAAAACCCAGAAACAAACCCAGAAATATATGGTCAACTAATTTTTGACAAAGCAGGAAACAATATCCAATTGGAAAAAGACGGTCTCTTCAACAAATAGTATTGGGAAACTGGACAGCAACATACAAAAGAAAAAAAAGTGAACCATTTATTTCCACCATACACACAAAAAATTCAAAATGGAATAAAGACCTAATTTTGAGACCTGAAACCATAGAAATCCTAGAAGATAACACAGGCAATCATTTTTTAATATTAGCCATAGAAACTTCTTTCTAGATATGTCTCCTTAGAAAGGGATAAAAAAAAAAAGCCAAAATAAACTATTGGGACATCAAAATAAAAAACAGCTTCTGTGCAGGCTTTCCTTTTCTTTCTAGCCTTTTTGTTTACCTTGCAAGCTTCAACTCTGCCTTCTACTAGTACAACTTGAATTTATTTTTAGACATGGAAATTATAATAGAGTCTGAGTTCATTTTTGATGTACAACCAATGATAGTTTTTGAGTCCCACCCATCTTTCTTTTCCTTTTCTGCCGCATGTCAGGACAAACAAATAAGAAAGGCCTGATTATTCCTTCTCATGGTGCTGACCAGGAATTTCAAACCATGCAAGTAACATTCAGCATAGTAAACCCCATGACAACCCAACCCCGAACCACCATAAAAACCAAAGCCACTTGCCTCTCCCTTTACTCAAACTATTGGACTGGTTTGGGAGCCAGCCTTGCTCTCCAAAGAAAACCTCCTAATGTCAGGAATAAAACTTTCATAGCCTCTAGTGTGAATGTGGAATCATTGACTTGTGAACCACATTTGGATAGGTGGATCGATTTCATCCCTTGCAGGGAAAGAGGACAACTGACACCGTGAGTAGGATGTTGAGGCAATAGCCATTAGCACCTGGGGGTCTTTCTTCTGTTACTTTAGGTGTGCTGTCTGCTAGCTGGAGTACATTTTGAGCATTGCTACTACCTGTTGTCCAATTTGTGTTAAGTGTGGTTCTGTGCTATACAGTATATTTGCCAAGTCTTACTGAGCCTCTGTTATGGATCTAACCAATCTAATGCAGAAGGGTCAGTGACATTTAAGGATAGGTGGATGCATTTGGGGCCCTCCTTAAAGTAGCTCTGGCTTGTGTATATCAGCCACGGTCTATCTGTATGTTTAAATTCTTTTTATGTTTATTTATTTTTGAGAGAGACAGAGTGTGAGCAGGGGAGGTCAAGAGAGAGAGGGAGACACAGAATCAAAGCAAGCTCCAGGCTCTGAGCTGTTAGCACAGAGCCCGACCCCATGAACTGTGAGATCATGACCTGAGCCGAAGTTGAACACTTAACCGATTGAGTCCCCCAGGCGCCCCTATCTGTGTGTTTAATATTAAACCATGTGTTTTGATTGTAGCATAATGCATGGCTGATGCTAGGCTCAGGGAAATGACTTTTACCCTATGACCATAGGTTGTATGAGTTAATGAGGATTGGCCCTCTATATAGAGTGTTTAGGGGAAAGACTAGTTCCTATACATTATGTGGGCCCATTGGGTGGTTGGTAATGTGAAGAAAAGCAGTGACCAAGTGGCATGCTGAAGTACACAATCTGAAAATCAGATGGATCACTAGCACCCTATGAAATGCCTTTGCTACTGCTTCTGCTGTTGCTGCTGCTTGTGTCACCAAAAAAGATCTTGATCCTCAGGGTTACAGAGGAACACCACAGCACCCAATGGCATGGGCTGTTATGAAAATCATTCTTGGGTGTTTTACTACTACCTTTTTAAAAGGTTCAGAGAACATCATCACCCTGTTGGGCAACAATAAAAGGGACCAAGAAAGACTCTGGTTCACATGAGTCCCATGGCTTGTCAAATGCCAAGAGGTTAATTAAAATTTGACTTAACCCCAGGGTTTTAAATCCAGTAAATCAGTAATCACCATGGGAGATTAACCTGGTGGTACTGAATTCAGACTCTGGAGGAAGAAAATTACAAATAAAAACAGAGCAGAGAGAACCTCCTCCCCCTCAAAGTATGTCCAATAATGACAAAAATCAAAGAAACAAAAAACTTGATAAAGGGGGAAGAAACAAAAACTAAAACATATGTCTATGATTTTACAATTACCTATCTAAAATTTACTTAAAAATCTATGCAATAGAAAGGTGCAAGGATGTCAGCTAGCTTTTGCTTTACAACGTAGGTTCTAAATTAATTTTAACATCTATCAACATGTACCACTTGGCAAATCTTCATATCCTTAACCAATACTGGGTCTCCATATATAATTATACCTGAAGATCCCACTATATTGAACCAAAGTGCCCTCTATACTTTTAGGGGAATAATCAAACATAAAATAGAGGACAAAAAGTTATGCCTTACAGTGACTATTGGAACTCTTACCTTACCTAAATTCTTCATGGTGATAATGCTCACTGGCCTAAAATATGCCATCATGGACACGGATGCTCTGACTTAAAGAGTAACAGATTGAAATAAGCTTGCCAAATCATACCCCGTGAACCACTCTCTCTGTAGTTAAAATAGTTAATGTGACCCAATATGATTAAAGCAAGGCCTACAGGAATTAAGAACCATTATATAAGGCCTACTGCATAAAGAGGCCATTAATCACACCGTCTTCCCCTTGAAGACCCCAATGTAGCCAGTGCCTACACCTGATAAAAATGAATAACAATTAATAGTGGGATCCCACCAACTTAATTACACAGTAATCCTAATTAAGGCCCCCATATGCAATATTAAAATTAATGACTCCAAGAACTGGAAAATAATTTGCTTTCATAGATTTGGCTAATATTCATTGACTATTAGAGTATCCTCTCAGATGCAGTTTGCCTTCCCCTTCAAAGGGATACAATACACATTGACCTGCCTACTCATAGGGTAGGTACTTCAATAGCTCTGTTGTAAGATCTTTGTTGCAAGGTCTTAACTGCATGCAACTTTTTCAACAAGTGTAGGTATATTACACACCTGAGAATGTGAGAATGTTAGAATGTGGGCTGGTCATGCTAGAAAGACCAACCATATCACTTAGGATGGAGGCTTGGTTCATGAAGTGTAATATGACCTAACGATTGATTTCAGTCACATGAGCAATCAATGAATCAAGTCTATGTAATGAAGCTCCAATAAAAAGTCTAGTCACAGAAGCTTAGGTGAGCTTCCTAAGCTGGTAATACCTGGTGTTGATATATACTGATGCGAGGAAGATAACGCATCCTAAGGACTTTATATAAGCTTTATGTTTATATCCCTCCCCAACTCTCCTGTATGGGTCTTTTCTTTGGGGTGTAATTTGTATACAATCCCTATAATAAATGATATAGAAAAAAAATTAAAAGTATATAAAAAAATGGGAAAAGAGAAGAAGTCAAAATGCAACTATAAGGTCAGTACAGTTGCTGTCATATGTACAATTGTTTTGTTGTACAATTTGGATTGGTGTATCCTGTCTGTACAGCAATATATGTTTGCCCAAGGTTTCATAATTTACAAAATATTTCTTTTACTATAAAAATTTTTAGTCATAATTTTACTTACCCCTTACACCAATTTGTAGAGGAAATATTATTCTTTTTTTAAGTTTCTTTATTCATTTTGAAAGAGAGAAAGAGAGAGTGCACACAAGCAGGTGAGGGGAAGAGAGAGACTGAAAGAGAAAATCCCAAGTAGGCTGTAAGGACTCAGCACAGAGACTGATGTGAGGCTCAATCTCATGAATATGACCTGAGCTGAAATCAAGAGTCAGACAATGAGATGACTGAGCCATCCAGGTGCTGTGATGAAGTATTTTTCTTATTTCCATTTTTATACGGGAGGGAATTTTAAAAATATTTACTTTATTATTTTTTAAATTTTAATTTTGGTGTAATTAACAATGTTATCCTAGTTATAGGTGTACAATACAGTGATAAAACCATTTCATATATTACTCAGTACCACCCGTCACCTATTTCACCCATACCTACAGACACCTCTCCTCTGATAACCATCTATTTGTTGTCTATAGATAAGAGTTTGTTTTTGGTTTATATCTTTTTTGCCCTTTATTTTCTTTCTTATATTCCAAATATGAGTGAAATCATATGGCAGTTGTTGTTCTCTGACTGGCTTATTACACTTAGGATTATACTCTCTAAAATGACACATGTTGCAAATGCCAAAACTTCATTTTTGTGCATGAGTAATACTGTCTCTCTCTCTCTCTCTCTCTCTCTCTCTCACACACACACACACACACACACACACACACGTCTTCCTTACCCATTCATCTACTGATAGACAGGCTGATTCAATAGTTTGGCTATTGTAAATAATGTTTCTATAAACATAGAGGTGCATATATCTCTTCGGATTAGAGTTTTCAAATTCTCTGGTAAATACCCAGTGTTGTAATTTCTGGACCATAGGATACTTCCATTTTTAACTTAAAAAAAATTTTTTTTTCAACGTTTATTTATTTTTGAAACAGAGGGAGACAGAGCATGAACAGGGGAGGGGCAGAGACAGAGGGAGACACAGAATCTGAAATAGCCTGCAGGCTCTGAGCGGTCAGCACAGAGCCCGACGCGGGGCTCGAACTCACGGGCCCGTGAGATCATGACCTGAGCCGAAGTCGGGCTTAACCGACCAAGCCCCCCAGGCGCCTCTCCATTTTTAACTTTTTGATGGACCTCCATACTGTTTTGCAGAGTGGCTGTACCAGTATGTGTTCCCACAAACAATGCAAAAGGGTTCCCTTTTACCCACATCATTGCTAACACTTTTGTTTCTTGAATTTTTGATTTTAGCAATTCTGACAGGTGTGAGGTGATATCTAATTGTAGTATGGATTTGCACTTTCCTTATAATGAATGATGTTGAGCATCTTTTCATGTGTCTGTTGGTTATCTGTATGTCTTGGGAAATTTCTATTCATGTCTTCTGTGAGTTTTAATTGAGCTTCTTTTTTAGTGTGAAGTTCTTTGTATATTTTGGATAACAATGCTTTATCAGATATGTCACTTAACAAACTTCTCTCATGCAGTAGGTTGTCTATTAGTGTTGTTTGTTGTTTCCTTTCCTGTGCAGGTTTTTATTGTGATGTAATTCCAATGTTGCTTTTGTTTCCCTTACCTCAAAAGACATGTCAAGAAAGATGCTGAGATGATCGATATCAGAGAAATTACTGCCTGTTCTCTCTTTTAGGATTTTTATAGTTTAAGATCTCACATTTAGGTCCTTAATCAATTATGGATTTTTTTGGATGGTATAAGAAAGTGGTACAGTTTCATTCTATTCCATATAGCTGTACAGTTTTCCATACACTAATTTTGAAGAAACTTTTTCCCATGGAATATTATTGCCTCCTTTGTTGAAGATTAATTGACCATATAATTGTGGGGTTATTTCTGGGCTTTTTATTCTGTTCTGTTGATTTATGTGTCTGTTTTTGTGTCAGTACCATATGATTGTGAGGACAACTTTGTAATATAACGAAGACTGGAATTGTGATACTTCCAGTTTTGTTTTTCAAGACTGCCTTGACAATTTGGCATGTCTATCATTCCATACAAATTTTAGGATAGTTTGTTATAGCCCTGTGAAAATGTGTTGATATTTTTATACAGATTTCATTAAATATATAGATTGCTTTGGGTAGTATAAACATTGTAACAATATTTGTTCTATCAATCCATGAGCATGGAATGTCTTACCATTTGTTTTTCTGATCTTCAATTTCTTCCATTACTGTTTTGTAGTTTTCAGAGTACAGGTCTTTCACCTCTTTCATCAGGGTTATTTGTAGGTATCTCACTATGTTTGGTACAGTTGTAAATGGGACCATTTTCTTAATTGCTCTTTCTACTGCTTCATTATTGGTATATAGAAATGGAACGGATTTCCGTACACTGACTTTGTATCCTGCACTGATTTATCAGTTGTAGTAATTTTTTGGTGCTCTTTACTTTTGTTCATCACAACTAGGGCCCTACTTAGAACCCATCACCCATCTAGCTCATCTACCACCCATCTCCATCTATCAACCCATAGTTTGTTCTCTATCACAAAGAGTCTTTTAGTTTGTTTCCCTCTTGTATCTCCACTTACCTTCCTATATGTTCATCTATTTTGTTTCTTAAATTCCACATGACTGAAATAAAATGGTTTTTGTCTTTCTCTGGTTGACCGATTTCACTTAGCAGAATACATCCTACCTCCATCCATGGCATTCCAAAAACCAAAAATTCATTCTTTTGGATGGCTGAGTAATGTTCCACTATATATATATATATATATGTATATATATGTATATGTATATATGTATATATATGTATATATGTATATATGTATATATATGTATATGTACACACACACACACACACACACACACACACACTATAGATAGCACATCTTCTTTATCCATCCATCACTTGATGGGCTCTTTGCATAGTTTGGCTATTGTTGATAGTGCTGCTATAAACATTGCGGTGTATGTGCCCTTCAAAACAGCAATCCGGTAACCTTTATATAAATACCTAATATTGCAATTGCTGGGTCGTAGGGTAGTTCTATTTTTAAGTTTTTGACATTTCATTATCTGTGTGTGTGTGTGTGTGTGTGTGTGTGTGTGTGTGTGTGTATGTATATCCACTCTTTATCCACTCATCAGTAGATGGACACTTGGGATACTGTTGATAATGCTGCTATAAATGCTGGGGTGCATATACCCCTTAGAATCTATATTTTTGTATTTGTTGGGTAAATACCTAATAGTGCAATTGCTAGATTTTAGGGGTAGTACTATTTCTACTTTCATGTGGACCTCCATACTGTTCTTGACAATGGTTGAATGAATTCGCATTCCCACCAACAGTGCAAAAGGGTTCCACTTTCTCCTCATCCTTGCCAGCATTTGTCTGTTGTTAATTTCAGCCATTCTGACAGGTGTGAAGTGACGTCTCATCATGGTTTTGGTTTGCATTTCCCTGATACTGAGTGATGTTGAGGATCTTTACATGTGCCTGTTAGCCATCTGGATATATTTAGAAAGCTGTCTATTCATGTCTTCTGCCCATTTCTTAACTAGTTTGTTTTTTTGGTGTTGAGTTTGATGAGTTTTTTATAGATTTTGGATACTAACCCTTCATCAGATAAACTATCTGCAAATACCTTCTACCATTGTGTAGGCTGCCTTTTAGTTTTGTTTATTGTTTATTTCACTGTGCAGAAGCTTTTTGTCTTGATGAAGTCCCAATAGTTCATGTTTACTTTTATTTCCCTTGCCTTTAGCAATGGTTCAAGTAGAAAGTTGCTGCAGCCATGGTCAAAGAGATTCCTATCTGTGTTCTCCTCTAGGATTTTGATGGTTTCCTGTCTCACATTTAAGTCTTTCATCCATTTTGAATTTATTTTTGTGTATGGTGTAAGAAAGTGGTCCAGTTTTCCCAACACCATTTGTTGGAGACTGTATTTTTCTCATTAGATATTCTTTACTGCTTTGTCAAGGTTAGCTGACCATATAGCTGTGGGTCCATTTCTGGATTTTCTATTGTGTTGCATTAATCTATGTGTCTGTTTTTGTGCCAGTACCATACTGTCTTGCTGAATACAGCTTTCAAACATAGCTTGAATGGTGAAAACTCTAGGTTTTCTATATATAATATCATATGGTCTGCAAGTAGTAAAAATTTTACTCATTAGTTATCAATTTAGATGCCTCCTGTTTCTTTTTGTTCTTTGATTGCTGAAGCTATGGATTCTAGGACTATGGTGAAGAACAGTGCAAAATGGACATTTTGGTCTTGTTACTGACCTTATGGAAAAAGCTCTCAGTTTTTCCCCATTGAGTATAATGTTAGCTGTGGGTTTTTCATATAAGGACTTTATTATGTTGAGGTATGCTCCCTCTAAACCTACTTTGGAGGGTTTTTATCATGGATGGATGATGTATTTTGCCAAATACTTTTTCTGCATGTATTGAAATGATCATATGGTTTTAATCCTTTCTCATATTGATGTATCACACTGAATGATTTGCAAATACTGAACAGTACTTGCATCCTGGGAATAAATCCAACTTGATCACAGTGAATGATTTTTTTTAAATGTATTATTGGATTCAGTATGCTAATATTTTGTTGAGGATTTTCGCTTCTATGCTTAACAGAGATATTGGCCTGTAGTTCTGTTTTTTTGTGGTGTGTTTATCTGGTTTTGGTATCAGGGTAATGCTGGCCTCATAGAATGAATTTGTAAGTTTTCCTTCCCTTTTCCCTTTTTCTAATACGTTGAGAAGAATAGGTATTAACTCTTCTTTAAATGTTTGGTAGAGGGGCACCTGGGTGGCCTCAGCCAGTTAAGTGTCTGACTCTTGATTTTGGCTCATATCATGGTCTCACAGTTTGAGAGTTCAAGCCCTACATCAGGTCCACACTTACAGTGCGAAGCATGCTTGGAATTCTCTCTTCCTTTGTCTCTGCCCATCCTCCATGATCTCTCTCTCTCTCTGAAAAAATACAGCTTGGTAGAATCCAACTGTAAATCTGTGCCTTCTGGTCTTTTGTTTTTTGGAGGTTTTTGATGACTGATTCAGTTTGCTTGCTGGTATTGAGTCTGTACAAATTTTCAGTTTCTTCCAGCTTTACTTTTGGTAGATTATATGTATACAGGAATTTATATATTTCTTCCAGGTTGTCCAATTTGTTGGCAAATAATTCTTCATAATACTCTCTAGCAATTGTTTTTATTTCAGTGGTGTTACTTGTTATTTCTCCTCTTTTATTGGTGATTTTCTTTATTTAAGATCTCTCACATGCTCTCTTTATTTAAATTTCTTGATGTGAATGTGGCTAGAGGTATATCAATTTTGCTGATCTTTTAGAAAACCTGTGCCAGGTTTTATTTATCTGTCCAAATTTTTTGTTCTTATTTGCTATATCATTTACTTCTCTAATCTGTATTACTTCTTTCCTTCTTCTGGGTTTCAGTTTTGATTGTTCTTTTTATAGAAGCTTTAGGTGTATGTTTGAGTTTTTCACCAATAAACAAATACTTGAAGTAATATAAGTTCAGAGATATTGAGTAACTTTTTCAAGGTCTTTGGCAGTAGCAGGGCTGGGAAGCCAGGTCTTCTGATTTCGAAGTTCACTTTCTTTATACTGACACACTCAGGTGTTCTTATGCTACCTATTCTCTCCTTAAATGATATCTTTCTGAGTATTCTCTGTTAGTGATCATATGGTGGACACTGGTGGCTCTGATCCAATTCATGTCAGGAGACTGTTTCCCAATCATATGGTCTGGGATGTTCTTTTATACTTTGAATGTTGTCTGGCATGAGATGTGGTTGATAGGCAGACATACACAAGTTCAAGCCTAGGAAATAACTCTCCAACTGTCTTTAAAAAAATGTTTCTTACTTATTTTCAGAGAGAGAGAATGCATGGTGGAAGGGCGGAGAGGAGGAGAGAAAGAACTCCAAGCAGGTTCCATCCTGTCAGTACAGAGCACAACGTGGAGCTCAAACTCATGAACCATGATATCATAACCTGAGCAGAAATTAAGAGGCAGATGCTTAACTGACTGAGCCTCCAAGGCACACCCCCCAACTGTCTTTAGATTACCTACTCTGGATGGGAGAATTGTGATACCAGAGGTAAAGGCTAAGAAATCAATTGTTTTCCTCCTATGCTCCAAAATCTGAATTTATTAGTAATGATTTTGAGACATTGGTAGAGGTATCTAGTGTGCCCATCTCCTGCAATCCATATCATAGCTAGTATTTAGGGATGAGTTCAAGTCTAATCAACTTGATAATGTTTTTCCAGACTATGCTAGTCCAAGCCATTTCTTCTTTCTTTTGCTTCTATGAGCACTTATCTGTCCCACTCACTTTATCTCTTACTCATTTACAGCATCATTTTTCTGATTTAACAGTATCTTGTACAATAATTGTTCACAAGAAACATGTTATATTTTAAATTTTGCCTCTTTAATGGACTGGATCCTCTTAAGGTACTATATGTCAGGAATTTTAATTACCCTTATCTAAAAAGAATTTTCTTACTAGTTCCCATTTATAACTGTGTATCATTCATTAATTACTCAGTCACATTTCCAGATATTGTTTACACTTAGTTGACTCAAGTGTGGATGGCATATAACCACATAATTTCTCTGTAAAACCACTGGGAAAACATAAGTATACAAAGCAAGTTGGATTTAAACAGAACTTAACCACATTCTTAACATTGCCTTTGAGTCCAGTCATGATTTAGGTTAGTCTCTACCTATCCTTAAAGCCTCCTCTAGCTTCACTATCACTTCTTCTCTCTATTCCACTTACACTTAAATCCTTTCATTTGTCCAAATTTACCATGCCCCCTCCTACTACAGGAACTTACACGTGTCATTCCCTGTGCTTGGAACTCTTTTACCTAATCCCCTTAATCTCTGGTTAATAACTACTCTTCCTTCAGATGTTGGTCTTATCAATACTTCCTCCGGAAAGCCTTGATCATTGTCATGACTGAGTCAAGGCAGCTATCATATGGTTTCATGGCATCATATTTCTTTCTTTTGAAGCATGTAACAGAGTTGTAAATTTTACATTTACTGCTGATTTCTGATGTTTATTTCTCCCACTAAATTACTGTAAACTCAGTGAAGGTGGGATTCATAATCTTTTTTTTTGTCCCACACCATTCCAGCACTTAGCACACTTAAAACCTGTCTTGCAAATTCTAAGTACTCACCCAATATTTGCTGGATGAATAAACAGACACTTCCAACAAAACACAAAAGGACCTTACCAATATTACATACTCTCCCCTATTCATAAAACAAGTTAATACTATTCACATAGGAAATATTACCATCAAAAACATGCCTTAACATTCAAAATAATTGATCCTTTTGCATTATAGAAATGGAAAAACTGAAATCTGGAGTGTTAGGTAACTTCTTCAAAGCAGAATATGGTCTAAAATCCAGATATTTTGATTACATTTCCAGTGTTTCTTCTATTACATCACACAAGGTAGATGGTACAGGGGCGCCTCGGTGGCTCAGATAAGCATCAAACTTTGGCTCAGGTCATTATCTCATGGTTCATGGGTTTGAGCCCCGGGTCGGGCTCTGTGCTGACAGCTCAAAGCCAGAAGCCTGATTCAGATTCTGTATCTTCCTCTCTCTCTCTGATGCTCCCCCATTTGCATGCATGCTCTCTCTCTCAAAAATAAATAATAAACATTAAAAAAAACAAGATAGATGTTACAAAAGAAAAATCACAGATTATCAAATTAGATAACCAGGCCTAAAATTCTATTTTATGTACCAATGTGACAATGGGTAAAATACCTCCTTCCAAATGATTTCTCTGTGTATATATTGAGGAGAATTTCTATCATACATTGTTTATGTGAGAGTTAGAAAAAAAATACAGATTCCCTACCATAACACCTAGCACATAGTAGGAAGGCAATAAATGATATGCTGTAACGTAAAACTTGGTTTGTTCATCTTAGTATTCAAATTTTTGTGAATTGGACTTTCCTATATTAGAGCATACTATATACCAAGTGAAACACATGCATGTAAGTAATTTAGGATACTTGTCATTTGTAAAGGTTTGAGTACTTCTACAAATATAGCATGTCTGGATAGGTATTGTTTGAGTTAGATTTTAAGCAGGGACCACAGCTCCTTAATTTCAACGAACATCCCAGGCACTTGCTTGCTTAATTAAAGCATTTTGTATTGGTGTTGAGTTTAATAGCACAATGTGTTTTTTTAATGTTTTATTTATTAAAAGTGTGCAAGCCAGGGAAGGGCAGAGAGAGAGCACGAGACACAGAACCTGAGGCGACACTAATGAATCCATGAGATCATGACCTGAGCCAAAGTTACTTAACCAACTGAGCCACCAGGCGCCCAAACACACTGTTGGTAAGTGTTACAGTGCGTTTGGCTTTACATTAAAAGCAAACCAACATGAAAGCTCTTACCTGGGAAAAAGTAAAAAAGCTTTTTAGTTTAGTTTACCTTTATTTCACTCTTATAAGCAGAGAAGGTAAAAAATAAAAACAATTCATCTTGGTAAAGCATTTTGTAAGACAAAAGAGACAATGTATCCACTTTAAAAACAGTGAGTGTCCCAGTGCAACAATATATTTCTGACTAATAATAAAGAAGGTTAATTTCATTCATATACATTCAACAGATATTTGACTACCTTTTCTGTGCCAAGGAGTGTAGATTCAGTAGGAGGAAAAGCAGACATGGTTCCTTTGAGTGTAGTCGGGGAGACAGGATATACATAACTACACGGACCCCTCCAGAGGCAGATAAAGCCAGAGTGTTTTCTAATTTCAAGGTTGCTGAAGCTATTCCTACACTTTTTATAGCTCTGATACAGATCAGAATTTAGCATTAATTAATTAAGTAAGTAACTTGGTCCAAGACATGTCTCAGAAGAATTAGGATGTTTCAGAAAGTCCTTGATAAAAGAAATTCTCATCTCCCAGCAGTGGCACAGAAAGCCTAGGGTCACTAGGGTGATGAGATAGAAAAAGTTCTGAATTAGGAGTAAAAATGGAGGTAAATTCTAGTTTTGTGCCGGTTTATGACCTTAAGCAAGTTATTTAACCTCAGTTCCTTAGTTTCCTCACCTATTAGAATGACATTCCAACTTAAACAATAATAATATCAGTAACAAAGATCCTATGATGACATTATCATAAGGCTTCAGGGTATTCTAGATTTTCTGTGAGAATTAGGTAAATACTTACTGTAAACTTACTAAACAAATCTACCCTGTACTAAAAATACATATTTATTTTGGTAACAGATTTTAATTAAATTATTTTTACAGAATCCAAAGTTTGGAAGCAGTCTTAAGAGACCATTTAGTTAAGTTCTTTATAGATTTTGGATACTAGCCCTTTGTCTGATATGTCATTTGCAGTGAAGAAATGGGCAGAAAACATGAATAGACACTTCTCTAAAGAAGACATCCAGATGGCCAACAGGCACATGAAAAGATGCTCAACGTCGCTCCCCATCAGGGAAATACAAATCAAAACCACACTCAGATACCACCTCACGCCAGTCAGAGTGCCTCAAATGAACAAATCAGGAGACTATAGATGCTGGAAAGGATGTGGAAAAACGGGAACCCTCTTGCACTGTTGGTGGGAATGCAAACGGGTGCTGCTGCGTTGGAAAACAGTGTGGAGGTTCCTCAAAAAATTAAAAATAGACCTACCCTATGACCCAGCAATAGCACTGCTAGGAATTTACCCAAGGGATACAGGAGTGCTGACGCATAGGGGCACTTGTACCCCAATGTTTATAGCAGCACTTTCAACAATAGCCAAATTATGTAAAGAACCTAAATGTCCATCAACTGATGAATGGATAAAGAAATTGTGCTTTATATATACAATGGAATACTACTTGGCAATGAGAAAGAATGAAATATGGTCTTTTGTAGCAATGTCGATGGAACTGGAGAGTGTTATGCTAAGTGAAATAAGTCATACAGAGAAAGACAGATACCATATACTTTCACTCTTATGTAGATCCTGAGAAACTTAACCGAACACCATGGGGGAGGGGAAGGAAAAAAAAGTTAGAGAGGGAGAGAGCCAAACCATAAGAGACTCTTAAAACACTGAGAATAAACTGAGGGTTGATGGGGGTGGGAGGGAGGGGAAAGTGGGTGATGGGCATTGAGGAGGGCACCTTTTGGGATGAGCACTGGGTGTTGTATGGAAACCAATTTGCCAATAAATTTCATTTAAAAAAGCTATTATCAGTATTTTATAAGTAAAAACATATTTAGTGTAAAATTTTTAATATTCATGACCATCTAGCTTTCCTGCCCTAGTGATAATTAACATATTTTTTAAACTGTTGGGACCATGTAGCACTGAAGAAGTTTTGAAGTCAGAAGTTTTACATATAAAAAAACCAAGAACCTTTATTGAGTCAACTTCTGTTAATAATATCCACATTAAAAAAAGCATGTGCATATTTGCTTTTTAGAGGATGGTTATATAAATATTCTTTTTAAAAATTATTTTAAAGAGGGAGAGAGCATGGGGGGGGGAGAGGGGCAAAGGGAGAGAGAGAGAATCTTAATCAGGCTCTATGCTGAACAGAGCCCAATGCAGGGCTAAAATCTACAACTCTGGGATCATGACCTGAGCTGATCAAGAGTTCGATCCTCAACAAATTGAGCCACCCAGGTGCCTGTATGAATATTCTTACTAACACTTGTGATAATAATTAAAGATTTTTAACGAATCATCTTAATAATAAGGTAAGTAAGTACCCTGGTAGTAAGATTGGAAATGGGGTTTATAGGAATTTTTTTTTATTTTTATGATTTATGCCATCATAAATTAAACGTATAGTTCCTTTTTTTTTAAAAAAAAAAGACCATTTAGTTACATGCACATCATTCCCACTACTAAATCTTGTTAGATGACTACCTATTTTGTAACGTTCTCAGGAGTGAGATTCAGCTCTCTCCCTTGGTTAATGAAGTATTTAATAAACCTTGTTATTGAACATTTCTTCCTTATGTGTAACATAACACTTTCAATAAAATTTAAGCCTGTTTTAACATTCCCAATATACTTTAACCCTTTTTCTTTTAGCTTTGTCCACGTGAGAGGAGAACTGGTGTGGCATCCATTTGTAATAATGGTTGGCATTCATTTGTAATAATACTTCACAGATGTGGAAACAAAAATTAAATCACAACCATAGCCCTCTCAGCAGAGTAAATTGTGTTTCTAACTGATTTCTATGAATCCTTTGAGTTATATATCTCAAAAGAAATAATAAAAATTTTATCTACTTTCTGTAAAAGAAATATTAGTAAAGCAAATCCTTGATAAGTGATGTAAGTTAGGTGAGTGATGACTACAAGCAGTAGAATTCACCTATGTTAGTTATCAAGCATGGTATGAGAACCATTTTTCTAAAACAAGTCTTCAAAAAATCATCCTTTGAAATTACCTTTTTCAAATCCTAAAAAGACAAAATGCATTTAATTCAGAGAATGTTCACAGTGTTGGTATGAATTCATCTCAAATCTTTGAACCTGGAGGCGCCTGGGTGGCTCAGTTGGTTAAGCGTCTGACTGCTGATTTTAGCTCAGGTCATGATCTCCTGGTTCTTGAGATCAAGCCCTGCATCGGGCTCTGCACTGACAGTGTAGATCCTGTTTGGGATTCTCTCTCCCTCTCTCTGCCCCTCTCCTGCTTGCTCTCTCTGTCTCTCTGTCTCAAATAAACTTTAAAAAAACCGAAATCTTAGTATCTGTATCAGCTTTACATCATTATTTCAACCACCCAAAAAATCTTAATATACCAAAGAAAAAAAATTAGTGAACCTTTGATCACTTAGGTTTCTTTGCTTCCTGTGTCTGTCTACTTATTTCTTTAAAGCTTTAATTTTGCTTCCAGTTAGTTAAAATACAGTGTTCTATTAGTTGCAGGACTACAATATAGTGATTTCACAATTCCACACATCACGTGCTGTTCATCGTAAGTATATTCTGTAATCCCCATTGTCCATTTAACCCAATACCCTTTACCCTCCCCTCTTGTAACCATTAGTTTCTTCTCTATAATTAAGTGCCCATTTCCTGGTTGTCTGTCTGACTTCTGTAATTTTGTTACTATTATACTCCTTAGCTCCATCCATGTGTTCCAAATGGCAAGATTTTACTCCTTTTTATGGCTGAATAATACTCCATTGTGTGTGTGTACAAAAGTGGTATTTATACATGTATATATTACCACTTCTGTACCCATTCATCAGTCAATGGACACAGCATGTTTCCATATCTTGGCTATTGTAAATAATGCTGCAATAAACATAGGTGTGCATATATCCCTTCTGTGTACTGTTTTTGTATTCTTTGGTTAAATACCCAGCAGTGGAATTCCTCAATCATAGGATACCTCCATTTTTAATTTTTCGGAGAAACTCCATGCTGTTTTCCAGGGTGGCTTCTCCAGTATGCACCCCCACTAACATTGCATGAGTGTTCCTTTGTCTCCACATCCTCAATAAAACATATTGTTTCTTGTGTTGTTCATTTTAGCCATTATGACAGGTGTGAGAGGATAGATCATTGTAGGTTTTTTTATTTCCTTGGTAGTAAGTGATGATGAGCATTTTTTCATGTGTCTTTTGGCACATCCATCCAGATGAATGTCTTCTTTTGAGAAATGTATATTCATGTCTTCTGCCCATTTTTCAATTCGATTATTTTTTGTTTGGGTGTTGAGTATTATAAGGTCTTTATATATTTTGGATACTAACCCATTATCAGATATGTCATTTGCAAATATCTTCTACATTTCGGTGGGATGCCAATTAGTTTTGTTGATTGTTCCTTTGTTGTGCATAAGCTTTTTATCTCAATGAGGTCCCACTAGTTCATTTTTGCTTTTGTTTCCCTTGCCTCAGGAGATATATCTAGAAAAAAGTTGCTTTGGCCAATGTGAGAAAGGTTACCGCATGGGTTCTCTTCTATGGTTTTGATCGTTTCAAGTCTCACATTTAGATCTTTAATCCATTTTGAATTTATTTTTCTGTATGGTATAGGAAGGTTATCCAGTTTTTTTTCTTTTCCATGTTGCTGTCCAGTTTTCCAAACACAATTTGTTGAAGAGTCTTTTTTCCCATTGGATATTCTTTACTGCTGTGTCAAAGATTAAATGACAATATATTTATGGATTTATTCTGTGTTTTCTATTCTATTCCACTGATCTATGTGTCTATTTTTGTGCCAGTAGCATACCAATTTAATTTCTACAGCTTTGTAATATCACTTGAAGTCCAGAAATGTGATGTCTCCAGCTGTGCTTTTTTTTTTCAAGATTGGTTTGGCTATTTGGGGTCTTTGATGTTTCCAAACAAATTTTAGAATTGTTCTAGTTATGGGAGAAATCCTGTTGGTATTTTGATGGGGATTGCATTAAATGTGTAGATTGCTTTGGGCAGTATAGACATTGTAACAATATTTGTTCTTGCAATCCTTGAGCATGCAATAACTTTCCATTTCTGTGGTCTTCAATTACTTTCACCAGTGTTTTATAGTTTTCACAGTACAGGTCTTCTACCTCTTCGGGCAGCTTTATTCATAGGTATCTTATTATATTTGGTGCATTTGTAAATGGGATTGTTTTATCAATATTTAGTTCTGTTACTACATTACTGGTGTATAGAAATGAACAGATTTGTGTAGATTGATTTTATTTCCTGCCACATTACTGATTTTGTTTATCATTTCTAGCAGACTTTTTGTGATGCTTTTGGGTTTTCGACATACAGTATGATATCATCTGCAAATAGTGAAAGCTTTACTTCTTCGCTACCAGTTTGAATGCCTTTTATTTCTTTGTGTTGTCTGATTCCTGTGGCCAGAACTTCTAGTACTATTTTGAATAACAGTGGTTATAATGGACATCTTTATCTTGTTCTGGATCTTAGGGGAATAGATCTTAGTTTTCTCCCATTGAGGATGATGTTTGTTGTGAGGTTTTTCATATAGGGCCTTTAGTATGTTGAGGTATGTTCCCTCTAAATTTACTTTGTGGAGGGTTTTTAGCATGAATGGAGGTTGCACTTTGTCAAATGCTTTCTTTGCATCTATTGAAATGATCATGTTTCTTATTTTTCTTATTGATGTGATGTCTCATGTTGATTGATTTGTGAATATTGAACCACCCTTGCAACAAAGGAATTAATCCCACTTGGTCATGGTGAATGACTTTTTAAGCATATTGTTGAAACTGGCTTGCTAATATTTTATTGAGGATTTTTATATCTATGTTCACCACGGATATTGGCCTGTAGTTCTCTTTTTTAGTGGTGTCTTTATCTGGTTTTGCTATCAGCATAATCCTGGTCTCACAGAATAAATTTGGAAGTTCTCCTTTTCTAATTTTTGGAATAGTTAGAGAAGACTAGGTATTAACTCTTTAAATGTTTGGCAGAATTAGCATGTCAAGCCATCAGGTCCTGGACTCTTGTTTGTTTGGAGTTGTTTCTTTTTTTAATTAGTAACTAAAATTTTTTTCTGGTTAATAGCCTGTGCAAGTTTTCTTTTTCTTCTTGTTTCAGTTTTGGTAGTTTATTTGTTTCTAGGAATTTATCCATTTCTTCCAGATTCTCCAGCTTGTTGCCATATAGGTTTTTCATAATATTCTCTTACAATTGTTTATGTTTCTGTGGTGTTGGTTGTTTTTCTCCTCTCATATTCGTGATTTTATTCATGAGTACCTTCTCTTTTTTTGACAAGTATTGATACAGCTTTACCAATTCTGTTAATCTTTTCTAAGAATGAGCTTCTGATTTCATTTCTCTGTTTACTGGTTTTTAAAATTTCTTTATCTTTTATTTCTGCTCTAATTTTTTATCATTTCCTTACTTCTGTTGGCTTAGGATTTGATTTTTTGCTCTTTTTTGAGATCTTTCAGGTGCAAGGGTAGGCTGTTTATTTGAGATTTTTCTTGCTTGAGTTAGGCCTGAATGGCTATAAACTTCTCTCTTAGAACCACTTTTGTGGCATCCCAAATATTTTGGACCATTGTGTTTTCATTTTGATTTGTTTCCATGTACTTTTTAATGTCTTTTAGTTATTGGTTGATTCACTCGTTTAGTAGCATGTTATGTAACCTCCTTATATTTTTGGTCTTTCCAGATTTCTTCTTGTATTTGACTTATGATCAGCAAAGATGCAAGGTATCACTTTGATCTTCTTGAAATTGTTAGGGCTTATTTCATGGCCTACTATGTGATCTACTGCAGAGAATGTTCCATGTGCATTTGAAAAGAATATGTAGTCTGCTGTTCTAGGATGGAATGTTCTGACTATATCTGCTAAATCCATCTGGTCAGTGTATCATTCACAGACATTGTTTCCTTGTTTATTTTCTGTTTAGATGATTTTTCCATTGATGTCAGTGGGGTACTAAAGTGCCCTATAATTATTGTATTATTATTGATTAGTTCCTTTATGTTTGTTATTCACTTTTTTATGTGTTTAGGTGCTTCCATGTTGGTTGCATAAATATTTACAATTGATGTATCTTCTTATTGGATTGTCCGATTTATTATTATATAGCTGTTTTCTCTGTCTCTTGTTATATTCTTTGTTTGAAAGTTCACTTTGGCTGATATACGGATTACTACCCTGGCTTTCTTTTGACATCCATTTACATGATAGGTGTTTCTCCATCACCTCACTTTCAATCTGTATGTGTCTTTAGGTCTAAAATGAGTTTCTTATAGGCAGCATATAGATGGCTCATGTTATTTTATACATTCTGTCACCCCATTTCTTTTGATTGGAGCATTTAGGCCATTTCACTCAAAGTAATCATTGATAGATATGTTTTAATTGCCATTTTATTTCTTGTTTTGTAGTTGTTTCTGAAGATTTTCTCTGGCCCTTTCTTATCGTTCACTCTTTCATGTTTGCTAATTTTCTTAATGATATATTTGGATTTCTTTCTTTTTATTCTTTGCATATTTATTAGTGGTTTTTGATATACAGTCACCATTACATTTGTATATAACCTCTTCTGCACACAGTGGTCAATATTAAGTAGAGAGTCATTTATGTTTGAAGCCATTAATTTCTCCTCTCATCCTCGTGTTTTAGGTATCTTATTTATATTATTTTACATACTTTTTTTGTGAGTTCCATCAGTGATTTTATTTTCTAGAAATATTCCTTTATACTGATTTTTTGTTTCAAACCTTTACACTCTCACTTTTAGTCTTTCCTTTCCACTGAAAGCACCCTCTTTAATGCTTCATGCAGCATTGGTTTGGTGGTCATGAACTATAGTTTTTTTCTGTGTGGAAAAGTATCTCTCATTCTATTCTGAATGATAGCCTTGATGGATAACATTTTCTTGGCTGCAGATTTTACCCATTTAACACTTTGACTATATCATGCTACTGTGTCTATCTTGCAAATTTTCTGTTGAAAAATCTCTTGGCAGGCTGATAGGTTGTCCCTTGTAACTTACTGACTTCTTTTGCTGCTTTTAAGATATTTTTCTTTATCACTATATTTTGCAAATTTAGTTACACTATATCTTCTTGTAGGCCTGCATTTGTCGATTTTCATAGGAGTTCTGCGTGCATTTTAGATCTGTATTTCTCTTTCCTTCCCCAGATTAGGGAAGTTTTCTGCTAGTATTTCTTTAAATAAGTTTTCTTTCTCTCCTTCTTCTGGGACTCCTATGATACAAATGTTATGTTTGATGGAGTCACTGACTTACCTAAGTCTATTCTCATATTGCATAATTATTTTTTTCTCTGTTTTGTTAACCTTGAGTACCTTCTATTACTCTGTGTTCTAGGTCATTATTTTGTTTCTCTGCTTCTTCCAGTCTGCTGATCATTCCATCATATATGTTTCCCATTTGTTTATTAAGCACTTTACCTCTGCTATGTTATTCCTTATTTCTGTGTTAAGGGTCTAACTCACATCTTCCACTCTTTTCTCAAGTCCAAAGAGTATCCTTATAATCATTGCTTTCAATTTTCTATGAGGCATATTACTTATATCTGTTTTGTTTAGGTCTCTGGCTATGGCCTTGTCCTGTTCTTCTATTTGTGTAAGTTTCCTTGTGTCCTCATTTTGTCTGCCTCTCTGTTTCTATTCTTTTTTTATTTAAAAAAATGTTTTTTAATGTTTATTTTTATTTCTGAGAGAGAAAGAGACAGAGAGACAGAGTGCAAGCAGCAGAGGGGCAGAGAGAGAGGTAGACACAGAATCCAAAGCAGGCTCCAGGATCCGAGCTGTCAGCACAGAAATCATGACGTGGGCTAAAGTTGGCCGCTTAACCTACTGAGCCACCCAGGTGCCCCTCTCTGTTTCTATTCTTGTGTGTTAAGAGTGTCAGCTATGTCTCCTGATCTTGAAAGTAGTGACTTTATGAACAAAAGGTCTTGGAGTACCCTTCGGAGCAATATCCCTTGTTCACCAGAACTTGGCACTTCAGGAGTATCCCATGTGTGTTGCTTATGCCCTGCTGTTGTGTCTGAGTCACTTTTCATTTCAGTGTCTTCACTGACTCTCTGCCTATTGTGGGCTATGGTTTTAGTGGGACTCAAGCAGGCCAGCTCTGAGGGTATGTGACCACCAGGGAACTTGGGAGCAGGGTAGGAGTGTTAGCAAAATCTGTGCTGGGCTGTCTTATCCTGGATCTCCCAAAGCACCGAGTCAGCTGTGGGATGCATGCCGGGGCAGCTGGAGGGTACAAAGTTGGGCACTGCATATGGTGATGGCTGGGTGCAGCTGGGCCCAATGTGCAATGGCGGGTAATGGTGTGTGGCCTAGCAAGGTGTGTGGTGGCAGCTGTGCATATGGTGGCTGAGTGTGTCATGTGGTGGTGGCTGGACAGGGTGTGTGCACTATCAAAAATTTCCTGAACCCAAGGCCAAAGCTAGCAGGCCTGGAGTGGGCAAGTCCTCAGGAGAATTCTTAAGCATGGGGGACTGCTAGTTGGTTAAGTAGCAATTGTTTGTGCAATGCCACATCCTGCAGGTGGCTCTGTGTTTATGCTGGGCAGTGGGGGAAGCAAATAGTGCCTGCCCACTCTTTCGTTTATGGGAAGTCCCCAAATACACTCCAAAATCAGTATGAACGGGTATGTCTCCCATTTGTCCCCAATATTGTGTAAACTGGCATTTTTATGATGCCTCTCTGCATAGGCTGCTGTCTCTTTAAGGGTGGGGACACATCTACCACCAGCCCACTGGGCTCACCCAGTGCTGAGTCAGTTGACTTTTAAAGCTTCAGGCCCCAAGTCCAACAGGTTATACAAACTCATGGAATTCACATCCTCTGTTTTTCAAAGGCAAACATTATGGGGATTAGTCTTCCTCAGGTGAGCTTCCGGATGGGAAGGCCCATTTCTCTGCCTTCTCCTAGTGTGCAGCTCTTTCCTTCCTGCAGGAAGCCTCCCTCCAAATTTCTGACCTTCACACCTTTCAGATGCAGACTATTCTCCACATTTAGTTGTGGAGTTTATTCTGCCAGTCTTTGGATCACTCTGTTTTATTTACTTTGATATGGATGATATATACTTATAAACCTGGAATGGGGAGAGTTCAGGGTCCTCCTTTCCACCATCTTCCCAAGCTTCCACAGTCTCAGTTCCTTTCTATTACTTACCAGCCTCTAGTCTCTCTTAGAATATTGAATTTCATCCCATGCCAGACTACCCACTGATGTCACATATAGCACCACAAACTTTTTTGATGTCTCATCGTTTAGAAGCAACATTATAGTCTACCACAAGTTACCAATACTTTCCCACATGAAGTACTCTAGCTTAAAAACTGCTAATGATTTATCAGTTTGTTTTTAACGATTTAGAGAATAGTATTACAAATACTATTGTATGTACATGTTCTTTAGCCCAGAAATTACACTTCTGGAAATTTAACCAAAGGAAATAATTAAGGATGTACAGAAAGATTTAGCTACAATTCTGTTTACTGTACTCAGGAGGAAAAAATTGGAAACAAGTCTGATGTCTAATAAGATGGGGTTTGTAAGTAAGTTTTGGTACATTTATACTATAGAATACTACATAGCCCCTCTTCCAAGCTTCAGATTTTCATATCCAACTTCCTACTCAACAGTTCTGTCTATCCAAGGATGAGCTTCAACCTTCCGCCACAAATCTAGTCCTTATCTCAGTGAATTGCACCACCTTCTAGCCAGTTCTCCAAGCCAAAAACATAGAAGTTATCCTTAACCTTTTTCCCTCTCAGCATCCCATTAAATGAATCACCTAGTCTTTTTTATGTTACCTCCTAAATATCTAGTGAATCTAATTTTCAGCATCTTCACTGCCAATACCCTAATCTGAGCCAGTATCACCTCACTTCATCAATTTGAACAGCCTCTTCACTGGTCTCCCCACATACATTCTACTCCTTCAAAGCATTCTCTGCATTGCAACCACAAGGATCTCTTAAACACTTATAGTTACATTCCACTATTTCAAAGCATTCTCTGCATTGCAATGAGAAGGATCTCTTAAACACATATAGCTAACTGGTGAAATACAACAAACATCTGTACTTAATTATTAGTATCGTATCAATGTTAGTTTCCTGGTTTTGATAATTGTGCTATGGTTATTTCAGATGTTATCACTGGGGTAATATGAGTAAGGGGTATACTGAAATCCCTTGTACTATTTTTGAAACTTATTAGTATAAATTATTCAAATAAAAAGTTCAAAAAATTTTTAATGTGAAGTTGATCACAGTATCCCCTACAAAAAGACCTTCAATAGCTTCCTATCACTGCCTAAAGGCTAAAACCCTCACTATGGCCTACAACACCCTGCAGAGTCTGACCTCTGCCTACATCTCAAATCTAGTTCTTTTTTGTAAAAAATCAGTCTTCCCTTTGTTCTCGGTGCTTTCCAGGTCAGTCTTCTTTCAGTCCCTTGAATATACCATGCTTTTTTATGCTACTGCATCTCGGCACAGGGTGTTTCTTCTGTCCAGAATCTCTCCTAGTCACTCCTTTCTTTGCTTAGTTAACTCTTATTCATCCTTCAGATTTCAACTCAAGCATTTCTGAGTGAAAAGCAGTCATTAAATATTTGTTTAGTGAAAAAATACAGGAAGAACAGCTACAAATAGTGAGCCCCTTATCAAGTTATATGTAAAGATATTTTCTTTTGTTAAAGCCACTTGGAATGGATTTTCTGTTACTTGTACCCAAAAGGACCTTAACTGATAAAGATGATACAGCATGATAGAATGCAGACAACAAAAATACAGCCCATGTCAGAGGGCTTCTGCCATATTAACTGGGTTCCCTTTCTAATCTACAGGTATGCATTTATTTTGTGAAACAGGTGGAGCCTTAAAAAGCTGAGTTAATCAAATGTTTATAAAATTAGATTTGCCTATGGGCATACATTAGAATTTCATACAATACAGGCTTCGCATCTGAATGACCTTCAATTGGATATTACATTTATTTTCTCCAAATTCTCCCTTTTGTGGTAGAGAACTTAGATTTTTGGAGTCAGTTTTCCTGAGATCAAACCCCACTTCTGTCACTTACAAACTGGGTACCTTAGACACATTATCTTTCTGTGCCTCAGATGATATTTTTACCTGTAAAATTATAGTGATATAGTTTCCCTGAAATGGGGTTTTGTGAGAATTAAGCATCTAATACAAGTAAAGCATTTTAAAAAGGGCTTGGTACCAATGTGTAAATATTTTTGTTATTATTTTTATTAATGTTATCTACAGAACTTCTCAAATTATTTCTAAATTCCATCAAGTTCCTAGATATAAATAGAAAATCCATAATTAACTTACCAATTCTGTAATTTCAAGTTTTGTTGTAAAAAAATGATCACGGGTTGATGCTTGTTGAAGCTGGATGATGTATATACATGTGTGGGGTGGCTGTGTACCTTTTTGAATTCTCCATAACAAAATTAAACAATCTTAAAGGAGACACATCTTCCCTATCATAAATTAAGTACAAGCATATATGCCCATCAAAGGGCAATATTTTATTGAAATGAAAAGCAAAGACTATAATTCACTCATCATACTACTTGGGGGGGGGTATATGTGTAAAAAGATTACACAATTTTGGAGCATTTGGTTGAGTAAACCAAAAATAAGTAACAAGAAAATTACTGGCTGCCAAAACTTATAATTCATCCAAGAAATTCTATAAGGCACTTTGGATGACAGGTGAACAGCTGGCACTAGTGATATATTTAAATATTATAGTATGGAGCAAACAATCTAGAAGTTTTGCTCCACTTACTCCAAAAAGACAGTAAGACACTGGTTCATGTTAAACATAATTCTATAATAGAACACAACATTGAGAACAACAACAACAAAAGTTGGTTTCCAGGTGATTTATCCTTTTTCTGCTATACCTGTGAGCCTAAATAGTCTTATTAAATATAGAAGGTATGCTACATATATTCAGGGACTCCTGGCAGCAGGCTATTTCATTGATTGAATTGCTCACACACTGAATATCTTTTCTTGACTAATGAGCTAAAACCTGAACTAGGATTAAATAAACTATATAGCTAAGCAACTTAATGGACAAGAGTGAAATCTGAACACTCCCTCCACCACCCCCCACACGCACATGTTGACAAAAGAAGACATGCTTATGGTACAGGCCCTATTGATTTACTAGGCTTTCTTTATATTTTTTAATCCACCAAAGTCATGTGAATATTCACGAATCAGAGCCATTATGATATATTAAGATTAGATAATTTAGTTAAGCAGCCATTGCACTCATAACCAAATAGTGCTCAAGATGTTCAAAACATGCTGATAGAATAAACCTGGAAAAACATCTTCTAAAGTACTCTAAAACAGGCTTGGGTATCAGAAACTTATGTTCAAGTTTGATCCAACATTAATACCTTATTTTAATACTTAAAAAATTACAAATCACTTCTCTGACTTGATTTCTACCTCTTCATTTTGGAAAGCTGTGTCATCAGCCACTTGGGATGTTTAAGTATGCTAACAAAGCACTGTCTGCATTCTGAAGTTATGACAAGAGACTATTTAACCGCAAACTGAAGAATGGATGGTCTCACAAGAAAATGATTAGAGAAAACAAAGGAAAAAGAAAGAGACAAGGAAGGATACAAAAGAAACTTTTTTTAAGCAGAAGGAAAGCTAGGTTGGTGCAGTATCATGGAGACCAATGAATAGTTTTGGAGAAGTTACATCAAATATGGCAGAGATCGTGAAGCATAAGGACTCAATAAAGGCTAACGGGTTTCAGAATTTAGCCTGAAATTACACTATATCACTGGTTTTAATAGAATGGTGACAGTGGATAGATACTATACAGTAAAGTATCAAGGAAGAAGGGTAGAAAGGAAATAGAGATAGCTAGTCTAGAGAATTCATTAGAAAAATTTGCTCCCAAGGAAACTGACATGACTTTTTTACATACTATCTTTGCTAATTTCATAAATCCTTTTCTTTGGTCATTCTGCTGCTACTTCTCGTTCTGCTAAGAAACAAGATTAGATTGTGTTCACTACTGTTGGTCACCAAATATCTCTTGTGACATTGAGAATATTCTAAATTTTCAGCTTCTCCAGAAACCATCTCTATTTCATCCAATGAGAGCTATTTCACTGGTTTGCTTAAACTTTTGATTGAATGACGCTAGTGTACTCAACCCCAATCCCACTGTGTTTATTTTTAACTGAACTTATTTCTATTAAGTTTATTTACTTATTTTGAGAGGGAGAAAAAGAGCAGGAGCAGGGGAGGGGCTAAGAGAGAGGGAGAGAGAGACAATCTCAGGCAGGCTCTGCACTGTCAGCATAGAGACCTACAAGGGCTAGAACTCACGAACCATGATATCATGACCTGAGCCAAAACCAAAAGAGTCAGGTGCTTAACTGACTGAGCCACCCAGATGCCCATAACTGAACTTATATCTGACATATACTGATGTTAATGTCCTTATTCTGTAATTCTTTATTGCACTATAGATACATTTATACTTCATGACTATCAAAGCAAGACTTAAATTCTGAAGAATATAATTGACCTGGTGAATGATCCACAGAAAATAATTTGTTGATGTCGCCTTATTTCATTCTATATAAGAAGTAATTTTGCAGTATAAGTGAGGGAAGTAAAAAATAATGCATACCAATCACTAAAACCTCTTTTCATTTTGAATGTGTATATACATGCTGTTTTGCTCCAGTACTAGATTGAGAGTTCAAACAGGTTATATTTTACATGTGTTTCAAGTCTCAGGTTGGCTTCAAAGGTCTTTTCACCTTTTGACAACAGAGAAACCAGGTATCATATGGTTTATTGGCTTGCTCCCTACCCTAGGACAGTGATTTCTTATAATATATTTGAAACAAAACTCTAACAATGGGACACATTCATTAACAAATCCTCCAGGATTAACAAATCCTCCAGGAATAAAGCTCCTATACAATAATATTGGATCTGTTTAAAACAAGTACCACTTCATAATCACACAAAGCAGCACTAGTGTACCTCACAGTTGAACAGAGTTGCTAAGCTACACATTTGTGTGGCCACAAAAGAACAAAATAACTTCCAGGCAAGGATTTTTAACCTTTCTTTCTCCCTTCACCTCAAGGATCCTCCAAAAGTTAAACATAGAACTACCCTTTGATCCAGGAATTGCACTACTAGGTATTTACCCAAAGAATACAAAAATTCTAATTCAAAGGGATACATGCACCCTGATGTTTATAACAGCATTATCTACAATGTCCAAATTATGGAAACAGCCCAAGTATGCATCGACTGAGGAATCAACAAAGAATGGGTGGTGTGTATGCAATGTAATATTACTGAGCCAAATAAAAAGAATATAATCTTGCCATTTGTAACAACATGGAAGGAGGTACAGAGTATTATACTAAAGTGAAATAAGTCAGAGAAAGGAAAATACCATGATTCCACTATATGTGGAATTTAAGAAACAAAACAAATGAGCAAAGGGCAAAAAAAGAGAGAGGGGAAAATGAAGAAATAGATTCTTAACAATAGATTCTCACTATTTTGACAAAATACAGCATCCTTTCTTAATAAAAACCCTCAAAAAAGTGGGCTAGAAGGATCCTACCTCAAGATCGTAAAAGACAGATATGAAAGACCCAATGCTAAGATCATCCTCAATGGGGAAAAACTGAGAGCTTTCCCCTGAGGATAAGTTAAGACAAGGATGTCCATCTACTCTCACCACTGTTATTCAACATAGTGTTAAGTCCAAGCCTCAGCAATCAGACAACAGAAAGAAAACAAGGCATCTAAATCGCAAGAAGGAAGTGAAACTTTCACTCTTCGCAGACAACATGATACTTTATGTGGAAAACCCAAAAGATTCCACCAAAAAACTGCTAGAACTGATCGATGAATTCAGCAAAGTTGCAAGAATAAAATCAAAGCACAGAAATCAGTTGCATTTCTAGACACCAATAATGAAGCAGCAGAAAGAGAAATCAGGGAATCAATCCCACTTACAATTGCACCAAAACCGAGGAAATATCTAGGAATAAACCTAACCAACGAGGTGAAAATCTATACACTGAAAACTACAGAAAGCTTATGAAAGAAATTTAAAAAGACACAAAGAAATGGAAACATTCCATGCTTATGGACTGGAAGAACAAATATTGTGAAAATGTCTATACTACCCAAAGCAATCTACATATTCAATGCAATCCCTATCAAAATAACACCAGCATTCTTCACAGAGCTAGAATAAACAATTCTAAAATTTGTATGGACCAGAAAAGACCCAAAATAGCCAAAGCAATCCTGAAAAAGAAAACCAAAACTGGAGGCATCACAATTCAGGATTTCAAGATGTATTACAAAGCTATAATCATCAAGACAGTTGGCTACTAGCACAAAAACATATACATAGATCAATGGAACATAATAGCAAACCCTGAAATGGACCCACAAACATGGCTAATTAATCTTTCACATAGCAGGAAAGAATATCTAGTGGAATAAAGACAGTCTCTTCAGCAAGTGGTGCTGGGAAAATTGGACAGCAACATGCAGATAAATAAACCTGGATCACTTTCTTACACCATATACAAAAATTAACACAAAATGAATGAAAGACCTAAATGTAAGACAGGAAGTCATCAAAATCCGAGTTCATTCCTTTATACAGATATGCCACTGTTTAATTATCCATTCATCCACATATGGACATTTGGATCATTTCCACCTATTAGCTATTGTGAACATTTGTGAACACGTATTTGAATATCTGTTTTCAATTCTTTGGGCTACATACTAAGGAATGGAATTGCTGGATCATATGGTATTCATATGTTTAACTTTTTGAGGAACTGCTAAAACAGTTTTCCACAGTAGTTGTACCATTTTACATTCCAATCAGCAATATACAAGGATACCAAATTCTCTGAATCATCACCAACACTTGTTCTTTTCCATTTTTTAAAATTTACATACATCCTAGTAGGGTACAAAGTGATTGTAATTTACATTTCCCTAATGATTAATAGTGATAAATATCTTCTCATATCCTGCTTGGACATTTGTGTGTGTGTGTGTGTGTGTGTGTGTGTATATATATATATATATATATATATATATATATATATATATACAGTCTTTGAAGAAATGTTGTTGCCTCTTTTTGTAAATACATTTTTATCAGAACACAGCTATGCTCATTTATTTACATACTATCTATGGCTATATATGTAATAGAAGAGGGTCAAGTAGTTGTAACAGAGACCTTATGGCCCACAAAGGTCAAAATATTTACCATGTCAGTGGGGGGGGGGCTGCCTGGATGGCTCAGTCAGTTAAGTGCCCAACTCTTGATTTCAGCTCAGGTCATGATCTCATGGATGGTTCGAAAGATTGAGCCTCATGTTGGGCTCTGCACTCTCTCTCTCCATCTCTCTCTGCTCCTCCCCTGCTTGCACTCACTCTCTCAAAATAAATAAATGTTAAAAGAAATTTATAAAGAAAATACTTACTATCTGGTCCTTTAGAGAAAATATTTGCTGACTGCTGAGATAAAAGTTTCAGCCAGAAACTTATAGGAAGCATTTTTACTAATCTATTGTAAAGATTCATGGGTCAATCATGGGTTTACTAAATTTCATCACTAAGAAAACATGGAATAGCAAGATGCAGGCTCAAACAGGAGGTTGCCTTAACTATAATTCAAAAGTGAAGGAAAACAAGACAGCCAGACCTCTTACACTCTGCATGAACTAATGATTATTGTACTTAACATCCTGCATAAAAATCCAATGAACTCTTCAATTGTCAAAACCATAGAATGTAATCATGGTTTACCACAAGAAGTTTCAGAAGGTTTCCTTAGTAAGCTCTTCATGAAAGGAAATGAAGGGGCCACACAAGCCAGAACTATTTAAATACATCATGGAGGAGGCATTTATCAAATATTTCATGGCAAGCAGACTCTTAAATCTTTAGTGGCATGAGTTTCAGATCACTATTTATCACTGTTAAGGAGTCTGGTCCACCTCTGCCTCCAGGTATTTTTTCCTCGATCAGTGATACTACAAATAATAAAACAATACTTCCTTTAATTTATCTGCAGCTATAAAGATCTCACTTTGGCTCATCAGTTTGACCTTTAATGTTAAATGAAAGTCTCAACCATATTTAGGGGAGCATCTGCTTGTCAGCCATTTCTAAAATCCCAGCACATTAACCTTGACTTTGGTTTCACACTGCTATAATCAAATCGAAATACCACCGGGGAAAATTTATACATTCAAGATTATTTAAAAAGTTTGTAGGGGAGCCTGGGTGGCTCAGTCGGTTGAGCGTCCAACTTCGGCTCAGGTTGTGATCTCGCGGTCTGTGAGTTTGAGCCCCGCGTCAGGCTCTGTGCTGACAGCTCAGATCCTGGAGCCTGCTTCTGATTCTGCATCTTCCTCTCTCTCTGCCCCTCCCCCACTCATGCTCTGTCTCTGTCTCAGAGATAAATAAACATTAAAAAAATTTTTTTGAGTTTGTAATAAAAGATAAACCTCAGAAACTCAACAAAATATGGTCATTATGCAGATTGGACAAGAATAGGAATTTAGACTTTGTTACAAAAATACTAGCAGTCTCTCTTCTGACAGGAGTCATAAATGACACACAGAGGAATCAATCTACAAGAATGTCTATTTATTGGAAGCCCATGTAAAATTCATTCCCTAAAAGAGAAACGGTAAGCTTGTTTTCATATACAGCACATTCAACATTCATATGCAGTTTAACAAAAATTTTATTAAATACAAATTTATCATTTTTCAAAAAGTTTCTACTTAAATTCCATTTAATTAACATACAGGATAATATTAGTTTCAGGCGTACAACATAGTGAATCAACAACTCTATACAACACCTGGTGCTCATCACAAGAGCACTCCTTAATCCCCATCACCTATTTTACCCTTCCCCTAATCTCCTCTCTGGAAACCATATTTGTTCCCTTATAGGAAAATATCTATTTCTTCATTGGCCCCTCTCTCTTATTTTGGCCTTTGCTCATTTGTTTTGTTTCTTAAATTCCACATATAGTGGAATCATGGTATTTGTCTTTCTCTGACTTATTTAACTTTAGTATAATAATACTCTCTACCTCTATCCATGTTGTTACCAACGGCAAGATTATATTCTTTTTATTTGGCTCAATATTACATTGTGTGTGTGTGTGTGTGTGTGTGTGTGTGTGTACACACCACCCCTTCTTTACTGATTCCTCAGTCGATGCATACTTGGGCTGTTCCCATAATTTGAACATTGTAGATAATGCTGTTATAAACATCAGGGTGCATTTATCCCTTTGAATTTGAATTTTTGTATTCTTTGGGTAAATATTTAGTACTTACAAATGCTGGATCATAGGACAGTTCTATGTTTAACTTTTGGAGGAACCTCTATCCTGTTTTCTAGAGTGGATGCACCAGTTGACATTCCCACCAACAATGTAAGAGAGTTCCTTTTTCTCCTTGCCCAAACCTGTTGTCCCGTGTTGTTGATTTTAGCCATTCTGCCAGATATGAGGTGATACCTCATTGTAGTTTTGATTTGTATTTCACTGATGAGTGATGTTGAGCATCTTTTTATTTGTTGCTTGCCCATCTGTATGTCTTCTTTAGAAAAATGTCTATTCATGTCTCTTGCCCATTTTTAATCGGATTATTTGGTTTTTGGGTGTTGAGTTTTACAAATTCTTCTTTACTTTTTTAAATGTTTATCATTTTTTGAGAGACAGAGACAGAAGGCGAGTGGGAGAGGGGCAGAGAGAGAAGGAAACACAGAATCGGAAGCAGGTTTCAGGCTCTGAGCTGTCAGCAAAGAGCCTGATGAGGGGCTCGAAATCACCAACATTGAGATCATGACCTGAGCCGAAGTCAGCCACATAACCAACTGAGCCACCCAGGGGCCCCGAGTTTTACAAATTCTTGATATATTTTTGGTACTAACCTTTCATCAGATATATCATTTGCAAATATCATTGCCAATCCTCTATACTGCCATTTAGTTTTGTTGATTATTTCCTTCATCATGCACAAGCTTTTTATTTTGATAAAGTCCCAAAAGTTTATTTTTGCTTCTGTTTTGCTTGCCTCAGACATATCTATTAAGAAGTTACTATGGGCTATGTCAAAGAAGTTATTGCCTCTGTTCTCCTCTAGAATTTTAATGGTTTCAACCCTCATATTTACATCTTTAAAACATTTTGAATTTATGTTTGCATATGGTGGTGCAGTTTCATTCTTTTTCATGTTCTTGTTCAGTTTTCTCAATACCATGTGTTGGAAGACACTGTGCTTTTCCCATTGCTTTATTACTTTATTGCTTTGTCAAAGATTAATTGACCACACAATTGTGGGCTCATTTCTAGGTTTTCTATTGTTTTCCACTGATCTATGTGTCTATTTTTGTGCCAGTACCATCCAGTTTTGATCGCTACAGCTTGGTAATATAACTTGAAGTCTGAAATTGTGATACTTCCAGCTTTTCTTTTCTTTTTCAACGTTCCTTTGGCAACTCAGGATCTTTTGTGGTTCCATACAAATTTTAGGAGTGTTCTAGTTCTGTGAAAAATTCTGTTCATTTTTTTAAATGTTTATTTATTTTTGAGACATAGAAACAGAGCATAAGTGGGGGAGGAGCAGAAAGAGAGGGAGCCACAGAATCTGAAGCAGGCTCCAGGCTCTGAGCTGTCAGCACAAAGCCCAACACAGAGCTCAAACCCACAAGCCACAAGATCATGACCTGAGCTGCAGTCAGACACCCAACCAACTGAACCCCCAGGTGCCCCTCTGTTGATATTTTGATAGGGATTACATTAAATGTATAGATTGACATTTTTACAGTATTTGTTTTTCCAACTCATGAGCATGAAATGTCTTTCCATTTATTTCTGTCCTCTTCAATTTCTTTCATCAATGTTTATAGTTTTCAGAGTACAGGTCTTCCACCTCTTTGGTTAGGTTTAATCATAGGTGTTTTATTGGTTTTGGTGTAGTTGTAAATGGTATTGGCTCCTTAATTTCTTTTTCTGCTACTTTATTATTGGTGTATAGAACTGCAACAGATTTATGTATATTGATTATGTATTCTGCAACTTTACTGAATTCATTTTTTAGTCCTAGTAGCTTTTTCATGGAGACTTTCAGGTTTTCAATACAGAAAGTTTTACTTCTCTCTTGCCAATTTGGATGCCCATTTTTTCTTTATGTTGTCTGATTTCTGTGGCTAGGACTTCTAGTAGTATGTTGAACAGAAGTAGTGAGAATGGACATCCTTATCTTGTTCCTGATCTTAGGGAGAAAGATCTTAGTTTTTCCTCATTAAGGATGATGTTAGCTGTGGGTTTTTCATATATGGCCTTTAGTATGTTGAGGTATGTTCCCTCTAAGCCTAATTTTTTAAAGTATTTTTATCATGAATGGATGTTGTACTTTGTCAAATGCTTTTTCTCCATCTATTGAAATGAACATATGGTTCTTATCTTCCTTTATTGATTTATCTGTAATTAATGAACCAAACTTGCAACCTAGGAATAAACCCCACTTGATTGTGGTGAATTATTTTTTAATGTATTGTTGCTTTTTGTTTGTTAGTATTTCATTGAGAATTTTTGCATCCATGTTCATCAGGGTTATTGGTTGTAGTTCTCGTTTACAGTCTTTATCTGGTTTTGGTATCAGGGTAATGCTGGCCTCATAGAATGAATCTAAAAGTTTTCCTTCCTTTTCTATTTTTCAGAATAGCTTCAGAAGAATAGATATTAACTCTTCTCTAAATGTTTTGTAGAATTCACCTCTTAAGCCATCTGGTCCTGGACTTTTGTTTGTTGGGAGTTTTTTGATTAGTAATTCAATTTCCTTGCTGGTAATCAGTCTGTCCAAATTTTCCATTTCTTCCTGCTTCACTTTTGGTAGATTATACATCTCTAGAAATGGATCCATTTCTTCTAGGCTACCCAGTTTGTTGAAATATTTTTTGTAATATTTTCTTACAGTTGTTTATATTTCTTGTGTCAGTTGTTATTTCCCCTCTTTCATTTCTGATTTTACTCAAGTCTTCCCCCCATATCTCTATGTCTCTTTTTTAATTAACCTGTCTAGAAGTTTATCAATTTTGTTAATTTCAAAGAACCAGCTCCTGGTTTCATTGATCTTTTCTATTGTGTTCCTGTGTGTGTGTGTGTGTGTGTGTGTGTGTTTAGTTTTACATATCAGTTATTTCTGCTCTAATGTTTATTACTTCTTTCTTTCTTTGTGCTAGTGTTAGGCTGTTTCCTGTTCTTTTTCTAGGTCTTTCAGGTGTAATGTTAGGATATTCATTTGAGATTTTTCTTACTTCTTGAGGTATGCCTGCATTGGTACATACTCTCCTGTTAGGACCAATTTTGCTGCATCTCAAAGGATTTGGAACCATTGTGTTTTCAATTTGTTTTCATGTATTTTTTTCTTTCTTTTTTGATTTCCTGGTTGATCCATTCATTGTTTAGTAGCATGTTGTTTAACCTCCATGTATTTGTGGTCTTTCCAAATTATTTGTTGTGTTTGACTTATGGATTCATAGTGTTGTGGTAAAAAATAGTGCATGTTATGATTTCAAACTTTTTGTATTTGTCAAGGCCTGTTTTGTGACCTAATTATGTGATCTATTCTAGAGAATATCCCATGTGCACTTGAAAACAATGCGTACTGTACTGTTTTAGGATGGAATGTTCTGAATACCTGTTAAATCCACCTGTTCCAGTGTGTCATTCACAGCCAGTTTCCTTGTTTATTTTCTGTTTAGATGATTTGTCCATTGATGCAAGTGGGTGTTATAGTCTACTATTATTGTGTTATTAGCAATTAGTTCCTTTATGATTGTGATTAATTGTTTTATATATTTGAGTGTTCCCATGCCGAGTGCATGAATATTTTCAATTGTTGTATCTTCTCGTTCACTGGCCTGTATCTGTTGAGTTTTACCTAGGTGTCCTCTGGTCTGCTTGTGAAATGAGAAGAAACACCAACTCTACCAGAACTGAAGCCCTACAGAATCAGAATTCTCTGGTCAGGAGTTGTGGTATGGGCAAGGGTTTGTCCTGGTCTTCTGGGGAAGGGGCATGCCACACTGGGACAGAGGTAAGCTTGACACAGAAGAGCAGTCAAGCCAGGGCACAGGGTAGTGGGGGCTTGATGTGAACAACTTAGGCAGCCACTGTAAGAGCTGAGTTGCTTCCTACAGGTGGCTCTGTGCTTATGCTGAGGGGTGGGGGAAGGAAATGGTGCCATCAACTCCTTTGTTCCTGGAGAGGTGTTTCAGTGAATTCTGCCTTTCAAGGAAGGGCTCCTAGAATAGGGAATTGTCTTCCCTCTGTGTGCCCCAGGCATTTTTCAGATAGCTGTTTCAATGCTCTCTGCCTCAGGGTTTTTTACCAGCCTTCTATCCAGGAGTAGCACATTGCCCTCCTGGCTCAATACCAGCCAAGCCTGCTGACCTTTAAATTTCCAGGTTTTAGAGAGGTGGTGTGGTCAGGGGTTTGGGCTAGTATTCTGGGGGAAGGGCCTGCTGTGCCAGGAGTAAGGCAAGTTGTCTCAGAAGGCTAGTTCCACAGGAGTGCAGCTGGGGTGGTGGGGCTTGGTGTAAGCAAATTAAGCAGGCAGTGCCAGTGCTGTGTTACTTACTTTCTTCAGGTGGTTCCATATGAATGCTGAGTGGGGCAAAACTATGCTGTATGGAAGTGTCTTATGCTTAATTTGGGGGCAATTTCACAAAACTTCTCTTTGTCCACTTATAGCATTACAAATAACATAGTCTATCTAGGCTCATGACTGTGGTCATATCGCATGATATACAAGAAAAGGATAGGTCCACTCAAAGATCACAGTGAAAAGGATACAGTCATAGATAAAAAAGGACTATCACAGGGATTAAACAAATAAATTCTGTGAGTTAATACTTAGAGAATATTAGATAGTCTTTTATTCATAAATTGGCCTATAAAACACACAGGTTAGATGTACGAAATTTACTGACAGTAACTCCTAAATCAAAAATGATAAACTATATATAATTAAAATAATTAGGGTCTCATTCACCCAAGATTTTTAAAGAAACACAGGTGAGAAATCAAAATTACCATTTATAAAAGTACAGCTTGCCATGATGTATGGGCATCATACCAAATAGTTAAGAACTGTCAACAAAATACCTACCCACATCCCAAACATTCATTAGAAACCTCTATAGAACCACAAACTAGCAAGTTTAAATTCCATATTGGGCAAGTTTATAATCTGCCTTAAAAATGAAATACAATAAAAAGAAACTAATGTCATAAGCTATTGGAGAAAAGGTCCATAGTTTTTGGAAAGAAAATCTTGACTAGAAACTTTTGAAGTTATTGAGGATAAAACAACAGAAAAAGAAGTTTGACAAAGGATAATAATAAATATTTAGATTTTGAACGATTTAAAAAATGTATTCTCCAAAACTCTAGGATACAGAGATACTTCAGGAGTTCTGCTTATACTTAATTTGAAAATCAATTAAAAATATTTTTAGCTATTTTAGAATCTATAATAACAATTATGAATTACCAGCACAAACAATTGATTAGGTTGTATACCAAATATATAAGATCAAGGACCACCTAATTACTAACTTGTTTCTTCAAACCTCAGAATAAATCTTGTCCTGCCATTTCTGTGCACTTATCTAAGTTCTTCTGAATAGATATAGGATTAGGAAGATCACAGCTTCCCTCTTATTCAGGGCTATGCATTTCTGCTCATATAAAACTTTAAAGCAAGTACAGTACTATAACATATGTACCTAAGACTTGTCTGGCATCAAATTGAGCCTGTGCACATCTGTTCAACATATGCCTTTTTCTTGTTATTAGAATCAGTTGTAAAATAACAAGTAAAGGTGTCAATACACTTAATTATCATTAATGAACTTATTTGTGAGTTTTAGATATTTCTCTTATATTTTTGATAAAGAATATGAGCACTTGTCAGATAGTTTATAATTCAACTTCAAAGAAAACATTTCCTAATACTCTTTTTTTAGGCTTAAAGATTAAGATGAGCTATTAAAATTTTTTGGCATTTAGAGTTATTTATATGTATGTGTTAGGATTTACTCCATATGCATCAAAAACAAAATTAAAAAATATAATAGGTGTTGAGACAGATATAGGATATAACTATCATCTATAACCTCCTTATTTCAAAATTTGTGTTCATTAAAGCAATGTTATCCTAATTTGTTGACTTTATAGCAAATGATAAAAATTGAGCTTATAAAATAAATTATACCAATTAGATGAATTTTATATAGATAATGGGATGAGCTTGGCAAGTATCAATATAAATAACTTACAGTATGATGTGCTTTGAGTTAGTTGTATAAGTGAAAAAGAATATGGGAATATTTCCAGAAGACGTCAAATCTATGTGATGTCAAATTTATGGGTTATCTTAAAAACATTATAAAGTTTTTTATTGTTTTTAATTTTTTAAACGTTTATTCATTTTTGAGAGAGAGAGAGAGACAGAGTAACAGTGTGGAAGAGACACAGAGAGAGGGAGACACAGAACCTGAAGCAGGCTACAGGCTCTGATCTGTCAGCACAGACCCAATGCGGGGCTCGAACTCATTGACCACAAGATCATGACCTGAACCGAAGTTGGACCACTCAACTGACTGAGATACCCAGGCAACTCTAATTAACTCTAATTAAAAAGTTTTTTTAATTAGTGGGAATTTTCAAGAAAGGGAAAAAGAAGGATATTATTCTTCTCTGTCATTCTATGATATAAATATTTTAGATACAATATAGAATATTATAATGTAGCTCTGGGAGTTATATCTTAAGATAGAATAGAAATATAGAAACAATAGAAGGGATTAGTGTGAGTACAGAAAGGAAGGTTGCTATGTGGTAATAACAGATTAAAAAGATGAATGAGATCTCTTCAGTTTTAAAAGATGATGACTGAAATGGGATATTACCATAGTCAGACCATAATATGAACAGCATGGGGGAGATGTCTGTCAAAATATTTGAAGAACAGAGTTCTGTTTGAAATTTCAGGGGCTAGAATTTAGGAAACACTAACAAAATCAGAAGGAATACTTCCCATGGTATCCAGAAAAATTAAAAGAATCTCAAAAGATGGTTCAGAATATAAATATAAATAATGTTATTTTCAAGGTTTAAGTTCATGGATAATGGAGCCATAATGTTTTACTGGGAGAACTAGGAGGCATGGAGATTATTTTAAACATGGGTGTTTGGGAATAGCAGGAGCAATCAGGTCATTCTATAAAATATTCCACATGCCTATGCTTAACATATAATAATAAGTATGATTCAACATAGAATAAAAATTTGAGTGGGTGCCTAGCAAAGAAAAAAGGTTTCCAGTTAGTTGAGTAGGGAAGGTTGGAAAATGAACAAAGGTAACAATCAAGATGATTAGGTTGATCTCCCTATTACATCTGTATGTTTTTCAAATATAATATGTCCAAAGAACTTGAGGCTGTGCAAGTTTAGGAAAGTCTCTGGAGTCAGAGACTTCTCTGAGCTATCAGCAAAAATTTATAATTTAAAATAATACGACAGCTTCACTTCTGGTCAAAATGGAGTAACAGCCTGTAACAACTAAAGCAAAGTAATAAAGATTTTTTAAAGACAATATATACAGAACAAAGGATTTCCAGGCCTTGGACATCAGAGAACAAAGGAGGATGGTCCCTGTGAATCTGGAAACAAAGTAAGCCCACTGATTGCCCCAACTTAGTCCTGTGAGACAGTTTCGAGATTGCAGTTAAGGAAGAACCCAGCTACAGGTTGGAAGACTCTCTGAATTGAGGAGACAGAACTGAGAGTATAAGAAAACCAAGGTATCTTGGTCTTATTTACGGGATAAACTACCAGAAAGTAGAAAGAGCAGCCCAGAAAGAAAATGCTGGAAATCTTAAAGGTTCCCACTTGAGTATCCAGCAGACTGCATGAATGTGGGAAAACTACCCAAGACCTGGGATTGGGGGGAAACCAAAAGGATTAGGCAGAGCAACACCCAGTGATCACACAAGGCCCAGGAGTAATGCCTGCTTGTGGCACCTAGAATGGAAAAACTCATAATTCAAAAGGCATTGAATAGAATAAACCAATACGTCACTGTTTAAGGAGTAGTGAATAATTAGTACTAGATTGAGCTCAATCTTAAATAATCTTAACAACAATACTGGAAAGGAACAGTTTCCTAGAAATTTAACTGTAGCTCAGAACAGAGCTAAAGAACATAAAATGGAATACAAAAATATCTAGCATCCAGAAAACTATATCCAAATATATAAAGAATTCTTAAAACATAACACATCAAAAGCAAACAATTCAATTAAAAATCAGCAAAAGGCCACTCTGACTGGCGTGAGGTGGTATCTGAGTGTGGTTTTGATTTGTATTTCCCTGATAAGGAGCGACGTTGAGCATCTTTTCATGTGCCTGTTGGCCATCCGGATGTCTTCTTTAGAGAAGTGTCTATTCATGTTTTCTGCCCATTTCTTCACTGGGTTATTTGTTTTTCGGGTGTGGAGTTTGATGAGCTCTTTATAGATTTTGGATACTAGCCCTTTGTCCGATGTGTCATTTGCAAATATCTTTTCCCATTCCGTTGGCTGCCTTTTAGTTTTGTTGGTTGTTTCCTTTGCTGTGCAGAAGCTTTTTATCTTCATAAGGTCCCAGTAATTCACTTTTGCTTTTAACTCCCTTGCCTTTGGGGATGTGCCGAGTAAGAGATTGCTACGGCTGAGGTCAGAGAGGTCTTTTCCTGCTTTCTCCTCTAAGGTTTTGATGGTTTCCTGTCTCACATTCAGGTCCTTTATCCATTTTGAGTTTATTTTTGTGAATGGTGTGAGAAAGTGGTCTAGTTTCAGCCTTCTGCATGTTGCTGTCCAGTTCTCCCAGCACCATTTGTTAAAGAGACTGTCTTTTTTCCATTGGATGTTCTTTCCTGCTTTGTCAAAGATGAGTTGGCCATACGTTTGTGGGTCTAGTTCTGGGGTTTCTATTCTATTCCATTGGTCTATGTGTCTGTTTTTATGCCAATACCATGCTGTCTTGATGATGACAGCTTTGTAGTAGCATAGGGGCACCTGTACCCCAATGTTTATAGCGGCACTCTCAACAATAGCCAAATTATGGAAAGAGCCTAAATGTCCATCAACTGATGAATGGATAAAGAAATTGTGGTTTATATACACAATGGAATACTACGTGGCAATGAGAAAAAATGAAATATGGCCTTTTGTAGCAACATGGATGGAACTGGAGAGTGTGATGCTAAGTGAAATAAGCCATACAGAGAAAGACAGATACCATATGGTTTCACTCTTATGTGGATCCTGAGAAACATAACAGAAACCCATGGGGGAGGGGAAGGAAGGAAAGAAAAAAACAAAAAAGAGGTTAGAGTGGGAGAGAGCCAAAGCATAAGAGACTGTTAAAAACTGAGAACAAACTGAGGGTTGATGGGGGGTGGGAGGGAGGGCAGGGTGGGAGGGAGGGCAGGGTGGGTGATGGGTATTGAGGAGGGCACCTTTTGGGATGAGCACTGGGTGTTGTATGGAAACCAATTTGACAGTAAATTTCATATATTAAAAAAAAAAATCAGCAAAAGGGGTGTCTGGGTGGCTCAGTTGGTTGAGTGTCTGACTTTGGCTCAGGTCATGATCTCGCAGTTCGTGAGTTTGAGCCCCGCATGGGGCTCTGTGCTGACAGCTCAGAGCCTGGAGTCTGCTTTGGATTCTGTGTCTCCCTCTCTCTGCTCCTCCCTGTTCATGCTCGCTTGCTCTCTCTTCTCTCTCTCTCAGAAATAAAGAAACTTTAAAAAAAATCAGCAAAAGACTTGAATAGATATTTCTCCAAAGACATACAGATAGTCAATAAACAGATGAAGACGCTCAATATCAGTAATCATTAGGAAAATATGAATCAAAATACAGTGAGATACCACTTCACACACATTAGGATGGCTATTATTAAAAAAAAAGAAAATAAATTTTGGTGAAGATATGGAGAAATTAGAACCACTGTGCATTAATAGTGGGAAAATGACATGTGCATCCACTGTGGAAAACATTCTGGCAGTTCCTCAAATAGTTAAACACAAAATTAACTTATGACTTAGCAATTTTACTCCTAGATATTTAACGAAAAGAATTGAAAACAGGGACTCAAATTGACACTTTTCCATGAATGTTCATAGCACTGTTATTATTCATAAATGCCAAAAGATGAAAACAACCTAAATGCCCATCAATATGAATGGACAAACAAAATGTGGTATTTTGACACAATGAAATACTATTCAGATTTAGAAAGAAATGAAATTCTGATACATGCTACAACATGGATTAACCTTGAAAACGTTAAGTGAAAGAACCAGTCACAAAAGACTATGTACTGTTACTGTTATGACTCCATTTATATAAAATGTCCACATATGTAGATATAGAAAGTACAGGAGTAGCCTAGAGCTGAGGGAAGGAGAAAATGGGGAGTGACTGTTTAATGGCTACAGGGTTTATTTTGGGGTTGATGAAAATGTTCTGGAATTAGATAGTAGTGATGTTTGCATACCAATGTGAATGTACTAAAAGACAATGAATTGTACACTTTAACATGACTACAATGGTGAATTTTATGTTATATGAAGTTTACCTCAATAAAGGTATTAGTAATTTGAAGCTACCATTGTATAAGATAATTATACACCATGGTCAAGTAAATCTTATTCCATGCATGCAAGGCTGGTTCAACATTTGAAAATCAATATGATGAATTATATTATTAATATGGTAATCCACTATATCAACAGATAACTAAGACTATCATATCAACTGACACATAGAAAGTATTTGGCAAAATCCAACACCCATTCACAAGAAAACTCAGCAATTAGGAATAGAGAAGTTCTCAACTTGATAAAGAGCATCTACAAAATACCTAGAGTTAACATCATACTGTGTGACATTGGCAGAGCAATACGTGCACAAATCAACAGAACAAAATAGAGAACCCCATATGGACCCACAAAAAATATGCCTAATTGTTTTATTTTTTTATCTTTATTTAAAAAATTTGTTTTAATCTTTATTTTGAGAGACAGAGTGTGAGCAGGGGATGAAGAAAGAGAGGGAGACATAGAATCCAAAGCAGGCTTGAGGCTCTGAGTTGTCAGCACAGAGCCCAATGCAGGGCTCGAACTGGTGAACTGCAAGATCATGACCCGAGCTGAAGTTGGAAACTTAACCGATTGAGCCACCCAGGCACCCCTAATTGTTTTGTTTTTTATGACAGTTTTATTTAGTATATTTATAGAGTTGTGCACCCAACACCAGTATCTAATTTTAGAACATTTGTATCACTCCAAAAAGAATTCTTATGCCCTAACATAGTCACTTCCTAATCACTTCTCACTTAAGCCAACACAACCACTAATCAACTTTCTGTCTTTATGGATTTTCCTATTCTGGACACTTCACATAAATTGACTACTACTATTTGTGGCTTTTTGCAACCAGCTTCTTTCACTTAGCATGTTTTCAAGACTAATGCAAGCTTATGTATAAATGTATAAATATTTTATTAATTATCATGGTACAACTGATTTTTGATAAAGAAGCAAAAGCAGTTTAATGGGTCAAGTATATAGTTTTTCAAGAAATGATGGGACAAGTGAACATCCATCTATTTAAAAAACATTACTCTTGAACTTAATATCAGCCATATACAAAATTAAGTCAATATGGATTATGAACACAAGTGTAAGATGTAAAGTAATCACTATGTTGTATACCTGAAACTAATATAACATTGTAGGTCAACTAAACTTCAATTTTTACAAAACCATGGTAGGAGACAAAAGTTACAAGAGAATAAAAAAAAAAAACATAAAAGCAAATCTTCAGAATTTAGTACTAGGCAATGAGTTAGTTTTTAGAGTTGGCACCAAAAAGCATGATACACTTTTTTTAAAAAGGTGGTAAATTGGACCTCACCTTTATTAAATATTTTGCTCTTCAAAAGCACGTAAGAAGATGAAAAGATAAAAGCTACAGACTGGAAGAAAATATTTACAAACTACATATCCACCAGACGACTAGTAGTATGTTAAATATATAAAGAGCTCTCAAAATGCAATGGTTAAAATCCAATTAGAAAATGAAAAAATAAAAGACATGAAGAGAGAGATATTTCACTGAACAGATTATACAGAGGGCAAAACAGCATATCAAAAGATGTTTCATTTCATTAGCCATTAGAAAAATGCAACCTCAAATCACAATGCACTATACACATATCCAAATGGCTAAAATAAAAATTAGTTATAACACCAAATATTGGAAAGGATGTGGAAACACTGGATCACTTATACATTGCTGGTGGGAATGCAAAATGATACAGCTAGCCTGGATAACAATTTGACAGTTTCTTATAAAACTAAACCAGACAACCAGCACTTGCACTTAAGCAATAATCCCAGAGGCATAAAAACTTATATTTATGAAAACTTG